>NC_138539.1:57071414-58271414 GCF_964234715.1 Podarcis melisellensis
CTCCTAACATAATTTCTCTCACTCAGTCACAGACCACACGTTGCTTTCAATGTCTCACACACTCAAAACATTCACTGGAGTGTCCCACACGCACATTCAGAAAAACCCACGCACCTCCCTCAACCCCCTTTTCACCAACACCAAAACCACAACCGGCAGCGCTTAGACTTTGACCAGGGCCCAAGGGCACCTTTTTCCCCTGCTTCTTCTGGGCACAAAACCAACAACCAACCACAACCGGCAGTGCTTAGACTTTGACCGGTGCCCAGCAGCACCCTTTTTGCTGCTTTTCTGGGCAAAACCAGTGGCACCTTTTCTACCCTACTGGTGGAGCTGATCAAACTCTCTTTGCTCCCACCTAACCCTGTGGAGCCTTACCTTTGTCCTCGAGGTACCTTCTTACGGCCATTGCTTTTTCTCCGGTCCTTGCTCTGTGTCCACTCAGGAACGGCTGGCAATTCCTCCCACGAACTTTGCAGGATGTGCACTGGAACTGCTGACACGAACCGAGCTGTTCACCACAGGGACGCCTTGGACTCACATCCCTTATCCTCAGGGAAAGCCACTTCCGGCCTGCCCAGGAGGTGGGGTTGCGGGCTTCTCGCCCACCCCACATGAGCGGGGGCTGGTCCCAGCCCCCGCGAGAGCAGGGGAATCCCGGCCGGGCCAGCCCCCCCCCAGCCAGCCATTCACTGGCTGTTTGGGGGGGGCGTGGTTTGCCCTATTTAGAGCCGGCACGGAGGGGGCTCGCCCTCTTTTCGCCGGCTCGCCCTCACGTTTTCCCACCCTCCCTCCCTTTAAGTAGGCTTAGGTAGGTCTTTGACTTTGCTATGGACTTCGGTCTGTCGCCGCAAGGGGCATGGTAGGAATTTTTCCCAATTGGCAATTTCTGGCCTTTTGGTTTTTCGCCTACCTTGTAGCAACTCGTCACAACTTCTCGGCATTTGGCGGTAGGCATTGGTAAGAAGGGGTTAAGAGGATGTGTGGGGGGGGAGGAACGCCATCACCTCCCCCCAGCGAGCGAAGGGTGGTCCGTTAAAGGACCCCGGGGGGCGTGGCCCTGTCCGAAGCCTATGGAGGTGTGGGCCAAAGGCACGCCCCAGAGCGGTGACCCGGGGGAGCTCCTAGTCGACGTGCCTCGCGGGAGTCTCCCCCGATATAAGGTTAACCCTTCCCCGTGTCTCCAGCAAATGGGCTGGAGCCGGATAGTCGTTAGGACCAATGCCTATGCCAATGCCTCTCATTCCTGAATTCAATAAAGTTGTGGCCTAATTCGCCCAATTAACCTTAAATTTGGTGTCTCGTGTCTTTATTTATCCTGGCGGGGGGGCGGGAACTCGCCACGCAATCTGTTTTTCCTGGCCAACGCACCAAGAAATGTTGCCTTATGAGGCTTTGCCTTCGGGTGGGAAAAATATTGCGCCTGGGAAAGGGAAGTGGGAGTCAAAAGACACTCAAGGAATAGTTTCGGAGAAAAGGCTTTTATTTCTACCATCCATGAACTGGTAGAAGGAGCAAGTGTGATAACTCACAAAAAGCATGCACGAGTTCACAATCATGTGCACAAACATATATACCCCTTTCCAGTTCCCTCCTCCTTTCTCCTCCCTCAGGAGTCCTGCCCCATGATGTGTTCCCCTGAGCATGTACAGAAAGCTGTCTTGGAACTATTGTGGACTCTTGGCAGGAAAGGGGGTGAGGGGTTTTCAGTGTGTTCCAGTTGTTTCATTCTTGTGCTTTGGCATGGTTCCCGGACAGAAAGTAAGTTGCAATGTGGTTCTTTAGCAAGGCCAGAAGGCATGAGAAAGGCCTGAGAAACAATGGACTGTTCTCTACCTTTGTTACAGCAGAGTGGAATGTTTCTGGTGCTTAGCTGCTGAGAAAAATGATTTTGAAAAGCTTTGAGAAGCTTTGAGCCTGCTTTGGGGGGGCTGACTTCGGGCCTAGGTGGGCTCACCTGTCCTCACCTCCTACATGACCTTGTTGGGGGCCGGACTATATTTTGAAAAAGAAAAAAAAAGAACGAATTCCTATGCCCCACAAATAACCCAGAGATGCCTTTTAAATAAAAGGACACATTCTACTCATGTAAAAACACACTGATTCCCGGACCATCCGCGGGCTGGATTTAGAAGGCGATTGAGCCAGATCTGGCCCCTGGGCCTTAGTTTGCCTAACCATGTTCTAGATACTAGGGAGATGGCTGAAATATGCAAAAAAACCCCACCCCTGATGTCCTTTAAAAAGACACATGCTTTAAACCCGAAAATAAACAGGAGAAGAAAAATGCTGTTGTTTCCTTGTCCTTGGTCCAGCTGAAGCATTCCAGCCCAGGGTTTGGGGAAGTCTTTGAAAGAGAATAATAAATATTGGCATCTAATTTGTTAAGCAAAATGAATTCTGAAGATGTTTTCTGATATGTTTTCTGAGAAACCCAAGCTTGTTTTGTTATCTCTTACTGCTCATTATTTGGTTTCAAATAGTGTGGAGCAAACCAGCAGGACACTGCTGTCACTTACACCTTCTGAGGTGGCTGTACTCAAGGAAGGGATAAATTTCCTAAAGAACAAAACGGATGGGAAGAATTACATCTTGTACAAGGAGAAGGACACGCTCCGTGCATGCAAGAACTTGTGCAAGCACCAAGGAGGATTGCTTATTAAAGATATTGAAGATCTGACACAAAAGTAAGGCCAGACTTTGCCCCATTTGCGCTCTCTCTTTCTGTTCGCAATAAATATACTCCCGTAAACTGATAAGCATGGGAAGTACTAAGAATTCAGATAGACAACTGTGTAGCATGCTGGGTTGTTGGGGTTTTTGGAAAGCTGATTGGTTAAACTTGAAACACTATTCCTTTGTGATGATGGGGCTCAAGATTTGCCCCAGTGAGAATGAGTCCATCTTAAAGATTGACATTGGCGGCAACTTGCCCTCAAGTCCATGATAAGTATTATTATTATTATTTACTATTTATACCCCACCCATCTGGCTGGGTTTCCCATGAGAACAAGGAATGTATTTTCTGCAGCAACAACAAAAAATAGTGTAGCTAAGGATCTTCATGATGATGACTGAAGTTCCAGAGCAGGCAAGTTGCCAAACAGGGCACCCCCTTTCCCCTCAAGTCCTCTTAGGTCACCCCCTAGCTCCACAGAACTGCACCACCAATGAGCCTGTTCAGAGGTGGCTCAAAGAGAGACGCATGCATTTAAAAGCTCTATCAAGGAGACCAGCATATTCAGATATATATGGCTGGCAGCAGTGGACCTGGGGGTCTCAAATATCAGTGGCACCCTGTGTGATGCCAAAAACTGGCAACCGCCTCCCCTTCCCGCCTCTGGCATTCCATTCTAAAGCATAATTGCTGCGTCCCCTGTGGAGGTCCTGTGGCTACGCACCCAGTGTGACTGAACTGGTTGCACTCTCCTAAATCTGCCTCTGTGGCTAGTTAATAAAAATGTTTTTGCAATATTTCTGCCATTTCTTCCTTAGCCCCTTCCCCCTTTTCTACCTTGTCCTGTCTTGCAGGTCCTTTCCCCACAGTTTTTTAAAAATGTAATCATATATTAGATGTAGCATATACTTTATATGTACAGATTATCTTGTCTTGTGTAATATTTTACATCTTCCCTGCAATTCCTAGAGTTTGGTCAGAATGTAGAGCAGAGAAAGAAATGGTGACTGGTCACTGATGCCTCCACTACAAAGTTCTCTAGTTCTCTAGCCTGATACCTCTCATACTTGACCCAGGATAATCCAATACTGTGCTTTATTCTCAGCTCTGCATTTTTGTAAGTTTAATAGATGTTATTACTGTATTGAAAAATCACTTGAAGATGCTCCATGAGAAGCATTTCCTAAATGAAGTAAATAAATAAAATCGGCCCAGCATTCTGGCTGTGTGAGATATTCAAAGCACATTGTTCCCCTCAAAGAATTCTGGGCACTGTAATTTTTGTGGGGGGGGGGTAAATGTTAGAGCCCGTAATCCTTCAAAGGGAAAGGTTGTGTTTCAAATGTGCTTTAAAAGTAGTGTGTACCCAGACTCTGACTATTATTCTATCCTAAAACTGCTTCCTTCTCTTTGTGCAATGCATCTTTCCCAACAACATGGCATCCGAGTTCATTGGCTAGCTTCGCGTTGCTAAATATTTATAATATTGCTCTAAGAATTTACACTTTAAAACCCCCATTGTTGTTATTTCTGTTGTTGACTTTTTAACCTAGATGTGTACGTTGCACTAAGCATAACTGGAAGCTGGATGTGAGCACAATGAAATACGTTAACCCCCCAGACAGCTTCTGCCAAGATGAACTAGGTAAAATGTAACGTCTGCTGCAGCTTTTTATAGCAGTGCCGCGCTTGTTATTTTCTTGCTCTGTGGCTTAATAGAAATACAAATCCAATTTGCTCAAGTTAAAGAGTTTGATTTGATTTATATTGCTTACTTTGTTGGCTGTCGTGCATAAAAGTCAAAAACAGTAAGGTATTGGATTGGTTTTTTAAAAGCCAAGCATGGCAAATGGTAAAAGCTATTTTTTAAAAACAAAACAACAACAACTTTTCCCCCCTACAGTAAAACATTTTTGAGTAAACATCTAATAACACTCGATTGGGAGCCGCCCAGAGTGGCCGGGGAAACTCAGCCAGATGGGTGGGGTATAAATAATAATTTATTATTATTATTAACCCTAACTCTGGATAATTCTAACTAGGGAGGTTCTGCCCCCACTTTGCCAACTACGTATCACTCCCCTCATGGTAACACCTTAGACCTTCTTTCCACCCCAGCCAACTAATAACTACTGCAAATGCCCCCTTTGCTCCCAGATACTTCCATCTGTCCCCCTCCAATTCCTTCTCTTTCCCTTCTGCCTGTCACCAGAGGACTAAAACGGTCATACTAACCTACCCTTGCTACGGTCATATTAACCTACCCATATTAACCAACCCCTATTGTCACACCCTTTGCTCGGAGCTGCCCCACCCTTTCCCTGCCTTTATAGCCTAGATAAACTTAAGCAGTAACAGGCAACACGTGGCTAATAATGTTCTAACAACATCTATGTAACCTGTGCTATTTCACAGTTCTTGAATAGAGAACATATGGGGGAGATGCAACTAATAAAACAAGTCAATATTGTATGAACAAAATGAGAGAAGGTAATCAATCAATATCACCGAGGCAAACAAGCCTTTCAATAGTCCCAATCCTGCAATCATGCGATAATAGAAGCTCAAAGCGTAGCATCGAACAAAATTAGACAATATAGTCCATCGGTACAGAAGGAGGCAAACAAGCCTTTCAACAGTCTCAATTATATAACTGTGTATGTTGTAACTCCAATTACATATTCAGCAGTACAACGGAGAGAAATAAAGCAATTAGGGTTGCTGTAAAAGACAATGAAACACAGCATTTACTGACTAGTGCTTGATTAATAGAACTCAAATAGCTGCTAGAAAATTCCGTTGCATGATATCCAGAATGGCTCACAGGCTGAGCCCAGGTTCCATTAGTGGAAGAGAACAGGGTTCTTCTGGTCCAGCAAAGATAGAGCTCTATATCATGGTATTTTATGTTCAGAGGGGTAGATGAGCAAAAGCTTCAGCCTCCAATCAAAGAAGATCTTGGAACTTTGCTCATTTTGTATGTAGACAGGTGCTTTGCTCTTGACCAGACCAAGGGAATATCTGGGAGACAGGTAAACAGGAAGAGAGTTCTCTCTTTCCTCCTGCCAGATAGTTCATTGAGAATCAGGCAACGAAACCAAAAATCAGTGCCTATGTGTTAGCTAGGTTTAGGGGTTATGAATGAAGCAGCAGCAGAAGCAGCAAAGCAGTGGTTTATTTCCTCTCCTTCTAGTTGTTGAAACAGGTCCAGATAATGGATTGGTGCTAGTTGAACTGAATCCTCCAAATCCATGGGATACAGAACCCAGAGAGCCTGAAGACCTGGCTTTTGGGGAGGTGCAGGTAAATAAAAATCACCAACTTTTTTATGTACTGGGGCTAGCCTCTATGGCCTAGTGTGCACATGGTGCCGAACTATTGTTTGTTTAACAAACTATGGGTAACTCATGAGTTTTCCCACAGACAATTACAAAAAAATAGGACTTCCGGGTTGACGCGATCGGTTTAATGGCGGATTCCCTCCGAGCTCCGGAGGGAATCGGCTCCATCGAGGACGGGTCTTGCCGCGCCGGCGACGCGGGGGCCCTTAGAAACCACAGGTGCTGATACCTGTGGACCTGGTGACTCGGTGGGCACCTTAAGCGCCCTCCTTGACAGTCGAAGAGCCTTTTTAAAGGCTGCGGAGAAGGTCTGAGGAGCGGCGTGGTGCTGAGAGTAGACCGCTGCCTCGGTGGAGCGAAGCCGCAAGCCATTGCCGGAGAGCATCAACTTTCTTCCTGACATTTGGACTGAAACAAACACCCTCGTGAGTAAAACGAAATTTGGATTTTAAAAGAAATTAACTCCTTTAATTTGGCGAACGGGGGGGCTGTGTCAAAAGGAAGTCCGCACCCCCCCCCTGCATGCACGATCTGAAGCAAGGAGCGAAAGCCTAAGATCGGATTAAAAAGATCTTCTTTTTGTCTTTTGGGACTGATAAAAGATTCCATCGATTTGCGAAAATAAGTCAAAAACAGTAAGGTATTGGATTGGTTTTTTAAAAGCCAAGCATGGCAAATGGTAAAAGCTATTTTTTAAAAACAAAACAACAACAACTTTTCCCCCCTACAGTAAAACATTTTTGAGTAAACATCTAATAACACTCGATTGGGAGCCGCCCAGAGTGGCCGGGGAAACTCAGCCAGATGGGTGGGGTATAAATAATAATTTATTATTATTATTAACCCTAACTCTGGATAATTCTAACTAGGGAGGTTCTGCCCCCACTTTGCCAACTACGTATCACTCCCCTCATGGTAACACCTTAGACCTTCTTTCCACCCCAGCCAACTAATAACTACTGCAAATGCCCCCTTTGCTCCCAGATACTTCCATCTGTCCCCCTCCAATTCCTTCTCTTTCCCTTCTGCCTGTCACCAGAGGACTAAAACGGTCATATTAACCTACCCTTGCTACGGTCATATTAACCTACCCATATTAACCAACCCCTATTGTCACACCCTTTGCTCGGAGCTGCCCCACCCTTTCCCTGCCTTTATAGCCTAGATAAACTTAAGCAGTAACAGGCAACACGTGGCTAATAATGTTCTAACAACATCTATGTAACCTGTGCTATTTCACAGTTCTTGAATAGAGAACATATGGGGGAGATGCAACTAATAAAACAAGTCAATATTGTATGAACAAAATGAGAGAAGGTAATCAATCAATATCACCGAGGCAAACAAGCCTTTCAATAGTCCCAATCCTGCAATCATGCGATAATAGAAGCTCAAAGCGTAGCATCGAACAAAATTAGACAATATAGTCCATCGGTACAGAAGGAGGCAAACAAGCCTTTCAACAGTCTCAATTATATAACTGTGTTTGTTGTAACTCCAATTACATATTCAGCAGTACAACGGAGAGAAATAAAGCAATTAGGGTTGCTGTAAAAGACAATGAAACACAGCATTTACTGACTAGTGCTTGATTAATAGAACTCAAATAGCTGCTAGAAAATTCCGTTGCATGATATCCAGAATGGCTCACAGGCTGAGCCCAGGTTCCATTAGTGGAAGAGAACAGGGTTCTTCTGGTCCAGCAAAGATAGAGCTCTATATCATGGTATTTTATGTTCAGAGGGGTAGATGAGCAAAAGCTTCAGCCTCCAATCAAAGAAGATCTTGGAACTTTGCTCATTTTGTATGTAGACAGGTGCTTTGCTCTTGACCAGACCAAGGGAATATCTGGGAGACAGGTAAACAGGAAGAGAGTTCTCTCTTTCCTCCTGCCAGATAGTTCATTGAGAATCAGGCAACGAAACCAAAAATCAGTGCCTATGTGTTAGCTAGGTTTAGGGGTTATGAATGAAGCAGCAGCAGAAGCAGCAAAGCAGTGGTTTATTTCCTCTCCTTCTAGTTGTTGAAACAGGTCCAGATAATGGATTGGTGCTAGTTGAACTGAATCCTCCAAATCCATGGGATACAGAACCCAGAGAGCCTGAAGACCTGGCTTTTGGGGAGGTGCAGGTAAATAAAAATCACCAACTTTTTTATGTACTGGGGCTAGCCTCTATGGCCTAGTGTGCACATGGTGCCGAACTATTGTTTGTTTAACAAACTATGGGTAACTCATGAGTTTTCCCACAGACAATTACAAAAAAATAGGACTTCCGGGTTGACGCGATCGGTTTAATGGCGGATTCCCTCCGAGCTCCGGAGGGAATCGGCTCCATCGAGGACGGGTCTTGCCGCGCCGGCGACGCGGGGGCCCTTAGAAACCACAGGTGCTGATACCTGTGGACCTGGTGACTCGGTGGGCACCTTAAGCGCCCTCCTTGACAGTCGAAGAGCCTTTTTAAAGGCTGCGGAGAAGGTCTGAGGAGCGGCGTAGTGCTGAGAGTAGACCGCTGCCTCGGTGGAGCGAAGCCGCAAGCCATTGCCAGAGAGCATCAACTTTCTTCCTGACATTTGGACTGAAACAAACACCCTCGTGAGTAAAACGAAATTTGGATTTTAAAAGAAATTAACTCCTTTAATTTGGCGAACGGGGGGGCTGTGTCAAAAGGAAGTCCGCACCCCCCCCTGCATGCACGATCTGAAGCAAGGAGCGAAAGCCTAAGATCGGATTAAAAAGTTCTTCTTTTTGTCTTTTGGGACTGATAAAAGATTCCATCGATTTGCGAAAATAAGCTTTTTTCTGTCTTTTCAAGTTGTGCTGGAGGAAGAGGTGTATTTGGGAAAATTTTTGGGAACCCCCACCCGGGATCCGGGAGTGTCCCGCATTAGCCTAGCCTGAAAGAAAGGGAGTTTGACAGCTGTCATCTGAGCTGTCAAACAGCGGAATCAAGATAAGAACTGTATCTTTATATCTCTCTGATCCAAAGGTGTTACATTTAACCAGAAGTGGCTGGAAATTAAGTAACAACAAGTAATAACAAAGTAATAGACTGTTGGTAAAGGGGAAAAAAATGGTAATCCCCCTAGGGGAAACCAGAGACATTACAATGGCTGCAGAAGGAAAATTACAAAGAGAAATAGAGAGAGCCCTTTTTCTCGTGGGAATTCTACAGGAGCAAGAGATAGCTATGGACAAACAGCTCGCGGCTTTGATTTCAAAAACAAGCAACTCTATTGATGGAACTGAGGATATGACCTTGAAAGATTCTGCAGCTGAACTGGAAAAAGTTTCTTTGAAGTTGGAGGACAAGGAGTCCGGAGGGCAAAAAGTACAGGAACAGGACTTCATGCAGCAAGGGGACAGAGAAGTTTATTGGATTATGGATTTTGAAAAGAGAAAAGTAAAGGAGGAAGTTTTTGGACACTATAGATGGGAAGCTGAAATAATGAAGAAATACAACTGGGACTTCCTCCTCTTTTCTGGCATTGGTGAACGTGATTTAAGGGAACATCTGGCAGAACCCCTGCAGCAAGTCTTTTCAACTAGGATTGACTGGAGAGAAGGTGAAGAGACCGCATTAGACCAGTGTTTCCCAACCGGTGTTCCGCGGCACACTGGTGTGCCGTGAGACCTTGCCTGGTGTGCCGTGGGAGGGAGGCGGGAGAGGCGGGGCGGCGGCGGCATCTCCTGCTGGATGCAAATCCAAACATGGCGGGCGCCTCCCTCGCTCCTTTGTAGGCGGACCATCGAGAGAGAAAGAAAAGGAGGCGAAAGAGCGAGAGAAGGCGCCTGCGCGGAAAGAGGAGCGAGCAGTGCGCCTGCAAGCCGCGGCGCCCGAGATCGCTTCTCCCCACCGCCCCTTGCTTCAAAAGAGGTCCGGGGACAGCGGAAAGCGCTGCCCCCGGACCTCTTTTGAAGCAAGGCTTTGCCGGGAGAAGCGATCTCCCCGCAGCCCCTTGCTTCAAAAGAGGTCCGGGGGCAGCGGGAAGCGCAGCACTTCTTCCCCGCTGCCCCCGGACCTCTTTTGAAGCAAGGGGCTGCGGGGAGATCGCTTCTCCCGGTGCTCCGAAGCGGGGCGGGGGGCGGGAACACCTGCCCCAGCCGCCCCGCTTCGGAACGCTGCTCCGAAGCGGGGCGGGGGGCGGGAACACCTGCCCCAGCCGCCTCCCTTCGAAACGCTGCTCCGAAGCGGGGCGGGGGGCGGGAACACCTGCCCCAGCCGCCCCGCTTCGGAACGCTGCTCCGAAGCGGGGCGGGGGGCGGGAACACCTGCCCCAGCCGCCCCGCTTCGGAACGCTGCTCCGAAGCGGGGCGGGGGGGCGGGAACACCTGCCCCAGCCGCCCCGCTTCGGAACGCTGCTCCGAAGCGGGGCGGGGGGGCGGGAACACCTGCCCCAGCCGCCTCGCTTCGGAACGCTGCTCCGAAGCGGGGCGGGGGGGGCGGGAACACCTGCCCCAGCCGCCCCGCTTCGGAGCGCTGCTCCGAAGCGGGGCGGTGGGGCGGGAACCTCGCACCCCGCCGCCGGGCATCGGAACGATGCCCCGATGCCGGGCGGTGGGGCGGGAACCTCTCCCCCCGCCGCCAGGCATCGGAACGATGCCCCGATGCCGGGCGGTGGGGCGGGAACCTCTCCCCCCGCCGCCAGGCATCGGAACGATGCCCCGATGCTGGGCGGTGGGGCGGGAACCTCTCCCCCCGCCGCCCGGCATCGGAACGATGCCCCGATGCCGGGCGGTGGGGCGGGAACCTCTCCCCCCGCCGCCCTGCATCAGAACGATGCCCCGATGCCGGGCGGTGGGGCGGGAACCTCGCACCCTGCCGCCGGGCATCGGAACGAGGTCCTGGACCTCTTCTGAAGGCAGGCGGGGGCAAAAGTCTTTGCTCCCCCCGCCTGCCTTCCCGGGACAGCGGAGACTTCTCCGCTGCCCCGGGCGATCTTAAAATGCTGGCGGGCGGGAGCGAAGTGTTCGCTGCCGACCCCCAGCATTTTAAAATCTCCTCGGGGCAGCGGAGACTTCGCTCCCGCCCGCCAGCATTTTAAAATCGCCCCGGGACAGCAGGGGCTTTTAAAATGCTGGCGGTCGGCAGCAAAGCCCTCCTGTCCCCGGAGCTTGCGGGGCGGGAGGTGGGAAGAAGGGCTTTTCTTCCCACCGCCAGCCTTCAGAACAGCCTTCTGAAGGCTGGCAGTGGGAAGAAAAGCCCTTGTCCCCGTCCCCCCCAGCCTTCAGAAGAGGTCGGGGGACAGACTGTCCCTGGACCTGGTCTGAAGGCGGTTTCCCTAGGAACGCATTGATTTTCAATGCATTCCTATGGGAAACCGTGCATTGCAAGACGAAAAACTCGCAAGACGAAGAGACTTGCGGAACGAATTAATTTCGTCTTGCGAGGCACCACTGTACTTTTTATATAGTCAATATAGGCACAGAGTTAATTTTTTTAACATTTTCTAATGGTGGTGTGCCTCGAGATTTTTTTCATGAAAGAAGTGTGCCTTTGCCCAAAAAAGGTTGGGAAACACTGCATTAGACATCCCTCGAGACTTGAAGACCAATAAGAAGGACTATCAACAAAACAGGCAGAGAGAGACTCAAATGGCGTTAGAGGCCTCAGATGTGAGGAATCCGGGCTAGGAGTTTTATAAGAGGGCAGATATCTAGGAAGGGACAGATATCCGGACAAGGAGGGAGGGGGAAAATAGAAAGTTTTAAAACTAGTTTATGACTTTTGGGTTTTATAATTTTGACTTATATTTTAATATGAAAATGGGGAAATTTATGGTATAAGAACCTCGATCGATCTTAGAAAAAGAATTTAAGGTATATAAGAAAATGGGATAAATAAGTTGGGCCTAATAAAGGGAATTAAGCTTAAATATAATAAGAAGAGGTTTAAGGAATGAAACAAGAACTTGCTGAATTAAGTTGGAAATTTGGGATGCATGGGTGGGGGTGGGGGGAAGTCAATGAAAGAGGGTTATGAAAGAATCTATTTGTGTTTATTTCTCTCTCTTTTTTTCTTTTTTTCCCTTTTCTTTCTACTTTTTCCTTTCTTCCTTCTTTTTTTGCTTTGTATTAAAATTTGAAAATTCAATAAAAATTATATTTAAAAAAAAAGACAATTACAAAAAAATACAGCTTCTTTCTCCTGAGTCTAGTTCATTTCCAAGCTATTACTACATTGTGATTTTTTTTCTTTTTTAACCTTTAAAAAAATAATTAAAAAATGCAGTAAAATGTGTGTGTGTGTGTTTTGATCCCTCAGACTGCAACAAAACTGGAAAACTGCACAAGCAAATTTACACAGGCAAATTTACTATTTCTAGATTGTGTGCTTTTGCACATTTCTTGGGTGGGGAAGTTTTTGCTGTTGTTGTTTGCATGCCCTGTCAGCACCTAATTGGCATAATCGAAATCAGAATGTAGGGACAAACAAAAGAAAATGCTCACTGGTATGAATGGGAAACATTGAAGTTCTTCCTCAGAGACAAATTCAAACACATGCAGGCTTTCACTAGTCTGGTCTAATCTGAATGGGGGGAAGTGAATTAGCAGCTAAATAATGCTCAGCAAGGACAAGCCCAGAGACCCCCAGTTTCTCATTCTCAACATCTTTCACAGTGAAAATTGTCACAATTCATTCAGCCACTCTGTAATCTTCCTCTCCTCCTCCAGCAATCCTGAAGTTCTGGATACACCTTAAGTTTGTGGCCTGTTTATTCAGCATTCTTTCAGATTTGATTGCACAAATCTTAGATGTTGTTAGATAATGCCCAGCCTTTATTAAGCATTCATTCTGATGATCAGGGATGATAGGAGTTATAGTCTAAAACATCTGAAGGGAACTCTGCCTCAGCCTAGTATACCTGAAGGAACGTCTCCACCCCTACCATTCAGCCCAGACACTGAGGTCAGCTCCGAGGGCCTTCTGGCCATTCCCTCACTGTGGGAAGTGAGGTTACAGGGAACCAGGCAGAGGGCCTTCTCGGTAGTGGTGCCCGCCCTGTGGAATTCTCTCCCATCAGATGTCAAGGAAATAAACAACTATCTGACTTTTAGAAGACATCTGAAGGCAGCCCTGTATTGGGAAATTTTTAATGTCTAATGTTTTGCAAAGTTTTATGTGTTGTAAGCCACCCAGAGTGGCTGGGGAAACCCAGACAAATGGGTGGAGTAGAAATAATAACATTATTATTATTGTTATTACTAGGTTGGGGAAGTCTCTCTATGTTTAGTGTGCCTCCCAAGAAGGGAACATATTCTCATCCTGGCCTTCTCATGTGTCTCCAAGAGGATCTCAACCCAATGCAAGTCTCCCACCCACACCAATTCTGAATGCTCTTAGCAGTTCCTATTTGGCCTCTGGCCTCTGCACAAAGTTTAGATATGCTAGCTACCCATCTGACTGGGCACCCTCCCTATTCAGTGTTAGCCAGAAGCGGGGAGGTGGGGAAACGGGAGCTGATGTGCTTGTGTGAACATAAAAGTACAGAATGTGTGAAACAGAAGTGGCAGTATGTGTGGACCTTTGGGGAGGGGGCACAGTGGAAGCAGACAAAGCAGAGGAAATGTTTTTGGCAGTGAGGCAAGGTCACCTAGTCTCTTTTTTCCCCTCTGGGGATGGCCAAAGGAAGAGGCACTCCCTGCCCAGCTGCATGTTTTGGGGCGTAGCAGCCAAAGAGCAAAGCCAGCCATTGGGCTGTATTTTCTTCTGCAGAAAGGAAGTGGAAATCTTCTCTAACATCCGCTCTCAAAATATCACCATGGGGACATAATAGAATCATAGAACTGCAGAGAAGGAAGGGACCCTGAGGATCACCTAGTGCAACTCCCTGCAATGCAGGAATATGCAGCTGCCCTATACAGGGATCAAACCTGCAACCTTGGCATCATCAGCACCACACTCTAACCACACTCTGAGCTGGCCACGCTAGGAAACAGTCAGTGGCGTAGCATGGGTTGTCAGCACCCAGGGCAAGGCAAGTAATTTGCACCCCCTAACCCTAACCCCCAGATGTTGCGCCCGGTGCGGCCGGCCCCCCCTGCACCCCCCACGCTACGCCACTGGAAACAGTTCTTTTCTTTTCAGGCACACGGAACATGACAACACTGATCCATCTCAGTCTTGGGTTTCTGTCTGCTCTTAGGTAACTTATGTAACTCATGCATGTATGGACCTCAAACTTGGAGACAGAAGAATGATCTTCGATCCGTGGCTCGTTGGCCCTGCTTTTGCGCGCGGATGGTGGTTGCTTCATGAGCCACCCAGCGACTGGCTGGAAAGACTGTGTCGTGCAGATCTAATTTACATCAGCCACATGCATTCTGATCATCTCAGGTATCTGTGCGTATGATAAAAAAGAGAGGGGAAATTACTTATGCTGTCATCTTATGCATTCTTACCTGGGGCTGGTGGTGTGCAAGCTGTATGGCTTTGTCCCATGCTGCTCTGGTGACACAGGCATATAAGGAAGCATATAAGTAGCACATGCCAAAGTTCTGCCTCCTGGATGGCATTTATAAGGAAAGGAAGAACATCATTAGTCGTGCCATTCTTGTGCATAGTTACTGATGCCTGCCACCCCAATCTCCAAGTGGTTTGAGATTCTAGGGATTCCAGGCGCTTACTCAGGGTTCAGTTTCCTTCGGAATGAGGGGCAGTGGAGACTGCGGTGTCTGTAGAATATATGGTTTACAGTGGTACCTCAGGTTACAAACGCTTCAGGTTACAGATGCTTCAGGTTACAGACTCCACTCACCCGGAAGTAGTACCTCAGGTTAAGAACTTTACTTCAGGATAAGAACAGAAATCGTGCGGAGGCAGTATGGCAGCAGCAGAAGGCCCCATTAGCTAAAGTGGTACCTCAGGTTAAGATCAGTTTCAGGTGAAGAACGGACCTCCAGAACAAATTAAGTTCTTAACCAGAGGTACCACTGTATTTACACATATATGCAACCTGAGCCTGCGATGGAGGAGCTCACAGCATTAAAGGTCCAAGAGGGCCTTGGTCCATAGCCACAGCTTTGGATTCAAGCAGAATCCAATATGCCTATGGGTGGCCTTGAAGTGAGCTTCACTTGGCTTTCTCACTCTCCAGGAATCCTGGTCCCATTATTTTAGTGCTTTTCACTATATATAGCTGACACCACCACCCCAGTAAAGTGACTTGAGGATTGACCGAGAGTGGCCACCAAGACCATATAACACCAGTCCTGAAAGACCTACATTGGCTCCCAGTACGTTTCCGAGCACAATTCAAAGTGTTGGTGCTGACCTTTAAAGCCCTAAGCAGCCTTAGTCCTGTATACCTGAAGGAGCTTCTCCACCCCCATTGTCCAGCCCAGACACTGAGATCCAGTTCCAAGGGCCTTCTGGTGGTTCCCACACTGCGAGACATAAAGCTACAGGGAACCAGGCAGGGAGCCTTCTTGGTAGTGGCGGCCTCCCTGTGGACACTCACCCATCAGATGTCAAGGAAATAAACAACTATCTGGCTTTTAGAAGATATCTGAAGGCAACCCTGTTTAGGGAAGTTTTTAATGTTTGATGTTATTTCCTGTTTTTCATATTCTGTTGGGAGCCGCCCAGAGTGGCTGGGGAAACCCAACCAGATGGGTAGGGTAAGTAAAGGTACCCCTGCCCGTACGGGCCAGTCGTGTCCGACTCTAGGGTTGCGTGCTCATCTCGCTCTAGAGGCCGTGAGCCGGCGCTGTCCGAAGACACTTCCGAGTCACGTGGCCAGCATGACGAAGCTGCAGCTGGCGAGCCAGCACCAGCACAGCACACGGAAACGCCGTTTACCTCCCCGCTATAAAGCGGTCCCTATTTATCTACTTGCACTTAAGAGTGCTTTTGAACTGCTAGGTGGGCAGGAGCTGGGACCAAAAGATGGGAGCTCACCCCACCGCGGGGATTCGAACTGCCGACCATACGATCGGCAAGTCCTAGGCACTGAGGTTTTACCCACAGCGCCACCCGCGTCCCCCAATATTCTGTTGGGCGCCGCCCAGAGTGGCTGGGGAAACCCAACCAGATGGGTAGGGTATAAATATGTTATTGTCCTTTGTTTGTTTGTTTCCTACTCTCCTACTTTTCCTACTCTCCAGTTACTCTACATTGAAGAAACTTGCGGAGAGGAGGCCAGATGTGCCCATTTATGTTGGGAAGACAGAACGGCCTGTATTCTGGTACCTCAAACAGAGTGGTGTAAAGCTGACCAATATTAACATTGTCCCATTTGGAGTTTGGCAACAGGTCTGATGTCTTGACATTTTCTGAAGTTTATATTTTCTAAAGTTTGGAAATAATCCAGAAGTTTCTAATCAGAACACTACCAGACCATGAATAAGCAACAATATTTTTAAATTAATTAATTAATAATTAATAAATAATAAAAATCCCTAACACACAATTCTTGCACGCCACCCAAATTTCCAAGCAGCTTGAGACTCCAGGGCTTCCAAATGCTTATGCAGGGTTCAGTTTCCTTGGAACGACAGACATTGAAGACTGTGGTATCTTTAGGCTATATGGTTTATTTACGCATACAACCTGAGTTTACGATGGAGCGGTTCACGGCATTAACACCTCTTGCTTCTCCCATAGCCACAACCTTGCATTCAAACAGAAATCAAGAATGTCTCTCCCTCCCTCCCTCCCTTTCACATATCAACTCTTGTTTTTGCTAAAACAACAACAACAAAAATTCCTTCCAGTAGCACCTTAAAGACCAACTAAGTTAGTTCCTGGTATGAGCTTTCGTGTGCATGCACACTTCTTCCGATACCAAAAACTTGTTTTTGCTAGTTGAGGGAGGGGAGCCCACCCATTTTCCCTCTGGCGCATAGCTGCTTCCTTTGTTACCCTAACAACTCACACTTAGGGCCATTACCAAGAAACTGGCCTGGCTATTCCAACAATTGAATACTTGCTGGATCCGGGAATTAGAAGGGACTCAGACATATAGCCTAATACCCACCCACCCCAACAATATTGACAGAATTAGGGAATTGAGGTCCCAATGCTCCCAGTACTCATCACATATATATCCTAAGATGGAATGTAAACATATAGGGTGAGCCGATGAAGCAAGACTCTTGACTCAAGTTGACTCTGCTTCATGTTGACTCTTGTTGGGGGCCATGAATGAGTGCTCTTTGCTGGTTCCCGCAGCAGCCACTAGCTCACCACCTCATGCTACTTGGACATGTCCAACCAGTTCAGAGACAACTGGTGGACCTAATCACCACACTATCATCTGATCCACAAGGAACTACCCAGCGTTCCTCAAAAATATCCTATCCTTGTTGCTACTAAAATGTATTCTGAGGAGGAGGAGGAGCATTACTAACACCAATAACACCAGAGGGTGCATTACTAACAATAAGTTTAGTAGTAACAAGATACTTATGGATAAATAATCATGCAGCAGACTGTTGCTTGCAATTAAGGTTGGGTAAATCTGTCAATTTCTATTGGTTTCTATCCATCCTGATCTTAAACACAGTTCTCAACAGTTCTACATAACCTTGCATTTAAAAAACCAACCAACCAACCAACCACAACAACATGTTCATGGAAGTTGATCAGGATTTTATTCAAATTTATTCTATTATACACATGTTTCTATGCAATTTCCCCTAATATACACCTTAGGAAGCCATAGCACACCAATGCCATTCTAGATTGCATTCCAGTAACTTTTTTTAAAAAAATAATTTTTATTAACCGACCAATCAAATCAAATCAAATCACATAAATTACAAATTACAAAGCCGAATTTTAAATTTTTGTTGGGGGTACCCATATTTCAAGTTCTGAAGGGGATCCAATCATCTTATTGCTGCTGCTTTAATGTCCACAAATCTGTCCAAATAATGTTCACAATTCTATCCAATCCTTTCTTGTTGCTTTCCACATCTCTTCTTGTTATTTTCATATATTTTTCCTTTCTCTTTGTCACCTCTGATAGTCTCCACAAGCGGATTGAAAAAAATTGTAATCCTGTGTGGGTTCTTCCATTCGTAGAGTGGAAGAGTCATATCTCGTTAATCTTCACAGGTCTGTCACTCCCTTTCTCAGTCCTCTGAGGAGGTTCTGCTAGCAATCCAGTATGAAAACAAATCCATAGCTTCCTCCTCCCAATCATCAATCTTTTGACAGAACCTGCCAACATGGAGACCTCTTTTTATTGCTGCGTCATTCCAAAAGCCCTTGTTCTTTTCTCGATCTCCATAAGGCAGACTTTTGGTTAGTAATTCATTTCCACACAGTTTTTAATCATCCTGCTTAGGTCAGTTTTGCAACGGTTCTTTCTTGGGGAGGGGTTACTGGTTAATCACATAGAAGAAAAGAAAAAAAGTCCCCCCCATCCAGTCCCGACATACCGAACCTTTGATGTATCTTCTTCATGATATATTCCTGTTAAATCCAACCCATCACTCTACTTTCACAGAGGTCTCTTCAATTAGCAGTCTTCACTCCCGTTCTTCACTTGAAATATGTGCATTTGCTTCTTTCTAATTGTTTATTTCGAGCTACTGCAACCAGTGCGCGATCAGAGACAGCGTCCGGGAGAGCCGGACCCACACAAGGGCTTTGTGCCTAGTGCCCTCACCCCCTTCTTTCGAATCAAGGGGTGATTTATGGCCACAGCAGGCAAGGCAGCGTTCCCCATATCCTTGGGGCAACGAGGAAGGCTGCATACTCCCATATCAGCCTCTTAATTACCTCGTGTGAGCCGGAGAGATGGTATTGTCGGCCATCTTCCAATGCGCCCCTAGCGGCCCCCTGTATTCCAATAACTTTTTTAAGGGATTACAGCCAATCATAGACACTGTTTTCTATAAATAAAAATGTCCATGTCAAAATTCATAGTAACATATGCTTTGATTTCTTTTAAGGTGGACAGGAATCTTAGATTTATGATACTGATGGATGGTGTTCACCCTGAAATAGATACTTGCATCATTATTGAATATAAAGGTACCTGAATGTAACAGTAATTACTATGTTGCATTTGATACTTTTTTTGTACTGTGCTTCAAATAAAAAAGTGGAATGATTCAGATACTCTGTATGATTAGTGCAATTTTTCTGTTTTCCAGCTTTGACCTACTTTGAGGTTATTCGTAACTTCAGATTATTGTACTTTACTTTTGTAAAGAAAAACCATTCTTGCTCCTTTACACTTCAGGTTTCTAACAAAAGCTCCCAGTGCCTAAAATATGGTCCTTTCACCTTGCTCTGAAATCTCAGCCAGTTCTGGCCTGATCTTGCTGGGAAGATGTTGGGACACAATTTTAATTGAGAGTTTATCTTTGCATAGGGCACAAAATTCTGAATACAGTGGACTGCACCAGGCCCAATGGTGGAAAGCTTCCAGAGAAGGTTGACCTCATGATGAGTGACTTTGCAGGTGGAGCATCAGGATTCCCAATGGTATACAGCGGAGGAAATTACACTGGTAATGAACCAATGCATTCTTCTAGATAAGATGTCCATTTTTCATAATATTTTGAAGCCTCCATTAGCCAACACTTTTATTTCAAGCCAACACCTCCCTTATCTCTTGAGAGACAAACTAGCAAGCACACACAGCAACATATTTTTTTTAATTTGCCCCAAAGAAAAACATGGAGGAAACGTGAGAAGAAGCAAGAGCTCTTTCTATGTTGTCAGATATCAACCCAACAACATAAACCAGGTATTGGCAAACTCCGGCCCTCCAGATGTTTGGGACTACAATTCCCATCATCCCTAGCTAACAGGACCAGTGGTCAGGGATGGTGGGAATTGTAGTCTCAAACATCTGGAGGGCTGGAGTTTGCCTATGCCTGACATAAGCATACCCAGGCAACGTTAACCATCAAAACTAAAACCCACCCAGGCAACAAACAAAAAAACGCTCACCCCCAACTCAAGCATACCTGGGCAACATCCATCCCCGTCCCACTGAAATCTGCCCAATCAAATGTGTGTGTACATGTGTGTGTATGTTTGTTTGTTTGTACACACACACTGTTCCTGGACTCACAATGAAGCACTCATACCACAAACACTTGGTGACCAAAAGCAGCAAAAGGTCCATGTCAATTAACCCAGAAGAGTATTTAAAAGCTTGGAAAAAATATGGAATACCCCAGGCATAGGCAAACTCTGGCCCTCCAGATGTTTGGGGCTACAGTTCCCACCATCCTTGACCACTGGTCCTGTTAGCTAGAGATGATGGGAATTGTAGTCCCAAGCATCTGGAGGGCCGGAGTTTGCTATGCCTGGAATACCCCCTTGTCTGTTATCATGTACAGGCATTCTGGGACCCTGCACACTTGAGTGAAATGCACATAAGTGGGAGGCCTGCTGCAGTAAATACATCTTCCTGCCCAACAGCTGTTGAGTGGGGTAGCGCAGCAGTAGCAAAAGCTTTCGCGTGCCATTTTTGAGCCGTGGGAGTCTTATTTTCTGGACTTTTGGCTCACTGATGTCCCTCTGGGAAGGGTCTCCTCATGAACCACAAGGGCTTTCCAGGTCTTTCCTGACATTTCAGGTTAGAATTGAATTATTTATTTATTTATTTTATTGAATTATTTATTTATTCAATTAACTTGCATGCGGCTGCGTAGATTGTGCACAAGTGGAGGGAGGGATGCCTGTAGCAGTGAGACAGATCTTCTGTGCAGTCTCTTCCCCTGATTTCTTTCCACTGGACAGATGGCCCTTCTAGATTTCTCTTGCTCTGCTTCAAGTGTGAAGGTGATGCTGATGGAGGTGATCAATAATAATAATTAGTAATGAAGAACATAACTTAAAATCTTTGTGGGACAATTAAGATCCCCCCCCCCAGATTGCACAACCTAGGTCCAATAAGTGCTTTTGTTTTTCAGAGGAGAAGAAAGCCCAGTTTATTAAAATCGAAAGGAAGAAGCTGCTGAATTACAAGGCCCAGCTAGTTACTGATCTGAAGCCCAAAATCTACTGTCCTTTTGCGGGATATTTTGTTGAAGCTCATCCTTCTGACAGGTACTGTCTTCCTGTTCACTCTTTAGTCACCAGTTGTATCACAATAATTTTGCACAAATGTGATCAGTGACGATGTGTGAAACAATGTGTGAACTGAAATAGAGCTAGCCTGCAAGATTTGCACTCCTCCAAATTTTGCAGTGCATTTCTCCAGCCAAACGGTGTTTGCAAAAATGCATATATTGGGGAAAGGTGTACATAAAAATAAAGATATTAGTGAAAATAACATACAAAAATGCTTTATAGTAAGGGAAATTGCTTGCAAAAATGTGCACATTAGTCAAACCTGCATATTAAAATGTGTCTATTAGGAGAAAATTGCACTGAAATGCTGGTGATTTTTCGGGATGATTTTAAAAACAAACTGCAAATTGCTGGAAAATATGGAGAACTGAATTTCAGACTGGAAAAATAAGAAAGTGAGAGAATAGAAATTAACAGATCCTTCCATTCTTATCCCCCCCCTTTGCAAATAAATAAATTAAAATGCCACCTGCTTTGAATTTTTAATGGAGGTGGGGGTTATTATAGGCATTTCTGTGTAATGTGTGGTTAGCCCTTTCCTACCTAATAATGTGATTAGCATTTAAGCCTAAGAAGAAGACTATCAAATAATGCTGGAATCAGTGCTGTGTTCCTTTCCAACCTATTTTCATAATTTCCACCATGGCACAGAATGTATTGGCTTATTACCAATTGGTAAATGGCCTTCTAAATGTGGAATAAATCTTCCACTAGTAGAAAAATTGTTTTATCATTGCAGGAGAGACTTGCCAATAAAAGTGAAATTAAATCCAAGGTTGTCTTGTCCTGGTCTGATAGCAGTGAGGCAGGGCAGGACCACAGACAGCTCCAAATGAAGAACTTGCTCTGAGTAAGGTTGAGATCACTCTGAGCTTTGAAAGTTTTGGAACCCAGACTACCTGTCCCTAAATCCATCCTCTTGTTGAGGATAACTACAGATTCTTAAGCATTCTGACCTGAAGAGAGGGACTCTTTATCTGTTCCATAGCCTTATTGAACTCGCTACACCACTTCATCAGTAAGGTACTGTGGGAGATAAAGCTATAGTTTGTTAAGGATGCTGGAAACTATGGTTCTGTAAGGGGGAAACTACACTTCCCATGATTCTTTGGGGAAAGTCATGTGCTTTAGGTGTATGGTGCAGATCTGCACCATCTATCTTCAACTATCTTCCACTTAATCTTGTTCTCTTGTACAAGTAAACAACGCTAGTGGCTATTTTCCTTCCACTCATGATTTTGTGTCTCCAGTGCTATGGAAACATCCAATTGTGTGTCTTTCCTTAACCTAGTTACATCAAAGAAACAAATCTCAAAAATGACCCAGAGGAGTTGAACAGACTAATTAAAAAAAAATCTGAAGAAGTTTCAACATGGACACCAAAACCTGGAGCCACTTTGGACCTGGCAAGGATGCTCAGAGATCCAACAGACAGGTGATCCTAATGTACTTCAAATTAAGTATTTATTGAATTTCTATAATTAGGTTTTGAATGTTTGTAATGCCAATAAATCTGTTAATCAGTTTTTGTTGAAGTGCTTCACTGGTGTGGGCAGGAGAAGCATCTTCATAAAGTTGAGAAGGGAGAGGAAGTCTTGAGATTGAGTTTGAGAACTCTGTGCCATTTCATGCGGCTAAGAAGCACCCAAATGACCCATTCGCCTTTGAAGAGCAGTAAGGAAAGGGCTCTTACAAGGCAAAGTTAGGGGCTATTGTGACACCAGCATGCAGTGGACTAGTCTTCTTCTTCTTCTACTTCTACTTCTACTTCTACTTCTACTTCTACTTCTACTTCTACTTCTACTTCTACTTCTTCTACTTCTTCTTCTTCTTTTTCTCCTTCTCCTTCCTCCTCCTCCTCTTCTTCTTCTTCTTCTTCTTCTTCTTCTTCTTCTTCTTCTTCTCCTCCTCTTCCTCCTCCTCTTCCTCCTCCTCCTCCTCCTCCTTTTCCCATTACAGTGGTACCTCGGGTTACATACGCTTCAGGTTACATACGCTTCAGGTTACAGACTCCGCTAACCCAGAAATAGTACCTCGGGTTAAGAGCTTTGCTTCAGGATGAGAACAGAAATCATGCAGTGGTGGTGCAGTGGCAGCGGAAGGCCCCATTAGCTAAAGTGGTGCTTCAGGTTAAGAACAGTTTCAGGTTAAGAATGGACCTCCGGAACGAATTAAGTACTTAACCCAAGGTACCACTGTATAGATTTCAAAATTCCAGTGACAAGCTGAACCATGCGGCAGATTTCAAACATTCCAGCGATTTCTTAGGTCCCTTGCTAGTTTAGCAAAGTATTTTCCCCAAACAGTCAAAGTTTTCTGGTCTATGACCGTAATAAATTTATTCATTCATTCATTCATTCATTCATTCAAACAGTCAAAGTGTCATTCTTCTATCTGTGTGGAATAAATCTACCATGCTAATTTTCTGTGAGTTGAATCCAGATTGCCCTTAAATGTGTGGTAGGTATTCGCCTGTCTCAAGACAATGGAGTGTGCTTCCAGGGGTGAAGTCAAACCACTGGAGAATGTAAATGGGTGTAAAATGCTGCCTTGCAACAACACTGAAGGATGGGTCATCTGAATTATTGCAAGTTGGGAGTCAGCAGATAAACAAGAAATAGAAAGCGGGGCTATTCATTTTATCTGCTGTTACACTCGCTCTGTGAATCAGAGAGATATGCTCTGCATAGATTTTGACTACAGTTAGTCGATGCAGTTATTAATTGTCTATTTTCTCTCTCTTAGTTTAGGAATTGTTGATCCTCCAGAAGGGACAAAAATTTTCAAGGACTCATGGGATTTTAAGCCATACTTACACACTCTTGGAGCTGCAGTTGATGATGATATTTTTCTCTATCCTTCCTGGGTGAAAGAATATTATCTATGGGCTGGATTTAAAGGCTATAACCTTGTGATAAGGGTGAGTAGGTCTATACAAGCATTTATCAAATGCAAGATATTATTTACTTCAGGGACAAATTCTAAAAGAATATCTGTTTTCAACTGCTTTAGCAAAGAAACGCAAACACCTTTTAAAGAACGACATGAAATGGATGGTGACAGTTTGGGACATACAGTTGCTGTTAACAATTTAAAATTTAATTTTGGGATATACAAAAATTTAAAAATTTCAACTTTTCGGACATATACCAATTAAGATGACAATTATATTTAAGTGACAGTCAATATTTCTTCTTGAACTATAAATCTCTCTCTGTGTGTGTTTTTCTCTAACACAGCAAGCCAATTTCTTTTATTCTCATTTTAAAGGAGCCCTTCTCTTCAAAGAATTATGACTTCCTACCACAAATTCAGCTCATAAAAAGTTGGATTAAAAAAGTCAAAACAAATAAACTACTACACAGAGAGGACAAAGATCTTGAAAATTGAAACATAATATATTAAATATAAGGCAGCAATCTTAAAGTCTCATACCTGTGACTAAGTAAGCACAACTGAATTCAGAAGAACTTCACGGTTGAGCACCAAGAGTAAATGGGAGAATCAAGCAAAAACCAAATAGTTTGGGGGATTGCACAACATCTATTTGAAATGACAACCTCCTCTTGTTTATATCCCATAACTAGGTAATAGAAACTGATGATGATTTCAGTCCTTTGCCTGGAGGGTTCCAATACTTAGTGGATTTTTTGGACTTATCTTTTCCAATGAAAATACCAAACCGGGACTGTCCATTTGAGGAAGTAAGGATTACAAATGTATAACTTCTCATGTTCTCAAATATAGAAATATATATATAACATTTCCTTCAAGGACAACAATTTACTTTCACTTATTTCTGGTGACAGGGATTTGGGGGGGCTATAAAGCTGTGTGGGTTTAATTCAGTATATTAGCACTTAGAATGCACAATTCTTATGCTTTTTATATATAGTTTGTTAAAATATTGTCATGGTTCTCATTGTGTGAAGTGAATCCCTTTGAGCTTATTTATGCAACACTTCTATGCCCTTGTTTCAGAGTGTTCAGCTTATGATACCACCACTCAGCCTTCTTTCAATAGTTTTGTAGCAGTGTTGGGATCTGCTTTCAGTTTTGCTGTGGCTTCAGTTCTTGACCCAAGCAGAGAAATTCCTGTCATCTTAAGGTTAATGTGAACTACCCCAAGGATATGGCATTAGCTGCTGGAAAAGGCCTGAGCAAAGGCTAAGATAAAAAGCAGGGTGGAGAAGAGGGTACTGAGTGAAATGCAGAAAGGGAATATGGGAAAAGGTAGGAAAACAGAGGGCATGAGACTAGGCCTTCTGAAAATACAATATAGCAATTATAAAGTGTCCTCCCAGACCATTAAGAGACCTGCTTCTAGCTCTAGCTGACTCCACACAAAATGTCCGCTCATGAGTAGAGTCACAAGGCAGCTTCTCATTTTAATTTAGGAAATGTATTTGTAATTTTGAAACATACAAGAACTACAGTTTGGTTACAGCCAGCACTTAGAAATGTTAGCTGGCCAAACATATGGACAGCAACAACTGTATTTCGAGGGGGCATGTTAGGAAAAGGGACAGAAACCTGCTTATTCTCTCTTTGTTGTGTTATTTCAGGATTCCACTAAGAGTAAAAAACAGTCATGCCTAATCATTTTTAATATGAGAAGATATTATTTGTGTTCACACCAGAACACAGCAGAATTAGATACTAATTATGTTCGCACATTAACACTAAACCATGATTGCTTTAATCATGGCTTGTTCAACAAACCATCAGTTGTCTCATAGATGAGCAAACAAACCATGGCTTGTTTTTTCAAAGCTTGGTTTTCTGGCTGTGGTAACCTTGTACTTAGCAGTCTTCGAAGCATCTTCACAAGCAACATTGTTGGGTTCAGACATAACATGAAACCATAGTTAAAGCAAGCCATGGTTCATAAGCCAACAACAAACTATGGCGTCACATCATGGTTTGTTGGCAGAAAACAAACCATGGTAAGTCTGCTGGGCTGGATTCGCGCATTCAAACAAACCATAGTTAAGCTAAGCAAGCCATGCCTCCCTTAGTGATATGTATGAACTAGGACAATGTGATTATATCATGGGCATCTTCCAGAACAGAAGCAGTGCCTGGCATCCAAACAGCCACACAACCAGCTTTGTGTGCCAAAGGGAGTTTTGGACTTGTGCTTCACGAACAGCAGTGTCCCCAACACCAGCACCACACAGCAAGCTGCCTTTGAAATTGAAGCAGAACTTTCAGAATTTTCAGTAGGACAGAAAGAAAGAAAATGAGAACTGAAGGTGGTCTTTGGATTCTGCCTATTGGCTGTATTAATGTATCAAATAAAATTGATGCCAGATTTTCATGTACTTTGTCCTTCTCTACAGATAAAAGTCCGAGTTAGTGTAATGAGGCACACAGTGAAACATGGATTGCTCTGGGATGATCTGTATATAGGATTCCAAACCAGGCTACAGCGTGACCCTGACATATATCATCACCAGTAAGCCCATTTGCTTCTGTTGTTGCCATGCTAATGCCAGTCACTAGTATTTGATATAGAATTGTTTTGAAATTGTTCCTTGAAAGCATACGTCTAGGTGTAAATCATTAAGCTGGTGTCAACTGGCATAGCCTCATTGATTATAGTTTTCCCATTCCTTATGCCTCTAGAATACAATGTAAGAAATGGATTCTGTTGTGAACAGAAGCCTGTCTTGAAACAAGTCACTTTATCCCTCATAACAGTTCCAAAGGGGAAAGATACAGAAGCAGCTGTGACTGCATCTATTATTATACAAGTTTGAAAGTCCATGGATTTTTGTGGGGGGTTTTTTTAAGCAATGAGAGAGGTAGAAATGTTCAAAGCATTTTTTAAAAAAAGAATTGCAGCTGAACAATTATCACGTGGTCCAGAAAGCATGTTACTTAAGCATGCATTTATCTATTCTGTCTCTTTGCAAAACCAATAATTACTTAATCCCGATAGCAAAACAATCTAATCGGATTCACTTCTAATTAACACACTTGGATCTATACCTAATAGCAATCAAAAGTTAAGAGTGAGTCTTGAAAATTCTATTATTTTTTCCTTCATAAATACAAAGGACTCAGTGTCATTAGACACTAGTTTGTACATCCCGTTTGTCAATGTATCATTCATTTTCTACCAAATGTTACTTCATTTTGTACACTGCTGCTGGGTCTTGAACTCAGAGCCTTGGGGTTTGTGTCCAGCTGCCCCTTTTTGGTGAGACACTGTATAGTTCAGTACAGTGTGCTCAGACATTGGACTGACTGCACTCACCTAGGTGGGCTATAGGATCCTTCTGGACAGGAAGAAAAGTTGTAGAGGGCTTCCTGGTCCAGTCAAGTCTGCTTCGGCAACAAGGGCTTCCTGAGCTTTGTCATGATTCTGTATTCCTTGGTCCTGCTTGGCTTCTGCTCCTGTCTCCTGTCTGTCTTCTTGATCCTAGTTTATCCTTTGCTTTTGACTTGCTCTACAGTCCTGACTACTGGCTTGGTCTACAACCCTTGAGTCTTCTCTCATGCCAGACAGATGTTGCTATCCATAACCCAACCTTGACAGCAGCCAGCCTAAAGTTACCAAAATATCTTCAACTGTAAACAAACTGATTTCAGCAGATGAGCTGATACAACCATGCAGCTTCCTAGTGGTGCTATGCACAAGGATAAGATTGTAATTATCTGGATGCTTTAATAGATCATATAGAAGCTTTAAATTCTGTTAATGTTTAATTGTTTCTTTAATGATTCCACACACACACACAATCTTCTTAGCTGTTACCATTTTATCTGTGAACCACTTTGAGTTCCTTTCAGGGAAAAATGCAGGATATAAATAAAGATAATAATATTAAGCAAAAACAAAACAAAACAAACAAACAAGTGTTCACAAATTGCTACTGAAAAGCTGTGTGGTCTTATCACCACGTATGTTGCTATTTCACCCTGGAATCAGGCATGTGAAGCTGCCATATAGATTAGAGGCCATTGGTTCATTGAGCTCTGTATTGTCTGCACAGTACATCAGGAGTGGCCAACATGTTGAATCCAGATGTAGGACTACAAATCCCATAATCCCTAGAGAGCATGGACAATGGACATGGATTATGGGAGTTGTAGTCCAACAACATATTGACCAACATATTGACCAACACATTGGCCAACCCTGCTTTGTACAGTAACTGGCCGTTCTCTAAGGTCTCAGGAGTCTTTCCCAGCCCTGCTATGGATGGTGGGGATTGAACCCAGGATGTTTTGCATGCATGGGCTTTATCATCAAGTTACAATCCTTTTCCCAAGTCCATGAAGGGTTCCCAAGCCTGTGGTCTGGGACATAGTGAACAAGTTGATCCAAATTTAATGTACCGGTAGCTACTGTCCTTCTGTGTGTAACTGTTTTTGTTTTCTTATATTTTTAAAGGTTTTGGAATCATTTCCAAATAAAACTTCCTCTGACCCCACCAGTCTTTTTTGGCACAATGCAAACAAAATCTGAATTGAAAGAAAATTGTTGTGCAGCCAACCAAGTTGATGATAAGTGCCTCCCTACTAACATTTAGTCTTCGCTGCATCCTCTGTGGAAAAGTGAAATGGATGAAAACTCTGCTACAGTTACTGAATAATCGTGTCCCTATACTATGTGAATTTCCTCTAAAAAACAATTTAAGATCCACCCACCCTCCCTTCTGAAATTGATTTTCTTTGCAAGTACTACCTAGAAGCATGGGTTTGAAAAATCTGAAACTGTTTGGTTGGTGTATGGAATTTTGGGATTCTAAAATTGTTTTAACTGCTTGTCGCCTAGAAAAACCTTGGTTATGGGGTGATGAAATAAAAGCAATAAATCAACTAGGCTGTGTGCACCTTACCATTTACTGTAGCTCCAGTGGACTTCAGCTGGTTAGAGCATGGTGCTGATAACACCAAGGCTGCAGGTTCGATCCCCACATGGGACTGCTGCATATTCCTGCATTGCAGGGGGTTGGACTAGATCAGGCATAGGCAAACTCGGCCCTCCAGATGTTTTGGGGCTACAACTCCCATCATCCCTAGCTAACAGGACCAGTGGTCAGGGATGATGGGAGTTGTAGTCCCAAAACATCTGGAGGGCGGAGTTTGCCTATGCCTGGACTAGATGATCCTCAGGATTCCTTCCAACACTACAATTGTGTGATTCCATCCATTTGTTGAATCCACATGCAGATGACGCTATCCACAGGTATCTCATAGTTTCTTCTGCAATATTGTGTTTTGATGCGGTTTTCCACAAGCCGGCTGTGCTCCAACTTGAGAATCATAGATTTATTCAATGCTTGGTGAATCCCAGGTGAATTTCCCTGTGTTTCATTCCTTGAGGAGTTGAGAATGGACACCAAGAATTCCATCTTACCTTTTCTATAAATGATAATTCTAACTGCTGTGTTCATCTTATGTGTTGAATACATGGTATCTTATTCCCTTGTTTCCATTTTGATTGTTGTTACAATTTATTGACATGATTCACTTTAAAATCTTTTTAAAAAGCAATGTTTTAAAATATCCAAATCAAGCCGAGCTTTTAGTTTTAAAAAATGATTTCCCACTTTTCTGATAATTTACTGTCTAGTTGTTTATTTAAGCCCAGGGCCTTGGAGGGGGGGTGGAACAAAATCAAAGTGAGCAATCTTGGGGGGTAATGGTTTCTGTTATTTTTCTGGCAGGAGAAGTAGTTATGCTTCATGTTTTTTGAATTATTGGTTATGAAAAATCAGTAAGAGGGTAAGTTGAGAGGAAATTTGAACAAATGAAGGCAATCGTTATTTCCAAACTTGTTGGAATGGAGGAACATTACATTCTTCTGAAAAGGAAGTTCTCAGGGTTTGCTGAGTTCTCTAACGTCATTGAAATCATAATAGTTTTCATTCCAATGAATCAGGAGATTATAACAGAGCACCTACATGTCGCATTTGATTTATCTCTCCCGCCCACCATGCACATACTAGCTGGCTGGCTGAATCCAACCATGCCATTCACCACTGTCAGCTGCTGGGATAATTGAAATAAAGTGTTGAGAGTGACTGCTCATTCATTAGTTTCCAGATATATAGGCATATAGAAGTGCAGCTTGATAGGGTACATGTGATTACATTCTTTATGAAGTCAAGCTAAGCGTGAGTCATGTAATGGGCACCCCTCAGATTTTGTAAGAATACTTGAGTCATTGTGCATTGTTGCAAACTCTTTCTGGCCTTTCTGCCATTCCCCCAAACCCTGACTCTTCACTAAGTTTACTTGCCCCGTTTGATGTTAAACCACATGGAAGCCATTTCAGAATAACTAATTATTGGTCTTGTTTTAAGCTGAGAAGTCTACACCATGTAATTAACTTTAATGGGAGCATTTGGCATTGGCCGCTGAATGCCGGAGGTGGATTACCGGTAAATGGCCCATTCTTGAGATCTGGTTATAAGTGGACACCGTAGCTGTGTACTCACCACACATTTAAAGCACACGCCCCTCACAGAAAAAGAATCCTGGGAACTGTACCTTGTTAGACGTGTTGGAAATTGTAGCTCCGTGAGAGTTAAACTACAGTTCCCAGGATTTTTTGAGGGCTGTTTGTGTTTTTGTTTGCTTTAAATGTTAATGTGTATTCAACCTTTGTTGGCTGTTACAGTAGCTAACAGCAATCCTAGAGCAACATTGCTGTTTTGGAAAGCAAATGCCAGGATGCCTTCTGAATAGTCATTTCAAAAAGCATAGGGGATTTTAGGCCATTCTCCTGCTTTATGAAAAGTATTCACTGCCACCCACGTTCTCTGAGCAGGCCATGATTGATCCAAGTTATCCTTTGAAAAAAATGATGTGAGGGGCAAAAATAAAGGTTTGTTCACCCAACAATTTTAGCATGGGGCAACCCCAAGAAAAATTGATCCTATACAGACTTCAAATCCATGATAAACCAGCTTCAAATCATGAGCAACAGTCTCCATATTTTGAATATAGTTTTGAGACCCATCAGAGCACAAAACGCTACAAGTGGGTTACTTGCAGCATGTCAAAATACAAACTCAGCATGTGACCTATTTCTAATTTACCTAGTTTCCCGCAGGCTAAACTTTCCCACGCTGAACCAAGTGCAGAATTTTGCCGTTTCCATTTACGGTGCTCGCTGATCACTGAAAAATAACACAGAGGCGGCATCACATTATCTCCAGAGGGTACAGCTTACTTATCTTTAAGGTCAACACAGAAAAATTATATTAAATAGCAGTGCAGATATTAGCCAGAAGGTGGCACAAGAACAGCGTTGTATGAAGCTCCATAGGAAAAACGTCAAAAACTGGGTTTCTGCATGCCAAGATGGCATAGCTCCCCCTTCCCCAATAATGTGTGCTTGAAGCCTGGTGCATAATAATAATTAGTGCATTACACTGTGCAGCCATACTTGGACAGGTCCAGAGCAACAGGAGCCTGGATTATAACATTTATTGCCATTCTACAAGAGACTAAAAGAGACTTCTGTTAGGCATGACTACATACCTACCCTGATGCTTCCACGGGCTGTAGCAGCAACAAAACAAGCATGTCCACCTTTTGCACTGTACTAATGCACTAGCTCTGTTGACTGCTAATCACCCATTTGAGTGCTAATCACTCCAAGTATATTTCAAGAGTTCAAAGCTCTGCTGGCACACATGTTCTCCATCTTCTGTTCCCCTGACAACCGTTGATGCCACCAGAACCTACAGGTAGCTCAAGCTCTCCCACCTGTGGTCCCATGAAGGAAAGGTATTTTTCAAAATTCCTTTCTTTATTGTCACCAATGAAGGGCAGTTCTCTATGGGCTCAGCTGCTGATAGACCTGGCTTGGGGAAGAGAACCTAAGCTCTCTTTCAAGCCAGTGACAGTGAGCTCTCATAGCCTTCTCCCCCTGTTTTTGTGGGTGAGGATCTGTAGCACTCCCTCCTCAAACTCTCCTCCTTTTTCCTTTTCGGAAGGCCTCTCACCAAGGCCTACACGCCTCTATTATGCACTTAATCTGTGCATGAGCCTCTGAGGGAGATGGGGTCATTCAGAGGATGGAAAACAGAGGATTAGGGCATGGTGGTTGTATGGAAAAGAGGGAAGTGAGATTTCAGCAGGTAGCTTGCATGACACTCCCTCTTCTACACAACTAGGAACAACGCAGGAACAATGTCCTCTTTTGCATCTTTTACATTCAGGCAAAGGGAACAGGGGGCATATTTTTATTGATTTCAGACCTATTGGAAGCTTCCTTCAGGGTTTAATTTAGGAACAATCCACTACATTTTGAGATGCTGGAGGGATGGAAAGAAGGATGGTTGGCTTGGTAAGATTTCTGTTGTTGTTGTCAGCTTCCTTGAACGATCTTTGGGGAGGAAGTGGAGTTGAAATATTCAAATAAATAAATAAAAGTGTGTGTTGTGCAAATTTTGGCCCTACAAACCTGTCAGGGAGTCATGGAATTTGTGGCTTAAGCATGCCTCTCAAGGTGTTCTGTGTGCTAAATGCACCCTCAGAAATGAGGGATGTGTGAAACATAGACTACAATTCTATACCCAACGGAACTCAATGGGACTTGCTTCTTAATAAGATAAAGGGACCCCTGACCATTAGGTCCAGTCGTGGCCGACTCTGGGGTTGCAGTGCTCATCTCTCTTTGTTGGCCAAGGGAGCTGGCGTACAGCTTCCGGGTCATGTGGCCAGCATGACTAAGCCGCTTCTGACGAACCAGAGCAGCGCACGGAAATGCCGTTTACCTTCCCACTGGAGTGGTACCTATTTATCTACTTGCACTTTGAGGTGCTTTCGAACTGCTAGGTTGGCAGGAGCAGGGACCGAGCAACGGGAGCTCATCCCGTCACGGGGATTTGAACCGCCGACCTTCTGATCGGCAAGTCCTTGGCTCTGTGGTTTAACCCACAGCGCCACCCACGTCCCTGCTTCTTAGTAGACATATATGTATTCAGTTGCTCTGTCAGGGGAAAACACACTTCTGTCTGCTCCAAGAAATTGTGATTGGAGACTGGGGAATGATGGTGTTACAAGACTCTTGGTTGAAAAATAAAATAAGCTGCCAATTCCTAAACATGTTTATGTGCAAGTTCCTCAATCAAATCCAACATTTCAAAGAAAATGTGTTTAGGATGGGAACATAAATGTGAAATATAACATTATTATTTTTTCCGGAAATCCAACATGTGGGAACAGCTGCCCCCCGCTGTCCCCCAAAATAGCCTCTGGCTCTTCTGATCTCCAATTCCGAGTTTCAGTGCTAAAAATCACAGCCGCTACCAATTGCACACAATATGAGTTGGAGAAAGAAGACAGAAAAAGAACAGAGATTCTGCTAGCACAGTTCAAGGGCTCTCTCCAAAGCAAGGCTGAGAAAGGGGGGGTGGAGGAATGAAAAGATGGAGCAAAGGGAGGAAATCTTGATTCTGAGCCAAACTCTTGTTCTCTCTCTCTCCCTCTCTCCCTCCACCTTGTATATAAATTTTGTTAAATCAATAAACACTGAGCAGCATTGCCCTCAAGGCCCAATATGACAACAGTGGCATACCTTCCAATATTCCTCCGATTCCACCAGCATCGTAATTTTATTATTTATACCCCGCCCATCTGACTGGGTTGCTCCAGCCACTTTGGGTGGCTTCCAACATATATAAAAACATGATAAAGCATTAAACATTTAAAAAGCTCCCCTCTACAGGGCTGCCTTCAGATGGTCAGGGGTCGCATAACTCCATACCTTCCAACATTTCTCTGATGAAAATAGGGACATCCTAAGGAAAAGCAGGACATTTGGGGACCAAATCAGAAACCGGGATGGCTTCTGTAAATCTGGGACTGTCCCTGAAAGGTGTGCAGTGGAAGTAAGGCCCCACCTCCTCCTCCCTCCCACCAGCTGGGAAAGGATGGGGACTGAAGTCTCATGGAGGTCAGAGAGTCCCACTGCTCAAGCCAGGAGAAGGGTTGGGGCTCTTCCAGAACTGACTCCCACTGGCCTCTGAGAGGTTTGTAAAGCAGCAGACTTGGAGAACGGCAGAATGGAAAATTATGCATTTATGGAGTGTTGTCTGAAAGGATTTTGCACTAGATCGAAAGCTTAGAAACAGCCACAGAGCAGCATTTTCAAAAACCATTGAGATGACAACAGGGAAAAGAAAATACTGGAGGGGAATAGCTTGAGAAAAGCATCATCTTCTGGATTTTAATAAACAAGTGAACAGTGGTGTTAGTGCTGGAGAAATCAGCCTTGTGTGGAAGCACTCTCGGTGATGATACTCAACATGATGGATGGGGAACATGATAGAACCACCTACCCTTAACATCTTTTGTCTGAGCTCCAGATGAAAAGGTGGGGGGAAGCTGCAAAACTCTTGCCCATTCCTTGTCATTCTAGGAGCAATTCCATGAGATTGCTTCTCAGCTCTTGGTAGTCAGGGAATGATTTATTGACTTCTGTCCTGCAACGCCGATAACTTGTGTCTGTGCACAGAAATGTGAAGCAACACAACCAAAACTCTTGGAATCTTCCTGTTTAAGAGCCATGGTTGATCGGATGTTATTACCACCACAAATATCAGCTGTGAGGGGATCCAGATTGGGAGCCATAAGTTAAACCCTATCCCCTCAGCACCATGCCCTAAGTCTAGATATGTGGGTCCCATTTGCTTAAAAATGCCAACACAATTTGTAGTTGAATAATATCACATGTTTTGTGTGTGTGTGTTTGCTCTAGTTGTGGTGTACATGATTCTCCCCCTCCCCATTTCTCCCTCACAACAACCCTGTGAGGTAGGATGGGCTGAGAACTGCGACTGGCCTAAGTTCTCCCAGTGTGTTTCATGGCTGAAACTGGTATCCCAGGTGCTTGACCAATACTCTAACCACTACACCACATCAACTCCCTCATCTCCGAGTCCTGTCTTTCCCTGGGACTCTTCTGATGGCACCATTTTGCCACTCAGTCAGTGAAGCATGAGACTTTCAATTCCAGGGTTGCGGGTTCAAGCCCCACGTTGGGTGAAAGATTCCCACATTGCAGGGGGTTGGACTAGATGACTCTTGTGGTCCCTTCCAACCCTAATTCTATGATTCTAAGACTCAGCAACAAGCAGGAGAACACATGAGCAGACTCAGGAGTGTATCAGCAGGGGCCACTATGAGGCAGCAGAGAGGACCAGGCCTTGGCAATTCAGATTGCAGGGAGCTGCTGGGAAGCTGTTTCTATAGCAACAAAGCATCTCTGTTGGTTTACCATGCTGCTTTCATCTCTGCAAGAAACTCCTCTTTGGGCCTGGAAAGTTGATTCAAGGAGTCCTGGATGCAGATAAGACTACTGTTATAGCAGATTATATGGATATAACCTGGAAAGGGCCAAGACTTACTCCCCTCTCATGTCATGTTCAAGAAATGACTGGAATATGAGATAAGATTTCAAGGAAGAGAAAACAGGGGGTGTTTTTTGGGGGGGAGGGGGAATAGTAGACAGCTCAATAGCAGAGTATTTGAAAGATGGAAAAGGGCTAAAAGTGATGTTCAAAGGGAAAGGATATTAACCATTACCGTGGCAATCAATGCAATTTCTATGTTATCATCTGGTTGAAGTATCAGTTCAATTTTATTCCTATCAGTGATTATTTTATACAAAGGATTATTTCACTTGCTGTTGCATTCTGATGGACATTTCAATAAACATTTTAACAGTAACTGGAGAGGGGCAGGGGAAGTAGCACCTGTGGGGGTTTTAAAAGCTTTGCTACCTAATGATCCAAAGTTTTCTGTATCTGATTCGAGTTTCAAAGTAATGTGGCTGGGTGTGACTTGGCTCAGCAGTTTGCATTCTTCACTGTGCAATTGAAAGACACGCTCACCCCAGTGATATTTCAAAGTAAAACTGTGGCGAGAGGACATGCTGCTATTCTTTCTTTTGATGCTGGCACTTTGCATTCTTTTATGGAAAAATGAGTTGGTGGAAATATAGGAAGGGAAAGTAGACTCACGCAGCTAAGCTTTTCTGAAATTTCCTTTCGCACTCTGGATGCAGATTGTTTAATGCAAATGGCCCACCAAAATCCTTTGTGTTACATGTTTAAAAATATATAGCTTGGAACCAGTTGAGCGTAGAATCACTGACATCTGCCTACACAAAGGTAAAATATGTTGGAAGTGCTTTATTTTGCAGCTTGAGGAGCTTGTATTAAAGAAGACAAAAAGCGAAGGCACCAACAGGCAGCAAATATCTAGAAAAAATATCTAGAAAAATGCCATCATGTCATGTCTGGATGAAAATATCTGCCTTCTCTATCATTTTTGCTCACCCTGACTGTAAAATCTGCACGTGGGAAAGGGTTTGGCCAGATTATTCTAACCTTGGTTCTTGCCTGGGCAATGGAAAAGCTGTCTATACAAAATAGGATAGCTATTTACGTGGAGGCTGCCATTGGCTCCGAGTGGAGACAGGTAACAGAATCATAGACTCATAGAGCTGAAAGGTACGTCCCCAAAGTCCATCTACTGTAATTCTATCTCTTCTGCAATGCAGAAATCACAGCTAAAGAATCATTGACACGTGGCTGTCTGACCTTTGTTTAAAAATCTCCTCAGAAGGAGAGTCCACCACCTTCTGAGGTGGTTCATGCCACAGTCAAACAGCTCTTACTGTCAGAAAGTTAAATAATAATAGTAAATAAAAAGTTATTCCTAATGTTTAATCAGAATCTCCTTTCTTGTCATTTGAATCCATAGTGGGAGACATGCACTGTAACACTGTTATCAACTATAAACGTTGTGGCAGCTGGGGCTGCCTGCTTGGTAACTGTTAACATGTTTATTTACGTTATCTTATTCCTGTTTCCTCAGGAAAGTGAGCATAGGATTGCAGCTTTAATGGGCAATTTATTTTTCTAGCGAAAGCCTCAACACTGGAGATTTATGTAAATTTCTCAACAGTTAGAGGGAACTTGAGATGGGAGATTGTTCCCTGCTGAGGGTTTGAATGTCACTCCAACTTCAAAATAATTCTCTTTGTTAAGAGGAGAGTTGTTACTGGCTCACGACCATCACAGAGAGCTTCATAGACCCACACTTGCTTGTAAAAACCTTTGCCAAGCTTAGCAGAATACTGTTGTTTGTTTAAGATTGTCAGAGTAACTATGGATTTTGCATGGTATCAAGTAAGTCTGTGCACACACCATCCCTTTAAAGCACATTCAAAATGCATTATTTCCATCAAAGAATTCTGGGCACTGCAGTTTGTGAAGGCCTGCTGGGAACTCTGTGAGGCCTAAACTCCAATGCCCAGAATTCTTTGAGGGATAGAATGTGCTTTGAAAACAGTGGCATAGCGTGGGGGGTGCAGGGGGGGCTGGCCGCACCGGGCGCAACACCTGGGGGTTAGGGTTAGGGGCGCAAATCCACGGGTTAGGGGGCGCAAATCCACGGGTTAGGGGGCGCAAATTACTTGCCTTGCCCCGGGTGCTGACAACCCACGCTACGCCACTGTTTGAAAATCCTTTAAAGGGATAGTGTATACACAGCCATCGCCCTCATGAGTAAATGCACTGAAATCAGTGTGATTCAGTTTAACATGTCCACCAATTACAGCGGGTCAGTTTTGAGAAAACCAGCCACTACCTTTTAAATCTAAGAATGCATTCATAGGAACATCAGAATCTGCCTCGTACCAAAACAACCAGTTGGCCCATCTTGGTCGGTATTGTGTACTGAAACTGACTGACAACAGCTCTCTGAGGTTTTCAGACAGGGATATTTCCCAACCCTATCTAGGGATCAGATATCTGCCCCCCCCCACCCCCCAGTGCATGTGTTCACAAGGGCCCACATCTCAATGGTAGATCATGAGCTTTGCACACAAAAGGTTTGCGTTAACACCAAGGTTGCAGGTTCGATCCCCCTATGGAATAGCTGCATATTCCTGCATTGCAGGAGGTTGGACTTGAAAGATCCTCAGCATCCCTTCCAACTCTACAATTCTACAATCCTTGCATCTCCAGGTAGGTCTGGCAAAGAACTCTGTGTGACAACCTTGGAGAGCCACCTGGGTGGTTTATCTTGTCCAGAATTCGGCTCCCACAGTGGCCAACTAGAGGCCTTTTGGGAGCCCAGGAGGAAGACATGAATTCAACAGTAACTCCTTCAGCAACTGGAGCTGCTGAAGAGACAGACTAGAAGGAGAAGAATTATAGTAGTTAGGCTGGGGGGGAATAAGAATAAACCAAGAAAAATCTCCAGTTCATGGCACAGAGCACCTGAGGCCTTCAGATAAATATGTAACACAAACACACAAGCCAAACCTGAGCATTGTCTTAATCTGCATCGTTCTCCTTCCCTGTGACAACCCTATTAAAAATATTGTCGGCAGTGTTTATAACACGAACAAAAGAAAGGGACGATACCTGTCAACTATCCTAATTACAGATCCGTTTTTTGTTCCCAGCCCCAAGCCCCACGCCTGCTGCTATGTCTCACTTATTCATGTAAATTTTGTTTTTCAAAGCAACCGTGAGCGAATTATGAAAAGAGAAAGTTGCTTCCCCCCTGTTCTAATTAAAGAAGCAGAGCTTCATTCATGCAAAGTTCCTCTTTGCCTTTCAGTGGGGGTCTTTTGAGCCCGCTTTATATAAGTTGGGAGATGTAAAATAATAATATCGAGCTGGGAGAAGAGAGAAACGAACGTGGTCTGACTGTCACATACCAGTTAAATTATTGCCTGTTTATTTATCCTGAGTCGTCAATGGTCATGGTGCTATAGGACAACATAAGCAAAAAGGCAGGCCATTGTGGTGACACACTTAAAATCTAACTTTTGACAGATATATAGTGGTACCTCGGGTTACATACGCTTCAGGTTACATATGCTTCAGGTTACATACACTTCAGGTTACATACGCTTCAGGTTACAGACTCTGCTAACCCAGAAATAGTGCTTCAAGTTAAGAACTTTGCTTCAGGATGAGAACAGAAATCGTGCAACAGCAGGAGGCCCCATTAGCTAAAGTGGTGCTTCAGGTTAAGAACAGTTTCAGGTTAAGTACAGACCTCCGGAACAAATTAAGTACTTAACCTGAGGTACCACTGTATTGGAAAGGGAAGAAGGGGAATGTGGAAAGTTGCCTTATATTGAGCCAGACCACTAGTCCATCTAGCTCAGGACTGACTACACCAGTGCAGGGAAGGAAGGAATCGTAGAATTGGAAAGCAGCATGAAGGCCATCAACCCTCTGCAATGCCGGAATCCTTTGTCCAATGCGGGACTTGAACCCACAACCCTGAGATTAAGAATTCCATGCTCTACAGAGGAAAAGTTTACTTCCTCTGAGGGGAGAGGACCAGAAAAAAGGTGTGGAAGGAAAGTAAGATAAAAGGTTAATATTTTAACCTATCTTTTATTTATTGCATGTATATCTCACCATTTCTCCAAAGAGCTCAAGGTTGTGTTCATGGTTTTTACCCCACTCCTCTTTCAATCTCTACAGCAACACTTTCCGTGAGGTATGTTAGGCTTGGCTGGCCCAAGTACACCCAGTGAGCTTCATGGCTGAGCAGGAATATGAATCCTGGCCTCCCTGGGCCTAGTCTGACACTCTAACCACTACACAACACAGGCTTTCATAACAGCAGCAGCAAAAACTAAGAAGGCGAAGGAGAGGAAAGCTGTTACAGGAGGAAGAAGTGAATGTAAAAGGAACTAGGAGGAGGGAGGAAAGAAACTGGTGGTTTGGGGGGTAGGAATAAGGGACAGGTTGGGTGTGAAGGGAGCAGCAGGGAATTCAGGAAATGGGTAAAAATATTTTGAGAGGCATGTAGGGGTGAGAAGGGCAAAATATAAAAGCCAAAGTCATCTCCACCAAGATGCTTTGGATCAGTAAATTCTATCCAAAATGAGAAGGCACAATACCTCCAGAGGGAATATATTATACTTAGCTTGAGGAAAGCTGAGCTAAAATGCTGTAGCAATGAATCTAGCAATTTCCAAGGACGGATTAAGAAAACAGACAAATTGGAGGTATCTGAGAATGGTAGACGTCTAAAGTGATCTTATGCGTACGGTAAATTCAGAAATGACAAAGCAGATTCCACTGTTTATATTAAACTGCTTCCATATAGCAGGTTTAGGATCATGATATTATTATTATTATTATTATTATTATTATTATTATTATTATTATTATTATTATTATTTCAACTTATACACCACCTTATACCCAGAGGTCTCAGGGCAGTTTGCAACAAGACCACAACATACAAAATCAAACCAAAAGCAGTAACCCAATAACCCTCCGCCCACATTCTAAAAGGGTGTTGTATATCAATAAGATCAACCAAAGCCTGGTTAAAAAGGAATGTTTTTGCCTGGTGCCTAAAGGTGTATAATGAAGGCGCCACACAAACATCCCTGGGGAGAGCATTCCATAGACAGGGAGCCACTGCAGATATTACCGTATTTTCCAGCTATAAGATGCCCCCATGTATAAGACACCCCCTATTTTTGGGGACTCAGATTTTTAAAAATGGAGGGAGATGGTGTATAAGTGTATAAGACGCCCCCTAATTTTTGACAATATTTTTAAGGGGGGAAACCTAGTCTTATACATGGAAAAATATGGTAATTGATATTAATTGGCTTAAGTCTAAATCAACATAACTAAATAGGCTGGTGTGTTCTTACTATGTTAAAGATTGCACTCAGTTCTTGTTGGGAGGTGTATCAATGCATGGCATATGGCTTAATGTTGAAAATGCAAAATCTACCTATCTTTAATACAGAAACAACCATTGGACAATGGACCTTTTAATGAACCTGGTGTGAGTTTCTAGTATTGAAAAGTGAAGCCAATCAAGTCTGTGATGCTCTCAAGTTTCACTGTGAACATTCTACTCAGCTCAACAGTTTATACTGCATTTTTAAATATCCGAGAAACAGGATGTTAGAAAGCGTTTTATAGCAAATGGTCTGAGTTCTGTCCTAGGTATACACAGAAGTCAGGTTTTGCAAAAGGGGAGAGAACTTTTTTTTAAAAATTAGCTGAATTTTAGAGCAGGAGATTGACAATTACATTTCCAGATAAATATACAAGTAAAATTATTACACATGGTTTTAGACAGAGGCTTGGATGTGGACAGGAAGGAACTTTTTATTGCAGATAGGTAAGGAAGAGCCTTGGATTTAGACATGATGGGATCTTTTATTCATAGGTGCATATTTTGTGCCACTGGAAATGTGTTGTTTTTATTATTGCTCTTTCACTATGTGATCAACTCTGCACAAACAACTCACCCCAAATTCTGCAAGTGCCAGGTTGGACTTCGATAATAATACTCTCAAGAGGGCATGTCAATGGACAAGTGGATAGGTAATAAATCTAATGATGTCCTAAAATAGCCCCATTGCTTTACAGCTAATAATTTATATAGCACTTTTCATTGCTTTATAGTTTCACTCTTCACATCAGCTAAGCAAAAGGTCCTTGCCCCAAAGAGCTTACAGTTCCAAATCAGATGGCACTGAGAGGACAGAGGGAAGAGTGGGATTTCTTTTTTGTCCACCCTTCACTACACTTCACATCCAAGGCATACCTGACATGCTTTCAGTCCACTTAATGCCTGTGATGACATGTATTGCTGTCCATCTAAAGTTAAGGCTGCAATAATAGACTACTTGAGACATGTCCAAATGGAAACTTCCCAGACCGCAGTCTGCTTGTTTGGCACTTCCTTTCGGCACTTGCCTGCTAATGGGTGTGAGTAGTGATGCTAATGCACATGGAGTATTTTAACAGTGAGATTTAACTAGGTGTATAATGGATGTAAAATCAACACTGGCTAGAAGCATTTTCACATGTGAGGCTTAGGCAGATTTGTGCTCAGATCAGTCTATGATAAACCCTACATTGGTTAGAGATTGTTGTTTTTTTCAATTTCCAGTAGGCTAGCCATGTTAGGTCACTTCCAGATTATTTGTTTGGTGAGCATTCCTCCGAATTTGTTCTCACAAGGTTTGCAGGAAAGTTAGAGAACATTGGCTAAGTGCACATTAACCTGATCGTGGAACAAAAATATAGTACTTCTCAATAGGGAATCATTTGTGCCAGTCTGCAATATGCTGCTTTTGCTAGGTACAAAAAAACAAGTACACCGTCTCCATTGGTTTTAATAAAATGTCCTGTGTACACAGCCATTAGCAATTGTTTGTCAAGCAAAATGATACTTCCCAGTATAATTTCCAATCCCTTTCCTTATTGCAAAAAGCTCTAATTTTGGTGGAGTGCTAAATCAACTTTAATGGCACAACCGGCATTTGCTATATGTGAATCCTACCCAAAAAGAGCAACAGTCTGCAAGGGACCTTGGGTTGTTTTTGCTGCCAAAGGGTGCTTCCAGACAGAGGGGACAGAGTGGGCGAGGGGGCTCAGTTTACAAAAAAAAAGCTTGTCGAAATACTGCAAATCGGGCGTTGGCCAAAGGTTTGTTGGTGCTTGTTATCGGGCCCAGAAACATTACAAGCGCGAAGTGGCATGCACGAGAAGCACCAGTCCTACAATAATCTGGCTTCACATGTGGAAGCCGCCCTTCCATTTCTTCTTCGTTTTAAAATAAATATTTATCTATTGAAGAAAGTTTTCAGCAATACAACCATCTGCCCCCAGTCCATCCCTCAGTATCTATAACATCACAAGGCACAAATATGTGTGCGTGCGTGAGAGAGAGAGAGAGAGGTTTTCTTTCCTGTGTCTGGTGCAAAAAGTCTGCATGCACAGTGGAGCATGCTGCGCGCCCTTCCCCGAGAGACCCTTCTGAGGAAAAAGAGCCCCCGTTCCCAGGAGCTTGGCTTCTGAGAGGCGCGCGCCAGGTGAGCGGGGCGGGCGCGCGCCAGGTGAGCGGGGCGGGCGCGCGCCTCTCCCCGCCACGGCAGGTAACCTGGAACCTGCCCTCGCGCCCACACGCCGAGCCTCCGGGCTGGATGAAATTACGCGCCTCTCGCCCTCATGCATAAAACATGGCGCGGGAGGAGGGGGAGGCGGCGGGCGACCGCGCGGAGCCCAGCAGCCCAGCCGCCTGTCCCGCGTCGCCGGGCTTCCCCAGAGCTGCCGCTGCTGCTGCTGGTGGGCCCCACGCCCCACCGGCCAGAGAGGAAACTGGGTGTCCTCGCTTCCCGCTGGGCCCGCGTCCCCTGGGCGCGTGGATTTACGCAGCGCTTCGCGCGCCGCCTTGGAAGCCGCCGCCGCCGCCGCTTCGAGCTGCAGCCTCTGGTGACCATGGAGCTCCCTCCGCGCCTGAACTGCCGCTGCCTGCTGGGGAACCGGCCTTGGAGGCGCAGGACCAAGCGGGGGCCTTTCAGGAGTAAGTGCGCCTGCGAGGCGGGCGCCTTGGATTGGGCCTGGCTTGCCCCTTCCTCTTCTGCTGCCTTCCCTCCCTCTGCCTCCCTCTCTACCAGAGACCTGTAAACCACTGGTATCTTCTTCAGGGGGTTTGCTCCAGGAAGATCACCACTATTTTATTTTATTTTATTTTATTTAAAATAGCTACTACTGTACATCTTTAAATTGCTGTACAGTACTGGATTATCTCACATGTCAAAGTCACTGGCGTGAACGAAAATTTCCAACGCCTTACAGTTTTTGAGTTATAGCTCGGTTGGTAGAGCATGAGACTCTTAATCTCAAGATCATGGGTTCAAGTCCCATGTGGGGTGAAATATTTGAACCGGATGATCCTTGTGGTCCCTTTGAACTATTCTGTGATTCCGTGAAAGGGGGGATGAAAATTAGGGAAATGTTATATACATGCGCCATGCACTTTTTAAAGCAATTTTTTAAAAGCAATGTGGGCTGAAGTCGCTTGTGACTGGGCCCCTTCTGGATTATGGGCCCTGAAACTTCAACTTCATTCGTTTCATAGCAGATCCTCCCTGATCGACCCCCATCACTGACTGCCTTTTTGTCTGCACAAATGGAACTTAATTCCATTAGCTAACTTGATGAAGTGGCTCAGCTTCTTTACAGCATGAAAGAACATGCTGAGTAGTCGCACAATTAATTGAATATCTATTAATTAAATGCCCATTCCCTGCCCCTCACTAACTTTACAAGGAAGACAGTTGAATCAGGGAAACATTTTCAGATGATTTCATTGTGCTTAAGTAGTCTAAACTGATGAATGATTAGCAGGGCCATAAGGCACATTGAAGGAGCTGCCAGAGGTGGCAGAACCTCACTGGGACAGTGCCACCATGGGTGCCCCCACCCACTGCCACCCCATCTGGCTCCAGAGAAGCAAGGAGAAGGGGCAGCGACAGGTTCTGACAAGCTCTCATGAAATATTGCTGCTGCTACCACTTCTCCTCATGGGTGCCACCTGAACCTGGAAGCCATGCAAAAAACCTAAGCCACACAACCCCAGCTACACCTTTCCCTTTCACCTTAGGCAGTGAAACAGGTCGGGCTGCCCCTGATGATTAGGCCTAGACTGTTAGGCTGTAATTCTAGTAAATAAGTTGCTGGATTCATGCTTTTGCAAGCCTTGTGTGATATTTCAAAGACTAGTTGGGATTCTCTAGCAGAGTGTTCTTCTGCTTGTCAAGAACTTATCCAGGTTGAGGTTCCACAGCATGGAAGCCATTTAAAAGCCATGCACCCAAAACACAGGTGTGCCTGAGTGTGGAGCTTACAGAGAAAGCTATGTTGAGGTGTATGGCATTTGATGTGCTTAGAAAGTCCCTGCCACCAAATCCATCCATCCATAACGCTTAGGTAACACAGATAATCCTTACACAGTTCAGACTTCATTTGGAACACAAGCGCAAGGAAAGGGGCATATGACAACTAGCTGACTACAGCTGTAGTGTGCAGGTTAAGTCACATGCACAAACACAAATATATGCTACATGTTCTTAAGGAATCAAGCATGGAAACATGTACCCATTTTGCAGATCGGGCTCTCTGAGGCCAATAATTTATATTCCAATGGAAACAAGCCACCACCTTGGTCTTATGCAGAATTAGGTTTGGCTAACTCTGCATAGAATTTAATTGCAACGCTCATACAATACAGCCCCCCTGGATTTTTTGTGGTCACATAAAAAAGTTTGGGGAGGACTGTAGCTCATTGACAGAGCATCTGCTTTGCATGCAGATAGGGCTGGGAGATACTCTTGCCTGAAACCCTGGAGAGTCAGTGTTATCAATACTGAGTTAGATGGACCACTCCATATAAGGCACTTTCCTATTTTCCTATCGAAAGTAGGAGGAAATGGAAACCTGTGGTTCTTGCTTGGATCATAGCAAGGCTGATTCTATGCATGCTTACTCAGAAGTAAGCCCCTTGGTGTTTCTCTGGCTTACTCCTAATGCTTGCAGTGCTCTTTCCCCACCAAACCCACTGCCAAAGTCTGCTGATGACACTTGAAGTTTCCATCAGAAAGCAAAATAACAGTAGCAACAGCGTTGCTACACTTCACCAAAAGGTGAAGACCTCTCTGCTTTTATCACTGCACTCCATTTCAGTGGAGTTTTTTTTTATCTTTGCTAACAGAATATATTTCCAGGCCTGGTGCAAATGTCACATCACACTACTGACCTCTTAAACCAAGGCTCCTCTCCTCCCCCCCCCCCCCACATCCTTCACTGGGGAAAACTAATACAATTAGCTTCAAATTCAGTATGCTAACCAAGTTTAGCAACAGTGTAAAACATGCCACACCATGGTTGATGCTGGCAAGAGATGTGAAGATGCTGGAAGATGCATGCTTCCTTATTTTCTTATTTCCTTACAAAAGAGGAAATAGGAAGCTGTGAAGTAGAAGAGGAAAGTGTGGCCCTTCAGATGTTGCTGGACTCTAAATCCCATCAGCCCCAACCCTTATGGACAACTGTATGGGGAGGTGATAGGAGTTATAGGCCAGCAACACCTGCAGGGCAACAGGTTCCACAGCCCAACTTTAGACAGAAGGGCGTTCTGCATCAGGCCCACTTTTATCAGTGGGTACCCACAATACACAGGTGGCCTGTGCTGGTCCGATGCAGATCACTGCTTATCCAAATGGATAATATGTATGTATGTGCAGCCAGCTATCCTTCTCTTAGGGCTGCCGGGAGAAGGGCTGGTGGCATAAAATTCTCATGCATGCATAGAGGTGATGGGGAGGTTGTGAAGGGTGACTGGATCAAGCCTCAAGGCATGGCAAAAGCCCTGTAAAATGTATTACCAAGTTGGGTAGAGATGAGCTGAAAATGAGTGACCCACATCCCAGTGAAGTCAGTAGCAGCGCTCCAGCACAAAACTATTATTCAAGGCACAATTCCCCCCCCCCTCCTTTTGCCTTAATTTGATGAAGATACACAGGTTCTTCAAACTCTTTAGACAGGCAGCTATGTGCATGTTTAATAAATGGATAACCTGTCATCCTTCCTGCCCCTCTGGCAAGCGGACAGTGAGTTAGGCTGTAATGTTTTTTATACCAAAGGATGGCTATTTTAGATCAGTTTGTATGCTGCATGACAGTCTTAAACCCTGATGAAGAGAACAAGACAAATGTTTTTGTTGTTGTTGTTTTCTTCAATATTGGAACAAGATTGGTGGAGAGGGACATCAGCACCTTTGATTTGAGAAGCTGGTTAATGCACACAACAAGTGAAAAACTGTAAACGAGGCAGTAGCTGATGGGCGAAAGCAGGTTATTTGCCATGGCAGCCTGGCTTAAGCCTGAGGCAATCATTTGAGTTGATATTGTGAAATATACAATAATTGCAAGAACCAGCATTAACCTACTTATCCACGGTTAAATGTGATGCTGAAAAGACTTTGGGGTCTTGCAACCCTTGAGATGGAAGGGCAGCGAGGTGGGTGGGTGGGTGTGGATTGGCTGCTTTATAAAGAAAGCCTCAATTGTTTGGAACCGCAGCGCTGGCTGCAATTTCATTGATTTCCAAACATGTAACCCAGAAACGTCAGAGAAACCTGTAATAGAAGACTTCTAAGAAGAATGCAAATGTGCTTTGGGTTCCCTGTAATTGCTTGTTTTTATTGTGTTCTTGTGACAAATGTAGGCTGTGGAGGGACCACAGCACATGTTTTGAATGCAGTTAAGTTGCAGGTTCAGTCCCTGGTGCCTCCAGCTGAAAATGTCAGGTATCAGTTGATGGGGAAAGGTCCTAGCCTGAAAGGTTGAAGAATCTGATGCCAAGCAGAGCAGACAGTAAAAACCTGGCCTTGTATAAAGCAGCTCTCCCTATGTGCCCTTTTAAACTTATTTTAATATAGAAGCTACTTAGGATGGACCAAACTCACAGATGAACTCTTCAACCATCATATTTCATCTGCGTTGTCATGAGCCCTGTGGAGATGGTCAGATGCCAAGGAGGAAAGGGAGGAGCTTGGAGAATTGCAGCCAAAGGACTCATGGGAGGTTCCTAGCATGATGGAGGAGCTGAAATTGGGCATCTGGGGGGGGTGTCTGATCCACCCCATCTCCAATGCCAGCAGTGGCAACATGAACAAGCCTTGCATAGCTGCTCAGAGGAGTGCCCATTTGATTGCCCAGTCCCAGGACTCAGGATGCTTGCTGCGCAAATAGCTGTGTCTGCTCCCTACTTTAAAATGAAGCTGCAGGAGGCATGTTGCTTGTTGGATCAATGTGTTTGCTAGTCCTGAGGCATGTATTCTTGCCTGTTGTGTACCTGCTGAACCTTGTAACCTGTACTATGCCTTATGCACCAATTTGATTTGAGCATTATCATCTTTAGCAGAACTCGAGCTGGGAGTTGCAAATTTTCATATTTCAGCGAGAGCCCGGACAGGCACAGTTTTTGTTGATGAAGTAGATCCTTTAGGCCTATATGAGTTGTCATCAGCTTCTAAAATAATGCACATTGACTGTTCATTGTTGCTCAGGCTCCCCCCTTTTAACTATTTCCGAATAAACAAAATGGAGACTTTAAAATGGGCCTGTATATAATCTTCCTTTGCCCCATCAAGCCAAATGCAGCCCATTAACAATGTATGGCAAGTCACAATGGACTTTCTGCCTAGGACTATGAAATGGCAGGCCACATTGCAGGGCTGGATGGACTGTGGTCAGTTTGGCGAGTCACAATTTCTGTTGGATTCCTTTTAAAGTGTGCATTTTTGACTTTGCAGATTCTGCCATTATCATTCTCTTTTTCCCTAGAAGCATTCCTTCCTCTGACAAGGCTGCTCACATTGCATTCAGCCTCCGTTGAATAGGCTTTGTTACTTGAGATTCTCTTGAACCCAAAGTAGTGCATAGGGTGGTTGCTATGACAACACAGACTAACAGCTTTTACCACCCTTTGGGTAGCTTACAGGATGAATATGCCGTGTAGCCAAAGGGAAACTCATTGACAAGAATAGCAGCTCAATAAGAGTTTCTCATATATTCCTGCAACATGGTGTTGGCTTCCCTGAAGTGATACTTAGTATGCAATATGGGGAGAACTTGGTGTGTAGCTAAATGTTGCAACACACCTAAATTATCTGTCATTTCCTTTTTGAGTCTCACTACAAGTTTCACTTTCCTCATGTACAGTTCTTGCATTTTGTTCCCTGGTGCGTTTAAATGACTGGAAAACCAGCTAGCCTTCCTGCTTTCTTGTTCTTCTCTTCCAAATTGCCTTAACTTTGTTTCAACTCACACAACTCCCCAGCTACAGTTGCGAATGAAAATATATGAATACCTTCCAAACAAATCATCCCATCATGGTTTTAGGCTATAGTGTTGCAGCAGTAAGCCAGGGAGGGAGGGTAGTGGTGGGGAGAGATTCCATTATTTAAAATAAACTGGAAAGTATGGGCAGTATTCAACTACCACGCTCCATCCGTTCAGGAATTTCCTCTTGTGCAACAACACTTTTCTGGGTCTCCTTCTGCACACCTTCACTAGAGGGTTGAGGGAACCCCCAGATCAGGTTTAGGGGAAGGAGAGAGAAAGGAGGGCTCATTGCACAAGCAGAAATCCTTGTGTGCTGATGGAACAGTCGCATAGTGCTACATTGGATAGAACCCTCTGCAAGGGTTTGATTGAGCCTTATCAGCAGCCAGCAAGACAAGTATCCTGAAGCTGTGCACATCATTGCGGGAGACTTCAACCATGTTGAACTTAAAACAGTGCTCCCAACGCTCTATCAGCATGTGAAATGTCCCACAAGAGGGGACAAGACACTGGATAAAGTTTATTCGAATGTAAATCACGGCTATAGGGCTTTACAGCTGCCACATTTGGGCCAGTCCGACCATATGTCTCTGTTCCTGGTACCAGCATATATCCCACTCAGGAAACGGGCTCCCACAATATCAAGGACTGTTAAAATCTGGCCTGAAGGTGCTATTCACCAGCTGCAGGACTGTTTTGAGAGAACCAATTGGGATATTTTCGATCGTTCAGACCTGGAGGAGCACACGGCGGCAGTTCTGTGCTATATCAATCACTGCACAGACACTGTCACAGTAAATAAATCCATCCGGTTTTACCCCAATCAGAAACCCTGGATGAATAGAGAGGTCCAGTGCCTGTTGCGGGAAAGGAACAGGGCTTTCAGGTCGGGCGAGGTGCAGCTTTACAGTGTGGCAAGAGCAAACTTGAAGAGGGGTATTCGACGGGCAAAACTGGATTATAGGCAGAGGATTGAGGATAATTTAAGGAGCAACAACACAAGACAGATGTGGCAGGGGATTCAGCATATTACCAACTACAAACCTAACCTTGGTGCTGTTGACGGTGACCCTTTGCTGGCGGAGGAGCTTAACCTCTTCTTTGCTCGCTTCGAGAAGGAGCCACCTGAGACGCCGGTATTACAGCCACCAGCCCATAGGGGCCCCTCATTCACTGTAGAGGAGCACGAGGTGAGACAGGTATTGAGGATGGTGAATCCGAGGAAGGCTGCTGGACCTGATGGCATCACTGGAAAGGTGTTGAAGGGCTGTGCGGATCAGCTGGCGAGGGTCTTTACTAAGATCTTCAACAAGTCCTTACACCAGTCTATTGTCCCACCCTGCCTGAAGTCGTCAACTATTGTTCCTCTGCCTAAAAAACCCACAATCAGTAGTTTGAATGACTACAGACCAGTTGCTCTGACTCCAATCATCATGAAGTGTTTTGAGAAACTGGTGCGCCGTCACATTATTTCCTGTCTTCCATCAACTTTTGACAACTACCAGTTTGCATACAGGGCAAATAGATCCACAGAAGACAGGAGATGTGAGGCTGCTGTTTGTGGATTTTAGCTCTGCTTTTAACACTATCCTCCCCCATAGACTGGTGTCCAAGCTAGAGGCGATTGGACTCTCCAACTCCACCTGTCTCTGGGTTTTGGATTTTTTGTCAGAACGTTCTCAGAGGGTTAGAGTAGGGTCACATATGTCCAAAGCCCTTAGCCTTAACACCGGCTCACCACAGGGTTGTGTGTTGAGTCCCCTGCTCTATACTCTCTATACGTATGACTGTACAGCCATCTATTCCAGCAACAAAATCATCAAGTTTGCTGATGACACTACGGTGGTGGGGCTCATTTCAGGAGGGGATGAGTCCGCCTATCGGGACGAGGTGGAGTGGCTCTGTGTTTGGTGTGGAGAGAACAATCTGGCTCTTAATACGGCTAAGACCAAGGAATTGGTGGTGGATTACAGGGAAAAAAAGGCGGACATTCAGCCCTTGTATATCAACGGGGAACGGGTGGAGAGGGTGGCGGAATTCAGGTTTTTGGGAGTGACTATCGATCAGGGCATGACTTGGAGCGCAAATACCACTGCTCTGGTGAAGAAGGCCCAGCAGAGAATTTATTTCCTCAGACTTTTAAAGAAGAACAATCTGAGTGAGAGACTGCTGGTGTCCTTCTACCGAGGCTCCATAGAGAGCATTCTCACATACTGTATTTGTGCTTGGTTCTCCAGTTGTACAGCTAGGGAGAGGAAGGTGCTCCAGAAGGTCATAACCACAGCCCAAAGGATTATTGGTCATCCTCTCCCATCTTTGGAAGAACTGTACGGTTCCCGTTGTCTTAGGAAAGCAAACAACATCCTGCAGGATTCATCTCACCCGGGATACAGTCTGTTTGCTCTACTGCCTTCTGGCAGGAGATACAGAAACATCAAGTCAAGGACAAATAGACTGAAAAATAGTTTCTATCCAAGAGCTGTGGCCTTTTTGAATGCTGTAACTCGATAGTGTGACCTGGGAGTTTGATGGGTGTGGGTGTGGGTGTGGCTGGAATGTGGTTTGTTTGGTTGTTGTTGTTGTTTTGCTTTTGTTGTTTTTTAAGGGATGGCATCCAATTTCGTTGCACTTGTGCAATGTTGCACTTGTGTAATGACAATAAAGAATCTATCTATCTATCTATCTATCTATCTATCTATCTATCTATTGTGCTAGAATACTTGTCTGTCTCTTTCAGGAGACATACTACCTCTGCTCTCTCTTGCAGCCTTGATAGGCTGGGGAAGGAGAGCCAGCTGTAATGGGGTCCAAATGCAGATCTATTGCAACTGCGTGGCCTTGAAGTACTAGGGAAAGGGCTGTGCTTTTCCCAGCTCTTTCAGGTCTGAGGAGGTGCCTGAATGAATTTATGTGCTAGTACAGAGCCAGCACAAGTCTTTTAACAAGACAGAGATAGCATTGTTTGCTCTGTTAAAGATGCTTATACCAGGAGGTGGACAGGAAGAGCTTGTCTCTGTTGGTTCTGCCACATGTTTTGTGACTTCCAGTATCCCTGATCATGGTATCCTGCTGGAATGGGTCTTGGATCACCATGCTTTATTTATTTACTTCATATATATGTTAGAGATATGTTAATTTATATTAACATATTATGCTAATCCATGATTTGTTACCACCATGGTTTGCTTCACAAACCGTGAGTCATCTGACAGATGCGCAAGCATGACTTGTTTATTCAAAGCTTGATTTGTTTTCACAATCCTCTTGCTGTATGTCTCTGTAGCTTGATAGGTGCCTGTTGTGGGATGGACAAACAAACCATGGTTAAGCAAAGCTGTTGGGCTCAGACATACTGCCAAACCACAGTTAAAGCAAGTCATGTTTCCTAAGCCGGCAACAAACCACATCATAGTTTGTTGGTATTGTTACTCTGGTGGGCTGGATTTTCACATTCAAACAAACCATAGTTAGTCTGAAGAATCCATAGCTTAGCTTAGCATTATGTGCAAAGTCAGACCACAGTCTAAGTTGGCATCGTGCAGCTTCCTATGCTAGAAAAGAATGTTTTTTTTTCTTTCTTTCTTTTATGAATTCATTAGAATTGTAGGATTTTATACAAATTGTGGTACACAGCAGAGACACGATGACTGAAATGCTCTTCTAATACAATCAAAGTTAATGTACCAGAGAACCAAATAGAACATTAAATGTCAGCATCCAACAAAAAGAAAATGAACCAGAGATATAATATTGTTTGAAGTTGGGTCTAGGGGGCTTAAATTAGTGAATGGCTCAGTTGCAGATGAGGTTGAGTGAAACTGTAGAGGAACCATCTGTAGTGATAAATTTTAGCATTTAAAATTCAGATAATCATTCTCCGTTTTAAAGCACTTCTATTATGTTTTATCATGTTACACATAAGCTCAGGTTTATAAATGGTACAGGAAATATCATTATGATATATTTTTACAGCATTTGCATGTCACAGGCAGCCTCTGTGCTATATTCAGATCATATAGAATTCAGATCACTAAAGAATCTAATTATGGAGAACTGCTGGGTTTACACAGCTGTCACTTAAATTCTAGGTTGGTGCTTTTAATTTAGTTCACCCATGGTGAAAAAGTGCATTGCTGATCTATTTTAATATCTTTGGGAAACAAACAAAAACAGCAGTATGTAAATTGACTCAGTGCATTCTCCACCCAGTCAACTGGATAGCGTGACATTTGCTCTTTTGCTGAAATCTCCAGTGGCTAGCTCACTCTTCTGTAAAATGGGTGACATATTTTTCTGCCATATATATTTGACCTAGTTAAGTAGATTACATTCAGAAAAGGGAAAAAGTGATGGCACAAGCTTTGATGTGGTGCCTCCGTTATACAGTAGATGCCAAAACATCTATATTCAAGGACGGTTATATATACATGGAGCAAATCTTCCGAAGTATTAAGTTCAGATATTTCAGAAGGCAAAGAACAAGGGCAATTTAAAACCAAAACCATTGAGGTCTGTTTAATGCCAAAGGCTTAAGGGGCATTCCTGAGGCCCTGCTATGCCAAAAAGCAGCATAATGTAGTTAGGATCCTATGTACTTCCTGAAATAAAATGATCAGTAAAATGATAGCATTTTAAGCAGGAAAAAATATACCAATACCAGCAGACACCCCAACAACGTATGTGGTATCATTCATGGCGGTGCACACTAACAGTGTTTGTAAATTAGACATGCACACATGGAACCAAGGAACACATAGTGATGGCAGAATGGCCCCATGAAGTGAATGCACCAGTACACACACAAAACTAACTGAACAAAGAAAACGGCTGTTAGCACTACTGTGCTTCGTGAGCCAGGCAGTGGACACGCTTTAGAGCTCCCTGCAGATAGAGGCTGAGTTCCTTCCCATTACAAATGAACTTGCACACCAGGGTGTTATTGTGATGATGACATCTATTTAGATGGTGCTTTTGTAATAATGTGTTGGTTCTATTTGTTAGATACAACAAAGTGTGTGTGTGTGTGTGTGTGTGTGTGTGTGTGTGTGATGAAGAAAAATAAACTAGGGCAGAGGAAGAAGCTTAAATATTTTTAAATCTACATTGTCCACTAAGTGGCAGTGTGACTAGGCTCCAGAAATGAGTTCTTTTGTATCTGATACGGCATGCCAAAAGTGAGAAGCAAAGAATAAAAACTACACAATGGGAGGAAAAAGGTGATTGATGTAGTGGAATATAGTGGGAACATAGTCACTGCTCCCCTGTCATACAGCGATAAAACATTTGCTATGCCCAGAGTCCAGCAAAAAAAGAAAATAAGTCTGTCTGGCACAGAGAACGACTATGATTGCACTACAGCAGGGCTCCCAGTTTCACGAGGGTGTCCTGAGGTAGAATTTTCAGTGCATAGCAACACAATGATTGCTGCAGTAGCATCCAAAAACCTTTTCCCATTGCACCAGGACATGCTAGTAGCACTGAGCTGGCCCCCCACAATGTTCGCACCACACACAGCCTTGAAATGTAGGCAGAGAAGGTGCATGGAGAGGTGGACCAAGGCAGGACTCGCAATGATTCAGTTTCATGTTGCTGTAAGTGCCTTTGGCTACCACTGCACCAGTGGTAATGCAACTCTATACTCCTGAAATACAATAGCATTGGGCTGCAATGTGCTTTCGTTTAAGAGGTGGTACTGCAAGATGTTCCCTGCTTGCTTTGTCAAGGATGACACAGGAACTTCACCAGCAGTAACCACACTACAAGCAGCACTGAAGTTCTAGATCAGGGATAGGGAATCTGTAGCCCTCCAGATCTTCTGGGTACAATTTCCATCAGGCCTAGCCAGCATGGCCAAGGATTATTTATTTAGTCATCTCAGGAGTAGCACTACAAGACACTGGAAACTCTGTCTTTTCCCAACCAGCAAGCCTTGGGTAGTCAGGCCAACCTCCCCTCCCATCTGATGGTGCTATTAGTGAACATCAGGTCAGTCTACAACAAAACAACACTCCGTTGCAGCACGCTGCTGATGAAGGAGCTACTTGTAAACTGCTGTGTATTACTGAGACCTAGGTGGGAAAGATTTGACTCAAACTTTGCCCATTGGTTACTTGTTGCAGGCAGCTAGGTGGGTTCATATAACCCCAATCCTTAAAACACTGCACTCTCTGCCTGTGAGTTACTGGGTCCAGTTCGAACCATTGGTACAAGTGTATAATGCCCTATAATAGGTCCAGAACCCATGCTCTTAATGGACAGCCTCCTCCAATACCAATCGATCAATGCTTTGATCCAAGGAGATCCTGCTTAAGATCCTGGCAATGGACATGACCCGTGGTGTGTGATGACTTGAGATGGGTGCTTCTTGGTGGCTGTGGAATTTCCTGTGTGATCATCCCCTATGTTGTCATGTTTTAGATATCAACTGAAAACATTTTTATTCGTTTTGAGACATATTTTTTCCTCTGGGTCTTAACAGTTTTGTTGTGCTGCTGTATCATGTTTTGTTATTTTAGTTTTCTAATCATTGTGTACAATGATTAGAATCATTGTGTACAATTCTGCCATTTCTACCTGTTTGCTTATGTACCTCTTTCCATAGTTTTTGGAACACTTTCCAAAACTTTTGTCTTGAAAGAAAATGGATACGGTGCTATGCAAAATTACTTTGCCATCCCACTTGGTTTGAGGCAGTCCTGGGTTCTGCTGCAAGATCTCTTTTTTGCTGTGACAGATGAAAGCAATAGGGGAATTCCAATAAAATATGAGCCACGGATGTGAATAAAGATCACTAAAGCAGTTGTTTCATTGCTGAACATCTATATGCCTTGAAGAATCTGTAGATATATAGGGTTTACAAGACAGTGCTTTGTTCTTGAAATGATAGTAAAACTTTGTGAATGGTACAAAGGCCAGTGTTGAGTCAGGTTTCATTTGCACTCATTATGTGTTTGTTCCAAAAATATACAGCAAAATGGCAACAGAGGCAACTGTATGAAAATTCCTAGGTCCTGTTACAATTTAATGTGACCAAGAAACAGAGCCCAGGGTGAAGTTATGTTGGTGAAGTGGCTGGGCTATGCAGAAAGAAGAGTTTCAGCTCAGTGGTTTGCATGAATGTTGTGATGGATCAGATCAGAGGTCTATCAGTAATCCAGCATCTTGTTTTCCGCAGTGGGCAACCAGCTGCCTATGGGAAATCCTCAGGCAGTACATGATGGCAATAGGCATTTCCTTTGTTTCTCATCAGCAAATGGTATTAGGAGACGTGGTGCCTGTGATCGTGGATGTAGTATGTACATCAGTTAGCCTGATCAATTGGGAGTTTGCTATAGCTCTTCTAAATTTCTGAAGAAACCTGTTGAGTTTGGATTCATTTGCCTTTTCCTGGAGTACATATATGGTGCAATAAGTAACTGAGGTTGAGAGGGTGACTGCTTTCCCCAGTGGTGGAAATGTTTCACATTCCAAGTTGGTGGTTTGGCATCTCAGCTTCCATTCATATAAATTTTCAGCAATTTTCAGCTGTGCTATAAACAGCATCTGCTTGGAAGCCTAGGAGCTTCAAATGCCTAAAGGAAACAAAAGTTGCTGTGGTGTAGCATCTGTGTCTGCTGCCTTTGTTCTTCACTGATATAATTTAGGACATGTCATCCTCTTTCATCTCTAGAAGGTTTTATGGAGAGGAGAAAAAGCTAGCACGTGTCTGCTATTTAATTTGAAGATTTTATATTCTTTGTGGTCTGGCTTCTTATTTATGTTTACTAGCTATTACATAGGTCATAGCCCGACAGATTGTTATAGATGAGCCAGCATACTTATCAGTAGAGATGTGGTAGCCAGGACAGGGGAAGGGTAAAAAAAGAAACAGGTAAATTTTGCCTCCTTGTTTATTTCTAACTACTTTATATCATGTTTTCCAGGGGAAAAATATTGGGGGACACTGGAAAAAGTGTCTATGAAAAGCAATTTTTTTTTTAGAATGATTGAGATGCTGTTAAAGTTTTTTTTTTAATCAATCAAAACAATAGAGAATGGTATTTGTGACATATACAACTGTCAGAATGAAGATTGATTTCTCCACCTAGAGGATGCGGCCATCTTTGTAAGAAGAGCATGAATTGCTGCTTGTCTTCTTCCAAAGACCTTTGGTTCGATTTGGAGACAGTCAAGCTAAATATTCTGCTTCTGCTGTCATTCTGGCTTTGGTCCTCCCTTCTGGTCAAACCTATCACCTATTCCTGATTGGCACAGATACCCTTCTGTGGGTTGTTTTTTTTTTAAAAAAAGCAGCTTATTGTCCAGTCTTGCTGGAGAATAAAAATATCAGAAGGTGTTAGAGCAGAAACAGGAAAAGAACTGTTGTGTATGCCAAAGCTTAAGAGGAAAAATCTGAAATGTTGGGTGAGAAATGAGGTCTAACAAATGCCCACAGAAGAAATATGTATTGAACTGGATATATTCATAATTTTGTTTATACAAAACTAGGCATCCCCCTGAAATTTCTGTTTTTTTTTTATTTGTAAAAAAAAAATATGTGTCGTCCCCCCCCCAGTTTCAAAATTTCCAGAAGTTTTACTTCTCTACTTCTTGCACTCACAGTTATTTGAAAGATGACTTTTAACACAAAAAAAGGAGTTGAGTAATTATCTTTCACAGTGAAACTTCACTTAGGATAGCTGTCAACCTTCTTGGAGCTCATTTATTTATATCCAGATCGATAGGAATTTCTAATTTGGCTTATAGTCCCCTTTCTTATGTGACAAAACACCTTTCCAACTCTATCACTGTCCTTTTAGTGACTAGTTTTCTTAGGTGCAGAACCCAACATTTTTACACTGATGGGGGTTTAGGCTATTGCTTTTGAGTAGCCTAAGGCAAATCTCATGAATAATCTGAAAGAAGAGAAATGGAAGAGAATATAAAATCAAACATATAATAAAGCACATATATAATACAACATGCTTACCCAATGTACTGTTTTGTCTTAAGATATTGAGGGGGGGGGGAGTGCAAGGCCACAAATTTACCAATCCATTTACTAAGCCTTTGCACTTTCAGCCAGAGAGGAAAATAAACTCTTGAAACTAATTTATGCATTTGATGTGTTTGTTTTAGCTAATGTGAATAGTGTGGTGTTAGAGGAGAATAAGACCACACACAACTGCTTCCATGGACAAGGAATGCTAAACTAGGTGTGTGGAGATCTTTTTTAGTGGAAGTAGCTACATAGCCCTGGTTTGCATGTTCACATTGTGCCAAACTATGGCTTAGCAGAACCATGTGCAGGCTCCTAGATAAGAGCTTGCTCCTACCAGATCCTTTTGGCTGCGACACCACACTCTGCAGAGGTGGGGAATCTATTAGGATGGTCTACTCTCAGAGGCTGAGGGACCAATGGGTTTCCAGATGGCTTTCATGAATTTTCCAGCTAATATGACTGGCACTCCTGTCAAAGCCCTGGCCAACCTCTGGAACATCCAAATGGCTCGGGCCATTGACACAATCGCCCCTGAGCACCCTTTCTCTCTTCATGGAGACTTTTTGGTCACCCTGTATGATGACCTCTGCTAGGAGAGAGACAGGGGAAATGCATGCCTGTTAATTCTCATTGACCTCTCAGCAGCTTTTGATACCATCAACCATGGTGTCCTTCTGGAGTGGCCATCTGAGTTATGGGTGGGTGGCACTGCTTTGTGATGATAAAATATAACCAAGAACAAGCATTTGTTTCCATTCATGCCTAGCAAAGAAAGAGCTTGCCCACAAGCCCCGATTTAGATGACATGCTAGAAAGTGGGAGGGAAGAGCAGAGTGGAGAAAGATTGGTTTAGTGTCAGAGAAGATGGGAAGAGAGCTGGCGAAGTGGACAGTGAGGGGACTTGTGGTTCTCTTAATGAAAACAAATGTTGAGCAACCCACTGAGAAGGCACTCTTATCACATACAGGAGGGAACTACTGGGTGCCACTGCTCCTGTACAGAGGGAGAACCACCTCCGCAATCCTGAGGCCCCCTCAACCACAGGCTCTGGTAACACATGCACACCAGGGATGCACTGCAACATTTTGTTGTGGAGCCCCACTTCTAATATAGTAACGGGAATACATACTGAACATTTCAGGGTATATATACACATATCCTTGCTAAAATGTAGCTGCTTCAGGAATGAAGAATAACAACAACTGGATAGTCTGCTAAAAGAAAATATTTGGGCTTCAAAAGTGCAGAGTACACAGGCATTTAGATCTCACAGTGCAGTGCATAGCTGCTCAGAAACAAGTCTCATAATTTTAGTGGACCTTAACTTCCAGGAAAGTTTCCATAGAGCTGTAGCATTGGTCAGGAACATTTCATCTAGTGAGCAACACAACATTCTGATTATCTCCTTTGGGAGTATGAAGTCATGGCTTTGCATTTGTAGAACTGAAACCTAAATTCTGGGGGGCTTCTTCAAGATCCAGGTCTGGCACCATTCAAACTATCGGGGGGCGGGGGGTGGAATATTGTTGTAGCTCTGAAAGCCTTATTTTGGAGATAATGAAATGGTTTGTGGTGTGTGTTTTTTTTAAAAAAAAGGTTTTACAAGGCTATATAAAATAAATTAAAGTTATTTTTATCATTTATATGATGGGCATGTTATTGCTCCTTCATATAAAAAATATTATTAGTTACTTTTAGCTAATAAAATGGAGCATTATAAGAAAAGCATAAGCATGCAGTTGAAAGCTAGAAGGCAACCTGAGCAAGGAAGCAGTGGGTGGGAAAGAGTTAAGGACCGTCTTCCAAGCCATTTTTCCACCCTCAATCACCCCTTTAAAAGTAATCTCAGCCCCACTCAAAACATTGCCTTGACACCATGGAGAAAAAGGTTGTTTTTACTATAAAAGAAGACAAAGAAAGAACCTTGCTTTATTCTACAGTAAAGTGCATTTCAGGAGTATTGGAACACAAATGGCATACATTCTACTCTATTCTTCTTTGTTGGAACATCATAAGGTGACTTCTCTTCTCATATGTGTATACCTTTCATCTCCAGGAGTGGTTAGATGAAAGTTGTACAGCAAATGTTCTAATGCTCCATCATTTGAATGAAGAAATGTCTCAGTACAAATGGATCTCTGTGGGGAAAATAGCTGGTCAGGGTTAAACCAAGCCAGTTGGCTGCAGCTCAACCCAGGAGTTGTCATGGGCAGCTTAGATGCCGAAGACTGGCAGGTGGCCAGTTCTTAAGCCTCCTGTGAATTAGGGTCTGTGGAGGTAGTCTGTTCCGGTTATAGGGATAATTAGAGGTGTAGTCAAGACACACAATCAATGGAGATAGCCTTGTTACTGCTCATCTTTCCCCCCCCCCCTTCTTCCTTTAAAAAATAGCAGACCCTGGACATGGATGTTGGCCTACTGATTGTTGGTGACATCATAAGCAGCATCCAATGAGTTATGGCTAGCCATGCAATGACAAGAATAGTTTGTGGGAAGAGTAACACCTTGCACTGACAACGTTGTTTTAGGCTGTGTACACATTACTGTCTACAATGTCTCCAGTGTGCTCCCACCACTGGTGTTTGAAGCTGAGTTCACGTGGTGTTAGGCACAATCTGTACAGATCCTGCCATTTTTTGATCAATATCCCTGTTTGATGCATTTTCCCTCCAGCCAGCTTCCATGCAATTTGAAAACGTAACCCACAGTTAAGCTGAGGTGGGGGCCACTTCAAACAGCCATTGTGCAGGCATGCATGGCAGCAAATGGGCCAGCCACAGCTTCATTGAATAGGAGTTGGGGAAGTTGTGAGTGTGATGAAACAAATCAGGTAGTGCACATTGCTTGAAGACACCCTTGCTCCCTCTCAGGTGTGTACAGTGACTAGGAACATAATGGAAGGAAACAACTGCACTGTGTGTTAAACCGCTAATGTGTACACATTAGCCTGAAGTTTTCCAATTTCTGAAAAATAGCAAAATTTAAATTTCTGAAACAAGATATTTTTTTAAAAAAAAAGTTATCTGACTTAAATATTTAGTCTGTCCAATAATAAAATCCTATATTTGGAGGATGGTGGAGCTGTGTTAGGGGTGCAGTGCCATGAAGATCAGCACAACTTCTGGTGTGTGGAGTCTTTCAGTGGTTAACATTTCAAAGACTACAACTGTTCCACAACATGAGAATTCTCTGATCCTTAATTAAGTAGCATTTATTGCTCTGTAAAAGAATAAATATAACATTACCAACAGTTCTATCCCCCGCAATTCAAACTTGGCGTCCAGCAGAATCAAATACATAATGGGGTCAACATTGTATCATTCATTTATCAGACAGGAAAGGGGAAATGTAAAATATGAATGAATGAGCTCTCACCAAGGTCTTAACTTCTACAGTACTGAAAAGAAGATTAGTGAAATACAAAAGGGTTCAAGATAAATTCTGAACAAGTTTCAGAATAATTTGTGGATATAGAACATGGATAAGAGGCATTCCAGTTCTTGTTTGAAACCTATTAAGGATATGGATAAGACAGTGTCTCCTCCCCCAAATTAGATTATGCTTCACACATACCCTTACTGTACCAATCTGAATCTGGTGAATGGAAGTAAATCGTTTGAATATTTAATAAACCGTTACTTCATCAACCAGTTGTTTGCACTGAATATTGTTGAGATAGATGGCACTTACATGCATGTTTAGAATTTGGTCCTTTGTCTGCTATTACAAACAGCTGTAGAATTATGATGAAAGAGGCATTTTGTAAGGTGCAGTCCATAGATTTGCACGCCACACTGGCTTCAAAAAGCAAAAAAGATGGCAATGGAACAATGATAAAGAAATGTAGAACTGTGGTTCCTATTGCAACTAGGACATTATTTAGTCAGGTTAGAAATATGAGCCAGCTTTCTCTAATCTTAGCTAAGGCTTAATAAGAAATATAAACCTATGAGCAACTGAGAGAAAATGCAGATGTCACATATTCATGGTCTGAGCTTGATGTCATGTTTCGGAAGTAGCTGTTTTTTTATTCAAATCCTCGCAAGAGCTCCAAATCTGAAACTATGAAAACATGGGCTTCATGTTTGGGGATTATGAATTCTGATGAGAGCTTCAGATTCCTGGGTGGTAGGGATGCATTACATTAGGAGAACGGATCTTCCTGCTGGCACATTTTTATCCGCTGAGAACATAATTGCATGCATGTCAAGTTTGATAGAGAATTGTAGCTCTTAAGTTTCTAAATGAGCTTAATGTTTAAAAGGACTAATTAAAGATCTGTATTTTTTTTTGGGGGGGGGGGAATCCATTACAGCAAGATTACAAGCAGTCCTTTTCTATTTTCATAATGAAAGTTAGAATTCTGGTGGTGTAGCCATATTTGGTGTTTCCAGGTCATGCAAAATTAAAATAAGTGTCTGTGCTCTCTTTCCATTAGCTATCAAAATGAACAAAGTGTTACATTGATTCAGATGTGCTTGTATATTTGTTGATGATTCTCTGCTTCCTAAGTGGGTAAGTTTAGGCCAGTGGATAGTGTGTTGGAAAACCTTGATTAAATTTTGCCACAGTTTTGACTCGCTGATCCAATTCAGATTACACACTAAACCATGGTTATAGAAGCTAAACTGTGCTTTAGTGTAAAGTCTAGATGGGCAGACCATGGTTCACAATTGGTAGGTGAAACAGACCCTCCAGATGTAACTGGACTGCAATTCTTGTTGTCCCTGACCACTGACAATGATGGTCCACAGGTTCCTCACTTGCTGTACCTGATATTAATTAACATGAAGTTCAAGCCTTCTGCTCAGAAGTAAGTCATAGTGAACACAATGAGACTTAACTCTTGGGTAACTGGGTATAGGATTGCCTTCTCAATGGCTCACATACGAACATATAAACTGCATTAATTCAAAACTCTTTCCTTTAAATAATATAAAAACTTGTTTGGGGTATTCTGGTCTGTGACAGCTGTTTTACATCTGGAAGTTATCCCTTATTGTTCCAACTATCAAGAGATAAAATGTGTGTTTGAATTCACCCATATGCCATGAACCAATATTATTCCAAAATTTAATTATGAGCATAAGAACATAAGAGTCCCAGAGATACAACGAGTCTAGCATTCTGTTTCCCACACCTGTGACCAGCCAGCTGCCTCCGAGAAAATGCTCATGGATAATAGCTGTTGATAGACTTGCTCTTTATGAATGTGTCTAATCCCCTTTAAAACCATCTAAGCTAGTGGTCATTGCCACAAATTGCAGCAGAGATGGCACAATCCTGTGCTTGTCTGTTCAGTAGTAAGTTCCATTGGGCCGTTCTCCAGGTAAGTGTGTCTAGGATTGTAAACTCATTTCCCTAAGTTGATTATGTGTATTTTCTTTTGTCTGCCATTTCCACACATGATGCCCACTTTTATAAACCACTATTATGTTCTTCTTTGGGGATATAAACTGCAGTGTCTTCTAATAGGGAAGGTGCTCCAACTCCCTGATCATTTTACTTGCCCTTTTCTGTACCATATGCCTCTACAATATCTTTTTTGAGATGGGGCAACTAGAATGGTATGCAAAAATTCAAATGTGGTTGTGCCATAGATGAGGGCATTGCCGTGCTGAATGTTCCATTTTGACTCTTACCTAACCCCCATTTTGGAGTTTGCCTTTTTTCCCTGGCTGGTCCAAGCCGACATTTTCATTGACTGCATCTGCCTCAACCCCAATATCTCTTTCCTGTTGTGAGATGCTGTTGTGAAACATTTCATTGAATTCATTTCTGCTCTCATCATGACAGCTGTTTTGAAATGGAAAAGTGTAACTTCCTGTTCATAAAGTCTGCTTCAACTTTTTTGTTTCTTCATTTCTTCTTTGCAATCTCATCTGCATTTCCAGTGTTTAAAAATGCTATGTATTTCATGTGTTGGGTACACAATGTTCAACTGTTTTCATACTGTATCTGCCCCATATTTCTTACATTGTGTCTACTTCTGCTACTTCAGGCTTCCTTTATAAGTTAGGGTTATTACAGTAAAACAATTTCATGCTGGATTTAATTTATTTCAAATATTTTCAAAATCCAGTAAAAACCCTTGTAAGCTGCCTTCAAGACTGGTAATCCAAATTTTGTTTGGTATGTGTGTATATCCCCTCCATCCCTAATTATGAGACTGACAGCTTATACCAGACAGCTGATGTTGGACAGCTACCCAAACTGTTGGATTCATGATTCTTAGTGGGGGGAGGGGGGAGAGGATGATTAAGAAAAAATGTTCTCAATCAGTTTAGCTGTCACTGTGAAATCCTTGCAATGTAGCCAGGCTCTGGTTACATGTCAATTTAGAAATCCTGTGGCGCTGCAGCTATAACAACTTGTTAATTATTTGTGAAGTAACAGGCTGTAAGATCTCTGGCTCACATTTTTCTTACTGTACATGTTGTTGATAGGCATGTAATATGAGAATAATCCCTTTGCTAATAGGCCTTGGAGGGAACTGGGTTGAGAATTTTCAGGAGTATGAAATAATAGCACTTAAGTAAATATTGTTTAGGGGAGGGGAAAGCAATTGTTGGTATGTTTGGGATTGTTGCTGTTGTTGCTATTACTACCCCTGCATTATATCAGTCATGCAAAGCCAGGAGAAGACTGGGCCATTGCAGGTTCTTTTGCAGCTGTCCTAATGGATGAGAGAGTAGTATCATGTCATTGAAACATGGACACTACAGACAGAATGTTAATGGCTTTATAGAGCTGGGAACATAGGAAGCTGCCCTATATGGAATCAGACCATAGGTCCATCTAGCTCAATAATGTCTACACGGACTGGCAGTGGCTCTCCAGGGTTTCAGGCAGGGAACTCTCCCAACTCTACCTGGAGATGCCCAGGAATGAATCTGGGACTCTCTGTGTTCAAAGCAGATGCTCTGTCACTGAGCTATGGATCTTCCCATGGGTTCCATTTTGAGATGCTGTCCATGACTCCTAACAATGTCCGACACAGGTGGCTACAACCCTGTCCCCAAGAGTTTTTCTTCCTTCCATTGTGCCTTGAGGGAGTATAGGTAGCAGTAGTGCCAGAGGCAGAAACCAGGCAGTGGCAATTTGTTTGAATGGAAGAGTATTCAGGAGATAAATGGTGATAAGCCCTGTAGTGTCTATCTGGACTTGCACCCACAATGTAAGTACTTGGGGAGAGAGATGAGGAACAGTGGGTGCTTCCCTTCTGTAGCAAATGATCTCTGTCAGAGTCTCCACAATTGTGACCCCTGCCTTCTTTGCAGAGCTTGCACCTATCCCCAACTGCAGCTTGAGAGCCATTTTGAGAGTTTTTATAGTCAACTTCAAAGGAAGATTGCATAACCAGCCGTTCTTTGAACAGGCTATAGTATTCGCTTCTAATGCTTTGTGGCTAATGCTAAGATTGAAACAGTAGAAAAGACCTGATGGACCTAAACAGGTGTAATTCCAGTTTGACGCTGTGTTCCTGTTGTTGTTTTTTGAATTACCATCCTTAAAGCTGTAGAAATGTCAGTAACTTGGTTGGTTAGAGTGTGGAGCTGAAAGTGCCAAGGTTGAGGAGACTGCAAATAAGGAAATCAAAGAATGTGAAGGGAAATGGGCTCATTGTCCAGAAATCTATGAACTTTATTTCCCTTCAATAAATCAGTACCAGTTTCTCTTTTGTGGGCACCAAACCAACACATTCCTGCATCATTGTACTTAGTTAAAGGTAAAACCTCTCACCTCTTTGAGGTAAAGAAGGGCTAGGTGTGAAAAGAACCACAATATGAACACTTCCCTGTTTTCAACTTTCATTTGTGGGGATGACCATGCCATTTCTGAATTTCCCTTTACTTCACAATATTTCAAAATAGCATTTTGCAGTATATATTTAAGAAGCGGTTTCGCTGCTCATACCCTTGAGAGTGGAGCAATCCTGCTTTAGTAACTCTGCTGTGACCTTGGATGTTAGCTGTTTCCTGCTTATGTGATGCACCGTGGCCATATTATCAGAGTGGAAGTTGAGCTGGGTGGGCATTGCTTGTGGTCAGCTTTTCCTCCCCGCGGGTTCCGTTCCCATGTGCCCTCTTTATCTTGTGGTTTGAGAAAAAGGAAGGAAACTTTGCTGTTGAAATTGTTCAGAAGTTTCTGTACAAAGCTGACATTGGGTGTAGCAAGTATTGGCAAGTATAGGGAAATAACATTTTGCCTAAGAACTACCTGGAAGTCAAGTACAAATGTACTTGTCAGTGAGAGGCCTTCTTCTGAGGAAGTGACTATGAGTGGAAATCAGATGTTGAGCCCGTACTGATACCTCCTCCATTTCCAAGGACATGGAGAAATGGGTGTGGACAAACCTTGCAGACCCAACCCTCTCAAATGAGTGCCCATTCACTTCTCCTGCTTGCACTAAGTGTTGTGCTAACTCTGCTTTTCGAAAGGAAGGTGCAGGGGAACATCACTTGTTGCATCGTTAGCATGTGCTCAGCCATGAATCTAAACCTCTTGAGTATTTCCTGCACCTCGTCTTATATCTTGCCCGTGTACCAGTCTGATATATGCATTAAAGCCTTTGGCAGAAACAAAGCTGGGAGTTTTAGTTTTTTGTCCAGCAGTGAGGGTTAGGACACTAACCTTCTTGTAGATGCTGAGGGTTGGACCTGGAAACTTTTGCATGCAGCAAATCTGCTTTGCCACTGAGCTGTTGTCCTTGTTTATTTTCGCTAGGAGAAAAGTAGGAAGAGTGATTCTGTTGACTATCTGGGACTTCTTACCAGCTTTTGACACTTACTCATATGACATCCTTGGGTGGCAGTGTTTCGCTGTGGCTCTATGGTTCCTACCTTTCCTGAAGATTCCAGAATGTATTGGTACTTGTAGTAACTTTCTTGTGGGACTTCATATCTATGTCAGCCACCATGAGAGGTCACTTGCAGTTGTTGAGTGGGATCTCTATTTCTACTTTTCTTTTGTACCAGATGTGGTGGTGAATGACAGCATGAGGGCTGGAATTAGCAGCTTTGAAACTTAATCCAGACAAAATGGAGTAGTTCATGGTGGGTAGTCTAGACTAGACAATTAATGGAATTACTTGTTCTGGGCGAGATTCATCTCCTTGAGCCAAGTCAACATCTAGATTTTTAGGTGGAAGAAGTGGTTGGGGACATGATCTGTCAGCTTTTTGCCCCAGCTTTCCACCTTCCTGAAAATGTGAGACCCTGAAATACTGTGTTGAACTTTATGTGTGTCTGCCCTTGGAGCCAGTTCAGAAGCTTCAGTTGATGCAGAACTCATGAGGCAGATATTTGCTGCTGGGAATAACTGCAATACTGTAAGAATTATATTGGTTTCTAGACTGTCATGTTGCTGGTTCTTACTTTTGAAGTCGTTTACAGCTCCAGTGTATGTGTTGCCCCAAATTGAACCTCTCCAACCATTTAGGCCCAGTAACAAGTCTCTTCAACAGAAGTTGAATTGTCTGTAAGGCTGATAGAGAATTTTCAGTTGTGGTCTCACATCTATAAAGTTTCTTACCATCTGGGTAAGAATGTGGTCTTCTCAGAAGTGTGCTTTTGAAACTTTTAAAAATTGTTTTTATAAATATTTAGACTTCTATTGTCTACCCTCTTACCCAGGAGTAAGCTACACTGAAAATAAGGGGAGTTACTTCTGAGTATGTGTGTACAGTATAGGATTGCATTGTTTGTCCCTTTTTTACAGGCTGGGAGTTTACCTGAGCTGCATCTGTTTTATGTGATTTGAGAATAAACTTTAGATACAGCAACTGTCATATTTCATTATTGCTTTTTAATCATTCTCTTCCCCCCCCCCCATAGAACCCTTGCAAATGGAAAAGCTGAGTAAACATTTTTAAAATAAATATTACATAGCAACTATACATTTTCTAAAGAAATAATACATAGTAACAAAGTATAGGTCCTGGAGACACTGGGGCAAAATATTCAGAATATGTATAAAATGGAGTGATGTTGTCTTAAAACGTTTAAATGGAAGCATATTTTGAAGCATCTAAGCATATATTTTTTTTAATGACCAATCAGTTTTTCCCCCGGAGGCACCGTGCTTATTTATGTCATGTGCCATTGGGAATATAATTGCATTTGTCCTTAGATTTCTCTAAATGTATACCATGCGTGTACATGCAGAGTGCATTGAGATAGAAAATTTTGTTCCAGCTACCCAAGCAAATTGAGGTGAGTCTTGGGAATTTTCTTACTGTTAGGAATGAAGTGATGATGTCATTCTGCCTGTTCTGGAAGCTATTTTCCCTAGAGGCAGAGAAAGCCAGAAGGGACCATGTCCACATACATAAGGAAGGAAGGCCCACTGATCTTTCTCCATCCATTCTTCACCTCCCCCCTCTTTCCCTTTAGAGGCCAATTTCCTTGACTTTCCCTTTCCAACTTTTAGGGGGCTAAATAGCAATTAAAAATAAATAAGAGGAGCTAAAGAACAGGTGCTGGGTGTGTGTGTGTGCATGCCAGCAGCTCTTCTTTCTCTGCACATGTCATTGTGATTCTCCTCCAGCTTTCTCAGCTTATAGGTTGAAGAGCATCCATGAAGAACAGGGTTGCTCTTATGACTGTTAGTAAATCTAATGTGCAACCTAGTTCTTAAGAGCCTTATGATGACTTCTTTTTGTTTAGGGTACTGTCAGAGGTAGATTTAGGGCAGCATGATTGGTTGCCTTGCACAGGATACAGGAGCCAAGGGGGTGTCTTCCCATCACTTTCCCCAAGTACTTTTCACCTAAGAAACCACCATCTTTGTATAATCAGGCTTTGTTTTCCCAGTGATGGTTCTATATTTTTCCTCTGCTACAGAAAACTCAACTTCTCTTTCTTTCTTTCTTTCTTTTTTGTTAAGTATGAATCATTAGAAAATACTCCACAGGTTTGGGAGTTTCTTTTCACTGTTTTCTCTTCTTTTTAAAAGGTTCCTCCCCCTGGTTTCTGCCGGATTAATTACTTCCTCTTTGTACTTCTGCTAATATGATTGCCCCTCCCCCTGTAATTAGAGACATATCGTTTCCCATTGTGTGTGTGTGTTCAATTAATCAGGCTGCAAGAGGAGGGGACTGAACTTTCCTAGGGCAGCGTGGACAACATGCAACCAGAGGAAAAGTCACCGAGCGGAAGCCCCTTTGCTGGCTCACCTTGTAGCAATGGTTAAGCACCTGCAAGAGGTTGGGAGAAAGGAGAAGAGACCCATGCCTGTTGCATGGGTAGGCTATAACAGAATACATAAACACACCTAAGTGAAAATGTTCTACTGCCATTCCTGATGCAAGAAAAAAGAGGAAAAGCCACTGTCAGAGAGCACTAAGAGACTTGTATCTGGGACCGCGCCCCCCTTACTTTGACTTTACAACCTCATAGTACTTGTTGCTGCAGACAAAAGAGAAAGTTGCTAGGCTTCAAATTACAGTCACTAATGAAATGAGCAGACCAAGGATAAAAAAGGGGCCAGCATTAACCAATCTATTTATAATTTTCAAATGGGAAACCATGTTTCATCTCAAATAAAGACATCCCGCATCCTCCCCGTGTATTTTTGGAATATACTTTGTAGGATGCCATTTAAGTGGTGAAAGGCTGGCAATCAGAGAAACTTCTCTTAGGGGCCTTTGAAGTGAAGGTTGAGTCATTATTATTCATCACCAGGCTAGTTTGTGTGTTCATTTAGGTGACAGTTGTTTTCTCGAAAGAAAACAACCTCTTGATGCTTTTTAATTCCTGAAAATAAAAGAAACAAGGGCTGTCAAGGCATCCGGATGTAGTGCTTTGAAAGCAGTGTGCAAGGAAACAAATTTAAATCCAAGGGAAAAACTGAGTGGCATAAGAAGGAAAGAGCCAACAAGAACCCTGTTGAGCCATTCTTTAATGCTTCAGAAACAGTGTTATATGGCTAAGCGCAATATATCTCTTATACTACATTTGTAAATGATGTGCACTGTCTGTGCATTGCACAGTGCTGAACAAAGAAGGAATATGCTTTCATTGCTCTTCTGTGTCACCATGGCAATTTTAAAGTACAGTTCCTGTAGCATTAGTCAGAAATGCAAAGGCATAAGTTAAGGCCAGCGGACAGTATATTGGAAAACCTTGATTCAAATTTTGCCACAGCTATGACTTGCAGACCCAATTCAGATAATACACTAAACCAGGGTTATAGAAGCTAAACTGTGCTTTAGTGTAATGTCTAGATGGACAGACCATGGTTTACAATTGGTAGGTGAAACAGAAGTAGGGTTGTAGTTCAGCAGCGCTTCCAGGGCAATTTACAAAAATCATAATACAATATAGAACTGTAGAGTTGGAAGGGACCCTGAAGATTGTCCAGGCCATGCAGCTGTCCCATACAGGGATCAAACCTGCAACCTTGACATTGTCAGCACTGCGCTGCAGCCAACTTTGCTATCCAGCCTCTAGGCAATAAATTGCAACAGATTATGATAGCTAAATGGAAAGTGACTGTGACTCTCAGAGGTGTAGCTTACATTTTACTCCGGGTTATTATGGAAAAACAAGAGGCATCTAGTTGGAGAAGCTGGAATTTGGATTTACTCTGCAAGGCAGTTCTTGCAAAATAATCTGCCTAATAGAACAGACAGTTATGCTAAATAATATTCTGCTCGCTGGAGCTTGCGTGTTTATTTTATTTGATAAGAACTGGGCATTATAACAATGTAGTAAATAAGTTGCAAGTCAAATGTAGCTTGTCACTTGACAATGGCATGGTTAGTTTTTTCATGGCAAGTCCTTGAAAAGTCCATGTAGTTTCCCAGCATAATTACATGCCACAAAAAGGGCAGGTACACATTGTGCATGCCATTTCATACAATGGGATGCCTTCCATGTGGGAAATCCATAGCATGGAAGTGGCCTTACATAAGGTGCGGTGGGGGCGGCCGCCTCAGGTGTCACCACTGAGGGGGGTGACAAAATGCCAGGTGCTACTCACCGCAGGGCCTGCAGCGCACCCAAGTGACGCGTCTCTCCTGGGAGTGATGCGGTGGCTTGGGCGCCCGCAGGCTCCGCGCTGCCACAAAGGTCCGCCCATTGCCTCCCCCCCCCCAGCATAGTGTAGCTAAGTGGGAGGAGGCAGGCAGACTCCTCGGAGGCCCCACAAAGCATCCTGCCCCACCTTCCCCACCCCACAGGTGGCTGGCCCCACCCCTGGGAGCAGGGCACGTGCACCACCCCAGGCGCCGGATCGGCTTGCTCCGCTGCTGAATACACTTGATCATTTTCTCTTTGTATGTGCCAGCTTCTTAACATTACAGAACTTTACAGAATTAACCTATCCACACTTCCTTCCTCTAAACAATGCACATAAGTCAACTCTTTTCTTCGGAGCCCTTTTAGGAGTAGATTGATGTGGTGAAGTGAATTCACCATGTGTTTTCTTACACTTTGCCTCTCTTTTTTCAACTTCCTGCACCCATTAAGAAATACCCTGCTTCAGATCTCAAAAGCAACACCCAAGGTGGGGCAGAGAGGAAAACAAGACAGGCTATCATGTTCATGTAAATGAGGCTGTTTTGAGTTGTGCAGATGCGGAAGCCGCTGTCACTGGTGAACGGAAACAGCCCTGTTGTAGTACTAAAAGCAGCTTTATCATTCAATTCAGTAGTTGTTTGGCAAGCTCATGCCCAAGATGCACATGGAAGAGGAGGATCTGGCTGTCTCTGATGAAGCAGATGATATCTTCTGCGAAGGTAAATGATCTCTAACAAAGCTACTGCTGCTTTTGCCATCACATGTTGAAGATAGGGTGTCCACATTATATTTCTTAAAGGATCAAGTGTTCTTGAAGAGTCAGGAAGCTGCAGGGATGAAAACACACCACAAAGGGATGCCTTTCTCCTGTTAAATAAAAAGGCATTGTGGGTGTGATATAATGAATGAGATTCATATTAGTTACAGAGAAAGCTTACTGCAAAAGAGGGCAGTAGGCTTTAAGCTGGTCCTGCAGCCCTAGTCTGATACACGTTTACTCACAAGTAGAGTTAGGGATTTACTCCCTACCAAATATGCATAGAAAAGCTATAGAAAACTATAACACTAAATCTATAGTTGCAGGTCGCATGTCACTAAAGTGGTTGCCCTTACACATGTGCATAAACATTTGCAACTCCAACTGATGTAATTTTTAGTATGCAAGTAAAAATCAACTTCAGTGCAGCTTGGCTGGCTTAAGCAGTTGTAGATCATGTCTCCACATCTCCAGAAGTGAAGAGTATTACAACCACCTGAGAGCCATTTTCAGCTGGATTATAAAACTGTGAAAGCAACAGAGAATGATTTATCTGTCTATCATTGTTTTTGCTATCCTGTCACAGCTTTTCTTGTGTTGTATAATGTTAGGATCTGCATAGGACTATAGCACAAAGTTCAATGAACTTTTGGGTGGTTTAGCTCATGTGCTGCAAGCTGCAGTTCCCAGTTGAAATCTCAGCTTGGCTACAAACCTTTCCTCAGCATTCAGTCTCCAGTCTATATTAGGGAGCTAATAAAGTTGACCTATTTTACAGTGTACCTGGAACACCAGGATTTTGCTACATAAATGTAAGAGACCCTCTGGGCCCACCACCCATGATATCCTGATAACAGCATGGTAGGGAGGTAGGATGGGTGGGGTATATATTTGTGGGACCCATCTCTCTTGCTGAATTTGTATTTTCTTCTGTCTGGAACATTTGGAACAGTTTTGCTTGTTTTATAATTGCAGTGGTTTTATCTGTTTTCATAATTGTGCATTCTGTTGTTGGAACCTTTGGGTAAAAAATATTTTGAGCAACTAAATAAATAATGGCAGTGGGCTGCCTGCGACTTGTAAGAAAAGCGCAGCCAATGCCATCTTAATTTTTCCAGGATGCCACATTGGGGCTCAGAGGCCTGTGTGCGTGTGTACAACATTTTGGAGCCCGAGATAGTGAAGGGTCATTAGAAGCAAATTTAGTGTCGGTCTCATCGGCTGTTCTGAAATATTTCATTGTTTGGTATGACATCTTTGGCGTGGTAGATTTGTATTGATTCATTCACTAGTGGACAGTACATTCAGCATGGCAGTAGATACCAGAGAATCCAAGAATCCATCCAATTTCTTTTTCATTGTATGATGCTTTCTAATTTGAAAGTTAGCTGGTCTTGAGCTGATGGAGCTTGGAGGCAACTGGAATGGCTGTTGATGATGGGCAAGCATAGCTGTGGATACAACAACAGTTTCATGACACAATAAAAGTGGAGGCTGAATAGAACTCTGCAGTGCACCAAATATTTCAAACAGCACATTTACATCTCTCAACAGGTGGTGAAACTGAGTCACTTACTTCGACCCTACCACAACAGGTGTATCTGTTTGCAGTGAAGCAGAAGGGAGCATATGCCTTTAGTTACTGGGTTCTTACGTATTTTATTCTTGCCAAGGATCTCTGTGCATCTTTATCCTGATTAATCATGTATGCATAATCCATAAGAATTCAGTTTATACAAACAACTTGGTTCTCCTTCCTTTTGAACAGCTGGTGATTTCACACGTCCCCATCCCCCCTTTAAGTCCTTGTGTATGACAGCTAGAGATACTCAAAGTAGCTGACAAAAACAATCCCCTTACCTAGCTGGGTAGGACAGGTTTCTTTCCTACTCTGAATTGCTTCGCCTGTCAGCAGCGTCCACTCACTTCTGGTTTCAAACAGAGTAATTGTAAGATCAGGAGTGAAAACACCTACACAAGCCAAATGATTTGGGGCAGGCCCTCAATAAGCTGCAGGTGGTAAACTGCTCCAAGGTTGTTTTGTTTGTATTGCCTTTATCACCATAGCATTCTGGCAGAGTGAAGTCACTGCAGAGAAAGAGCATCTATTGAAAGAGGCGCTGTTTGATTTCTATAGCAAAACATGGTGAACACTTCTGTACTTCTCCACCTGCTGTCATTCTTTAGAAGACAATTTAAATATCTCCAGGTCAGATAAACACCCACATGTGTGCCAATGCATTTAGCAAAGTCAATGTACCTTTCCGTATATTTCTTGAAAGCATAAGCCTGTTACCCTTTTTTATATATTGATGGGAGGTTCTGCTGCGGCTAAGATTTTTCCATGATTTCACATTGGCTTGGAGAGGAATTCATAGCTGCTTTGCTCCTCCCAGTCCCTTTGCTGCCATGCTGAGATAAGGTTTGGCTTAGCATGCCATCCAAACTGGGATTTGTGGTTAAGGTCTGTTTTCACTAAACACAAGCCGTAGCCAAGGTTTGTTCTTTGCTACTGTTTATGGTTGGTGGTGAGAGAACTTAACTATGAGTCCAGGTTTGGATGACACACTAATCCAAACCTTTGCTGAGCTCAATATGGTACTAAAAAGGACCAGGGAGGAGACAATCAGTTAAGACCTCCCCAGAAGTCGGCAGATTTGTGCAGTCCCAGTATGCCATTGTTTGGTTTACTGTGTCATGTGAACCAGTGCTGGCACAATGAATCATAGAATTGTAGAGTTGAGAGGGATCACAAGGGTTGTCTATTCCAACCCCCTGCAATGCAGGAATCACAGCTAAAGAATCATGACAGATGGCCATCCAGCCTCTTTCTTAAAAACCTCCAGTGAGCCTGACTTGGAGAGTCATTGGCCAGTTACAAAGAAAAATAAATTATGATTAAAAAGCACCATAGATTATCTTTGAAGATGTTTAGTAGAGTCAGTTCTAGGATGACTTCTAATACTTGCTTAGTTCTTTTGCATATTTTTTGTATGATTGATGTCCAGATGCGTTGGATTTTAGGACATTCCCACCACATGTGGAGGTATGTGCCTGTGGAGGTGCATCTTCTCTAGCATTTTGATGAGGTTCCTGGGCGAATTAGCGTTAGTTTCCATGGTGTTAGGTACCACCTGTAAGTGAGTTTAAGAGTGCGCTCTTTTATTTTCACTGATATGGATTTAAAGGGAGGTTTAGACCACATTCTGGTCCATTGGGTGGGGTTAATCTCATAGCCTAAAAAATGGAATGGCTCTTCAAAGCACATACTTTACAGTGCCATACTAATCATATCTAGTAAGCTGTATTGAATTCAACAGGGCTTATACCCAGGTAAAACGGGGGTTATTAGATCTCTCTTAAGACATAAGAGATGAATTAATATTAGCCCCTAATTTATTGCAATGTCCATGAGACAGCTACCCAACTATGCTTGCCTTTAGGGCCTTAATTGTTCCCATTCTTTCCATTTTCCAGCTGAGTAACTTGCTTGGATGCTCTTATGCTACATGACCCATTTTTCAGCTGTTTCTGCTAAGATGACACAGAGTTTCTCAAACATTCCACAGCACTAGAGATATCTCACTTCAAAGATGCTTGGGCAAATAGTGAGCCTGAAACTTGCCACCAAGAATCTCTGAGATCCTTCTCATTTATTTATGTGTTTTCTTTATTGAATATTAATTGCATCATTCTCCTTTAAATTAATTCAGATCATCTTTCCATTTGCCCTTTGCAGTAAAGACATACAAATCCCTACGTACGTGCATATAACCCTAAACACTTTTATTTATTTATTTTTAAAAAATGTTATACAGAAGGTGGATATTGTGGTGGCAACGGTAACTTGCTGCAAGGCCTGCCTGCCATAGAAAAGCCTTTGGTGGCATTGGGCTTCCCTCTTCTGATTCTGAGTGACATTGTTTGCCTTTGGTTTTGCTGCTTGGGAGAGATAGCCAGGGTGAGGCAGACAGTAAAAGAAATAAGAAGCGAGGAAAGGAATGCTGGGAAGAAGGTTCAGGGCAATGACAGGAAGAGAAGAAGACCTGAGGCAAAGAGCCAAAAGGCCAAAATGAACAGAGAGAAGAATTACGTGTGGCTAGGAACTACAGAACTGAGAAATGCCGAGAATCACATATTGTTTTGAAGAACTACTGCAATTAAATCTTTAATTCTGGTGAACAGTTAATATCCATAGCCAGGTAAAAATACCCATTGCGTCCCACTCACTTGGGAGTAAGCCCCGTTGAATTCAATGTGGCTTTCTTCTGAATAGACGTGATTAGGATTGCGCTGTAAAAGCCTTTTGAACAGGGAAGGTTTCAACAACTTCTGAATGCCAGAAGTTGGGCACCTGTGTGTCCCTGTGGGGCAGTGTTCCAGAGGCCTTGGGACCCTGTTTCTAATCCCCACAGGTAATTCATTGCCTAGAGCTGATTTGCTTACTGGGTCATGCAGCCACAATCTTGCTTTGCCTTCTATTGAGATGTTCCTTCCAGAATTGTAATTGCATAGAATTTGGATGGTATGGTTTAAAAATTTATAAGCTGCATTCTGCCTCCCCCTCCCACAGCTGCTGCCAATGCATGTTACAAACTCCATCTTTGAAGCTCAGGGAGCATTATATATATAGGTTAATACTCTTCCTTAGATAGAAAAGGTGCAAGTAGCACTGCTATCAAGACAGTACATTGAAAGATTACCTTTTGCTTTGAATAAGTGAAAGGACAGACAGATGGAATACATAATGTGAGCACTGGAGGGATAAAACATGAACATATAGTGTTGTTCAGGAAGGCCATTAACATTCCATAAGGGTTTAAGAAAACAGAGATGACCTCTTTACAATCTACAAAACACTTCTTTAAAATTCCAAACTTGTAGATTAAAAGAGAAACACTGAAATGCACAAATAGATTAGAGAGAGAGAGAAAATTAAATGGGCTTCCCCCTCGTAACCACAAAGCTATACATAATTTATGAATGTGTGTGTATATGTACAACTTTTCCCCCTTAAGGGTTCGTCAGACACATTGCATGACCCAGTAATGGCTGCCTGTCTCTTCTAATCCTCGAGACCAGAAATGATCAGCTAGTAGTTCACAGGCCAGCTCTCTCCCCGCAGAGCAACTTTATCTAGCCTCCAGTTTCCCTACCAATTTTTAAAGCAAGCAGAGTAGGAGGGGGAAATGTGCAAACAATTTCCTTTGCAAAGGAGAAAATGCAGTGGGATTGTGTTTGTATCTCATACGCATTTCATGTCCCTTTCAAACCCATACTGGTTAGCAAGGAGGCCAAGGAACACTGCCTTTTGAGAGCACCTCAGCTTTTGCCACCACCACCCCAACCTCATACCACCCAGATGTTCATGCCTGCGAGGCTGTTGCCGGTAGGTGGCTAATGCCAACTTTATTACCACGCAAACATTTCTCAAAGGTTTTCCTTTGACAACTGGTTTTTGCAACAACACACTGCCTTTGACCATGTTTTTTGTGTCTTAAAACACAATCCTATGATTGCTATATTCAGAAGTAAGTCCCACTATGATCAGTAGGATTTACTCCCTAGTAAGGGAATGGACCTAATGGTCAGGGGTCCCTTTACCATTACCTTTTTAAGGGTGTTTATAATTTCAGCTTAAGCTATAGTTTTCGTACTGAAACTTTCCATAGTTTAAATAAATTTAAGCTTGGCTAGTATTATAAGAACAGAACAGACTATGCAATGGAGACTTTATTCTGATTTTGCAGAGCATGGGAAGGATTCTGATTTCGTACTCAAACCTGATTACAGTGGTACCTCGGGTTAAGTACTTAATTCGTTCTGGAGGTCCGTTCTTAACCTGAAACTGTTCTTAACCTGAAGCACCACTTTAGCTAATGGGGCCTCCCGCTGCCATCGCGCCGCTGGAGCACGATTTCTGTTCTCATCCTGAAGCAAAGTTCTTAACCCGAGGTACTATTTCCGGGTTAGCGGAGTCTGTAACCTGAAGTGTATGTAACCTGAAGCGTATGTAACCTGAGGTACCACTGTATTAATAGATCACTTCTTCAGTACAACCGACCCTCAAACTTGGATCCTAAACCTCTCCCCTACCCCAACAATAATGCCACCAACAAGCAATTTTTGGAAATATCCTCTTTGAAATTTTGCATTTTCCTTTCATAATGATTTCCTTTAATAACGATACTGCTTCAAAATAAACATATGCAATAAATATTGCAAAATCTACGCATTTCGTGGGAAGCGCTGTTCTGTTTTAACAGACACGCCTTCATATATATTTTTTCTTTTTTCATTTTAAAAAGGCAAGTCAGTCATCTCCCATTCCTCCAAAAAACATTGGAATGTTACCATGTATTATTTGGTAATGATTCTGTAGCTGCCCAGTCTGCAAGGTATTCTGCTTGTTGGGAGACTGAGAGCAACTTCTCATGAAAGCTTTCACAGCTCATTTATTTTGCCTATCCCCTTTGGTTTATCTCCTACTCCAAGGGAACATGAATGCACATGGAACTCCCTGAGCCCTGGTGGAAAGAAAGGATAATTCTCTCTGGTTCATCACCAAGGCAACTGAAATTTCCTATAGAATTTACTTCTCATAGCAGTGTTGTTTTTTTTAAGTTCCTGCTGTACACCAGCCCCTTGAGAGAAATCTGGAGCTCTGGGGAAGATAGTGTTTCTCTTATATGTGTCTCCCACCATTGATTTGATAGAACTCCTCTTCCACAGCCTTCCCACAGAGTTAAGAAGTGTGCAAAGCCCTTTATGCCTCCTAGCTTAACACTTGCTGAAAAACAGCACTGTCCCTTGAGAGGAACCTTACACGAACACAATTTTATATAGTCTTTAATAGATGTCTTCACAAACGTTGCCCTGGTTCATGCATTGTTATACTTGATGTCTTTACATTGTGGGGGGGGGGAGAGAATGATAAACCTCCTCCCTTCCATCATGGAGATTAATGGATTGTCTGGGCTGAATGCCTCTCACATAATTTATTTCCCACAAAAGGGGGGGGGGACTGAGCCTCCATGTGATCAGACCTTCACATGGAGACCCTGACTCATAACGTTGGGCTGGGTAGAGGGGATAGATCGCATTGTTCCTTCGCCTCACAAAGGCCCTAGGGAGTGTATGAACCAGGCGCTTGACATTTATATATATAATGTCAGTGGCTTTTTGTATGCTGGCACCACACACCTTTGGAATGGTTTTTTCCTTCCAAGCAGCTCTCAATGGCCTGATATTGCTGGGACATTCTGTTCTAACCATTCACCAACAAGTCATACCTTAGGCACTAATGATTGCCTTTTGATTACTTCATTTAAGGTAATTAAGGCATCAAGTCCGTATTTTTTGGTGTGATGCTGATAATGCCAAGGTTGTTTGGGTGTTCTCATTTTGTTTAATCCTTTAAGCCACAGCCCTTGGTACTGTTCATCAGTAGCATCTCATCTGATACAAATTTGTTGGGGTTTTTTAGTTCCAAATCTAAAACAATACCAGTAATTAATGATAAATTCCAACTAAATGTCAGGAAGAACTTTCTGACGATAAGAGCTGTTCAACAGTGGAACAGACGTCCACAAGAGGTGCTGGACTCTCCTTCCTTGGAGGTTTTTAAAGCAGACCTTGGATGGCCATCTGTCATGTGTGATCTAGCTCACATTCCTGCATTGCAGGGGGACATAACAAAAACAACAACCTAGAAGCTATTTCCCCAGAGGGGAACCATACTGGGCTCTCCTGGCTAGCTTAATGAATGCCTGTGCAGCCCGGCATGACATTTTTCCTGTCAAGGCAACTGACACTGAAAGGAGAAGTGTCAGGCACAGTGCATGCAGCAGCATGTCCCTTCTGCTTGTTCCTGCTACTGTCTGCCCCCCACCCTGCAATCTAGAGGCCCCACTAAGGAGGTGCTTTGAGAGGTGGTACCATAGGGAAAGCACACTGGGTGGGATCTGCCAGGAGGGAAGCAAGGGGCATTTTTCCTGGAGGAGCCTCAGATCTAATCCTAGATCTGCAAACATGGCCACAGAAAAAGCCATCTCTTGAATCCAATCCATCTTGTATCTGCCACTAATGAGATGTTTGAAGGAGAGCCTCTAGAGCAGCCTTTCTCAACCTGTGGGTCCCCAGATGTTGTTGAACTACAACTCCCATCACCCCTAGCTAGCAAGGCCAGAGCTCAGGGATGATGGGAGTTGTAGTCCAACAACATCTGGGGACCCACAGGTTGAGAACAGCTGCTCTAGAGCATACTTTAAAAGGACAGATGGGCTCGTGCGGGAGGAGCATTCCTGGAGGTGTCCTGGACCCAAGCCATTTACAGGGAGGGCCCAACACTTAATGTTGCACCCCCAACACTATTCAGTGCCTGAATTTGTTGTGGATGAGAAAGGGTGTTGGATTTCTGCAAAGTTGTTTATTGGGTGCATTATGAATGTTGGAGGGAAAGGGAAGGGACAGTGCCAGTGAAACATGAGAGGAAAGGAGAAAAGGAGAAAAAGGAGAAAAAGGAGAAAAAGGAGAGGCACAACAAGAAGAAGATGCTCTAAATGAAAACGTTGATTTCTCCATTCCTAGCATTTGCCCACCACCTGCTGAGCATCTGAGTCCCAAATTCCACATATTCACTTTCAGCGTGGTAAAGTCATTGCTAGCTTCTCATACCTCTTCAATTTCACACGGCAAATAGTTCTTATAAATGTTCCTCCATGTGTTTGACAATTGCTATTTACCGCATAAGAGAAGCTGTTGGTCTTGGCGCCTTCCACCTGGCATTGTAAATGTCAGAAATGGAAGCACATTCATTATAAAACATCTACCACATGTAACTTACAAGGTAAAACGAACCCAGGGAGTATCATCTCCCAATATCTGCGCATAGTGGGGAGTCTTATTGGAGAAAACCTAAAATACAACATACACTTACCTAAACTGTGGCAATATATAGTTACACCATTGCTTGCTTGTGCAACTAGTTCAGTTCTGTGTTGAATTCTAGCGAAGTCCTTTTGCAACTCTCTCCTCCACCACAGCCCTTCCTCCTTCAGCATTAGATTCCATGACATCACGCAATAGGAACATTCAGTGCAAAATGTCCTGTTACATGGGATCAGTGATAGCAGTAGGAGTACAGAAACATTTCCTCACCCTTCTGCTATGGGAACTGCATAGACTGCTAGTTTAAGCTAAGATAGGGGTGCGGCAATTGGGGGGTTGCCACAAGATTACCAAATATTTAATGGGGACATCCATTTTCTTTTCATTGGTTCTAGGTTTATGCAGATCTTGTGGCAGCTCCAAAATCATTGCATGCCAATCTTGCTCATCTTATAATACCCTCCATGTGGAGCCATATGCCCATCATGTGTGCCCATCATATTGTCACATGGTGACACCTTTTTGAGGGTTTCAGCTAAAGTATGTTTCGAGATCCTCGCTTGTCTCACTTCTTTTGAGACATTTCCCCATAATATTTTTATTTAATAGCATTTGCTTTAAAATCCCGAGAAGCTAGTGGATTTAGCATAAGTCGGACACAGAATAAATCCAATTTTACTCTTTAGCCACTTTCACGCCCCCCCTTTCCCATGGCTATGAAAACAGGCCTGAGTGGAGTTACAAAAATGAAAATCTAAAGAAATTGCATTATTTATTAAGATGCACTTAATTTCTAGAAAGCCTACCATAATCATCTTACCCAGCATCCTACATTATAATTGTATTATCTGTTGGATATACTAACAAGCAAATGGTTATATGTATGTGCATTAGCTCAACAACTAAAAAAGCTTTCTTATATTAATTAGATTCCTTTCTGCCACATAAGGGAATCCAAATTGTAGAGATGTTGTTGGTGGAGATGGCATGGTGAAAAAGAATACTGTAGCATGATTTTTCTTTTGTCTCCTTGAACAAAATTGTTGCGTTGTTGGTGAGAAGCCTCAATAAGTTATAATGTTGACTCAGTTGGGGAAAACTGCAAGGACTGAGAAGTGTAACCACGTTAATCTCTTGCAGCAAAAACAAAACACAAAGCAAAGAGTCTTAACCATTTTTTCCCCAGCATAAGCTGTTGTAAACTACAATCCACTTCATTAGATCCACAAAGTCCTATCCTGAGTTACACACACAAGAAAGACCACAGGTAGAAAGGATTGTATTGGGGGGGGGCACTGTAGTATTTTTTAGATCTCTGGTGCTTTGCAAGCTTTTTGTTTTGTTTTGGCATTTTGCTTTAAAATATCAGGACTATGAAATATTGCAGTTAAAGCAAATATGTCCTGCTTTTGTGAATGTTGACTTTTCTTCAGATGAATAACACTATATGTTTGTACCTTGCTTTTGCTACCAGAGTTGTCTTTGAGGTTGGCTAGGCTACATTAATATATGTAGCAGTTTTTGCAAATAGATTGCTGGGGGTGGGTGCGCCCAGGCACCGAGGCACATATATATATAGCATGCTAGGCCCAGGGAAATCCTGCTGGCATTCCTGTTTACTCATGGAAGGGGTACTGTAAACTGTGAGGTCAAAAGAAAATGAAATTCAGAATAGCCCAGACATTGATAATTATGTAATTCACAGTGGTTCTTCACAGAACAGTTGCTGATAACTCAGACATCTTGGCATTGGTAAGACAATGCGTGCAATGCCAAGAGAACTCGTCCTTTCATCATTACTTGCAAAATATTTATTAATACATTTATTTTGAGTGGTAGGCCAAGTTTATTTATGACTTTGGTATACCCAGGCTGGAGTTGCTTTTAAGACTGCTGAGGACAGTATGATTGAGGCAGTCATTGCCTTTTTGTGCATACTTATCCCATTGCACACTCTGATTAAACAGTCTCTGCAAATATTTGAAGCACTACAGAACCCTGCAAAGCCTGTTAAACAGACATGACATTGGAATGAGTGTGCACACCATGCGCGTATTTCATATCACCTTTAACAGCCTGCAAAAACTGTTCTTTGTTTCCAACCCCGATTTATCCACCCACACACTAGCATTCCCAGACATGTGCAGGGGGGAAAAAATATCCTTCAAGCATACCAGTTTACCCAGGGAAAAATGGCATGGCCTCGTTTTATATAGCTTTCACAAAGTATGGGGTGGCACTGCAAAGCTCTTCTCCGTGTCTCTCTTTATGAATCCTTGGTGTAGTCCCTGTAATAGACACCCAGCATCAATTATCTCATCCTGGCCTCCCACCCAAAAATTAGAAATCCATATTTCCAAAAAAAATAATTTTTTTTTTAAGTGAGCTGAATAAGGTACAGTGGTACCTCGGGTTACATATGCTTCAGGTTACAGACTCCGCTAACCCAGAAATAGTGCTTCAGGTTAAGAACTTTGCTTCAGGATGAGAACAGAAATCGTGCAGCGGCGGTGCAGCGGCAGCAGGAGGCCCCATTAGCTAAACCGGTGTTTCAGGTTAAGAACAGTTTCAGGTTAAGAACGGACCTCTGGAACGAATTAAGTACTTAACCTGAGGTACCACTGTACACAAATTTAGTGCCTGTCCAATCAGCACAAGCTATTTGACATGTGTTGGCTTTTCTTGTTGCATAGGTCGCACTGCCTTAGTACAGAATTATAGACTTGAATTATGCAGATTGGACATGCACTTGATTTGTACACAGACAACTCTCTTTTTGTGGAACATGGTCAGTGTAATGGGCACAGTCTGGGCCAATTAAAATTACTGAGAATTTTGAGCTTGCATCCAGTGGCGTAGATCTCTCCCTCTTTTCTCAGTATCCATGGTGTTTCTTCCCCTTCCCATTTGTCCCTCCCCATTCCTTACACTTACCACAAAGCAGGAGAGGCAAGCTTAAAAAAAAGCACAAGCTGATGATTAGCATAGCAACTACTTACCCCTAATCGCTTCAAATGCCGATAATAGCATTTGTGGGTCATAAGTTAGAAAACTGGATATATCCATCAATGCAAAGATGATAAATAAAAGGATTGTTTCTCATTCTGTATTGGCTATTTTTAAAATAATAAATAGAAAATCTGTTTTCTGATAGGTGGGTTAAAGAATGCCAATGTATGCAAAGTTTTGTTAATTTTATACATTGCAATTTGTCTCTTTAAAATCATTAAGAGGTTAATCCCCCAAAACTTTTTTGTGCGGCGTCTGTAAAATATATGGGAAGGACCACAGCTTTTGACTGGCCGGAGTGTGTCCTTCAATGTGGTAATGCGTCTCCTGCTTGCCTGGGTGGAGAAGGGGGCTAGTGTATGTAGAAACCTCTGACTTGCCTGGTTGAAATTTCCCTTTGTACAGTAGCCAATGAGTCACACCCATTGTATCAAGCCCCTCTCAACAGTGGATGTGGTCCCTGGAATTTTGCCATGAAAAAATGCAGCCCTGACCAGACACTCTGGTTTTAAACAAACTATGGTCAATTTCATAGCAACACAACCTCAGACTATGGGTTAGGGAACTCACTTGTTGAACTAACCAGAATTCATTTTAAACCAAGATCTCTGTGTCTGAATTCATATACATATTATGCATCATGTTCACCTAGGTCAGTGGTGGCAAACCTTGGCACTCCAGATGTTTTGGAACTACAACTCCCATCATCCCTGACCACTGGTCCTGCTAGCTAGGGATGATTGGATTTGTAGTTCCAAAACATCTGGAGTGCCAAGGTTCGCCACCACTGACCTAGGTGGTTGTAATATACACAACTCTGGTTGACTCGGATAAGAAACATTTATGTCCTGCCCACAAGTCTCTACTTTTCTCTACTTCTTACAAAGAAAGAAGAAAGAATGATAAGTCCATCAGTTTCAGTGGCTATGCTGAGTGAGTCATATACTTGCCACCTATAGTACCTCTAGCATTAGATCCCATTATTGCATTTGCATTGCTAATCTTTGCAGTTATCTCTTTTTTACTGTTGCAATAAAACATAACAGGTTTCCAGATGCTTTTTAGGCGTATTAATTAGGGAACACAGAATTCACTCACTCTGTCACGCATTCTCTCTCTCACACACACACAACATGTAGAAAAGCTGCACAGCCAGTTCTGGTTGCTAAGCATTTTGAGAAATTGGAATGTACAGTTCTATCAAGCCCACTTGTGAGCTCCTTACTTCTGCCATAGAAAAGGGGGGTGGCATTGAGGGAAATAGTATGCAAGAATGACTAGAAATGTCTCTTGGTGTGGTTGACAGTTTGTGAGAGAAGTCAGAACTGGAAACGTATTTCAGATGTGACATTTCGGTGGCGAACGTGGCAGGAGTGTGCCCAAAGCATAGTTGGCAGCTGCTTCTAGAAATCTGCATGCCAGGGATTGTAACCTCCCAAATGGGTCAATGCCTGCCTCTTACATTTGTTACTATTGGTGAGCCAAGGCCCTTTAAGAAGAGCAAAATGATAGACTAAAGAAGGAGAACCCTGGACAGGTACAGTAGCATAACAGGTACAGTGGTACCTCCGGTTACGAACTTAAATCGTTCTGGAGGTCCGACTTCCTCGCGACTTCCTCTTGCATCCCAGGGCAAAGTTCACAACTGGGAGCATCTACTTCCGGGTTAGCAGAGCTCGTAACCCGAAGCATTTGCAAGGAGGATGGTGCATAACACGAGGTTCCACTGTACAGCCAGTGTTCCGCTGCCTAGAGAGGTCACTTCCTGGTTTGCATGGAGAAGCCATTTTCAACAGAGCCCAGCAATGGAATTGCACAGCTGTGCTGAGGCAGACCAGCTGTTGAAATTTTGCACCCCTAACAATTTTTGTGCCTGAGGCAGCTGCCACTGTGCCCCCCCCCCTTGCTACTCCACTGGACGGGTGGGGAGCATATTTGTGAAAGGTTCTTCAGAACTCCCTAAAGCAGCTAGAAAACTAGCAAATACATGACAGGACTTCTTTCTCCCAGATATGCTAGCGCACCTCAGTTCTACAGTAGCCTTCCCCAATCTGGTGCCCTCCAAATGTTGCTGGACTATTTCTATCATCCCTGACCCATGTCCATGCTAGCTGGAGCAGAAGGGTGCATTTTGACCTGCTGGGAGCCTGAAGGGCCCTGCCCTGCGTCTCTTCACCTGGCTTGGGGCGGGGCCTGACAGGCTCCATAAAGGAGTGTTGCTGCTGCTGCTGCTGGGCAGAGAGGGCTCCGTTGTTGTTTTTTTGTTTGTTTTAGAATTGCTTTTATTTTTTATCTATGTCATTTTAAATTGTGATTGATATTAATGCTGTATTCTTAGTTTTAGATTTTATGATTTATGTGGAAACTGTTTTTTATTTAGTTGTGTACTTTTTGATGTGTTTTATTTATTGTTTATGACTTTTGTTATGTTGGTAATTATGTAATTCTTGTCATGTTATAAGCTGCCTTGAGCATTGTTTCAACTATGGAAAGGTGGCATACAAATAAAATGATGATGATGATGAAGAAGAAGAAGAACAGCTGGAGGGTAAAAGATTCTCCACTCCTGGTTTGGTGTGTCTGCACTTTCTTTGTGTGTGTTTTATTGCACTGTAATTTATGTAACTTGAAGGCAAGATGCATTTATTAATATTATGAGAATTGCCATTAGGAGTGGATATAGGGTGCATTATAAAGAAATGAGTAAATTGTCAGTAGTAATAAAAATAGATTGTATTGTTAATGTTAGGAGATCTTTTCCCATTACTATTCCCATTGCACATTTCCCAGATTTTCATAAGAATTATCACATATTGTGCCCCCAAGGGAAATGCATCTGCAAACGTGTCCTAAATGTTCACCCCTGTGCGAAAATTGCAAGAGAGTTGAGTGTTAGCAGCACAGATTGCAAAGGTAGGATGCTTTTAAGCACCCATGTGATTAGTTGAAGAGTTATTACATGCAAAGCATTGAAATATTACATTTTTATGATGTTGGTGAAGAAGAATCCGTTTGTGTTCATGTAAATGTAATACAGTCCAGAGTTAACACAGATTGGTGTTCCTTCAGTTGCCCAAGGCAAACCTTGCTTTTGTGGTTCTTATTATGTGTTTTGTACTTGGCTGCATCCTGGGTGACCTATTTTTAATGCAATGGCAGATTACACTTCAATAGATTGAATAATTCATAGGTATAGTAGCACTATCACAGTGGCAATACAATAGAAGCTTTTATGCCTGTCTAATTGTGGAGAGAGGCAGCATTCTCTGGCATTTTCTACTGAATTAGCAAAACAAGATACATGTGAAATGAATGATTCTTTCAAATGCAGCAGCATCAGGGACACTGAATGATGTGGAAAGGCAGGTTAGGGCTAGCCTATGTGGTATTTAAATGTTTGTTATATAGCTATTGAGGTTTGGGGGGATTTGACTGAAATAAAGAAAGACAGGATGAAACTGGACCTATTGGTTTTCTGCATTTGCTACTGCAAAGTTATATTGAAAACTTCCCCAGAGATAGCTTGTAAGTTGTATATGCACCAGTAGATTACATACAAAGTAGGAAGGTGAGCAGACATTAGCACCCCAAAGCTTCCTGGAATATATATAGCCCAGGGAAAGTTTGTGCATGTCGAATACATACTTTAAAAGTCCAATAACTAACTGAGGCATTTCAGGTGTGCAAGTAGCAATAAAAAATATAGTATACTTTTATAGGTCAAATCAGCAGAATTCCCATTTCACAGCTATCAGCAGGTCTACAAAAGCAAACACAAACTGAAATTGTTGTGTTGGTGGAAGCAGTGCCAGAACTACTGGGGGAGAGGGGCTAGCTGGGTTTTTTGCCCCAGATGAAGCCTTGGGGGGGCGCCATTCAGCCCCCCTGCCTATGTGTGTATGTACACAAATGTGTGTGCCAAACTGGGTGTTTACCTAGGTGAAACAAAGCCTACTTTCACCCCTGGATGGAAGTGGTGCTTCTAAATGACAGGAATATAGTATTACACCAGGGCAAAACTTCTAAGGGCCTGTCCATAGCTTGGCTTAATGTGGATTGTGAACCATAGCTGTCAAGTGTCCCTTATTTGAAGGGACAGTCCCTTATTCCAGCACCATGTCCCGCTGCTGTCCCTTATTGATGGATGTCCCTTAAATGTCCCTTAAATGATGTCCCTTAAATTTCAAAGGAAGCAGCTCCTCTCCCTCCCTGCCGGCCAGGGAGGAGGGAGGCTCCAACTGTGTTGCTTGGCTGTGTTGCTCCCCCAATAAGAAGTCTAAGAACGACGGGGGGGGTGGAGCTTGCATGCCTTGTGTGTGGCTAGTTAATGCAAGCTGAGGGGTTTTTTGAATGCTGGGTGCCATTTTGTTGCACATGCTGCTGCAAACTTTGCAGTGCAAAGCCAGGCCGGGGAGCTATCTTAAGTTGAGGCTGCATAGGCCTTGTGGCACATGTGATTCAGATTCTATTCAGTTGAACCTCTGGTTACAAAGTTGGTTGGACAGTGTTCTTGAAGCTACCCAGCATGAGTTTGACCAGACCGCAGGAGGACAGGAAGACTGGAGTGCCTGGAACAAGTAGGCTGCAGGTCCCTTATTTTGGCTGCTGGTCCCTTATTTCCAAGGCTGCTGGTCCCTTATTTTCAAATCTGTAAGTTGACAGCTATGTTGTGAACCCCTTGTGCCTCCTTTAATTCCCCCTTGTCCATGCAGAAGTCTCCTCCAACTGCTTCTGTTCTCTACACTTACTGCCCCCTAAATCTGGAGATTCCAAGTGCTCTGGAAATCCAAATAGGGGAATCAGTTGTACATCCCAGGCATGAAGAAGTTAGAGGTTTCTATATGAGCATACCTCTCTTGATTTCAGCCAGGCAAGTTCAAACATACATTCCAGCCATCGAAGCCGAAAACTCTCGAGGAGGGTGTGAAGCAAAGGCAGTGACAGTTGAGACCGGGGATGGCTAGAGGGCTAGAAAGGCATAGAGAGGCATGTTTGCACCCCAACCCTGAGGTTAAGCACCCCTGCATTAGAGACTCCGCTCAATGCACAGCTGAAGGTTAATGCTGTGTTCATCTGCGAGGTGTACCACTAACACTGTTGATGGTAATGATTAATCAACGGTATAATGACACCTAGTGACAAAACAGAAGCGCTAATACTACCCATATATGCCCTGATTCAGATTATGTCTGTGTGTACACCATAAGGCACAACTGAAGCGCATTCTTTCCGTCAGAGTATTCTGGGCAGAGCTGCAATTCCCAGCAACAAACTGCAGTGCCCAGAATTCCTTTTTGGGTGGGATGTGTTTCAAATGTATGTTCAAGGTATAGTTCATATGCAGCCTTAGTAGTGTGAATTATGTGTGATTAGTGGCACTAGATAAGGGCGGGGCTGCTCATGTGCACCAGAATGCACTAAACAACTAAAGCAGCAACTTCCAGAATCATCCTCAAATTCTTATGCCACTACACCTCTGCTGGTCTTTAAGGTTCCACAGAACTCTTCTCTGCTTGCATTGCTGAGAGTGACATTAGTGCTTATAAACATCCACGCACAGAAACACATTTTGATGAATATACAGCCCCTGGTTTTGCATTCACCTACCAGTCCTCCCCCCCCCCCAAAAAAAAACCCTAGGTTGGATACAACTGGGCATAAGGAAGGCTTCAGATAATTATCCACCCTGCTGGAACAACAGCGCGTCAGAAATTGAACCTGGCAAACTGCTGCGGCATTCACTCTCGCCACGGTGCAGAAAATAAACTCCTGTCTCCCCTGAGGCATGGGAGACGGCATTACATAAATATTTGCAGAGGAAACAAGAATGCCAGAGTGATCAAATGAAGGGAAAAGGGAAAGCTCTCCTCACCTAGAGCAGCTAGTTAAGTCTCGGAGAAGCAGCTGTTTCACTGATCCCTATAGTCTCAGCACGGATGACGCTGGAGTCAGACGCTGCTACCTCCCCCCCCCCCCACTTCTCTCCCTCCCTCTCACACACATTCCCTCTCTTCTCTACTGTAACTTTACCAGGGTAACAGAATTGTAGATGCTTCTGCTGGCAGAAGAGTGAGTCAGAGCAGCTAATGACTGAGAGCAAGCTGGTAACTGATGCGCTCTCGCTCGCTCTCCCTGCTCCACCTCCCCTCTCAGTCTTTCTCTCCCCCCCCCCCCTTTAAATCAGAAACACTAACTAAGCCACTACTGGCTGCATAGTAGAGAGCAGTACAGCCTGCTTCTCAGATCCTATTGCTGCTGTTATGAGGATTGACTGTGGAAGAGGAGCTTTGGGATTGCAAACCAGTGTATTCAGCTTCCCTACCATACGTGTGAGTCTGTGCATTTAGGTGGGTGCTTCCCCCCCCCTTTCAATTTTCCGACTCATGAGGACTAATATTGTTGCATGTTCTTTCCAAATATTGTAGTGTTTTATATTGTCCTGTGCTTTTTTGTGTCATCTGTCCCCGGTCATAAAGTTATTACAGGATGGTTTGTTTTTAACCCTGATTTTTTGCAACATTTGGATGTCAGTTGCTTAAGGAAATTGTTGCTAAACTGTTAAATAGTATTGTCCCCATTAAATCCGCAAGGCATGGCATTTCAGTGCAGTTGTGTTGGTATAGGGCTAGGCTCTGTACTATAGAGTGAAATATTATTGAATTAATTGTGTCTCAAAATCCTTAGTCCGATGCTTCTCTTTTAAATGCAGCAGAATCTTGAGCCTGATTAGTACTCTGAGTAAGGGAATAAAACATGGAAATATATAACTGGTGTTTAACATTGAAGCTAGTACAGTAATGTGAAATGATTCTGCTGAGTTTAGCAAAGTTGCCTTTTCACACTGAGTGCTAACCTACCTCCGAAAGCCTGGAAGCACAGGTATCATAAGAAGGAAAACAAATATTTGAAATCTTCATGTTGTATAGTAATCAAGATTGTATTTTCAGTTTAGTTTGTGGCTTCAGTAAGGTTTGTGGCTACACTGATAAAAATCAGTTGTTGTTGCTTCACCCCACTGTAATGTTGCCAGATGCACCTTGGTTCCTGAGTGGAAAGGCTTTTTCCTGACTTTGGAATGTTATAGTCCTGTAAATGTTATTGACAGACCCTGGCTTGTTTGTTTGTTTTTTTTACAAGTCCATAGAGCTGGCACTTATCATAGCACTTCAGTGCCCCTTGACAACCCTGTCATTTTCAGGAGCACTCTCATGGGGTTTGAAGGAGCATAAAGCAATCTTTTGCACATCTTGAGCTCAGTTTGCCAAAAGATCCTGCTCAAGCTCCCATTCATTTCAGCACAGTTTGAGTAGCAGAACATCTCCGTGGATTGTGCCCTGACTTGTCTTTGAAGAAGTCCCTTCCATATACTATGCTTTCTTTGAAAACAAGGATGCTTTTCTAGAGATAAATGTATGTCACTGAGTGGCACTTTTAAATCATGCTTCCAGAAACATTTCAGGCTTTCCTTATGTGTGTCATCCAAACAAACCTTTAGGATATTATTGATTACAATGTGGATAAAAGCTTTTTGCACACACACATCCCATTCGGTGTGGGGACAGCATCTGAGAAAAGTTGAAGCAAATTCATTACATTGAAACAGAGTTGCAATAGTCTGTACTTTTTAAAGGAATTGATTGTGCAGTATTTGATTCCTATGACTTTTGTGTTCTTCTGCCTTTGGGAAAATACTTGTAGTGTTAGTGGTGGTTATAGCCTCCATTGTCATGCGTCCTTCAAAATGCCAGTCTTCATTTTTCCCCCCAAGCTACATATTCAAAAGCATTGCTTTCGCTGCTGCCTGCCACACACCAGGAGACCTCAGCAAAGAACAGTCCCAATTAGAAACATTATTACTTGTATTTGCCCACAGCTAATTGGGATTCAGAACCAGACCTTCCTTTCTGAATTAACAAAGGCAGGGATGTGTTCAGTGAGGGTGGCATGGGAAGAGAGAAAGTTCCTTTCCACTTAGGGTAACTGTTCTGTGCTGACTGCCAGACCTGGCTAAGACACATTGTTTTATATGCAGCTCGAGGTTGGCAACTGTTGGTCGGCGGGCCAAATCCAACCCCTTTGGTTGGCACAAAGTAACTTGCCAGCCCTCTCTTGAGCCTACCAATTCTGAGCATTGGCTTGGCAGAATCACCAGGAAGGCGAGACAGGAACAGGAACACAAAAGCATCCTCCTCCTCCTCCTCTTCTTACTCTTATGCCCTTGCCTCTTCCTTCTCTTGAATTGAAACAGCTTGATGAACATGATCAAGAGGAAGTTGGGTGCATGCCAGGGAGAGGAAGGAACCTCCTCCTCCTCCTCCTCCTCCTCCTTCTTCTTTGAACCACCTGCTCTACACTCCCCCAGTAGCATGGAGGAGAGGGCAATAAGGGGAGTGGTAACTTTGGAGAAGGTTTGGTGCACCACCCACCAGCATCTGCACAAAGTTAATGGCAAAACTAGGGTCATGCTTTCTGAGTATCTCCTTCCAAAAACCTCTTCCAATATAACCAGGCTATGAAGGAATCTGAACTTTGTTCTGAGTCGCAGAAAAGCAACCTTCCGGTGAGAAGAAGGCACGTTTGTTCCCTTAATAACTTTGAAGATTGGGAAATGGTGGTTTCTCTACTACCACTGGCATTAAGTACCTACCATAAATTGCAATAATAGCTTGTAACGTTATACTGGCATTCAGATGTCCCAACCTGGGCATTTCTGTCCTTGCTCAATAATTCTTGGGAACAGTAATAATAGTAAGATCTCTTTAAGATCTCCCATTGAAGAGACTGTGGGTAATAATAATAATAATAATAATAATAATAATAATTAATAAAATAAACCCTGAAGTAAACCTGAACCTGGCTATTATATCTACATAAATTGTGGTTCCTGTTTTGCAATTGCTCCACTGTCTGCTGCCCCAGGGGACAAAACACTCAGAGTGACAGATCAGAAGCACAGCCTTGGCCGTGATCATTCATACATGTTGACAGATCTTCATATTATATCAACCTGAATGGAACTGCTAACACTGTGATCATGCACCTATACCAGCAGCCTTTTCTTCATTGCTTCTTGTTGCACTGAACTCTAGATAAGAAGCAGTGTCATTTCCACAGGAGTTAAGGAGAATGGATGACTGTCACAAGTGACTACTTGCAGGTGAGAAGTTGTAATAATTGAAAAAGAAGATGGGCATTGGACTTGCCTGCCATTTCTTCCAAAACTGTGGATTAGAGAAAATCTGGAAGGCTATGATTATATACAGACTTTCTCAGCAAACACAGCAAGCAAGGAATCCTAATTTAAAAACAGATATTTTGGCATCATGCTTTCTGTTTATTTTCTATGTGGAAACTCAAAACTCTTGATTAGTTTCTAATCAACTCCAGATGTCTATATGTTTCCTGACAATTATTCTTATCACACACACACACGTTATACAACTTGCCTATCCAATCTTTCCAAAAGGAGGCTCTTCCTCAGGCTGTTTTTGCTGTAGTCATCCCACAAGCATATCCATTGTATACTAAGGATTGTAATCAGTGAGTTATTTCTTCAGTGATCTTGCTGTGTATTCTCTTTTGTTGCCTGTACTTCTAACTTTACTTTAAAATTAAATTAAATTTCATGGAACCAGAGAGAGACAGACACAGAGAGAACACTTTGCAAACTGCCAAAGCAAAGAATACCATTCACTTGTGAACTGTTTGTGTGTTGCGGTTATTTTTCATTTGCCATGCTAAGCTGTTCTGTTTGCAAGATAGACCCCTTGTGTTTGTGGGCATTGAACCAGTGAAAAATACCAGCTGAAAATAGACAATGAAGGACCTGAATGCAGCAGTGCCCTCCAAGCGTGCGCAGGCAAGGCAAGGCATTCCTCAAAGTAGATGGGAAGTGCAGTAGCTCTGCTGAAGCAGTTATAATGTCAGCCTCAAGGTATGTTCATTGCATGGTTCTCTTAGTGAACTGTAGGGGGTTTTGGGTGCCCAGCCTTTTTTATATATACATATTTTTTAAAAAAAAGGTCGACGAACTCTAGATTTTTCTGTCATGTTTGCTCAACTTCCCTTGTCTATGCAAACCAAAGTTTGCACTAAACACAGCCAAACTGTGTTTTGCACAAATCAGAATAGGAAAGCATAGTTTCGCCTTAGCATGATGCATACTCTTAACATTTATAAAGATCTTCCAAATGTTAAAAGAGCTTCACATACATCACACTGTTGCAATCCTTATGAAACCTCTATAAGTTGCATTAGTATTATTATCCCATATTGCAGATGGGGGAGGAAGTTGCTAGGCCATAAGAAAGTGAGTTGCTTAAGTCCAACACCAGAGATGTCATGGCAGAAGTGATAAGGGAGCTAGATACTTCCTGGTTCATAATTGAGTCACTTAGCTGCTTCACCACACCATGTCCAATTCTGGTTTGCAGCCAAGTATGATTTGTGCAAGGGATGCGGGTGGCGCTGTGGGTTAAACCACGGAGCCTAGGACTTGCTGATCGAAAGGTTGGCGGTTCGAATCCCCGCGGCGGGGTGAGCTCCCGTCGTTCGGTCCCAGCTTCTGCCCACCTAGCAGTTCGAAAGCACCCCTAAGTGCAAGTAGATAAATAGGGACCGCTTTCTAGCGGGAAGGTAAACAGCGTTTCTGTGTGCGGCACTGGTGCTGGCTCGCCAGATGCAGCTTGTCACGCTGGCCACGTGACCCAGAAGTGTCTTCGGACAGCGCCAGCTCCCGGCCTCTTGAGCGAGATGAGCGCGCAACCCTAGAGTCGGTCACGACTGGCCCTGACGGGCAGGGGTACCTTTACCTTACTATGAGTTGTGCAAACTACAGTTCAGTTAATGGTAACTGTGTTTTGCACAAGCAAGGAAGTGAGGAAGTTTTTCACAGTGCATGAAGGGAGGAGAGGAAGAGTGTATCCAAGCTGAGGCTCATGCATGAATGACTGAACACCGACTTGCTATTATGTGTGAAGGAAGCCAATGTTTAAAGTTTATTTTCACCATTATCAAAAAGGTATAATGTTATCCTGACTGCCTGAAGAGGTGAGATCAGTTCAGGGAGAGATGCAAAGCTTCTCTTGTGCAAAACTCACAGAATGATTTTCCTCCTCCCTCTTCTGTTTTGCTGAAGAAATCATCCAATAACTTATCAAAATATTTAAAGACTTAAGATTATGCATATGCATTTTCACTTGTGGTTACTATGCATAATGAGACTATGCAGCATCAGCATCTTACAACTCAATAACCATATAGTAATAACTACACAGTCCTTGTGATCAGCCCCAGATTTTGGGTGGTGTGGGCTGTTCCCCTGCACAGGGCGACAAGATGAGGGAGTGCAAAATTGAGAAGATCCATAATTGATAAGATCCATTTGGGGGCACCACATTTTGGCCTTACACAGGCCAAAGATTATTATCAAAGTCTGTCCCTGCATGTTATATGTCCCTTTGAATTTATGTTATAGATGGGCTGTAATAATTGCTCAGTTTTTCATACCTAACTTAATAAGGTTTGATTAGGTAGGCACATAGCTATTTCTATTCATTGGCCAGCAGATGGCTCAGACAATGAAAGATGGTAAACTGGGATCAGCTCAAGATCCAGACACTCTGTTCTGGCATCCTGGTTCACAGATCAGTGGAGTCACAGTGATAGAAAGTTTCATAGCACAAATCCATTATCATGGTGAGATGGATGCTTGAAGAGTCCCACCCCCTGGGCATTGCTACCTTTAGGAAGCTAAAAAGGTAAAGGTAAAGGGACCCCTGACCATTAGGTCTAGTTGTGACAGACTCTGGGGTTGCGGCGCTCATCTCGCTTTATTGGCCAAGGGAGCCAGCGTACAGCTTCCGGGTCATGTGGCCAGCATGACTAAGCCGCTTCTGGCAAACCAGAGCAGCACACGGAAACGCCATTTACCTTCCCGCCAGAGCGGTACCTATTTATCTACTTGCACTTTGACATGCTTTCGAACTGCTAGGTTGGCAGGAGCTGGGACCGAGCAACAGGAGCTCACCCCGTTGAGGGGATTCAAACCGCCAACCTTCTGATCGGCAAGTCCTAGGCTCTGTGGTTTAACCCACAGTGCTACCGGCATCCCTCTGGGGAGCTATATGCTCCCAATTATTCAGGTAGGCTAGATTAGAAATTGGGAAACCTGATCCAAACTGATTACAATATGTTAGAGCACGATAAACCTGGATTTAGGCAGATCGTGAGCCCACGAGGTGAGATGCAATGAAGCAAATACAGGATATTTTAATTTTAGCAAAGTTAAGTGTTGCCTCTCCCCCCACCCTCTGTCTGTCTAGAAAATTGTCTCTTGGTGAGATACACTAGTCCCATATAGCAAAATAAGTACCTGGAAGATTATATAGCACACTCAACCAAGCCTGTGATTTGCATCAGGCTTTTTCATCTAAACAACTTGTTCAGAAGTCCTTCTATATTCAGGGAACTGAAATATCTTTTGGGTGAAATATGCCACCTTGTTTGTAGCCTTAAGTGGTGCAGGAATGAGCAGGATGTATTTTTGCTGTTTTGTTTGACCAGGATATCATGCTGTCATATTTTTTTTCAGGAATCTAAATAGGTCGAGGTTTAAACCACTCAAAAGATCTCTGTTAGATATAGGCAGTGAGCAATAAACTATTATTACTTTGTTTGTCATTAAATTTATATACTCCACCTTTCTTTTACAAAACCTAGGAAAACATCCATAGGATTCCCTCATGTTTTCTCATCCAAACACTAATGTGCCTTCAGACCACTATGCTATGGGGCCACAACAGTGATATAATCGCCTCAAAACTCTCCCAAGATAATCCAATAATATTTTCCATATAATTTTTCTTTTTTGCTGAACCTTTCAAGATCTGTCCTACTTTTGATAATCCAAAAAATACATTTTAGGTGTGTATATGCAGCCATAGTCACACAACCTTGTAAGCATGAACAAACTGGACCCACTTTGCTTCTGTTCATTCCACCCTGTTAGTACACAAATGAAACAAACCATTATCCCTTCCTTAGTGCTTGTTCTTGCTGATGGATAGTGTCTTGTTGGAGCCATACAAACCATGATTTCTGGTTTAGATATAACACTAAGCCAAGGGTTGTAGTTTGTTTCCTCTGTGCACTATTGGGGGTGGGGCAGGGAGAGGAGAGGAGCAAAATGGACATCATTCGCTTATGCATAGTGAGCTATATGATTTTTGGCTTAGAATGAAGCTTGAATGTGGTCAGAGAGAGAAAGGGGGAGAAGTGGTTATTACTAATTCATACAGATTTAATGTAAGCAAGGAAAGGAGATAAATGATAATTACTTTTGTCTTTCTCTGATAACGAATGCTGTCAGATCTGGTTAATCCAAGCTTCGTTTATCCTTATGTCTCTATATTGAAAAGATTTAAGAGATTGCTAATCCTGTGATGTGCAGAATATGGTGCCAGCCTCTTAAACTTGAAGGCTTTTGTAAATCTGCAATTCAAATGGAATGTGTTGCTTTTAAATTAACAGGCTTGAGCATAATTACTGAATCAAGGACCCAATCTTATCTTCAGTGGCACTTGCCCAAATACTACAGAGAAAATTAAAACCCAAAATCTAGCTAGTTACATTATAAAAGGCTATAGTGATTCAGCTTATGTGTCTTAATTCCCATTAGCTTTTAATGAAACTTAGGTGTCTTAGGGTTCCTGTCTTGCTTTTTTCATAGGCCGTTACCACAGTATTCAGTAATAGCAGCAATATCTTTGTTTCTTTTTATGCTTCTCCCTGATCCAGACTCTGTAAAGAGGAACTGTGACCTGCAAAATGAGGAACAGTAAAAGAGATAAAGAAACACCCTGCCCATATTTTTAACAAGTCTTGGGCTCAAGAATGTGTTGTATACTGGTAAACCTGGGAATATGGATTCTTCCTTTGCCAGCGCAAGCCAGAGCTTAAAATGTTGGTTTCGTTTTCCTGACACAGGCAAAGAAGTCTAACTTCATCATCTTCAACCTGCAGCAATATCATTAAATCAGGCTAAATGTCAGTGACACAATAAGCAGCCAGCACACACATAATTCAATTTTTTAATGCTTGATTAGCAAGCAAATTATGCAAATGTGGCAAAAGCATAAGAAAGGGATAATATATCCCCCATTCATCCTTTTATTCGTCTCGGGTATGGCCCAAGATTTTATCGTTTGATCTGTTTAGTTTCTAGGACAGTAAAAACTAGGAGATAGTCACTTTTTCAAAGAATGCCTTATCTTGGTTTCTCTTGTCAGCTGCTGATCCAGTCACACCCTGGTTTTTCCTCCTCAATCTGTATGCAAATCAGCTGTATTTTACACATGCACTGGCTGCTAAATCTGTTAACATTCGCATGCATTAGCATTTACACCCAAAGTGCAATTCTCCTCTTGGGGGGAAATGGCCTAAAGATTTTGCTCCCTTCATGGTTACACCTGTTTTCCCCGTCTTCACAGCGAACGTTCCTCTATTGTTTCCATATTTCACTTTTTTTCTGTACCTGTTGAGTGAGAGCTGTGATCAGGAAATAATCTTCAGAGCCCCAAACACTTCTATATTGGCAATGCCAGCAGTTGTGGCATTATAATACTGATGCAGAACAAGCAGCAAGAAAACTGGCCACCTTTTTGTAGTCTGTGTGTTCCTGTTATCCAGCTTTTGCAAGGGGTTCTTAATAATTACTGCATCTGAACACTGACATCACATCTATCTACCTGCTGCCATATCTCAACAGTTTTGAGCAGTAAGAGCTGCTGGACTATACAAAATACTCATGTTATTCCCAATTGTCCCCTTGTATGTGCTTGCATGAACAAATGTAATGGGTAAACACTGGGAATATCTTGACAGAAACTCCTGCAATTCTGGGACCATCAGTTCCAGAAGCAGCTGTCATGGGAGTAGCTACTGGCCATATATGTAACTTCAAATATTGTACTTCCACAAAATGAACGTATTTTGTTGGAATTGTTCTCATATGGAAAAATTGATTGTGTGAATTGCCTCTACTACACCCATTGTTTTCTATGTCCAGATCCAGTACCTTGCTTCTGTGGTAAAGTTTCAGAAAATGCTTTGGCTGAATCATATATCAAACTGGGAACAACAGTCATCACTGCTCAATTTGCTTAAGTATTATGGAAGCTGTTGAGTGGATGATAATGGATGATAACACACATGGTCATAGTAGGACTGAAGACATCTCACACACACTATCTTAAACCCATTTCAGTCATCACAATGCCACTTGCCTCAGACACAGCTCCACATGCCACTGTAGTTAAGTTGGCATATAGCCCACTGGGTGGCACCATTAATGCAATCTTATTTTTTTAAACCACGGCTGTACATCACACACGAGCACATATACTGCAATGAATAAGGACAGTTTTGAAGGCCAACTGTCAACTTGAAGTAAATGCAGAAATTTAAATAATGAGACCAGACTCATTATTACCCAGTTCTGAAGCCATTTGCGACATCTAGGAGCCGTGAAGTGTCTAGAGCTCTTATTTATTGCAACAAGATTTAGGTTGACTTGCATTTCTAGTTTATGTATGCAGAAGTTAAAACAGCAAGACCAAGCGCTGGTTCAATGTGGTCTCCACATAATCTCCTTTGGGCTCAGGCTCACAGACGTTTGCCCTCATCGTGGATACAGTTGCATAGAAAGTATGTTATGATGACCAAAAGTACATGAGTACCCATGGACAAAACACTTACAGAGAAGGATAATTAATGCACTCCAGTGTAAGCTCTTGCTTCATTATTTATTTGTTATACATTTGTACCCAAACCACTGGATATCTCACCAAGTGTACTTCCATTTTGTCCAGATTAATTCTTGTTCATTCCCATGCACTCCAGTACAAGCTTCAGGTGGAAGTCCAGGATGTCTACCATGTTTTGAGATTGAAGGATGGAAACGAGAAATAAATCTGAGTGATACTGGCATAGTGATGACATTCACCAGATCTCCAGATGGCCTCATCCATCAGCTTCATGTAAACATTAAAAAGCATGGGAGACAAGATGGAGTCTTGCAGTACCCCAAATACACCAAAGGCCATGGCAAAGAATGAGCGTGCATGTATGTGTGTGACTGGTTTGTTGGTGTGTTTTAATGTGGTGCCCACAACTCTTCCGCAGGTCCCCAAATGTACCCACAGCTCAAAAAAAGGTTGGTGACCCCTGTTTGTTCTCTACACTGACTGGCAGTGGCTCTCCAGAATTTCAGACAGAAGCTTCCAGTTCTACATGGGAGACCCCAAGAACTGAACCTGAGTCCTCCTGCATGGACTATTGATTTTTGCCATTGACATGGGCCTTCCCAATTAACACTGGCCAGAAACACATGACTGGAGCATCTGCTGTAAAATCACCCAAAATGGATGATTCAATTCGGCCAAGTAAAAAAGTAGAGGTAAAACAACTTGCAATGTATGTTTGCCCAGAAGTAACTTTCATTATATTCAATGACGCTTATTCTCAGATGAGGATGTGTAGGACTGCAGCTTTGCACTATGTGCAAATGTCTCCTGGCAGTCAAAATCTGTTGCATGGATGGTATTTGTTGCTGTGGGCAGAAAAAAAAACATCAGGGGAATCCTGAAAGGAACAGGCACAATTCAATGCAAGGTATACATGACTGGAATAGCCCTAAAGCTGTGGATGACTCCCATAGTAGCATATCACATTTGATTTTGCAAAATTGTTTCTAATTTTTCCAGCAGCTGTTAAGGCGCCTTGAAGGTTGCAAAGTTAGATTTATCATTCTATAAGCTTAGGGCCCCTGTACAATCGCAGTGACAGCATTCCTGACACACAAATGGCAGCAGTGGAAAAGTTCAAAAGAATGAAAGATCTTCTCTCAAACCTGTTCTACTTCTTATTAAAGATTTACTGAAAGGGACACAGATGCTGGTAACTTGCATAAGCCAGTGTGTCTCAGCTCCGTGGCCTTTCCTTCAAGGAAGTAGGTTTGCTTTGCGGATCCTTGAAGGCGATGGTACGGTTTCTGGCTAATGGTAAGGTATCTTTTGTTCCTCTTCAAATACGTTATGATAAATCTTTCCTGAAGGAATGGGTCATCTACAATTTTTGACAACAAATGTGCTGTTGCTGAAGAAGAGCAGAATGAATGTCACTCAGTTGTGATTCTTTGTGTCGTGATTTTGTTCCTTGGGTAAACTTCAGGTCTTCTGTGCTCACTTCAGAGCTTAGTCCAACATCTGTCTCCTTAACAACATTATCGGTTTGATCTGATCTCTTCAAACCAGAGACCTGAGGCTATACCAGGGTGCATTTGAAGCTCTTGTACAGGTATTCTTTCCACATTGTTTCACTAGAGTAGGCAGCTATGTACACATATCCCTTTGCACATGTGGAATTTTGGCCCATCTCTTCATGTAGATGAGAAAGTTTTATGTGTTTGGAAGCTGCCCAGAGTGGCTGGGGCAACCCAGCCAGACGGGCAGGGTATTACTATTACTATTACTGTTACTATTACTAGATTCAGGTAGGTAGCCGTGTTGGTCTGATGCATGTACATGAAAGCTTATACCCAGAACAAATTTAGTTGGTCTCTAAGGTGCTACTGGACAATTTTTAAAATTTTTTTATTATTTATTATTTATTATTATTATTATTATTATTATTATTATTATTACTATTATTAGAATTATCTCCAGGAGCACATCCCTCATCTGTAACAGACACCTGAATTTGACCAGCTCAAGATATTTATATTGTATGTAAATGTAAATGGGTGTACCATTTTCAGTTCTTCAAATCTCTCGGAAGGATTTTGTTTCCCTAAGTTTTACATTTGTAATTCTGCTAATTAGTCTGTAATCAACAGAACATAAACATCTGCATAAGAGATGGAACCAGCGGAGCCCCTTCAATTTATCACATTAAAGCATTTGGGCAGGGGGATATAAATCCATTCACGAAACAAATCCTGTCCTCAGGCTCTCTGCTAACTAAAAGCAGAAGTGTGGAAATGGAAAAAGAACTCAGAATTAATATATTTAACTAATTTAGAGAGTTTCACCAGCTGAACGCAGTCACAGTAAAGCACAAGTTCAAATACAGCCATAGAAACCAAAAGAAAGAAAGGCATGCATAGAATAGTGTCTTCTCAGTATGTGTGGTTTTCCCCATGAACAATCACTCTGCACATTCCTTCCCCCATGATGTTTCTTAGTTCCTATCTAAACATGTTCAGCATCATTCAACAGTCTGCTTTGGTTTTTCTGTGTAAGCAGTTGTACTAGGTACAGATACATAGTGTTATCAAACTGCAGAGCTTATGGTTAGCAGAAAAGACCCATGCTCACATCACAAGGCATTTTAAATTATCCTATCTAAGATGCTGCCTTACTCATTATAGGCAACTAGCCAAGTTGCTATTTGCAATCATTCATTAGTTACAATTTTGTAGCATTTTCTGTTGTCAAAACAAAATGGTTTCTTCATTCAACACTTTGCTACATAGAAGGCACATTATGGGTGGTTCATTCAGCCTCAAGTTAAATATTTTGTAGAACAAGAATTTATGTACAAGCACTTTAAGATAAATATATATAAATGAAGCATTAAAATATTTTCCTCAGTAAGCAGAGGCATATTATGGATTTGAAACAAACTTTATTCAGCAGAAAATGGTCAAATTGAAGTCCCAGAGGCAAAGACTTACCATGCACCTTTCACTGGAGCAGGTGTGCTGAGCTACAACTTCCATCATCCCTGATCATTGGCCATGCTTGCTGAAGCTGATGGGAGTTGTAGTTCAGCAACATTTGGCAGGCCCAAATTTTTCCATGACTGCATTGAAGGGTAACCTGAAAAGGGCAAAATCTAAACTACCGTAATTCATTCCTAATTCCTAAAATGCTGATCTAACTAAGCCCAATTGCCGGCTCAGTTTCATTGTGTTCCATCTATGGAACTCCTTCCCAAATAGCATTCAGTCTTCCCACCACAGTGGACACCTTTTAACAAAGACTCAAGATGTTTTGGTTTGTCCAGGTGTTTGGAACATGAATTGTTCTGGTGTGGGATTGCGGTTGAATAGATAGCGTTAACACTCCACTCCAAACTTCATGAGCAGTGTGGGATTCCAGGGGTTGCAGTTGTACTTACCAGGGTCTGTATTCCTTTTGGGGACAATGAGGCACAGCGGAGTCTGGGGTGTTTATGATACGTGGTTTATTTACACAAACATACAACCCTTGTCTAGATGGAGAGAGTGCAGAGCTTTCACAACCCAAGGAAGTTCAGTTCCTGCCACTGCTGCAGCCATGGATTCCAAGAGACCCCAAAGAACATGTCTAGCCCTAGCAATAGCATGAACAGACTGCCCGCCTTGTGCTCTGGCCTCCCACCTCTCCAGCTTGCAAAAAGGACACTTTTCCCTGTTTGCTTACCTCATCACCCACTGTATCCCTGGAAACTACTCCCTCCCAACTGGCTGGGTCTCCCCCCACTGTGTCCAGCAGCATCTTTTGTCCTGTTGATAGCTTTCGTCAATGGGTTAATGGCTGACCATCATCTTCTTTTGTCCTCCTCACCACCCACACTCAGTGAGCTCTGCCAGGCTAGTCTTCCTTGTTAGCATAAACTGAGCCCAGAGATTCCCATGTTTGGCACAGTTTAGTCAAATCTGGATTAATTCTAATTTTTACGGGAATCCAAGAATTATGGGTGACTTGCATCCACATGTCCCCTAAATGGGTTCTGGGGCTTTCCTCAACCCTCTAGAGCAGATTTGGGGAGGTTAGGGGCTGAATGCAGAGATAATGCAGTGGGAGAGAAAATCCCACTGCACAAATGGAACTACTTCATTGGATAGTTGGTTTTATCCCATTGCTAGCATTCTGTTATGAATGAGCTTTGCAGTGTACACATTGGTGTTTTTCTCTTATTCTTGTTTGTGCTCTTAGTTCCTGGTACCTTTATTTATGGTGAGTTTAGATATCCTAAAAACCACCTGGAAGCCCTTCTCCACACACACAGGGATTTTTGAAACCTGCCTGATACTAAAAATACATTTGCTTTATATAAGTAAAGGTTGAATGTCCATTCTGTCCTTACATCACGTCAAAGAGCAACCAAATGCCAATTTCTATTTTAATCTTTGCAGAAACCCTGGGAATTAGGGGCAGGGCTGTACGATGGCTCTTTGAATGAATGCACTCAGTTGCTACCTCTTTTACAGTGTCATGGTTCCCAGTTCAAATGTTGCATCACTCTTAATATAAAGTACAATGTGCTGAACTGAGAGATGTGTTCTCAAGCCGTTACAGTAATATGCAACTTCTTGCTCATCAATTTGAACTGAAAAAGATACTAGGCCACTATTGTCAGAAGTTACTGACAAAAAAAACCCAAACGTGACTGACCTTGCTCTCCATGTCACTCTGTGTCACCCACAACCCTTTCATTTTGCCTAACAAAAAGTTCTGTGTAAGTCAAAAGCCTGCCTATTTCCATCCTGATGTAATTAATCCAAATGAAAGCTGTCCCTTTACATTTTTTTATTATTATTTTGTGGGTTTCACATGCATCATAAATGATACTTAAATATATCAGGAAGCCTGCCAAGAGACATAAGTGCAACAGGTAAAGGTAAAGGGACCCCTGACCATTAGGTCCAGTTGTGACCGACTCTGGGGTTGCGGCGCTCATCTCACTTTACTGGCTGAGGGAGCCGGCGTACAGCTTCCGGGTCATGTGGCCAGCATGACTAAGCCACTTCTGGCGAACCAGAGCAGCGCACGGAAACGCCGTTTACCTTCCCGCCGGAGCGGTACCTATTTATCTACTTGTACTTTGTGCTTTTGAACTGCTATGTTGGCAGGAGCAGGGACTGAGCAACGGGAGCTCACCCGTCGCAGGGATTCGAACCGCCGACCTTCTGATCGGCAAGTCCTAGGCTCTGTGGTTTAACCCACAGTGCAACAGAACCGTCCCCAATTCTGATTCTCAACACCTTGCATTTAGACGTGCCCTGCCTCTCATGCTAAAGGTGATATACCACCATCATGGTTACTTGCCTTTGATACCTTTATCTTCCATTAATTCTTCTAATCCCCTTTGCAAAGCCACCCAGGCTGTTACTCATTACTACATCTTGTGGGAGCAAATTGCATAATTCAGCTGTGTGTTGGGGGAAGACTTACTTTCCCTTCATAGTGAATCCATCTTGAGGATTATGCAGAATGAAAAAAAAATATTATTCAGCATTTCTTCCCAATGTTAAAAACTCTCATTCATCCTTAAACCATTTAGCATCTTTTGCAGCCTTCTGGAATGTGTTCTCTTTCATATCATCATTGGTGATTTCAGCTTTATAAGGAGTTGCAGTGTTCCAAAGGAAATGGCATTTATAGTATTGGTGATACTTTGCATCCACTAAGGTCAATTTGTAACTGGCTTCAGTTGCTTTTGCATAAGGAGTCAGAGAGCAAATGTATTTTTCATGATGCTTTTAATAGTGTGCAACCTTTGTGCTAGAGTACAGGTGTATTACCCTAGCTTCAACAAGTCCTCTCTTAACATGCAGTGTCTTCTAACACACATTCAAAATTAGTCTCTGTAGAAAACCCAGTGCATAAGTGTCAGTGTGTGAAATGTGCAGTGCAGTCTTGAAAATACTTGTGGTGTTATATTTTTCTTTGTCTCCTGGATTAAATGTTTTGTAAAGAGCTGTTGGCACTTACTGATGGAGAGGGGAGGGGTGATGTGCGGGTGTGTGTGTGTGTGTGTGCTAAGTGTAAATGTGTGAGCAATGCATGCAGGTGCTCACAGCAGAAATTGCAACCACTTCACTCCTCCACAGCCCTCTTGCTGCTGTGCTACCTAGAGCCAAGCCAAGGTTTGGCTTAGCATTCCATCCAAACCAGGGTCCATGGATTTCCCCGCTTTGGTGGGGGGTGGGGTGGGGCATGAGCTGTAGCCAAGGTTTGTTCTTGGGTAACCCTAATGGTTTAACCAGTCTGCTCACCAGAATTTTAAGTTCCCTTCTTCTCCTAATTGTGATTAGTGAAAAATCTCTTTAAATTTGCTGGAGGCATGATTTATCTTGCTTGAGATTGGCACACATATGCATTCCACAATAACAGAGTTTTTTGGGGGGGTTATTCCTGTGTGTGCATTAACAAGGACCTGATGGAATATATTAACTTGGCAGTGTGTTATTTTGTTTTGACAGGATGAGGCTTTTGACTAAGAAGCAGCTCATCATATGCAAATGAACTGCTCATAATTAACACTAGTCTTTGCTATCCTTCTGCTGTTTGATGTGCTGTATAATGTTTTTGCCCCTGAACCCCATATGCCTGCCACTGTTTCTGAGCTCTTTCCTTAATAGCAATCTCTTAAGTTTAGACTCAAGGTTCGTAACTCCTCTAACATAACCTAGGCAAAGTCAACAGTTATCAGTGTGTAATTCCCACCTTCCCATTGCTTCGCCTTTTGAACCCATTTGGAGTTTGTGGCTAATAACCGCGTGAAGTGTATTTTTTAAAAAAAACAACAACAACAATTACAAAAGTAGAATATCTCATTTTGCAAAATGATGTCAATGCACATTAAGATAACACAGCTGTCGTTTCATTTCTAGCTTGCTAGATCTGAGAGAAATTCGGATGCCTTTGCTCTCAGGTGCAATCAATGGTTTCACTTTGTGCAGGGCCCAGAAACATGTTTTTGGTCCTGATTTTAAGCATTTGTTTTACTTAGACGGGAGCTGAAGAAGTTCAACACTCTGCTGCTGTGCTGATATAGATAAATGACAGAAAGAGGACAGTCCCATACCATAGAGAGAGAGAGAAAGGAAAGGAAAGGAGGAAAGCCTCAAAATAAAAAATAAAAATAGGGAACTTTAATAAAACAGTAAGTTCTCTATTGTGTTTCAGTGGAAACTTTTCTCAAGGGCACAATAATTCAGTTTTGTTGAATTATTATAATAAGGGAAGCTCTGAGGTACTAAGGCTTGGAAAGAGTTTTGATTTTATTCCAAAGTTTATAAATTTCCTCCTGTATGGCTCAGGTACCTTGATGTTTAAAATAATCAGATACAGAATTTTCTTCATGTATCTTTTAGTTCTTTAAGCATTTAAGCTCAAGATGTTGTTTTTCAGCAGCACCAATAAGTACTTGGTGAAATACACGAGACTTCTGAATAAGCATACATAGTATTTGGATATAAGACACAATTTTGTATAAATTCCATACATAATTCAGAGCTTCTGACTAAAGAGCAAAAATTGTCTGCTTTCCTAATTACTGAAAAAAATGAGTTTTTGTTAATCAGTTTGCATACTTTTACTTATGGTTCCTGAATTACCACACTGATAATATTCTACCTTCCCAGCCTTTAAATGCACCCACACTTCTCTGCTTTCTCCTCTGAATGAAGATGCTTGTAGGGCTCTGGCAGTAATCTCCCAGGTTTCATTTCTGATACAGATAATCATTTTTCTACTCACGCAGACAGTTACCCCAAATATTCCTCATCTTTGATTCTATCACATTTACTTTTGACAGGGGTGGGGAAGCAATATAATTAGTAAATGGATGTAGACTTTTGTACAAGCTAGAAAAATAAAGCACATTGGACTTTGCATTCCCGTATGACCAGTCATACACCAAGTCAATAGTACACATGTGCTTACCAAGTACAGTGCTATAATCCATATTCATTTGCCCAATTCATTTTTCAGGAGCAAGAAGCAAAGTTCTCTTTGCATGCACACAGCTTTGTTGGAACACAAAGATCTCTGAGACACAGCAGACTTTCCGTGGGTGTCTGAGAGCAAAGGAGACAAAGAGGGGGGAAATCCATGGAAATAAACAGATAACATTTCTCAGTCTCCTACTTATAGAGATACCTCTGGTCCTAAAATGGGAGTTCTGGTTGCTGAAAGAAAATGCAACTTTATTATTTAGAGACTTGAATATCTTGAATGATCTCATGAGTGGTGTAGTTAATTTACCTTCTATTGTCCTGAAGCTGTAGTTGGGGAAGCTGTATCTTAAACCTGCCTGTAACTTGCCATTGCACCTGACCTCCTTACTCTTACCTTGCAGGAATATCTTCCAGATTCCCAGAAATCATGTCAGTAGGATCACACTCGTTCTCCCCAGGAGGCCCTAATGGGATTATTAGAAGTCAATCCTTTGCTGGCTTCAGCGGTCTCCAGGAAAGAAGATCAAGGCAAGTAGCAGCTCCAAAGCCAGGCTTTCAGCTTGTAAATAGGGGGTGGGAAGCTTTGTTGGGGTCTGTTGTTGTTATCCCTTTGTTATCTATTGCAAAGGATGCCTCAGTTATAGACCTGACAATATATCTGTGGTGAGATTTAAATTAAGCAAACAGAAAACAGCTCTGGCTTTACCAAAGGTTATCTCCTTGACCTATCATGTCTTTTAAGACTTCAGCAAGGTTTTTCATCAGCTTCACAATTGAGGGAGGGTGGTGGAGAGCGGTTACACGCAGTCATAAGAAAACAAAGGAAACCATTCCACAGGGAATGCAGTCAGGGTCTAGCCCTTTCATTCCCTTACAGATGTGTCAAACAGTCTGATTTCCTTTAGATCCAGTTTAATCTTAAGTGCTTCATGGATTCTCTTTGCTGCTACAGTAGGTTCAGACATGCTGTTTGCAGCAATATTTCTCAAGACAGTGTGCACTCACCACCACAAATCCAGAATATGGAAATCAACATTATTATTTTTTAAACAGGTAGCAGTGTAGGCCAGGGTTGGAGCAAAAAGTCAAGAGTAGGCAGCAGCCCGTTTTTTCTCCTCTTCCTAGGATCAAAGTCAGCAACCTGGCATTGTTGGGCAGCGCTGAGCATCTGAGTCTAGCTACCACAACACCACAATGTCCACACTGCCAAAGGCAGCACTATATGGAGGAAACTGTGGGAACTGAAAATGGAGGACATAAACAAAACATTGGTGCTGCCAAAGCTATGCTGGCCACCAAGCCCCACTGATGGAGGCAGAAACCCATCAGAGGGTGCTTAGCTGAGGGCCCACTCAAACTTGAAGTTGTCCCTGTCTCCGTCCTGTGTTTCTGTGCCCCTTTTGTCTCTATAGCTGAATATCATCTGCAGTTTACGTGACATATAGTAATGTTCTGGTATTAATGATGCTTAGGGATAGATGGCTATTACACATCAACTTTTTCAGCAGTGTTGCAGAACTCCCCTCCCCCCCATTTAAAGCCAGGGTTAAGCTTGTTGCAGGTTGCTTTTTTATTTATAGTATTTACTTGATATTAACTTTTTCCATATGCATACAAAGCATAAAGGCAAAGAGCTCATTGCAGGTTGACTTGAGTTAAGGCCCTAAGCCACCAGGGCAGTCTCCTGCAAGAGCTCCATTAAAATGACAGAGAGCAAGCTGCTTAGCTCGTTTGGATTGTGCCTTTGTTTAATATTAATTACATCCTGCCTAAATATGAATCAAAGTGGTTAATGGCCTGAAAGATCCACAGTGCAATAACCTGCCCTTCTCTTCTTCTATTTAGTTTCATTGCATGGTACATTTTAAATCTATTGTTACTCACACTCAGCCTTTGCAAGGGGACCCACTGCAGGTCTAAATAAATCAAAAGAATTAAATCAAATTCAGTGGCACTGCACATTTCTGCAAGTGGAATATCAGGTGCTGATAGAATGTCATGTTTGCTCAGACCTATTAACCCATAAACTTTTCCTCCTCTGGCAGGCAGCACAGTAAGCAGATTTCTTTGAGTCGGCAAAGATTAAGTTAGGGAAAGCTCCTTAGGCGATGCTCCTTTGAGATAACCAGATAATCACGATTTATACCTTTTCTTCCACCCCTTGCTCCCCTTTAATGTTCGTTTTGCAGGTGTAACTCCTTTATTGAAAATTCCTCTGTGCTCAAGAAACCCCAGGCAAAAGTGAAGAAGATGCACAATCTGGGACACAAGAGTAACAGCGCTGCTAAAGAGCCTCAGCCTGAAAGGATGGAGGAGGTTTACAGGGCCTTAAAGAATGGACTGGAGTAAGAGCTTTTATAAGTCTGGAGCAGCACTAAAACTGTCTTTACTGCTCTGCGGAAGAACAACTTGTTGCCCCCCTGGAGTGAATAAGACTTTAACTTCTGATGTCAAAGATAGGTTTATCAGCTCCCCAAAAGCAATGAGTTCCTGCTTCTCCTCTTAGCAGCTCAGGGCAGATCTGCAGAATCTTTAGATGTTCAGCCACAGTGGTACAGCTGGGTGATTTTAGACGCTGGACTTAATGGGCTTACTTGGGGCGAGTGACTTTAGATAGCTGTGTGTATTACTTTAGTTGTGAAGCTCACAGTTCACAGCTCTCTTTGCGCACACGCTCACCATGTGCTTTACAACTGCTTTTACATTTTCTTTATTATTAAGAGAGAGAAACAAACACAAAACAGTTTGCCAGTGCTGATTAAAAAGCATAATACATGAGCATGCTTTTGTTATAGAAAGGGAGCGCATAAATTTAATGTTAAAATAATAAAATGAGCATCAGAAGCCATATGCATGTCTGGCCAGCTGCCCCCTGACTATAAAATGTTTTTAAAGGTAAGAAGAATGAAAGCATCCCATCATCTTCTGATTTAAGATTGTGCAGATCCTTACCCAGACCACCTCCACTCTTTCCCTGCCTACCATGGTGGGAGCATACTGCCAACATTAGCTTTCACTTGCCCACATTTTTGGCAGATGCAACAGGGACTTCCATGGTGGTGAAGGCACTGCCCACATCCCCACCAGTGAAGCCCAGAAAATCTGGTACAGAGGGAAACCTCAGCTGCATCCAAAAACTGTTCGGCCAGTGTATTGGATTGAAGGGGAGGGGATAGACTGCTCTCTAAGACTGCAATCCTATACACATTTACCTGTGAGCAAGTCTGACTGAATTCAGTAGGACATGCTTCTGAGTGGACAGGATTGCACTGTTAATTAAGCAAACTTTACTTGGTTGAACAGTTCGTGGCAAGAGTAAAACTTGGCAAAACAGCTTTTCTTTCCACAGAAATCAGCAATCGGCACTTCATTACTGAAACGTAACAGGGCTGATGTGTCACTTTTTGTTATCTTTGCAGTGAGTATCTGGAAATGCATCAAACAGAGCTGGATAAGTTGACTGCTCAGCTAAAGGACATGAAAAGAAACTCACGGCTGGTATGTCTTTGTCGTAGGACTCAAAACAGTAAGGAGGTTCAGTTAGCCGTAATGGAAGTACAGTCCCCCCATGAGGTCTCCAGAACCAAAGATTTCAAACTAGGAGGCATTCGTGTTAAAGTGTCCATATGTTAAAAATGTACTGTCTGGGTAGAACCTTCCCTCTTATATTGTAATTTTATGATGTGGCGGCAATTGTCACAGATAGATGATCTCGCTGCTGGAATGCATTACACTTTAGGAGCTGTGCTACATTTGAATAAGGCCCCAACACAAAGTAGTGCCTGACCCACACTGTTTGGTACTGTTCCGTGTTGCCATTCACATCATCACTCAAGGCAGATCCATTCGGTCAGTTTCACTCTTTCTTTACTAGTTGCTGTTTTGTGCAAAGCCACACGTGGTTCTCTCACAAACAGCGCTGCAGAAAACCCAACATTGCTAGGCATATGGTGATGAAAAAAAATCCAAAAGTTGTTGCATACTTTTAGAAGTCTTCATGATCTATCTACACATTACAGGGCCAGCTACAAAAGTCGCTTCATCATGGGGAGGGAAAACTTGCCTTCTTAAATTAGCTTAAGGCCCAAGACAACAATTCAGCATCGCACTTGAGAGAATGTCTACTGAACTATTAATCCTTTCATTTCATTCATTACAGGGGGTGCTGTATGATCTAGACAAGGTATGTCTATCTGCAACTTTTCTGCAAAAATAAATGTTAAACCCGGTCTATGTGGCAGCAGACCATAAGATTAGTTGTGCAAGGGAACCTTTCTGATTGCGCTACAGTTATGCAAGGAGACAGTAGAAGGATGGGCATAATTGGTCCTTATTCATTCATTTTGCAACTGCAACTTTTAATCCAGAATAATTATTTCAGAGAAAGTGGTTTGAGGATTGCGGTATGAACTCAGTATTGCCCTCAGGAAGGTTTTGACCCAGACTTCGTAATAGTTCCACTACTATATTTTGAGGAAACTGGTAAAAGGCTGAAAAAGCCCCTCTTTGTCTAAACCCTCACTGATTTTTACATTTTCTTTTAGAAAATAATCTACTTTCAAGTACATGATTCTATTATTAATTACAAAAAGGTTGCTATGAAATTAAAAGTATTCACCTTTAAGGAAAGGCAGTGTTGCTTCCGAATGCCAAACTGGTTTGACAGGAGAATATGACAGTTCTTCAAAAAGGCCAAATCAGTTCAGCTCATCTCAATTGCCTGTCATTCTTCCCATTCTAATTATTTTTAATTTATTTTGCAGCAAATGAAAGCAATTGAAAGATATATGAGAAAGCTGGAGTTCCACATCAGCAAGGTAATCAGCTGTCCTTTCATCTTGCTTTTAACTTTGTTCTTAACCTATTTATCAAAAGCCAGTCTAGCATTCTCCTTTATTCCACAGAGATCTCCTCACAAAGCACCTCTTCAAGAAGGTTTGGGTTAGGTGGTATTGCTTATGTCAGCTGCAAGTGGGGTGTGGGGATTCAAGGGAGTTCACAATGTGCCCCCAGTTGTTGCCACCATTCAACAATTCAGTATCGCACTGCCCTGAGGCATGTTGCAAGAGAAGGTAGGCCCAGCAAACACAACACAGGCACCACTGTTCTGTGCATGCTCCAAAGGCTGATACAGGCAGTCCAGTTTTCCACCCAGTTGCTAGGCAGGAAACCTGCCAAGGGGACTTCAGCGGGAGATGGGACATTTTTCTCTGCCATCAAGTGAACCTGCAAATATTAAACAAAATATATCCACTTCAGGTTAAAATATGTGCATGCTATTTAGCTAATCCTTTCCCATTTTGACTAGGTGACTAATTCATATAATACTAGTAAATTCTTGCCATTTTAATGAGAGTGTTCCTAGAGAGAGTGCCTGTGTATTGCTTTGATTCTTGAGGGTGAGGGTCCTGCATCTCTAATTGAAGAGACACCTTGCATGGACCACAGAGTTCCGATAGTTGACGGCTGTGTCAGTAAATGCCAGGCTATCCTGTGGACCAAGTAATTGGATAAATTAAATTCTCTTCTCCCTCCCCTGAGTTGCAAAGCCTGATTAGGCCCCCTGCAGCGGCTATTTGCATTTTTACAATGATTCACACAACTTGAAGATACTTAGGTATAGTTACCATACTTTGGCCCTGTGCTAGCAGTGCCATTCCAGTGTTACACTGCAGTTGTGTCCCCAAGGGCAGCCCTTGCTTATAGCAAGGAGCATAGCAGCAAGTATGGTTTGTTTGCCTGCTTTCAGCTAAAATATTCTGTGCTAGGGCATCCAGAACACAGCTATTATTCCCATACTCACGGATCAAATATTCATCAAGAAAATAGTTCTTAGAATAATATGTTCCCTGCCAGCAAAATGTCATGCAGCAGAGTACTTTTTGTTCAAGTCCCTCCCACTCAGAGCTAAGTGATTTTGGTGTTTTTAGCGAAGAGTGAGTTGCTACAGAGCTAATTCCACACTAAATTGTTCAGCATATTAGCTTTCTGTTCTGTAGCCCATGGTGACAAATAAAAGGGACTTCATGTGAAGCAAGGTTTTATGAGGCCAGAATGTAAGCAACTAACTCATGGAAACCTTTTAATGGAAAGTAGCAAAACTTAAGCTGACTGACTGAGGACCAGTGCATGCTGGTCTTCCAGTGAGAGCTGTGACTCGAAATTATACTCTGAACAGGAAACAAAGCAAGGAAAACAGGAAATGTGGTAACTAATGTGTAGCTCTGTAGCACAGCAGATGGGTCTGTGATAACTCCACTCAGAAAGAGAAAGAGAGTGCAATATCACACCACACCCTTGTTAACAGAAGTAAATGGCAAAGTAAACATTTTCTAGGATGGAGACAGTAGCCTGACCCACAAGTGCTATACCATTTACAGCCTTTCTAAACTGCCTCCACTAGGACTGAGCTTTGAGGACTGGCGCATAACATAATACTAGCTGTAATGTGTGTTGTAGGCATCTATATCTTATTTTTTAATGAAGCAGGTTTGGTTAACTAGTTGTTGCTGTTGACATCTGTCTGTCTCAAGAGACAATGGAGTGCACTTCTGGGGTGAAGTCAAACAGCTGCTTTAGCAGCACCAAAGTGACCTCCCTGGGACGCAAGCCTGGGCAGTGTGTATGGAGGTTCTGGGCTGCCAGACGACAAGACCCCTCTCTTGATCTTGCTAATGTGGTCCAAAGAAAAGCAGAGCAATACATTTGACACCAGCTTGGCTGCAGGAGCTGCTGGAACAAGGCACTATCTTAGGGACTCCACTCTGGATTTCTGTAGGGTTTACTCCTTTGCCTTTTATTCTCCTGAAGATACCCCTCAAAGCAGCAGAGATTTAGGATCAGAGTTTTCCTTCTCCTACATGGGCCCCCCTCCCAGGTTGATGAGCCCCATCTGCCCCTCACTTCCCTGTACAGCACATGTAGAACCACCTTCTTGACTGCTGGACCCACTACTGGTCTTGCCGGCTCAATCTCTCAGAGCCTGTATTCACACACAGGATCCCTAACTCACCAAAGGTTTGCGATCCATTGGTTACCCTCACCTGGTTTAGCCAGCCAGTCAAAGACATTTCCCGGGGTGTGGCCACTGTTGCATGCTGACAGCTTCTAGGATCCACAGGTGAGAGCTGCATGCAGGGTGGGGACCAAAGGTGGAGAGACTACCCCAGAAGGAGCACAATGTGTTCCCCACCAGAAGTACTACCCTAACACACCTCCCTTAACACCCCATACAAACATAGAATTATTCTGCAATACATTTTATCCATTAGGAATGAAGAGGATTGGGCTTTAATTTCTGGTTTTTCTCCAACTGGCCAGTTTAGGCATGGACAATGTGTGAAGCATATTATACTGCAAGGATTGTCAGTGTTACTTGAGAATGATGGATGAACTTTCTCCAACTAACGTGTTGTTGTTTAGTCGTCTTAGTTGTGTTCGACTTTCCGTGACCCCATGAACCAGAGCATGCCTTGGAAACTCACTTCCTTCTCAAAGCTTCTCCTTTTTTTATGTCCATGGAGTTTTCTTGGCAAAATACTGAAGTGGTTTGCCAGTTCCTTCTCCAGGTGGATCACATTTAGTCCAAACTGTCGGCTATGACCTGTCCGTCTTGGGTGGCCCTGCATGGCATAGCTCAGCTTCTTGGAATTATTCAAGCCCCTTCGCCATGACAAGGCAGTGATCCATGAAGGGGCCAACTAATGTAGAAGCTTGAACTTTCTCTGGAGGAGCTACTTCAGTGCAATACAGTGGCATATTGCTGATGCATTTTTCTTATTCTGAGAATTAATCCAAGCAACTAAAGCTGATAAGCAGGGATCTTTTGTAAGTTTTTAAAGAAAGCTTAATGAGAGAAGGGAAGGTTTGAACAAATTATAGAAAAGCACGAGGCAATGACAGAGATACGAGAGGCTGCTGATGAATTCATTGTTGTCATTGTGACATTGTAAATAGGAAGGTGCCTTTTCCACACTGGAATTATTTTCAATTTGAAGGCAGGGGTGGCATCAGCAATGAAGTTGTCTACACACCAATCTGTGTATAGAAAAATATTCTGGATTGCTTCATTTAACTTCCTTTCAGTTAACTTTCCTTTTTATTTCCCTTAAAACAAAACTCAGTGGTCTATTGTTTTTCCACTCAGGTTGACGAACTGTTTGAAGCTTATTGTATCCAAAGACGGCTCCGCGATGGTGCCAGCAAAATGAAACAAGCATTTGGGTTGTCCCCTGCCAGTAGGGCAGCTCGGGAGAGTTTGACAGAAATCAACAAAAGCTACAAAGAATATACAGAGGTACATGATGGGCCATTGCACGTAATCCTCCCCGGGTTAAATTTACCACTAATTTGTGGTTGGAGCATTGATTGAGTTGTTATAGTGCTGAGAAGACAGATTATCGATTGATCAAAGCATTGAATCGGCTGCCACTGATATTAGCTTCATACGTGTGCAGCCTTGTGGATCCTACCGCCCAGAGTGGAGGTTCATACTGTGGACCTCATCTTGCTAACTCAGGAGTTACAAGAGGACCAACACTTGTTCAGTGTTAACTGCCCAACAGATATTGGAACTGATTTCGTCCTTTACCATGGAAGTAATTGGCAAGGAAATATTCTTTCACCAAGGAAATCCTGACTGGTGTCATAATTTCAATTCCAGATTTTTTTAAAGGTATCTGGGAGAACAGAGGTTTAACAGACTGGGAAATTGTCTACCAGGGGCTTCACTTCAATTCTTCCAGTGCCTATTTCTGCGTGGAAGAGAATGAGCTTTAGAAACACTTGTGTGGGAGTTCTGGACTTGGGGGGCAGAAGATGGGGCTTGCAGGCTGGAGAGAATTGCAGTGGGGGGGAGCTGGAGTACTGAAGGCAGAGCTAGACTTCATTCCCAGGTGCAGAAGGACTGGGAGAAACTTCTGAGACCCAGAGTTGGAGGGTTGTGGGCTGTTACAAAAAACATTGTTACAAAATTCTTACTTGGAAAGCATTTCCATATGGAAATTGGTGTAAAGCTTCTCTATAAATTGTCACATGTGAAAATTTCACAAGTGTGCATTCACTGTGTATACATGCCCTGGAAGAGGCCATGGCTTTCTAGAAGTCCTGAAAGGACTTCTAAGCCCTGCGAGCAGTCAAAGAATTGCTTGTGCCAGCATTTCATGACTTGTAAAGATGTCAGCCTGGCTCGCTAGAGTCTAGACATTGGGGAAGACTTGCTAAGCTCCTGACTCCATGGACAATGAGGAAGAAAATAGCCATTTCTGGAAGCAAATTTTCATTCTTTAATTCCCTGTTCCTTTCCGCCTTCTCCCTGCTTCAGCAAGAGTCAGGACTGCGTTGGAACTTTCTACATATTTTTTTTTAAAGAAAACAACAACAACCCAGTTATATTGTGTATTTTAAGGCACTTCTATATTTTGGATAGTTGAACTGATGCTAGTCTCCTCTTTTCCCACACAGAACATGTGTACTATTGAAGGAGAATTGGAAAACCTAATGGGGGAGTTCTGCATTAAGATGAAAGGTAATTGGTTCACTTTTCATTACTTTCACTGCACAAATAGCACAGGGAAAGTGCTGTCTCTCTCCCTCTCTCTGTGCTTGTGTTTCTGAAAACACAGAGAGCACAAACCAATATAGATGAGAGGTTTGTTTTCCTTCTCCCATCACATTGGTTATGGACGCTTAAGAACCCCACTATTCTGCTCAACATTCAAAGCAACAGGCAGCAATTGTACATGGTGAAATATCAAGTATTTACAGCACATTTTCCTAAGATTTTCAGCATGCGTTGTTCTTCAAAGTGAGATGGTTGGGGTGAAGCTCGGGGGACAGCTAAGAAATGCTGTCACTCTCAGGGATTCTGAAGACAAAGAATGAGAGTATTTTTTAATACCTATCTAGATTATAATGGTAGGGACGTGGGTGGTGCTGTGGCTTAAACCGCAGAGCCTAGGACTTGCCGATCAGAAGGTTGGAGGTTCGAATGAACACGACGGGGTGAGCTCCTGTTGCTCGGTCCCTGCTCCTGCCAACCTAGCAGTTTGAAAGCACGTCAAAGTGCAAGTAGATAAATAGGTACCGCTCTGGTGGGAAGGTAAACAGCGTTTCCGTGCATTGCTCTGGTTCGCCAGAAGCGGCTTAGTCATGCTGGCCACATGACCCGGAAGCTGTACGCCGGCTCCCTCAGCCAGTAAAGCGAGTGGAGCACTGCAACCCCAAAGTCATCCACGACTGGACCTAATGGTCAGGGGTCCCTTTACCTTTACTAGATTATAATGGGAGTGTAATATATTTCCCAGAATCAAGCTTTTGATTTTTAAAAGCACAAGCTCTGCCACTGAGCTATGGTCCTTCACAAACTGGGCAATTGCGATTTTGTCATTCCACATACTGATGTTGCAAAAGCCTGGTTCTCCTTTGCATGTGAACCCAAATAAACCTGTGCAGTAAAGGTTTCCCCAGAAAGTAGTAATGAATGTAGGTGCTGGGATTAAACCAGAAAAAAACACTTTGGAGCCTATGTTTCTGAAAGCTGGAGCTTAAACCCTAACCATATATGACAGGATGTACTAGACTTTCATTAGGCTCCAATGTGCGCGGGAGCACAGCGAACTGATGCATGGGCAGTTTGGGGATGCCTTAAGAGTTTTTCACTTCTCATTTGTTTTCACCAGCTTCTGTTTGCCCCATGGTAGGCCATGTGTTTAACAGGGGAGATGGGCTGCAGAGATCAAGTTGTCCTATACTAAGGCATCCAAAGGGAGACGGAGCCAATGGCAGCGTGCTAGTAAATTTAAATTATTTATAAATAATAAATAAATTAGAAAGTGGGAGGTAATATGAACCTGAAAGAGGGCTGCATTGTTCTGGAAGTTGGAGCAGTGCGGGAGGAGGGCAGGAGAAACAATGTCTTTATTTTCACAGGCAGAGGGAAAGATCCCCTTGGCTATAAGAATGAAGCTACAGGGCACAGCCGTGTCAAGATATGTTAGACCAGCCATTAGTGCAAGAGTGACATTTGCCCCAAATAATGTTGTTTTAATAAATGCTATGTGACAGCAGAAAGGAAACCAGTTTCCATGAATTAAGGATACTGGGACTCAGGAGAGTCCTGTGTCCTATTTCCGAGTTTGACACAGGATTTCTGTGTGGCAGGTTTTCATTGATTAAAACAGAGCACCTTTTCTCCTCCCGGCTGTTGTGCCAGTATGAGGTTTTCCCTGTGTATGTTATTTAAGTGAAGTTGCTCCGGAATAATTATTTTGTAGACCGCAAATGAATAATTTCTCCAAAACCCCTTTTAAATACATAAAAAGTCAGCACAGTTTGTGAGGAGCTGCTGCCACCAATGGACTGAAAATAGGAATGCCATTCAGCTACACTCCCCTTGCCGTTCCTATGTATTTAGGCCACTGCCATCTGATTCCATAATCAAAACTAGTAGTTAAGGCGAGCTGTTCATAATACAGCAGCGTGTCTTTGGTGCCAGTGTGATCATGTAGATGAGTGCCTTATGATTAATGATAATAATGATTGTCCCTCATTTAACCTTCATCTTTACTTTCTTCGTGCTCTGCCTGTCATGTAGAATGAATGTCCCAAATCTGTGTCCCCAGTCAAGAGGCCCATGTGTGTGCTGATATTCCTGAGTGGGGTTACCCTTTCACTCCAGGAAAGAGCACACCTAGTAGACAGTTTTTCACCCTTCACAACAGGGAGCTGATCCCTCGTCTTACATTTCTGGATAGTCAAATACCGTATGTGTTTTGTATGTGGAATGTGGGAGTGGGGAGCATATTTGGAGTGGCCCTCTCTGGTTCAGAATTGTGAGGATTTTAAAAGTTAACCCTATTTCATTAATTAATTACTATTCACACGGTGGTGCTGTGGTCTAAACCACTGAGCCTCTTGGGCTTGACGATCAGAAGGTCGGCGGTTCGAATCCCCGCGATGGGGTGAGCTCCCGTTGCTCGGTCCCTGCTCCTGCCAACCTGGCAGTTTGAAAGCACGGCAAAAAAGTGCAAGTAGATAAATAGGTACCGCTCCAGTGGGAAGGTAAACAGCGTTTCTGTGCGCTGCTCTGGTTTCAGTGTTCTGTTGCACCAGAAGCAGCTTAGTCTTGCTGGCCACATGACCCGGAAAAAGTGTCTGCGGACAAATGCTGGCTCCCTTGGCCTGTAAAGTGAGATGAGCACTGCAACCCCAGAGTCCTCTGCGACGGGACTTAACTATCAGGGGTCATTTACCTTTTTTTATTCATAGTAATAGTAGCAGCTGCTGTTACTACATGGAAAGGAAGGTAACTGATTGTCCTCATAATTCTGCCTATTTCAAGAAATATAATCTAGCAAAGCCTGGCATATGGGGAGGGAGAATGTAAGATGGAAGATTTTGCAGTAGCCGAGTGCTGCCCAATGCATTGCTTGTTTGAAGATGAGCTTGATTCTTTATCTGTCTTGGAGAGCTGTACTTAAAGAGCCTGGTCAGAAGTCAGCAGACAAATCCTGCCAGGGAACAGAGAATAAATTAGGCATTCAGGGCTCCCAAATAAATGAACCTACCAACTACCCCAACAATCTCCCCATGCATCCCATAATAAACCCTAGTAACAGAAACAATAAACCAGGCATCCATCACTACCATTTTCAGAGGAGCAGTAGTTGGATGGAGCAGCTTGGATCCTCCTCCTTTGGCGAGAGAGGAGGATGGAGTTCAGAGTTCAGAGTTGCTCTCTCAATGGCATAAGAGGTTTGGCAGCATTGTGGAGTGTTAGTGATCAAGTTCCAAGTATAGAGTCACTGATGTAAGAAAGAGAGGACATAAGCATTTCTTCTGAAACGGATCTCAAATGTTGTTGGCTCCTAGGTCTGGCTGGTTTTGCTCGACTTTGCCCTGGAGACCAGTATGAGGTGAGTGGCTTTGTAAAAATGGCATTTTCCATCACGTTCAAAGGTTTCCACATGGCATTTCTTCCTGTTCTCATATCCTGCACAGCAAGAAAGGTCCCACTATTCTCTATTTATGGATGAATGCACTCTGAGCCTTTCCCACGTAAAGACTATGAAATTGGTCCCCGAGAGCTGATGGATGGCTAGCAAGATAACAACAGATCTTTCTTTAGCTTTGTTTTGGAAGGGTGTCAGCATGCCTCTCAATATTTTGTTCTTGGCATAAGTTTTCTTCCTCTTGTGGCTCCCATATCCAGCCAGGACAGGCTGACTTGAGCTGATCAATTAGAAAAGTTCAAGCCAGCCTCTCTCTCTCCCTTTCATTGCCTTTCTTTTCCCCCTCAAGGACAGAGATGTAAGTTCATCAACAAGTAGAACCTACAACGTAATCACTTGTCTCTGGCCAGGCCACAATTTGTGAGTCTGCGCTCAAGTGGGGTACGCTGTTGACGCTGCATGAAAACACATTGTTTGCATTGACATTCAAGGTTTCCAAGCTTCCATAGCACCCCTAAACAAAAGCGAGCATTCCTTAGCTTTCTCTTCTTCCTAATGTTCTAGAACTACAGAGTACAAATCTATTCAGCTTGTTCTCTGGAAGATTACAAAAGCTATGGTTTACATTGTCGTTGTCATTGTTTTTAAAAAAAGAGGTTGAACAGTAGAATGCATAGTGGTGTTCTGTCACTGTGCATGCATTGTAGCTACAGTGTATTAGGTTGGATAAAACTCTTATCCTTCTCACTATGGTTTGTTCAAAGAGACAGAGTGTAAGAGAAACAGATAGTACAATGCCATTGTCATTTTTTAAAAAGAGGTCGAACGGTAAAATGCATAGTGGTGTTCGTCACTGTGCATGCATTGTAGCTATTAGGTTGGATAAAATCCTTATCCTTCTCACTATGGTTTGTTCAAAGAGACAGAGTGTAAGAGAGAGAAACAGATAGTACAAATATGTGGGTTGTGAGAACACACTAGTACTTTCTCTTTTTTCACAGATTTTCATGAGGTATGGCCGTCAGAGATGGAAACTGAAAGGCAAAATAGAAGTCAATGGCAAGCAAAGCTGGGATGGAGAAGAAATGGTCTTCCTCCCTCTTATCGTTGGGTTGATCTCCATTAAGGTATCAGTATAAGTATAATGGTTTTCATTTAACTAGCCACATGTCAGCCAAGCAGGACTATAATGCTGCTCTACAGGTAGTAAGCAGTGCCATTCAGACTTCCCGCTGTTAATTGTATTATGTGTATTATCTTCATACATTTATAATCCCTCCTTCTTTTCATCTTGGAATCAAAGGCAATGTGCATGTGGTTCTCCCACCCAGTCACTGACCAAACTCAGACCCACTGAGCTTAGGTTCAGCAAGGTGCATGTGCCTTCAGACCATATCCTGGATGCCTTTAATTTTTGTGAGAGACTCCAGGTATCCCTCAGTGATTTTATATATTGAGTCAGGTAAGGAACTCGGTTGTCAGTGCGTCACCACCCTTCTCAACCATACTCTTTTTTCAAAAAGTGTTTTTAATATTGTTTTCAATACAGTAACCCATCCTGGGACCTTAGGGTGAAGGGCGGATAGCTGCCAACAACAACAACAAATATAATGCTTATGCAAAATTGAATCCTAGGTAATAATATGAAAGCTGCAGTTTAGTGTACCAAAAAAACCCACAAATGGCATATGTTAACAAAAGTGTGCTAGGGCAGCCCACCTTTCTTGTCGTGGATAAAACAAATGTCCCTTAAAAAGGCAGATTGCTCATGGGCATAACAGTCAAACGCTGATTGTTCTATCTTCCGGTTAAAAAAAATGCAGTATTATGTAGCAAGGCCACTGTAGAAAAACGTGGAATACAGCGGAACCTCAGTTGTCGAACGTAATCTGTTCTGCAAGACCGTTTGACTTCTGAAATGTTCAACAACTGAGGCGCAAGGGGTTGTCAGCAATTTCCATTGAGAAAATGAAAAAACATGCAGCAGAAGCCGTTCGACTTCTGAGGCATGTTTGAAAACTGAAGCAATTACTTCCAGGTTTTCGGAGTTCGGGTTCTGAAACGTTCAGCTTCCGAGACGCTTGAAAACCAAGATTCCACTGTAGTTGACTCTAAGCACTGCTACCAAGCTACTGTGCCATTCATAATACATAGTTATTCTGTTTCTAATTATTAACATGTGTTGCTTTTGAAGGTCACAGAAGTTAAAGGCCTTGCTACTCACATCCTGGTGGGAAGTGTTACCTGTGAGACAAAAGAGTTGTTTGCTGCTCAGCCTCAAGTTGTTGCTGTGGACATCAATGACCTCGGCACAATAAAGCTGAATCTGGAGATCACCTGGCAGTAAGTGAAGCTGACTTGGTGGTTGTGCAAATGGTGCTTCAGATCAAGTGGGTTCCTGCCTCCCTGACCATAGTCTTTTGCTTCTCTAATAAGGAGACTGAAGAAAAAACTTGCTGTAAACTAAGATTAGTAATACGAGACAAAAACCATAAGGTTTCATATTTCAATATGTACTTTGACCCTCCATGACTATAAAATGTAAACCAGTAGGTCATAGTTATTCCAGATTAATTAACACAGAGTACCAGAGGGTTATCCTGTGAATGTGTTGTTTACAGAGACTCACTGGGAAGATGATGGAGGTCCCTGCTCTGATGACCTAAAAATGAACAGAAAACAAGGGTTCCTTGTAACAGTAATTCAATCTAATGAGAGGCTTTTTCTTTCTTCTTTTTTTACAGCCCATTTGATGTTGAGGACTTGACCCCATCTGCAGGCAACACAAACAAAGCATCCGCTCTCCAAAGGAGAGTGTCCATGTATAGCCAAGGCACTCCAGAAACCCCGACCTTCAAGGATCACTCATTCTTTGTAAGTTCAATGCGCCTCTCTAATACGGACTCAGTGGATAAATAACAGTTATAGTCAATGCATAGTTTCACACCACTTTGTGATTACATAAGTTCAATGCTGATGCTTCTCAATGCTCTTCTAAGCTTTTTTTTAAAAGAAAAACAAATTTATTTCTAACTCCTAATAACCACTATTAAAATACCTGTCCCCTTTAACTATGATAGCAGTTGTTAATAGATCCCTTGCTATTACCCGAGTTGCAGTAATATTTTAAACATTTTACCTTAATATGTGTATTCTTTATTTGTAAACAATCGACTGCTTTATTGATAAACCGTTGCACATAAAAAAGCTTCATTGCAGAGATGATGATGATGATGATACATTAAAACATCAGTCGTTAAAAACTTCCCTAAACAGGGCTGCCTTCAGATGTCTTCTAAACATCAGATAGTTGTTTATTTCTTTGACATCTGATAGAAGGGTGTTCCAGAGGGTGGGCGCCACTACTGAGAAGTCCCTTTTATTGGATGGCCATAAATTTGCTTTAAAGGGGGGGGCTGAAGGCAGTAGCAGCATAAACATACATTTGATCATTTAAACTTCAAGACTACTTTAAACATATATATTAGTTGCACACCACCCCAGTCCCCGAGCAGTGCAAGATTCCAGGGTTTCCAGGCGTGCTTACACAGGGTTTGTATTTCCTTTGGGAAGTGAGGAACTGCAGAGACTGTGGTGTCTTTATGATATATGGTTTATTTGCTCACATATATACAACCTGAGCCTGCAATGGAGGGCTTTGCAGCATGAACACCCCAAACGAGTCTTGTTTCCCCCATACAGTAGTCACAGCCTTGGATTCAAGCAGAGGTCCAGCATGGCTGTCTCTCTCTCTCTGCTTGTTGCTTTGCTTCTAGGTCATATCATAGCCAAACTCAACTCTAAACTCTGGATTTTGTTCTTCCCACTATCTGCAAGTTGAGGGAGAACCCTCACTCATTTGCCCTTTCCAAATAGATTATCACCCAGGCAATGACCTCATCAGGAAGCCAGCCTGGCTTATATTTTAACAAGTACTGGATCCAGGGGTTCAGGAATCTAGCCTGGCTTGATTAGCTTTTAACTCTTATTGGATCCAGAGATCAGAAGGCTTGATCAGATTTTAACACTTGTTGGATGCAGGGATTAGAGACATCTGGCACCCACAAACTCAGATATATATATGAATCATTTATTGCTATTGTAGCACCCTATAGAGGCCTTTGACATGTTCTAATTTCCAAGAGTTGCTTTAGCCAAAGATTCCTATAACGTACAGTCTCATATAAAAGTGATTTAGTTGAACTAATTGCTTCCTTTTTGCTTAATGGTTGAAGAAATGGCTGCATCCTCCACAAGACAGGCTCCAGCTTTCCATTTTAGATCCTCTGCAGGATGCTTTCTTTGACAAGCTGCGCCGCAGTCGTTCCTTTAGTGATCTGCTGTCTCTCAGGCTGAGACCTAGAGCAGGGCTAGAACATTATGTGAGTCTTGAATGGTGGGAGCTCTCTTTATAAGTTATCTCCCTGCATTGCTCAAGCAATTACTCTTATTTTCATGCTTGCCCAGATTCTGATACTCTCAGTGAGATCTGTCTAGTTTGCTGACCGTGTGTTGAATAAATTATTGTACACTCACGCTTGGAATTAACTGATGTTCACGGTTGACCTTAGTTTTGTAACCTCTTTTTAGACAAGAGAAAACATATGAACATTGGAAGAAGACATATATACATGTATGCATGTATATATGTATGTACATTGAAGGGGCTCATATCTTGTAAACAATATTCCGGCAATATTCTATATGCAGGATAGAAAGAAAATTTAAATGGGGACCAATTTTAGTGAAAGGCAGGATGAAAATAAAATAAAATAAATTTGATGCAGACTAGAAATTAATTGTTCACATTTATGCCGCATTGGGGTTTGAGGCTGTTTCTCTTTGAAACAAAATAACAAACAGCCTCAAACTTTAAAAGTGTGCCTCAATTTAGTGTGAAAAATGCTGAGCGAGAAGAGCAAGATATTCTCTAACACTTTAACCTGTTATCTGTCAACATGTAGTAATATCATCAAAGTCATGCTACATGGCACTCCATATTTTGCATATGGCCAGCAAACACAAATCTTTTTGTTCCTCTGTTTTGTGCATGAAGTTAAGTAAGTTTGCAGTACTTTTCACAGAACATCAGTTCAGGATTGGTTTAGAACTTTCCTGTGCTCATTCTAGACCAACTCTGATCTTTTCTGTTTGCTGTGTTTTTTTCTGGCCTACTGATATCTTCCTGTTCATATCATTTCATTCCAAAAAAATCAGTATAATAAAAGGTAAGTTTCTTTTACAACTAGGCTTCAAATAAGTCAACAGACCTTTAAAACTTCTCCATTTTCTGCTAGTGGCTTGGTGTTAATTTTGTGTGGAAAGTTTTTCCGCTTTCCATCTTTAACTGTTCTTGTTTACATTTGCAGTCAAATTCACCTGATGACGTCTTTGAAAATGGGATGGCAGAAAATGAGAAAAGGTCAATGTCTTTCAGCTTCAGTGATATCCCCAATGGAGATTGCACTCAGTCATCCAGTTTGGTGGGTTCCTGCACCATAGATAACCCTAATCCTGAAATTACTGTCACACCCCCAGAACACAACGGGCAGAAGTTATCAAAAACTCGCACCATGGACAATATCAGTACAAGCTCATCTGTAGACTCTACACCTGAATCCAGAGACTTAAAACCACAAGAGCATGTGCTAGTGAATGAGGAAAATAAGATTTCGTGCATAGATTCTGAAGTTTGTCAAAAGTCTCTAGGTTCAAGAAGCAGCAACCTGTTCTTAGATAATAGCGCCCAGGTATCACTTCTGCAGGACACAGATGAGTTGTCAGAGCTCAAGCCTGTGGAACTGGATACTTTTGAAGGCAACATCACGAAGCAGCTGGTTAAAAGACTCACTTCAGGAGAATGCCCAATGACACCTGAAAAGCTGCACTGTGAGGGGTCAATAAGTGGTGAATCAGAAGGCTATAAATCTTGTGTTGACGGAAGCCTAGAAGAAGCATTTCAGGGACTTATTCTAGCACTTGAACCTCATAAAGAACAATTTAAAGAATTTCAGGATTTGGACCAAGAAGTAACACACCTAGACGAAATCTTAAAAGTAAGTTGTCAGGCATCCTTGCTTTTAACTTTCTTGTATCTCTTGAATACTTTTGTTGTTGTTGTTGTCGTGACAGGCCTTGGCAGCTGTCTAATTTTTGATTAGTTGGTCACCTGAATGATTATCTGTATTTTTTTCTTTTAAATGATGTTTTCTGTTTTATAGTGTACACTGTCTTGTACACTATACGGCGGTATAGAAATGCAGTGGAACCTCGGTTTTCAAATGTAATCTGTTCTGGAAGACTGTTCCGAAACGTTCGAAAACCAATGCGCAAAGGGCGGTCTGCAAATTTACAGAGAAAATTGAGAAAAATACAGTGGTACTTCAGCGGAAGCCGTTCGACTTCCGAGGTGTGTTTGAAAATGGAAGCATTTACTTCTGGGTTTTCAGTGTTCAAGTTCTGAAACGCTCGTCAACAGAGACAATCAAAAACTGAGGTACCACTGTAGCTTTATTCATAAATAAATAAATAAATTAAAAGTGAATACCATACATTTATGTGACTAAAATCAATGAGCACCCAGCTCACACAAGTAGACTACACCAATGGTAGAAAGTACCCCACAAATATACTAAATTTGTATATTCTATATTGACATATTATAAAAGATGTTATAATTAAAAACAAGTGTCAACAAAAAGTCATTTCATTGGTTGGCAGACAACAACTTCCAGACAGCATAAAAATCTACAAAGAGAAGATTTACGTCACATATTGTGAAAAACTGTATTGTTGAATCTGGTAGTTTCAGGAAGATGCAGAGAATTTCTTCTTTGTTATTAAAAAAAAGGTTTCTATGCCTTTTTGTTGGGGGTGGGGGGGAGTGAGAATGTATGGATTCATCAGCTCCCTCATCCCCCACATATTCATTTTGCTTTTCCTGTTGCAGTGCAGACCAGCAATCAGTCACAGCAGGTCATCCAGCTTAAGCCTAACAGTTGAGAGTGCACTGGAAAGTTTTGATTTCCTCAACACCTCTGACTTTGAAGATGATGCTGGTACGGAGGAGCTTTGCAATGGCGGTCGAGGCACTGACTGCGTATTCTCAGATACGGAAGTTGAGAAAAACAGGTACGGAAGCCAATATCTTGTACTTTTCTTACTTAAGCCCAAACTCTCGCACTTGTCCTTTCAGTCCTGGCGCGCACACATTGTTAAAGGAAGATTAAACTAAATATTGGGCTTTATAGATAAGCGATTTCCCTACAGAGCAATTATAATTAAGTTTAGAAGAACTGCTTACAGTGTTGCCCACATTTTATTTACGATTTTGCCGAAATGTCCCCAACTCCAGCTTAAAACAACAGCTGGTAGAACATGAGACTCTTAATCTTAGGGTTCTGGGTTCGAGCCCCTTGTTGGGCAAGAAGATTCCTGCATTGCAGGGGGTTGGACTAGATGACCCTTGTGGTCCCTTCCAGCTCTACAGTTTTATGAAACTAAGATTCTATACTTTTTTAAATCATCAAAATATCATCAAATGCAAAAAAAAGCACCATTTTGTCATGCCATCACAAGCCTACCTGTGCCCCAGCTTCTCCTAATTCATACCCGAACAGAAAATGATTGTTTCTGAGTTGGCCATTATAAGTGTGAACCTGCAGCAATCCATCTATTCTGATCAATGCAGGGTCAAGCCTAACAACAGCACTGTAGCAGAATGCCCTGGCTTGTCTCAAACTATCGTTTGAATTCGTTCATATTTTCCCCCAAAAAAAATATAGTCCAGCTCCCCACATGATCTGAGGGATGGTGGACCGGCCCATGGCTGAGAAAGGTTGCTGACCCCTGGTGTAGATCCATTGAAATCAATAGGCATGAATAACTTAAGACCATTGGTTTCAATGGATCTACTTTGAGTAAGAGTTTGTTTCATAGAACCCATAAAGTCTTTGTTTAAGGTGGTTAAGGAACCTGATGTTGTTTGGATGAAGATCCTGAAAAGCCTGGTAGCATCCCTGCTGCTGCTTTAAAATAAGTCAGCACAATTATTAACGCCCTTTAGCTTTTCTTAAATGCTCTATAATCCACCTTCCACTGAGAAATACTGGAACAATTGTTTAAAGAGTGAAACAATCATTTAAACATTGAGATTTGCATTATTCTGTAAATAAGTAAATAACTGGGAAACCTGAGTTCTGTGCCTGAAACACCTGATGAAATCATCATGTCTTCTGCTTCAACGACTTGTGGGTTGTTGTTTATTAATTTCTTGGCTGGCAATTAATCATGTGCTAGTAAAGCACTGACAGATTAAGACTTAATTGTATAACTTTTCAAAACCACTAATCTATAACCCAGTGAAATCTGCAAAACAGTTTGGCAAACCATGTTGTCAACAGATCAGGGTGGCTGGTGCATTTTAATTTTTTTTTTTTTAAGAAAGCAAGTTCTAATGAAGGCCGATTTCAAAGACTTCACAGCGAGAGCTCTTTACAAAAGGGGCATTGTTTGAGAGAAACAAGTAGGCCACTGTGGAAGCCATATATCCTTTAAATGTGGACACTTACTTGGCACCAGCTACCTTGTGCCCCTGCCAGTTTTGAGGTATGATGCTTTCATTAAAAGCCTTTTGGCCTCGCGAGGGCTTTCTGGTTACAGGTCGGTGCTTTCAACAATCCCTCTTTTGCCTGGTGTTAGTCATGTTGAGCCTGCATAAAAAGAAATCCAAACCACTCACTTACCTCCCAGCATGAACAGTTACAGGTCAGAACACCCAGAAGCCAGGGGGCATCTCAGCGAAGCATTGACAGAAGACACAGGAGTTGGTACCAGTGTCGCTGGAAGCCCTCTTCCGTTGACCACAGGGAACGAAAGCCTTGATATCACCATAGTCAAGCACTTACAGTACTGTACACAGCTTATTCAGGTACCTATAGTGGGGTGTTTTTTGGGGGGGACCCCCTAAACCCTAGAAATTAAAAAATGTTAGGATTTTGATTATTTGGTATGTGAAGGGAGAAATACAAGCTGCAGAGGAATTCCTGGGCTAGGCCTTGCAAAAAAAACGACCTGGGCAAGCTAGAGCCATTAAGAAACAATACAGGGCCATTGAGGGCAGTTGGCAATGCAAGAGAACTGTCGCCCCCCTCCCCTTGCCCTGAGGTGTGAGCAGACTGGGGGTTTGTAAGGTTGCCAGGGTAACTGGGTGTGAGGTGACAGGAAAAGAGACTTGAGCAAGGGTTGCTGGGATCCATCTTGAGCAGGCTGGCTGCAGGCTGGCTGGGAGAAATGCCTTGAACTTCTCAGCTGCACTGCTGTGGGAGACAAACCCATCTTGAAATGACCATTCTATGAGATCTAGACTCCTCCCATGCAGACCGAAGGTGTAAATAGAAATAGAAATAAACCATATTTCTTAATGCCACGTCAGTCTCCACTGTGTCTCAGTTCTCCAAAGGCCCACAGAACCTCTGTGAGTGCCTAGAACCCCATGGGCTCTTGCCACTGCTTGGCAGAGACGGGGAGGCACCCAATTTCTGATATATATAGTTGGGAGGGGATTGAAAACTTGGGATGATGGGGTGGAATATCTTGAAAGATGGCATGACTGGATGGAATCCTGAGCAGGACAACGTCACACTGCAAAACTTTGTTGCAGATCCCATCTATAGAATAAAATACTATTTTTGCTTGGTAAAATACAAATGCTTCCGCATTACACACATCAGCAGAATTAATGTAAGTTCTATCCAGAGAATTTAGTATACATAACATGCTAAAACTTTGCTCTTCTTTTGTTGTTTCACTAGCAAATTGTATTCTCCAGTAAAACTCCCTTTGTGACAAGAAACCTCCTTGATAAGCTGTCCCAGCAGGTTCTAGTGATTGAGAGTCTTGCAGAGATCAGTAATGAGAACAGCGGGAACATCAGACCTGTAAGCGAAGGTAAGACCTGGCATGGAAAGTTTCCATTTTGAAAGGGTGGGTGCCTGTTTAAATATTCCTTAAGCATGGCGTGCAATACAGTCCTGTATCCATTTATTCACAAGTATTTATTCAGGGTGTGTTGTTTTTAAAGTGTGTTCACGATAATTGGATTATTCATGTCCGCCAGGTCATTGAAACTGAACAGCCATATTTCTAAGGACTATAAAACAGATTAGCAGTTTCTGTTTCCCCTGCTACATGCATCATAGGCTTTAGCCATAGGTTAGGAAACAAAAATGTTGAAAACTGAAAGAAATTATTCATTTCAGAAGTGAAATGCATTTTCACAAACATTTCCTAGTGTATTATCAATGCATATCTCTGCCACCATGTGGGTTAGATTGAAGTTTGCTTCTTCCTTTTTTTAAAAACAATGAGATATGAAATTCTTAAGAAACCAAACCCTTTGCCATAGTGCCTGGATGTGCAGAAAAGCAATAGCCCTAAAGTCAGTTTCTGTTGTAAGCACATATAATCCAGTCAAGCTCGTGAGCCATTGATTTTCAATAGAAATGTACATGGTTAACCATGGAATCAATGGGATAAAGGTGCTTACATTGACCTGGATCCATGTCCAAAGTATACAAAGGGTGATTAGCAATTGAATTATGGTTATCCTTTTCAAATCAGAACAAATCTGCTTTTGCCTTTTAGATTTTTCACTCCGAAAAGCCAGTGCAACCCCTTATAATTTCAAATGAAATTGGCATTTTCAGTCCGTGTTCCTTCAGTGGGGCTCTTAAGCTCTGCAAACATTCATCTGTGATTAGAATATTTATCTTCCTTATACTGAAAGCAGTGACAATCTCTCTTTTGTGATCTTCTTTCCATTCAGCAATTCCGGAATTCCAGAAAAGGGTCTCTCTGCTTTCCTTCTGGAGTAAATGTACCAATCCTTCTGGGTTCTACCACGTCTCTGCTGACAAGATGATCAAACAACTGGATGCCATGTTCGCTACAACACTGAATGACGAGTGCCCAGGACTTGCAGAAACAGGTACAGTTTTCCAGTGTGTTTCTATAGTAGCAGCAGAGAGCATCCATCTCGCTGATGGTGTCTGCAAGAAATCTCTACAGCAGAAATCATGGCTACTGACAGCTATATTAAGTCTTTCAAAGTTGCTTGCTGACATTAGCACACTGAAATATTTTGTTATATTTTGCAAAATGACTTAACCCAAACAAAGGGCTTTTGAAGCACAAATATTGATTTAGTTGATGATTTATATAAACTAGTGTATCCAGTCAGGCAAAAATTGCTACTCTGCTCCAGTCTTCCAGTTACTCATCTTTTGTTTTATAATACTTGCAGATAGATATGCTTTGTGTGCATTTTCCAGCAGATTCTGGAGAAATATAGGTTTCCCTTACAAAAGTAGCAAGCTCCTATTAATCCAAAAACCCATTAGCTGGCTCACAGCTGAGTTTTGGCCTACCAGAATGCCTTAGATCCTCGCGAATTGCGTATTGGCAAGCTGCAAGAAAACATGTCTTTCCTGTATCAGTCTCTACAGCCACAGAAGGCACAGTAACTCTCCAATGGTTTAATTTCACAGTCCTCCATTGTCTCCCAAGAGACAGATACCACCAGGCTGGCATCATTGCATGGCCACCCATTTAGCAATAACTGAGCTGTTGAATGTGGTACTTAATACTGAACTACTACTACTACTACTACTACAGGTTGATCAAATTGGGGGTCAAAGTGGTGCTGTTGGTGTCCTTTCCAAATCCTGCTCCTTCTACCCTCTACCTACCCCTAGTCCACTGTTTTTCTACATTGAAGTTTATTCCATGAGGCTTTACTCTCATTTAAAACACTCGGGCCTTTTTCTGTATGCTTGTAACTTTTGCCCACACCGCCTGTGTGCTACCACCTTTTTATTTGCTTCAAATCCCTCATAAAAACCCAATTTTTATGTAACACGTTTGCCTCAGTTCCTTAGTCCTTGTGCTCTACTGTGACTTAGAAAGCAATCCTAAGCCCTGATCCACTGGCTGCAGGTAAATAAGATGGGACAGAGGTGCCTCTCTGCTGGTAGAGAGCAGCTCTGAGCTGGGGGCATGTCTACAGCACACATAAAGCACTCTTTGTTTCTGCTGGTCATAGGTTAGGGTTGCCATGTTTCAAAAAGTGAAAATCCGGACACAAAAGTAGTTAAGCTCCCCCCCCCCAAAAAAACACCCCTAAAAATAATAATGAATTTTTGAGTTAAGTAAATTCGCCAAAATCTACATGAGTTGCTATACATCCAGATTTTCCCAGACATTTCAGTGATTCATGCCCAGACACTGCTTCTGATGACTGAATCCTGGCCGTGTCTGGGAAATTCTGGGTGTGTGGCAGCCCTATCATGAGTGCCAGTAGCAGGAGGAAGATAGGCTCTGTTGCACTAGGGAAGGAATGTGAATCAAAAGCAACATCCACATTCAACTGTACCATGACTTGCAAACTTATTAAATCAGCACAGTGCCTCCTAGAATTTTAATCTGCTTTTTTTTATCTTGTCATGCACAGTGTTCAAAACCTTGGTATCACATATCTTGGATCGAGCAGAGCCTGTCCTCTCCTCTAGTCTGCCCTTGGAAATCATAACAGTTTTCCAGTATTACAACTATTTTGCCAACAAAAATGTCCACGATCTGGCAAATTATTTGCTTCAGCTTGCAAGAGAAGGTAAGAATCATCATATGGTTTCCTAGGGAAGGTTATCTTTAAAAGAAGAAGCACAGCATGAAATAATTCCATTTGCTGCTCCAAAGAATCCAGGAGTATGCTTTAAGTTAAGATTCACAATGCACACATGAATGGTGTGCTTTGAACTAAGGCAAAAACAACACCTACAGCTGGGGGAAATCTGAAGATCAAATCATGGGCTCTCCCTGAATAGCAAGATCTGCTACGTGTTTATTCGCATAAAAACCATACACACAAACACATAACTTCTATTAGCCGAGAGTCTTGAAGCTATTGCGAATGATGTAATGTAAAGTCCGTTTTAGTTGAAGGGTGATAGCTCAGTAGTAGAACACATAATGTCCCAGGGTCGTTCTCAGCATTTCAAGACAGGTCAACGAAAGAGTGCAATGCAAAACTCAGCCAAGCAGTATACATTACACTGAGTTAGATGGACCAGTAGTTAGGCAAGCTTCCTGTGTAAACTCTGCAGTTTGCCACAAGGTGTCCCATATCAAAGATGCCAGCAAAACAACCTGGATGGTTGAAGAACGTAAGATGACTGTTAAACTAATTTTGACTTATGGGGGCTGCTGGAAAAACTCGTGCTTGATCCGGTTCCTCACATATTCCTTAAAATTTTCTGTGTTCAGGTTTTGGGTTTTTTTGAAAAAAGAAGAGCACTTTTGGAGATGAATGCAAGCGGAATTCTAACCAGCACAGTAAAAAGCAGCAAGCTTTCCAGTGCCCTGTCCAATGAGCTGCAAAAGAATTGGGCTAAAGGACAAGCACTGGACACTTGATTTTTTTTTTAAGGGCTTGGGGATTTTTTTATAATCTACATGCAATAGAATTAACAATTGCAAACAAATTTGGCAAGATCTATTTATGCTCTGTGGGGACGCGGGTGGCGCTGTGGGTTAAAGCCTCAGCGCCTAGTGCTTGCCGATCGAAAGGTCGGCGGTTCGAATCCCCGCGGCGGGGTGCGCTCCCGCTGCTCGGTCCCAGCGCCTGCCAACCTAGCAGTTCGAAAGCACCCTCGGGTGCAAGTAGATAAATAGGGACCGCTTTCTAGCGGGAAGGTAAACGGCGTTTCCGTCTGCAGCTCTGGCTCGCCAGAGCAGCGATGTCACGCTGGCCACGTGACCCGGAAGTGTCTTCGGACAGCGCTGGCCCCTGGCCTCTTGAGTGAGATGGGCGCACAACCCCAGAGTCTGGCAAGACTGGCCCGTACGGGCAGGGGTACCTTTACCTTTACCTATTTATGCTCTGTATTGATTCTCCTCTGCCATCAGTCCCTTTTACCACTAAATTTCTGGCTATGGACTTTAAAGACCCAACATGTTGGCCGCCCCAGGTGGTCGCAGTGACACCTAGAGTGCCTCATTATGTGGATGAAGTTGCCAGACTTCCTGGTAGCAGCTAGTAGTGATGTGGACACTGCCTTCCAATGAAGGCAATCCACAAACTGATTCTATGGAGTAGCTTAAACACATGCGAAAGCTTGGACACCTGTTGCTGGGAATCACAAGTACTCAGGTCCTGCTTGCAGGCGTTCAATAACTACCTGGTTGGCTATGACTATGAGACCAGGATGCTGAACTAGGTGGGCCTGTGACATGATCTTACGCTCATATGTTGTCGCTGTCTTTCTGTGGTGAACATAAGCAACTTAGAGGGACATTCTTGTTCCATTTCAGCCTTAATGGTGCAGACTCTACAGTCCTTAAGAGATGAAAAGTTCTTGCAGAATAAAGCCACTTTAACCTCCTTCAGCCTCCCACCTCAGCAAGAAGTACTGAAATCTTTGGCTCTCCTCCTCCTGACTGAAAACAAAAGGGAGACCCACGAGGCTGTGGCATCCTTGTTGTCGGCTGCAGCAGAAGACAAGGACTTCAGGGAAAAGGTAGGTGCGATTGGAAACGGTAACAAAATTATGAGCACAGTGGTACCTCGGGTTACATATGCTTCAGGTTACAGACTCCGCTAACCCAGAAATAGTGCTTCAGGTTAAGAACTTTGCTTCAGGATGAGAACAGAAATTGTGATCCGGCGGCGCAGCAGTGGCAGCAGGAGGCCCCATTAGCTAAAGTGGTGCTTCAGGTTAAGAACAGTTTCAGGTTAAGTACGGACCTCCGGAACGAATTAAGTACCTAGCCCGAGGTACCACTGTACTGGGGTAGAGCTGTTAGATTTCAGATAGGGCATTTCTCTGAGGCTATTAAGGCTTCATGGTGGGAGGGAGCGCGCTAGCTAGACAGGGTGGTCTAACATTTCATATCAAGTGCTGCCTTGTATGGTGGGGGGAGCAAGGCCAAAATTTGATGCGTCGCCTCCAGCCCTCATGCTGCCTTCCCAAAGCTAAGTGAGGCACCAGGCTCTGGGAAAGAGGTGTTAGTCTCTGGCAGAGTCCTAGAGGCCTCCCACCTCCTTCCCAAAGGTGGGAAAGTGCCAGTTAGGCTTTGGGACTTGAGGACCCTGTCAGAGCTCTCACACCTCCTTCCTAAAGCTCCATGCCTTACTTACCTGGCTTTGAGAAGGCAGCACCAGGAGGGGCCTCCAATGTTGCTGAGGACCGGACCACCCTGAGTTAGGAAGTGGGGTTGGGGCTATAGGACTGTTTAGCCAAGCAGCAGCACGTAGAGAAACAGCATCTCTCCCTATATAACCCCAGCTGGGATAGCTCACTTGGTAGAGCATGATACTCTTAATCTCAGGGTCGTGGGGTCAAGCCCCACATTGGGCAAGAGAGACCTTTATTGCAAGGAGTTGGACTTAGATGTCCCTCAGGGTCTCTTCCAACTCTGTGATCCTTTACACGCAGGGAAGCACTGCTTCAGGTATTGCATTGATTCATTGTGAGTTTGGATTAGGGCCCTGGTGTAAAGGTATTCAGGCTTTTTACCTCTGTTTTTGATTTTGGATTGCATTAGTTAGGTGGTCTTTTTGCTATAATTGTTGTTAATCCTAATTTATATTGGTTTTATAGTTTTAAATTGGAATAAGTAAGCTGCATGCACTACACATATGCCAATAATTTGGAATGGCCCCTGGAGCACATAATCTGCTTTAGTTACTCCTTTGGAGGGGAACCAGATGTTGCTGAACTGCAATGCCCTTCATCCTTCATCATTGCCAATACTGGGTGGGGCAGAGTTGGAGTCCAACAACATATGGAGGACTGCTGGTTCTCAATCTTTGCCTTAAGTGCTGCCTTAGGTCTTTCTGTGAGATGCAGCTGCAGCTTCCTCCTCATTGCCTCCCTCTTTCCCCCCCTCCCAGGCTTTAATTTATTACTGCGAAACCCTTGCACAGCCCAGCCTCCACCTGCAGAAGGCAGCTTGTCTGGCCCTGAAATGCCTCCAGGTAAAGTTTGCCTTCTTTTCTTTCCCAGGCACAACAAAAGGTCAAGCCATAGCAAGGGTTTCAATAGCCCCTCTTGAGCAAACAGCAAAAATCAGAGTCTTGTTCTTCTGCATTAGCCATCCTGATATTACTTTGCAAAAGTGAGGATTTTTTTTTTGTACGAGTAATTTAGAACCTTGAAGTATCTCCAGGATGAGAAGTGTGAACTGTGCATGAGAACTCTTGCCCCTTTAAGAGGTGCACAGACTTAACTTATAATCAGAAAACTAATGCTTACGCAGTAGAACAACAACTATATATGGAGGACACTGGAAAATGGGGAAGGGGGGCTTTGCCAGTGCAGTAGCACCAGGTTCTGCCGTTGCACCTACATTTGGACTAGGATCTGTTTAAATTGCTATCATGTTGTGGTTTTTGTACTTCCAGACAAAACCACCACATAGATTGTAGCACCATTTGAGTTCACAAGAAGTACTGGGGCAGAGCAATTGCACCAGCGATGGTGGGCGGGGTGTGGGGGTGTGGCAGATCCACTGCTATTGCCCAAGCCCTGCTGGGTCAAGGCAGTCAGGGCAAAAAGTGATGGCGGTGGTGGGAAACCAGTTGTTTTTCCTCCTCTCCCACTGCCTACATAACTGCTGGCCTAGCTTCCAGCTCTGTTTGGGAAGGGGCTGTTGGAAGAATGAAAATGCTGAGTATCCTGAGGCAGTGGCGGAGCTGGGTGCTCCGGCACCCAGAGCAGCACACATGTCACGGGGGCGAGGGCGATCCTCCCAAGGGGAGGCCGGTCTTGGCATGGGTGTGCGCTGAATGTTAACTCCTTCAGGCTGAAGGGGGGTGACATTCAGCGTGCGCCCCCAAGCCTACAGCAAGCCGGGGGAAGGGGGAGTGCCGCAGCAGCTGCTTTGCCGCTTGCCACTCACTGGACTTGGGGGCATTGTGCCGAATGTCACCCCCCTTCAGGATGACACCCAGGGTGGCTCACACCCCCACACCCCTTCCTACACTCCTGTTCTGAGGTTCCTCAGCCCCCCCACAATATTCTCCAAACACTCCCCATTTTAGGACTCACTAGTGGTGGAGCACTACCTATAGGATATCCGAGACTATAGCATTGCACCCTAAACTTCGCTTAACCTATGGTGCATTGCCTAATCTCAGGGAAGACAGAATTAAAAGCAAGTCATGAAATGACCAAAAAACCAACAACCCCTCCCTACATAGAAATTTGTCTGCATATACCCAAATCAGCTGTAGAATGCCATTGTAATACAGAATTAACTGGAGATTTTTAGTAATAACCTTTTAGTTATGACAAGTGTGGCTCTTGTAGCATAGTAGTAGTTTAGTAGTAATAAATCTATCGTTGTGAATAATAGTCATTTAAAGAGTGTTTGTTCATAATGCAATAAGGTACGTAAGACAGTAAGACAAAAGTTAACAAAGCTCGTGAAAGAGAACCTAGGACCTGCAACAGCATTTCCTGCAGGGATCCAGCTGACGTGAGCTGTTTATCTTTTCCTTGACTGTTTCGTGCATCTTCAGTTTCATGCCACAAGTGCTACCAAAATGTATCAGGTGTCTCCCAATGGAGGGAGCAGATCCACACGATATTTCATTTTACATGTGGCTCTGCTGTCCCCACTGAAATTACGTAGTGAGGAAAGTCATATGTGGATAAAAGCCCTCCTCTGTTGCACTCTGTGGGTGCATCAGACAACACATGTGGGATTCTGGATTTGAGCTCTGGGCTTCTGCAAAGAAATTGCAAAGTCCAGATGAGTCCATAAAATGTTTCACACAGAGTTGAACAACTGGACAGAGAATCGGTGATTATCATAAACCATTTGGAATGAGAATAGAAAATAATTAATTTGTTTTTGTTTTTGGTATAGGCAACTGAAAGTATTAAAATGCTAGTCACGCTTTGCCAGTCTGACAATGAAGAGATCAGGAAGATAGCCTCTGAAACCCTTCTTTCTCTTGGTAGGTTGACTAACTTTATGCCATTCCTCTATTAAAAAATAAATAAATGTGAGAGTAAAAGCAAACTGATGAAAAAATGGGACAAAAGCAGAGAGTGGGGTGTGGGTAATAGAAGAGCAATGACAAAGAGAAACTAGGAAGCACTAGCACAGTACTGGTGATTCCCAAACTCTTATTTCTCCATAACATCTGAATCAGAAGAGGCAGTTAAAGCCCTCAATCAGTGGCTGGATGCAATGGTGGGCTGGACTGAGCAGTCAATGAACTCAGCTTGGACCCTAGGAAGACAGGGGTGGGTGGTGGCTCCTACGTGTGGGAGATAGATCTGTCACCTGTTCTGACTGGCGTTGCACTCCCTCTGAAGGAGCAAGTCCGCAGTCATCTGTGGCTAGGGGTGCTTTCTACAAGCTCTGGCTACTATGCCTGTTGTTACTGTTCCTGGACCACAGTAGCATGACCACAGTGACCCACGCATTGGTAACATCAAGACTTGATTACTGTAGCACACTTTATGTGGGTCCACTCTTGCATCTGGTTCAGGAGCTGTAGCTGGTGCAGAACACAGCAGCCAAACAGCTCACAGGAGCAAGTTACTGGCAATGTGTTTACTCCTCTGCTGAGATGTGCCCTGGTTGCCAATTTGCTTCTGAGCTTCTTTTGCTAATTCTCAAAGCCCCCCCAAAAACCCTTGGGCTCAAAGTACCTTAAAGACCATAAGATCCCTTATGCTCCATCTAATCATCCTCTGATGGGGCACTTCTTCCACACCCGAGCTTTGGTCAGCCTTTATTAGGGATTGAGCCTTTACTGTGGCAGGCTCTGCTCTGCAGAACTCCCTGCCCATCTTTTAGGCATCTCCTAAAAGCAATGCTGGTCAGACAGGCCTTTGCAATGCAAATTTCTTTTTCCCAACCAACATTTATTGCTTTTTTAATAGACGCTTTTATTGCTCCAGCTGTTTTGTATGGTATATACCTCTTTGTTGGGGTCTGCAAAAGTGGAACTTTACAAATATTTAAATCCATAAATTTGCAGCCACTGAACAGCACCTAACCTTCCCTTAATGCAGTGGTTCTCAAAGGGTGTGGCAGGAAAGAATGGCAAGCATGGCAGGAAGATTCAAGGACAATCAGCATACTGTTTCGGGAATAATTCATATTCTTACGTAGCTGCATTGTTTTATATTTTCTGGATGTCCCATGATCATGTTATAAAGTAGTTGTGTTCTATGTTATAAATCAAGCACTGCTAGTTGTTTCTTTTTGTTTTCCAATGTATTTATCAATTTTCAAAAAATTGGTGTGGCACAAGCATATTTTTATTCTGAAAGTGTGGCCTGGAGAACCTCTGCGTTCATGTAACATTTGCCTTGCTTCTCTCATTTTTCTCTGCTCAGGAGAAGATGGACGGTTGGCATATGAGCAACTAGATAAATTCCCTCGTGAATTTGTTAAGGTTGGTGTACGACGTGGGACTGAGGTAGCCACAGCCTTTTAAGAGTTTAATCTGCATATTAACACAACAGCTTCAGAGGCTGGTCTTCTTTAACCACAACGGTGCTGTAGCTGAACTGAAAGAAGATTCACAGGTGTTCAAAGAAGAATGAATTTGAGGGCTGTTACTGGCTTCGCTCTGTAACTTATAATGAAAACAGTGATTTGTCAAAGATTGCAGTTGCTTTGCTTTTGAGTGAAACTAGGTCACTGCCATACAGTCAGCCTCGGCAAATACAACAAAAGTTTTGTAATCATAAATGAGGCATTTTAAATTGTATGTGGTGGGTTTTCTGTGGATATAATTGCATCAGTTTAAAACTTTGTGATGCTTCCTCTAAATCGGTGGAAAGGAAAAAGCAAACTGAGTAGGACTTTTAACAGCAGTTATGACTCCCATCTGTGCTGTGCCTCAGTTGCCTTCAAGTATCTCCTGCCTTGTTTTTGTTCTTAGTAGCACCATTTAGTATGAACAATCTTCAGATGACGGGCCTGACTCTGGAAACAGTTGGATGCAAACTTCAAGTTTCAGTAATTCTCTGTCTCATTTCCTATTTCTATTCTTGCTCTTTTCTGGCTTCCAGTAATGACCTCTGATAAATTGCAAATGATTTTTTAAAATAAAAACAAACACTCTCAAGCAGTTGTGCAGGTTGTATAAAACAAACAGGTGTTTTCCTTTTTTCCAGAAAGGGCATATGGCCACATTATACTTTTACATGAAAACACCGAGATTTAATCTTCCTTTCCCCTTCCTTGACATTTCAAAAAAGAATGAGGTTTTGTGCATTTATAGCTGGGAGCTACAATGATTTCAATGTAAAAGAGAACAAGTGGTGGAGATCTCTGGGACTACTTCAAATTGAGTTGTTCACACACTCTCCCTATCTGTAACAATCAAGGTGACAGACAGCATGCTATGATGCTAGTTTTCTTAGAAGTAAATCCCAGTGTGCAATGGTGGTTACTCCCAAGTTAGTATGCATGGGTTGTAACTTGAAGGTGTTTTATTGAAGCCCTCATCAGACAATAAAGTTTGAAGTGGCTCATAGCTCTTCAACCATTGGGCACGCCTCCTAGGAGACATACAGATTGTGAAGTGCTGATTGTTGGTTTTTTAAAAATAAATCTAACAGAAGTCTTTCCCCCCTTTTTTGCCAAAATGCATTGGCAAGCCAGTATTCTTAATTGTTAATGTTGTAACACTGTATATACCTGTATATTATAAATTATAAATATTCTCTGATTAAAAGCTGTACAGTCACTCAAAGGTTTTACTGAAGGGGGAAAGTCTCTTTTATGAAATGTGAAATAAGTAATTGTGCTCTGGTTTTTACAGCACATTGCTGCCACAAGCCTACAGTCTTTCATTGTCGTCTTTTGTATTGATTTTTGGCTTACATTTGCCTTCTAGGTTTGTGGTATTTGTACTCATATATATGGCTCCTGTTTAAGTTATAATAAAGATTATTTTTGAATTACTAAATAGCCTTGTTTTTACTTTGGTCGACTTATTTCTTCCACCAGTGCTAGACCTGGACTTCAATTTGATCAAGATGGTAGTTCTGAGAAAAAAACAGCAAGTAACCTCAAATGACAATATGTCCAGGTATCCCGTACACTGTCACCCAAGCTTTGTTTGCCTATAAATATGTCAGAAGAGCTGGCAAAAAACATGTTTCAGCACTAGGGAGAAAGCACTGCAAAACTGCCTCCCTTCTGAGTTTTTAAAGCTACAGCAAAGATCTGCAAGTACACCTGGAAGTCTGAGTGGGCTGCCTGCGGACAGTTGCTGAATTACCTCCAGGAAACTTTGCAGAGGAACTAGCCCTTCTGCAGTTTGTTGGGAAGATGGTGGTAGAGGTGGTGTTTGGATCTGCCAGCCTCCACCGCTGGACAGGTAAGGGAAAATAGCTCTATCTGTAAGAAGGTATGAGCAACAATAAAGTATCGGTTGTGGAGGGAAACAAGTTTCTTTACAAAGATAATTTAGACCCATGGGGCAGAAGGATGAATCTCACTTTTCAAAAAATGTGAAAATATAACTTATTGGCTTAACCCACCACCAACCGCAGGATAGGTTAGCTAAGAATCTACGTAAGTATGACATCATACTATCTCCATTTTCCATTCTATTTGCTGCACTCATTGCCTAGTTACCAGCTGCGTGGGCTTGCGAGTCAAACGTGAATCAATACTTCAGTCTCCCAACACTTTCCTGTGGGTAGAGTGAAATACAGCTTTAGAAAGACACTTTTCCTGAAACAAGTCTTCAGGCAATATGGGAAGCAAGTTTAGCAAACTAGCAGCCTGGTATAACAAGCATATCAAGCATGAGAGGGAACCCGCAATCAAGCTCATAGACCCTGTCTTTCACCACCATAAAATCAAAACCTACGGCATTGAGCTGAGAGATCCAGAGCTGCCCCTGGAGGACAGAGCCACAGCTGCATGCTATATTGGACTTCTAACTTACACAGGTATGCATGTAAATAGACAACAGTGGCCAGTTTGAGAAAAGTGTATTGTGTCCAACTAAGTTATAGTTGGGCTAGGCCCATTAAAATGATAAGACCAAAGTTAATTGTGTCCTAGTCCAAGTAGAAACAACACTAGATACGACTGAGTAAATGTGCGGTAAAATTGTAAGTATGTTTAATAGCTCAAGTGTCAGTATTCAAGGGACTCCATCTCATGGCTAGGAAATCTCTCAATTTACATTAGCCATTAAAAATGGACAAATATTCAGGCATAGCAGTGTTCCAGAATATTAGTGAAATAATCAGTAACCTGTCTTCCTTTACAGGTGGTGTCAATGCTGCTTTGCTTGCATCAGAATACATTCAGGATATGATTAATATTTTGCTTATGCCAGATACTTCTGGGGAAGTGAGGACCTATGTATTAAAAGGGTTGTGTGGCATTTGCTACCTAAGCTACTTAAACCAAAATGAAGCCAAAGACAGACATCTTATGGAAATTCTCCTTGCTTATCTGGATGAAGATGAAGACCCGGAAGATGACGACCCTCTAGATATAATCACTATGAAGCTCTGGGTTTGCTACCTTATGACGGTTGTCTGCTGTAACAACATCCCTTATCTCAGGTTATTTAATGAAGTGGGTGGCCAAAAGCTACGTAAAAGTCTGGAGGCCCTGTCTAAGTTGGAATGGTTTAGCTGGCCGCAAAACTATGCCAAGTTAATGCTAGCCCTTCTAGCCTACCAAGAACAGATAAAAGAATCACTAACAGGTAGAGCTAAGAAATCCAGCTTACCGTAAAAGTGCCAGGTGGTAAATGGTGTTTAGGGAAGTATCCAGAAATACTAAGTAAATTACTGGTTGGGGCTGGCATATAGCATATGTACTACACTTCTGTTCTCAAAGGTTTAAAGGGGGTGGGAACTATTATTCTATGTCTATTACCTCTTAAATAGCTGGCTTAGACTTGCAACATATGTTCTAAAGTACAGCATTTTACAACTGTGTAATCTGTGCAGAGAAGTTTATTTGGCAGTTCCACATACATGAATAAAAAACTATTTACAAATTGAAATACATAGTATTCCCATTTAATCAAGTAACCAGATGAAGTCTAACACTTCCATTATACTTCCACTGCTGCAAAACCCACCCTTTGAAATTTCAAGTGAATCTTTATATTTCAAAGGATTCTACTCTTCCCCACCCCAGACATGACACACGGGCAGTTCATTTTCCCTTTCAGAGGCCCAATACTTTCAGAGATTACTTGTTTCATTTGTCTGCAGATCTGTAGAATTCCTTGAGAGCTGTGAAGGTTCCCCTTCAGTTTCTCCATCTAAATCCTCCTCAGTAGAATCACTTTCCTCATATGCAATTTCTTCCAGGTCTAGATTTTTCAGTGTCTCTAGACTTTCTGGTGCCTGTCCAGTTAGTCGCTAGAGAGGTATGATGAGACATTAGTGATACTGTCAGAACAGTGGTAGAATTTAGCTTTTGAAGCCAAGTAATATATTATACAGCAGTTAACTTTTTTTTAGAGATATTACACCATCACTACATGCTTTATACAACAATTTGCAAAGCACCTTGCACATTCTCCTAATAACATTATCTTACATGGCGGTAAGAAGTATCATCTTACTGCAAATCTTCGGGGATGGGAGGGAAGGGAGATGTTGCAGAGACAAGATGTGAATGACTGACATAAAATACAGGATTCTGTGCTGTTAGACCTGGTTGAGATGAAGTAAAAAAAGTTCACATTGTCTCAACCAAGTCTAACAGTCACAGAATCCTACATTTTATTTTTGGATATACAACTTTAACCTGCAGAGAAGTGTACAGTATATTCAATTTTGACTTTATAGTCACTTTCTCTAGAGACTACCTCAGAAAATAATTTTGAGGCAAGGCTGGGAGAGTCCTAGCACATGACCTCCAAACTTCAGATTAGACAAGATCTCTGCAAATCACAGACGCCAACACTGATGTTACTTGTGTACAAGCTTCAAGTATCAGCTGTTAGACCCACAGATGGTCCGGGAATCAGCGTGTTTTTACTTGAGTAGAATGTGTGTTTTTATTTAAAATGCATCTCTGGGTTATTTGTGGGACATAGGAATTTGTTCATTTCCCCCCAAAAAATATAGTCCGGCCCACCACATGGCCTGAGGGATGGCGGACCAGCCTACAGCTGAAAAAGGTTGCTGACCCCTGCACAAGATCTTTGTGAGATCAATCAAAATAACACATTTTGTCTGGGTTTATCAACAGGGCACTTGAGCATATGTTCCACCACCCACATTAGTTCACCATTTACTCTGTTTTTGCAAAGTAGCCCCAATAATAGATGGTAACAATCCCTTGTGCAAGATTAGACAAGATGCAGAATACACTTTGAGAATATTGCTGTTTACCACCACTGTAGCTTACCTCAATCATATTTGCCATATATTGTACATGGCTGGCTAGCTCTGCAAGCTCTTCATTTTCTTCTTTTAGACGAGCAATTTCACCATCTTTTAATTCAATTTCCTTATGGAGCTAGGAGGGAAAGCAGACAGAGTTTAAGCATCAATGGTAGTGAAAATCTGATACTTTTGCTGATACTACATAAAATTACCTTTTCATTTTCTTGCAACACCTCATACAGAGCTTTCCTCCTTTCCTCAGCCAATTCCTTCCAATACCGAGATGAAGGATTGCCTGCAAAGAAATTAAGGCTTTTAAAGCCCCCATGTGCACATCATAGAAAACCACTGTTAATGGTTTACAGTGAACATGCAGACAGGTTCTGCTTGCTCCTCCTAGTGTGAGCAATAAGCCATGATCCTTGGTTTTTGCATTCTATCTGAACCAGTTTATGCTTTATTTGCTCAAATCAACCACAAATGGCCAGAGCAAATGTTGGCTTTACAATGTAGTTTGTTCAGAATGAAAAAATGCAATCCCCAGTTCAGACATAATGCCTTATAAGCCAAGGAGCATCACTGATTGCTCCCAATGTACATTCATGACAAGCCATTAGCTATAGCTTACTGTGGCATACAAATGCAACAACAAAGACTGTGGCTCATGCTTTACATGCACACAGTTGAAGGTTCAATCCTTGAAATCTCCAGGTAGGGCTTGGAATCTCCCATCAGAAGCCCAGGGAAACGTGTCAGTCAGTGGAACCTGATGGACCAATGGCCTGACTCAGACAGCTTCCTATGTTTCTAGGACTGCAAACTATGGTATTCAAAATTTGATTTCTGGGACTCCCTTCCCAAACTTTTCACTCAAGTCATATTACTACAGTATTAAGAAAATATATAGCCAACTTTTCCACTGCAGAAACACTCAGGCACCTTACAGTTACTAAAACCATCCACACACACAAACATACAGCATTAAAGCAGAAAATGTAAGAAATGTAAGACTTAAATGTAGGAATTGCTGCTGATCAAGCTGCTTATCTCCATGCTTCCTTTTGATTAGACTAAGCCTGCTCAACTACCGTATTTTTTGCTTTATAAGACTCACTTTTTCCCTCCTAAAAAGTAAGGGGAAATGTGTGTGCGTCTTATGGAGTGAATGCAGGCTGTAGGCTGCAGCTATCCCAAAAGCCAGAACAGCAAGAGGGATCACTGCTTTCGCTGCGCAGCAATCCCTCTTGTTGTTCTGGCTTCTCAGATTCAGAATATTTTTTTTCTTTTTTTCCTCCTCCAAAAACTAGGTGCGTCTTGTGGTCTGGTGTGTCTTATAGAGCGAAAAATACGGTAGCTAAGAGTATTGGGGGCCCCCAATACATGATTTGTCAAGTCAAATGCCATCTGCAAAGGTAGTGTGGCACTATTACTAAGTGAATCTTCATTTCAATACAGTGCAGCAGTTAAGTGCTTTCCATATTCTGCCAAACTCGCCCAAGTTTGTCAAAGCAGAAGCAAAAACCTATGCATGCAAGAATGTGCATTTGAGCAACCACACTGAGAAGTGTCTACCATATTATTTTCTGTAGGTTCACACTTGCTTATCACTGGCAAAGTATCGAGAGGGAAAGAAAGCAGCAGAGGAGAGGAACAGAAGCAGAAAATGTTTTGCCCTATTTTCATCCCCCTTTTAGTCTATTTGACCCAACCAGTCCATTTTCTTCATATTTACCATATGTTACACAGTTCCAGCACAGCAACATAAAAGGAAACCAGACAAATTCATAAAGGATAAAACCTGTCAATGGCTACTAGTCAAGTTGCATATATGTTACCCTCAGATTCAGAGACAGAATACTTCTAAATACCAGCTGGAAAGGCCATTGCCTTCATGCAAGACTAGTTAGATCTTGGGTCATATCCAGCAGAGCTCTTTCACCAAGGCAATTTATGTTTCCATATACCTTCCAGGCTCAGCATTTATTAAAAGATTGTCACTGCTTTTTTTCTTAAGAAGCAACATACCTTTTACTGTAAGATCGGAAGCCTGAACTCCTCTTACAGTTCTGTATTCTGTTTCAACAGCAACTTCTGGTTTGGAAGCCTTTGAGCTAAGCTGATCACTCCAAAGTTTCCTCTTGATTGAAGATTTGGCCTGCTGAGAGTTTTATTAGTTGAGAATTCCAAGCAGGCATATCTTAACAAGCCATTCTTCCCACCTACTCAGTTAACCGTAAAACTATATTCCCACTTGTCATCTGATGCAAAGTTTTAGGGATTCAATGACTGAAGATGGATCTTCAGGTGCATTCAACATAGCATTCAACCCCATTGGTACATGCAAGCCTATATACTGTGTAGACTAGCAATCTAATTGTATATTATCAATGAAAATTAACAGAACAGGCAAATTTCAGCTTAACTGTCAGCTCACTTAAGCTTTCTAGCTTCCAAAAATATATTGCTAAGATTGCATTCCAGCAGCAGTACATACCTCCTTTGCCCTTCCAACAAGACAACCTGTAATAGATGGTTGTATCATCTTAAGGGTCTGTCTTTGTGATGTGCAATTTTTATTGCTTGTAGAACTATTGCTTGTAGAAGCCTGCTTTGAAAAGAACACATTCAGTGAATCTACTTCACCTAGAATTGAAGGTTTTCAATTCAAAATTTTCAAGAGAGCTTGTATTGCCATTTAAGGGTTACATACATTTCAGTTACATGCAGTAAATCAGGTCATCTTTATACAGAACTGGATCTCACATGATGTTAAACACAAGTTTTGCATCTTAAATACTGGCTTTTGAACTTTGTCTTAACTGCAGGCCTGAATTTCTGCTTAATGTCATTTCACCAATAAGGAGTATTGAGAGCACCTGAGACACACACATTTTTACATGACAAAAAAATTACTTGAGTGCACATTTCCTTTGATTTGTGCTGGGTGCCTAGTTGCTTTGCCTGAGACATAACATACTGATCCAGCCAGGGTATTGTTTTGGAGGAACAGAATGTCTATCACCTTCCTTGTCATATGTAAATACCCATTTCCTGCATTAGTTCTTTTTTTAAAAAAATGTTACACTGCCACCATGAGATAGCAAACAATGGTAGATAATCAAACAAGGATAGCAGGAACATAATGTCATACTAGCGTGAGAAAGTTAGCGATTCACACTGTACTTCACATGGCAAGAGCTCACCTTTCCCACGGTAAAGTTTCTACTGCCAATTAGCTTTACTATTGAACTAAAAGGACAAGTGCCAGGTACTCTGGGAACCAGCACTGTGCTACACTTCAAATAATACTTACTGCTGTTGAAGTAGCCAATGAATATTTCTGACAACTGCAGCCTATCACTTGCTTGGATTAACCTATTACTTTTAATATTTTATGTTTAACGAGGTAGTGCTTTCTGAATAGCAAAACCAGACAGCAAGTACAAATTTAACTATGGAGGTTGGCAAAGTGGAGGGAGGGGGAGAGAAATGAGCAGCAGGGTCAAGAACAGATGGGTGTGAAGCCAACATCCCAACAACCCCCTTTATCGCTACACAATTTAGATTCCCTCTTCAGTTTCCTTTATTCTACCAAAATGAGCAGCATCACTCTTCAGTAAGAATCCACAAATTAGCTTGTTATGGAAACCATGGTGAGTATTCCTCCCACTTTAGCAATTATGACCTGAAGTGCAGCAGAACATGCCTCCCTGGGCCAAAATATGATCCAAACACATTTATAGTGAAGGGTGACAAAGACAAGCTAAAAGACGGGTGCAAGGTAGGCGATTTACACCTACAGTTGCATTGTGCTTTAAAGATGCTACAAGCACCTTCTTAGACTCCTATGAGAGAATGGGTCTCATCTCTGAAATGCCAATCTGTCTTGTAACAAGCTACATCCCGTATCTAGACTGACTACCACCTCCACACTGTTTCAAACAGCAAGCTTTTCCAGCCCTACCTGGAATCAAGTCTGGGACCTTCTGCAGACAAATCTTACAATTTACCACACAGCTATAGCCCCTCCAAGCATGTGAAGGGGATGAGCAAATCAACCACCTGTGTATTGCAACTTTGTGCTAGTTACAAGGAACACAGGGAACGGATCCTCTTTGTTGGCTTGGCTGTCAAGCAATGTGTCTTGTAGAACTGAAAGCACATAACATCCATCACTCAGAGGGCATAGGATCTTTGCACACAACTATGAGCAGATCACATTTTAAGACACTAGGACAGAGATTTTCAACCTTTTTGAGTCCTCGGCTCCCTTGACCAAATACATTCTTTCTCCCTTGACCAAATACATTCTTTCTGCGGCAACCTTGTGGGGCTCAGGAGCTGGCAGCCTCTCATGCTTTCTCAAACACCCTCCCTTGTGGAATGCTCCCTCAGCCTCCTCTCCTCTCTCATTGGGAGTCCTCTGGGCAGCTTCTGCCGCTGCTCCTAGCTAGCCCCAGAGGCACCATTAGCCTGGGGAGCTTGTAGCCAGGGTTGCTGCAACAAACAGCTGTGCAAGCCTTTAGGAGGCAGAGATGTGAGGGCATCAGAGAAGGAGGGGAAGGGAAGAGGAACAGAGGCCAGTGTTGCTCGTGGCACCCTTGACCATCATTTAAGGCAACCAACGGTGCCACAGCACATGGATTGAAAATCACTGCTCTAGGGCAAGACACACATAATGTCTGTACACATTTAAGTACTGGCCAAGACATATTCTCCAAAACATCTGAATTAATAGCACCTAATTATTATTAACAGGTGCTTCCTCTCTTACCGTATTTTCATACCTTTCACTCTCCAATTAAACAAAAACAGTATTATGAATGCAACATTTTATAGCCACTGCCATAGAATCCTTCAAATCCCTTGGCAAGGCTACCACCATTACTGTACAGTGGTACATCGGTTTAAGAACAGTCCGGTTTAAGAATGATTCGGTCTACAAACTCTGCAAAACCGGAAATAGTGTCCCTAAGAACGGAATCCGAACGGTGGAAGGGCGCCGGCGGCGGGAGGCCTCATTAGGGAAAGCACGCCTCTATTTAAGAATGGACTTCCGGAACGGAATAGGTTCATAAACCGAGGTACACTGTACATCAAACTTCCTTGTTATAACTCAATTAGGTTCAGTCTCATATGTAAACACAAATCCTGGTGACAATAAGCAAGGCAGTAGCATAGACTGTAGTGCTACAGAGGTATCTGTGGTTGGTTCTAGACCAGGCTTCCTCAACCTCAGCCCTCCAGATGTTTTTGGCCTACAATTCCCATGATCCCTAGCTAGCAGGACCAGTGGTCAGGGATAATGGGAATTGTAGTCTCAAAATATCTGGAGGGCCGAGGTTGGGGAAGCCTGTTCTCGGCAATATTTGATCTATACAGTTCTGAAAACAATTTTGAATACATATTGCAAGTAACATATGATAAGGGCTTCTATGCTGTAGGAATCATGTGATTAGTTTGAAGCCTAAACCTACTGAAGAGATCTTCAGTCTTGGTCTATTTATAAAAAGAAGTACAAGCTTAATATCTATGAACTCTATGAAAATAGTGCTGTATACACATCACCACTTGTCATTACACCTTGGCAAGTATCAATATTACCTTGGTAGCAAGGGGCTTCTCAACATCCAGTTTCTGTTTCATCCTAGAATTCATTGTCTGCTTTCAAGTAGTCCTATATGGGCATAAAATGTACACGCAGCACATTAAAGTAAGCAGGGATGTCCAGTGCAGCCACAAATCAAAAGAGTTCATACATTAGGTCTGGATGGTTCTCTCCCAATTCCTGAAAGCAGTTTCAAACCTCCGTTTAACTCTGGGTTTAAAAGCCATAAAGCCATCTGAGCTTACAATCATCTGCATAGCCCTCAGAGTTATGGTTCGCTAACAGCAGTTTTCATCTACCAAGCGAATATCAGAAGAGATATTTTTTCCTAACTTTGAAGTTCACCTTAACACCTTATAACTTCCAGTCATAATAGCAGGACCAGCAATTTCAATATCACAAGCGGCTACTCCATATGACTAAACTGAGGCATGGGAGAAAAGGAAAGCAGAGACACCATATTTCCATTCCAGCTGATTGTTATAATGCTAGAATGATTAATCTGAGCTAAGAAATGTGTCCTTATGATAGCCCTGTGATGCCTCAGCTTTACATGGCAAAGGTTTTATTGCTTATATATTTTGAAAAATGCACATACATAAATCTCACAGTTTAGCCGACCACATTTCTGAGTCGGAAGGCAATGAGTATTAGGACTCTGTGTTACAGCATAACCCTGAGCCTGTATTATCACCAACTGGGACCATCTTTTTACAATGTCAAAATAGCAAACTTGTATATGGAAGTAATGTGTTGAACATGGACAAAGTGCTAGAACTGTCCTATGGAAAGGACCTCTAAACATTCCAGAAGTAGCAAAGCTGGTCCATTATTCAAAGATCTTATGTTCTAACTACAGTGATTTTACATGTCTCCATTTCGTTTAGCATTTCAATGTTCCAAAGCACTAAAGACAAATTGCAATCGTGATTACAGAGTTTTATTCCTATGCTATCCTCTTCCACTTTCTTTACTACTACTGGTTTCATATGCACAATCTCCACTGCACCTGCAAGAATAAGAAGGCAAACTAACAGTAAAGGATGGTTAAAACATAGCAAGTAGTAGTTTATTTTCAATAAATGCTCTCAAATGTGCACCTTTAATGTTATTTTATCCTCTAAAAGAGACAAGGCAATAGACAATTCTGACCTGGCCACAACCTAATTCAACTTTTAATATTGCAGTTAAATCCCTGAAGAGCCTTGAAAGCTGTAAAAGGTACCCCTCTTGCATTATATGCAAGAATGAAGGCAATTTCTAATCACACCCAAACAGCACATATTCCTTCCTTCTGAAGCTAATATAGTGGTACCTCGGTTTACGAACTTAATTCATTCCTGAAGTCCATTCTTAAACTGAATCTGTTCTTAAACATTTATCAGTAGTAGTTTATGTGGCTGTCAGTTCGTGAAAATATCCAGAGCACTTCAACAGCTGGAATATGGGTTTTTTAAGTGCAGGCTAGGTAAGTGCTGCATTTGGTACCAAGACCACTATTCTTATAATAGGAAATAACTCAGGAAAGAGTTAAAGCAGCCCACATACAGTTTAGCATCTGTAGCTTTCCCCTCAGACATGGCAAGCCTGCAATATCATATGCAGCTGTAGATATTTAAAAAAAATAATCAAGTAGTCCTTGCCAAACCCATGAAAAGATAACTTGTGTGCCTCTCGCAGCCACACCAGATTCCTTTCAGCAGGAGCTCGGCCTGTTCTGAAAGGTAGCTCCAAAAAGGAAATGTGCATGTTCACCCTGTGTATGTCAATGAATACTGAGGGCCTCTGGCTGTGCTCCCTCACCAAAAGCAAGAAAAAGGTCTTCCACGTGGAAAGGCGCAGACTTCCAAACTGCCCCCAAAGTTGCATTGCTGAGCTTGGGATCCCTTCTCGTTTCAAACAAGTATGTGAGGAAGCTCCTTCACGTGTCGAGTCGGGTCAAAGATGCAGGCGAGGTTCTCAAACGATAATAACCAAGCACAAGCCACAGCACCACGAGCACTAGCCCCTCTGTGAAGAACGGGGGGGGGAGCCTTCCCTGCTTTAGAAATGGCTGATATCACCATATACTTAAAGCACCTTCATCCCACATCGCCACCACAACCTGGGAACTGTAGTCCCCCCCCAGCTACAACTCCCACCACCCTTCACGAGCTACAGTTCCCAGCGTCGGTGGAGGGGTGCGGGCGTGTGGCCCCTCAAGATAACGACTCTCTCACCCCTGGACTCACCCGCTTCGATGCTCGCTCAGCTGCCCGCGCGACCAAGACTCCCGGCGGCCACCGCTGCCCGCCTTTTTTTCCCCCTCGCACGTTAATCCCGCACGCTCGCTTGAACAAGGAAAAGCCTTTCGCTCTCTCGCGCGCGCAGCCGTAAAAATATATCGCAGCGTCGGGTGGGTGGGCGAGCGTCGTTGCGTCAGGCGGGCTCTCCGCCAGTACCCTGTCCTCCGGCGAACAGTTTCTAGCCAATCACGTTCGGGGGGTTGAGGCGAAGCCGCAGCCAATGGTTGCTTCCGGCGTTTCCTTTGAGCCGCCCCACCACCCGCGCGCGTTAGCGGCATAACAAGCTGTTGGGAGGAGCTTTGGGGTTGGCTTGGGTTTTTTTTAAGTGGGGGCAGTGGGAGGCCGTCTAGGGCGGAGCAAAGGAGAGCGTGGCTTATAGCCACAAACCTAAGCTCTGCTGAGTTCAGTGGGGCTTACTCCTGAGTAAAGGGAGCTATCATGCTTACCTGAAAGCCCCATTGAGCTGACTGCAATCCTGTGCATAATTGCTCAGAAGTAAGTGGCAGTGGATTGCAGTTAGTCCTCAGTCATTTCAGCAGGGCTTACTCCCAAGTAAATGGGTTCCATACCTGCATCAGAATGATAGAACTTTTGTTTTAAATGTTTACAAACTCAGGAGAAAATCACGTTTTTGTATGAACCGAGTGAGGAAGAGCATGAGCTCCTATATCTATGCTGGGTTTCTTGTTGACACGCTGCTTCCCCATCACAGCTACACAAATCCCAGATCCCTGAATTGTTTTCTATGGGAACAGGCATTTCATCAGGGAAGATGAGTAAAAAAAATAAAAACGAAAGGTTGAAAACCAAACTAAAAGCCCAACCTTTTTGGACCAGTGGGCCCCTTTTGAATGTGAGAAAGTCATGTGGGCGTCATTCACAAAATGGCTGTTATAGGGGATCTTGGGATAACATCACATGGCTGCTGTGGGTTGCCTGGCATAACACAAAAACAGTGCACAATCATCACTCTACCACCAGCCTGACAACCTTACACTTACCACGGGAAGTCAGTTATGTACTACATATTGCAGAATAGTTTAGGGGGAGAGGGCATAGCCTGGAGAAAGACCTGATGGCCAGATAGACAAGTCATTTGCCAAAGGGAAGAAAAGGTGGCAAGCACTCTATTTCACCTCTATGGGTCTCCAGCAAGGGCAGGGTCCTGTAGCGTATTTCGGCAGCAAAAATTCAAATAGAGGAACTTAGCTATTGTCTTCGTGAGCTCCTGATCTCTCCCCTGTAATAGGAAGTGTATGACCTCTCTCTCTGGTTTCCATATTGGGATACATAGATGGTCTAAAAATTGTTGGCGGAGATCATCATACATTTTACATATAAGGGCCATGTGAGCTAGAGTTTACACCAGGTGGGCATCACATGGGCAGATCCTATCTCCTCTTGCTATACCCGCAAACCTACCCCAAAGAAGGTTAGAAGGATTAGAATTGAACCTATCCAGTGAAAAAGCCCTTCTTTCTTGTGGGTTAAACAAAAATTGTAGATAATTTGGGTTAAAAAGAGCAGACTTCTTGCAGTAAGGAAAGTGTCTGGGAAATGCACTGGAAAGTGTGGGGTTACACTTGTTTCATTGTGACTGAAACCTCCCTGCAAACAAATCAGGACAGGACAAACAATAAATAGGTCAGCTGAGATCTTTTCACAAATATTTGGAAACCACAGATGTATTGCTTGTGTGAGTTCCACAATCACTTAGTTAAAATTTGTAGATTGGAAATAAGCGATATGATAACTTTAATGTAAGAAGCCTGAATTTCTGTTTATTTTCCCTTTACTTTGCCTCTGGCTGTGGATGTGTGCTGGCCAGGTGTTCCTAATAATGGAACCACTCCTTCTTTACCTGATGAAAAGGTTTCCTATTGTACACCATTATGATTCAATCAGTGTTCTTAATTTCCTCAGCTTGGAGGGATTTGTAAAGAATCCCTCATTACAGAACTGAAAGAATTTCCCTTCAATCATTTTAGACGAGAGGCTCATTTGTGGGAACTGCCATATATAATTAATCCTAGATATCCAAAAGAAAGGTTTCAGGTTACATCACTTTATTTCAACCTGCTGAGCACAAAAGTCTGGCACATATAAAAACATGTTGTGACATCTGCATTCATTTAAACATTTTGCCAATCTCAATATTTCTTTTCTCTACTGCTGCGTATCAGAATGGGTTCAGTTTATCTGTTTCAAAACAAATTAATACTTCTGATGTTATGACCGTTTGCACTTCAATAGGCTCTTGAACAAACAGTGAGGTTTCCCACTGAGGTCAGCCAATTTGTTTTGCATGAGAAGGCAACATTTAAAAAATGCAGAGTTATGGAAAACAAAATGCCTTCTTCTCTCTTTTTTTTACCAGAACATAAAAACAGAATCACTTGATTAGAGTAATAGATAGTAGTGACACTTCCATAACCATACAGTGTTCCCCCATCCTGGGATTATAGCCAATATCTAGGACAAAGTTTCAGAATTGAATATAGGTAAAAGGCGAAAGATTTATACGATCTGAAGAGAAACCAGAGTATAGAGAAACCAGAGTAAAGAACTTTGGAATAAGGATGCAGCGAAAGGGAGGTATGGGGAAGTCGGTATATGTTTAATGTTGGGTATGTCTTTGTTTTGTAATGTGTATGTCTTTTATTATGTGTTTGGAAAATCAATAAAAATGTTTATTAAAAAAAAAACAGAATTGAATTTAGGAAGTTCTGTTGAAATAAACTATTTCCAACCAGGCTTTATCATTTGAAAATTGATGTTATCCAGTGGACAGAGTATTGCTTGATCCTAGGAGACAAGTCAGTGCTATTTTTCTAGAAAAAGAGGTGCCGGAACTCACAACGAACATCTCCATCATTCTTTTAGAATGTCAATGGTGCTCACCTGAGAGGTGCTAGTATTGAGTTCCATCAAGTTCCGGCTGAAAAAAGCCCTGGTTCAAGTAGTACCACGACTGCCATGGACTATATGCCATTGACCGTGGGGTTTCTGGCAATAAGTGTTTTTTTGGTGATATGCAGGCCTGGCACCAGCACGCAGCCAACTGCTGAGGCTCAAGTGTAACTGCTGTTGCTGCAGGAGCAGTCAGCGAAGACTAAGACTGGTATGGCAGCAAGCCTGAATGGCGCTTTGGGCAGCACACCTGAACACCCTAGCACTGTGGTTGTCTTCCTAATTGTGGTGGTCCTGCCTCCAATGTGGGTATGTCAGGGGCAGATCTAGCATTAATAAGGCAGTGCTGCTGGTGAATCTGGGCACATGGCCCAGATCAGTGCTGCTGCCAGGCAAACTGTCTGCAGCAAAAATTGGAGGGACACAGCAGCCTCACTGAGTGGCTCTTCAGGTTGTATGCCTGAACTTGGTGGCAACTGTCAACATAATGCCAACCCTGATGTATCTGTAAATAAAAATACAGCCCGGAGTTCTGTTCAGCACTGCCATTGCTACCACCATGGGTAGGCAGGTATGTAGCCCCTCTGAAACCAAATTAAGGGAGTGCTGAGGGGGGCATCTTGCCCCGGCCCTCCGAAACCTGTAGCAGAGTGTGATAATATGGAAAGTTGTCAGCTTTAGGTTGCAGGGCAAAGTGCCCACTTGCCACAGGACAGCATGCCATCACAAGCAGAGCATGGTATGAATTTAACCCTCAGCATCTTAGTACTCCAACCCTTTGTAAGATTTCTTACCCAGCTTTCACCATGTCCCAGGACAGGTTACAAGTATATAATAATATACAGTTATAAAAACAAAACCATTGTAATGATAAAAAAACTACAGTAGTAAAGCTGTTCCAAATGGAACAAAACAGGACACATTCAGCAAAAGAGGCAAGTCCCACAAAATATGCCTTAATTGTCAAAGGCCAGGATGAATTGGTGTGTCTTCAGCATGCGACAAAAGTTGTACAATGAAGATACTAGACACACCTCTGTGGGAAATTCCAGTTTAGAGGCTGCCACAGAGAAAGCCCTCTCCTGTGTTAGGAGAGGCACTTGAAACATGTAGAGACCAAGAAGAAAATCGTGGTAAATGTTTATTGAACACACTGAGCAAAATGGTATACAATTTAAGCTTTCTTTTTGACAGGCCTTCTCGAGAGCAGGGAGACATTCGTCTAGATATCCAGAAGAAAACTCCCTCACTGGCTAGACAGCCTATCAAAGCAAGTGATACTTTACTGAGCATCTTTACTTCTGGAAAGATCATGCCACCTACCCTCTTGGGTAGTTGACGAACACCAAGAATAGAATTAACCCTTAAGTTACACACTGAATGATCTCTGCTGTTGCACTTCCAACATCTTATGCTGCTCTTCTCCACATTTCTGAGGGTGACAGAACTACCATCATACAGCCCCTCTGCAGACCTTACAATGCAATAAGGTTTTTAGATATGGAGGTTTCCGATATTTTTGGCCTAAATCAATTAGTTTTAAACGCTCATGTGAGCACCTTAATCAGTTTACTTGGAAGAGATGCCCCATTAAAACAAATAAGGAACGCTTACAAATAAATGTGCTTCTGTGACTGCAGTTGTATAATGGTTTGGAGCAGAAGGAAGTTCAAGGAAAGAATATTTCTTGTCTCCCCTACCCTGCCCTGTGCAACAGTTGCTCAGTCTAGAGGGCCTAGGGATACTTTTGAACAATGTTGGGTGACATGTAGAGGGCTGGTGGAACTGCTTGAAATTAGGTAGACCTCCTGAAAATTGCCCCTTCCATAGCTATTTGCTTCCAAAGGTGCTGTTTGCAATAAAGGGATTTCAGCAGGAAACTGGTAGAGGGTCCAAGTTGAGATCCAGAGCATGATCAGAACAAAAGTCACACTTTAAAAAGCATATATGACATAGCATGTCGGTCTGTCCATGGAATACCACCAGGAGATTAACTCCAAGAACAGGGTGAAGATAAGAAAAGACACCAACAATTTTTGACTTACTAGTAAACACACGGTCCGTTATGAGGAATTTTATTTCAAATGTATTTCAATTGTTTGTTTTTATCAGTCGATGTCTAGCCTGAACTTTTGGGATGCGACAGTTTATAAGCTTAAAACAGAAATACAAATGTTCCTTCTCTGTTTATGCACTCTGGTTCATGGCTCTCAAATCAAGAGGCAATGTAAAGGGGAAATGTTTAGTTTGTCCCCAAACTTGAATAGGTTGTACAGTATGTAACAGACACACAAGATACTGGCAACCTTTAAATTTCCACTAGATGGCAATACTGTATAACATGAACATTAAAGGCACAACCCTAGACTGCAGAAGCATCAGCTAAGGCGCTACAGTGGTACCTTGGGTTACAGACGCTTCAGGTTACAGATGCTTCAGGTTACAGACTCCGCTAACCCAGAAATAGTACCTCGGGTTAAGAACTTTGCTTCAGGATGAGAAGAGAAATTGCACGGTAGTGGCGCGGCAGCAGTGGGAGACCCCATTAGCTAAAGTGGTACCTCAGGTAAAGAACAGTTTCGGGTTAAGAACGGACCTCCAGAACGAATTAAGTTCTTAACCCGAGGTACCACTGTACATGAATTGGTTAAAGCCCCACTATGCTGGCAGAATGCCACATACCGCTGTGATGAGGGATATTTTGGTGCAACTGCCCAAATACTCTGGAAGAGCTCCTTATCATGAATTCATTGGCTCCCTCTGTGTCTTTGTGTCATTTGGGCATTGTCACCAGCATAGTCCCTGATTGGTGGGCAGTATGTCCAGAGACACTGAGGGTATGTATGTATGTTGTATTCCTGTCATTTTACATTTTCTAGCTGCTTTTATCCCCTCCTGGGCTGAGTATGCATTAGATAATATTATTCCCTATATTTGTTCTAAATGTTTTTCTGATTTCATTTATGTTGCAATGATAATTATGTTGGAGTTTTGTTTCAACGTATCGTCTATTATAGATGAACTTTATTTAGTTTTATTATCCATACAGGTTAAAGAACATTTAGAATACTGTAGATTGTTAATAGATTTTATGGCATAAGCCTTCATGGATGTCAAGGATGGAAATGCTAAAGCAGGCATCCCCAAATTCGGCCCTCCAGATGTTTTAGGACTACAATTCCCACCATCCCCGACCACTGGTCCTATTAGCTAGGGATGATGGGAGTTGTAGTCCCCAAACATCTGGAGGGCCGAGTTGGGGGATGCCCGAATCACATAATTATTTGGGATTAAAGGGGATGTGTTGAGGAAAGTGCTGTAGCTAGTGGCAGAAGGACCGAAATTCAACCCCTGGCATCTTCAGGTAAGGCTGGGAGAGACTCCTGCCTGAAACCCTGGAAAGCAGCTCCAGTCAGTGCAGACAATACTGAACAATATGGCCCAATGGCCCAACTCAGTAGAAAGCAGTTTCCTATGCTACACTGCCTAAGGCCACTTCAAACCTGTTGCTACCGGATTCAGTTGCATATTGGCAAATTAAAATTGTGCAACAAACCCACTTTGGGAGGAAAATCAGAAAGCGATGGGGAAATGCGTGCAAAATTATGAGAGAACTCAGAATACTAAAAACAAAAGTGAACTTCATATGCAACCTCCTTCAAACTTCGTGCAAACGTGTTAGTAGTGGGAAAGTGCTAAATAAACAGCTTTCCTGGATCACGGGCGTAGCCAGCATTTATTGCGGCGGCGGGGAGCAGAACTGAGCTATATGTCAGGCGACTGGTCAGTTAGTTAATTATTATTATTTATGGGAGTAGCTGCCCCCCCCCCGCCTACGCCCATGTCCCGGAAGGTGCCTCTGCGTGGGCTTTCGCTGCGGGATCGCCGGTGCCGCCACGAATGCAAGTTCTTATTTTGCTGCGACCACACACTGTCGTCAGCATTAAAACGCCAGGTCCCAGTCCCTGTGCCTCCAATCGGGATTTACCCTTTCCGTGGAAAATCGGATGAGTTAAAAACACCCCGTTGACGACACGGCAGCCCCCGTCTGGAAGCCCCCTAGCGCTGTTACACAACCAAGCGCAAGCCCCGGGTCCTCTGTTGCTGTGATCATTATACACACATGACACGCTTTACCCGCGTGCTTCGCCCCCGGGAGGTGGCGCGGTGACGTCGGAGACGGGAGAGGGGAGCCGCCCACTTCACTAGAGGGAGAAGGCGGGGCGAAGGAACTTGGAGCCTGTCTCTGGGCAGAAACTAGTTCTCGCATTAAGTTTTTTAAAAGGTCACTCGAATCAACAGCGGAGCGCGAGGGCGCTTTAAAACAGGTTCTGCAATGGTGGGTTCTTTATGTGGGGACAGACCGAGACCGCGAAGAGGGAGAACGGAAAAGAGCCGCGGAGCTGGTGACGGCGGAGCAGCCCCTGGAGACTAGATGCGCGTTGTGCGTCATGGAAAACGCAGCAGTTCTCTTGGATGGGGAGGAGGAGAGGGAGGGGATGGGGCGCAGGTGGGGGGGGGGCAAGTACTCTAGCTTTTGGTGGGCTCTAGCAGCTATTAGCAGCTGCTTTTCATTTGCTTTAGAAGTGGCTCAACTTAACATGCCGCCACTTGCATGATGACCGTCGAAGTCCACTGATCAGACACCCTTTGTGTATCTAAACAGCTGCGCTGCAGGCATCCAACAGGTGCAGCGGTGTGTCGCCGTGCAGCTTCTAGAGGAAGAACAAGGGAATGGGCTGCGGTCCAATCATAACGGCAGAAATAAATTGTTCAGGCTTTAAAGTGCCGCAGGACACTTTGTTATTGTTGTCAGGAAAAGGGGAGGCGAAAAACAAGGGGTAGCATTCGAACTACAATACAGGTAGGGGGCAACGAACCGTCGGAAACCTTTTCAGTTGCATAGCATCGTTTAAGATGCAGTCCCAAATCCACTTACGTAAGAGTAAAACCCAGCCAATTCAGTGGGACTTCTTTGGAACGTAGCCTTCCGTTAGGGCAGGCGCCCGTTTTGTAATCTCCGATGAGGCTTTTTGTTAATTCGGAAAGCCCAGCCACCATGCTAATGGGTGTAGGACCGGAGTCTGATAGGGCTTGGGGTTCGGCTGAAGAGCGGGATCTTGCTCTGCATTTCATCATCACAATTTAAGAAGCATACGATTGGAAAAAACACACTCCTGGTGAGCAAGCTGTGCGGCATAGACATGCTGCAACAGACAGATGATTTCAAAGCCTCCCAAAGCAAAACTGTAAGGGAGGGTACACTAATACGTCCTACTCCACATTAAAATAAACAAGTAAGTCAGCAATCGGAAGAACGTAAAAGTTACCCCAAACGCCTTTTAATCTTGATCTTGCGTATGCGGTGAGTTTGATCCTAAGAGCCCATTACTAGTGTGCGCTTTTTGTTACTCCAGTAAAATGAACCGGACTTCCATTTTCGAGTACCCGCTTGCGGGTGACACTGACACTGGCTAACAGCCCCCACGCGGCCATCAGCCCGACCCTCTGCCGAGCCAGGCGGACCCAAGCCCCTTGATTTTTACACCACGCAGCCCTGTGCACGTTTGTTTACTCGGGGACGAGTCCTATCGTGCCCACTGCGACTTTAACTTATGTCAAGTGGCTGGGACACGTCGGAACTCTGCAAAGGACCGGGCATAGACACACTTCGCCCCCACTGGAGACAGCGGGCTCAACACTCAACACACAGGCTGCATTGAGTACCAGCTGCCCACCCTACCCCACTTGCCCCGTTCGCTTTCCCCCTCCCCACCCCTCTCCCGAGACGGAGATGGTACAGTCCACCGCAGGGCGCCTGCGCAGCGGGTCGCGGGGCGGAGCCTTCCCCCGTGTGTGAGTCAGGCGAGGAGGAGACGCGGCGGTTGCCATTTTGAGGGCTTCTCCGCTCGGGCTGCTGCCGCTGCTGCTTCGCCGCCTTCCGCGCCGCCCGGACCGAGAGACTCGCCTGCGCCATCCTTCGCCTCAGAAGGGACAGGAGCGGGGGCTTTTCTCGCTCTCTCGCCTCTTTCCCGCCGTAGGAGCCTGTAGCGCAGGGACTTTCCCCGGCCCAGCCTCGCTCCGCCGCCGCCTCTTCCTCCTCCTCCTCCTCCTCTCGTCCTTCCTTCCTCCCTCCCGCCGCCTCCGCCGCCACCATTTGCCACCCCCCGGCGGCTCCGGGGCGCCGAGCTTAGGCTATGGGGACCAGGCTGCTGGGACTGAGCAGCGGCAGAGCGGGCGGCCCGGTCACCGTGAACAGCGCAGCGGGGATGGCGGAGCTGGGCGGCTTCTTGGTGGCCTTCTCTTGACATGGCTCCTGCCCGTGCTGCTAGCAGCGCCGCCGCCGCCGCCGCCTCCACTGCTCCACCCGCGCCCGCCGGCTGCGGGTAGCGAGCCAGGCCACGCCACAGTCTCCGGTCCGGTTGGGTGTCTCTTGCCGCCTGAGCCTCCCGCCGCGGGGGCTTCCAAGGAGAGGGGGAGGGAAACCGCTTCATTACTATTATTTTTTACGAAGAGGGTGTGCTCGTGTGTGCTTTTTTTGTTTTTAAAAAGCACAACAACTAAACAGCTAATAAAAAAGGGGGAAGGACGGGTTAATAATCCTTTTTTCCTTTAATTTTTTTTTGTTTCCGGAAAAACGCGTTTTTTCCCTTACCAAATTTATTCAAGTTCGCAGCGACAAAAGCCTCTTTGCAAACTAATAATTTTTTTCCCAATTGAAATTTTTTTGGCGTGATAATTCCCTTCCTCTCCCTTTCCCCCCCGCCCCCTTTTTTCTTCCCCCCTCCCAAGAACCCGAGTTGTTGGTTGTTGACCATGAATGCAAGAGTGAATTCCGGGCCGCAGACTTGAGTGGCCCCCGCTGCGCTGAGCACAGGCCCGCCTCTTCCTCTTGAGCAAGGAAGAGAACAACCCCCGCAAGGAGGCCAATCGCATCAGCCATGCCCAGCCCCAATTAAAGCGGCAGAGGGGAGGAGGATTTTTTTGTCCTGCCCGGGCCTTAGACTGAGGAAAGGAAGGCTAGTGGGGTGGGTTGTAGGCCTCTCCCTCCTAGGGGAGTGCTAGATCGAGAGATCGATTTGGGATTCAAAAGGCCAGATAATCTTCCAAATCTTCCCTCCACCTTTTTATCAATGGCCACCATGATCCCTCTTCTCTCCCACAGCCGCAGCCTCAGGGCAACCATGTGCCTGATGATGAGCAGGATGAAGTTAGAAATGACTCTGCTGTTTTCCAAACTCCTTGCTCCTCTGCAAACCAGCACACTGTTGTCTGTGGTTGATTATTTTGTTGTTGGTAGGGAAACGTCTTACCTCCCAGGACATCCACTCCTGTTCTGCACTCCCTCCTTTGCTTTCTACCAAGTCGAATAATTCTTGAAAAAAGAAAAAGCCAGGCAGCATAGCAATAGCAGAGATCTTGAAAATAATCAGCAGTCATGAATCTGGGCGGGATAGAACACTGTCTTTAATTTCAGTTTTTTGTTTTTTTGGGGGGTGGCAGCGTGGGGCAAGAAACCCGCCCAAATGGATTGGGTCCATGCCCGTTATTGCTTTTTATTCTACACACAAATTGTGATAAGATTTTTTTCCCATTCTTGCCCACTTATTCCTGTGGTTTAAACTGTGTATATCAGCGTATTTTCTTCAAATTTCTTTGGGCTTTTGACAATACTGCGCAAACTTTTTGTCCAATGATGGTTGGACTAATAGTTACTTTGTTTTATGACCCCTCTAATAAGACAGTCTTGTAAAACATTTGCCTAAGGTGCATTTTTGGGTTACGCCTGTGTTCTATTGATTCAGTGGTATTAGCAGGAATAAAATGACTTGTTTCTGTTGTACTCGAGTCTTATGAAAAAGGGCCCATAGTTTAGTGAAGGTTTCAAAAGGCTTTAGTACCATCTGTATTACAAAATGGGGGACCCAAACTCCCGGAAGAAACAAGCTCTGAACAGACTTCGTGCTCAGCTTAAAAAGAAAAAAGAATCTCTAGCTGACCAGTTTGATTTCAAGATGTATATTGCCTTTGTATTCAAAGACAAGGTAATTTCCTTTTTGGTTGTTCGACTTTTGTATTGAGTGACTCCATACCTCTGTTAGCACTCTCAAAATTGCAGTCTGAGAATGATTGTGGAGAGCATTGTAAAAATCTGTTACACTGTGTTTTCATCATGCCTAGGCTGTAGCTTTGATGTTTAATTTTGAATCATGATGTTCATTCCTTATGTGCTGGGTATCTTAAGAAAACCTTGCACAGCTTTCAAAATGTGCCATGTGAGAGTTAATACTGCATTAAGGGCTATGGTTGCACACAATCTGAGGAATACATAGAACTGAATTTTAGACACTCAGCACTTTGGATTTTAATGGGAGATGCATTTTTGCTTAAGCATGTTTTTCAGCATCCATTTATCTCTAAATTTAGGTTTGCAATAAGTTTAGGGGGTTACCTAGTTCTTAGGTTTGCAGTAAGTTTATTTTTCTTAAGTTTTAAAAGCATTGTAATGACAGACTGCTTAGAAATGAAAGAAATGCAACATGTTCTTTGTTTTCCCTCATTAGAGGAAAAAGTCAGCGCTCTTTGAAGTGTCTGAAGTGATACCAGTCATGACCAATAATTATGAAGAAAATATCCTGAAAGGCGTGCGGGATTCCAGCTATTCCTTGGAAAGTTCCATAGAGCTTCTACAAAAGGATGTGGTTCAGCTGCATGCACCCCGCTATCAGTCTATGCGCAGGGTAAAACATTTAATATTCTGTCATTTTGTTTCAGAGATCAACATTTTAAAAGGCTATTAATGCTGCTAGTAGTATTTCTGTATCAAAGATCTAGATATAATCAGCGGGATTAAAAGGACTACTTTAGATGTACCCAATGACTTACATATCTTAGTGGGATCCCCCCCCCCCTTTGAACAGACCAAACTGCTGATGGAACTTTTGCAGCATAGAGGGAGTTGAAGTGTGGGTATGTGGTTTGAAGTTCAGTGTGTCGCTGCATAAGGGTTTTTTGGATGCTGCCTATCAGGTGGTAAATCTGTACAGTGGACCCTCAAGTTACGTACCGCTCTGGATACGTAGCTTTCAGGTTACAAACGCAGCAAACCCGGAAGTGTATACTTCTGGGTTTTGCCACGCACACATGTGCAGAAGTGCTTTGCACACCGCGCGTGTGCACAGAAGCGGCGCCTCCAGTTAATGACTTTTCAGGTTAAGTATGGACCCCCGGAATGAATTTAATTTGTACTCGGAGGGTCCACTGTATTTGAATATTTAGTATGCTTTGTCTAGAAGACACACTGATTTACTTGGGTCTTTGACACTATCAACCCTATTCTCTTGATTGTCATTTAAGTTATTTTAATGTTGTATTTTTAATTGTAACCCACTCTTCGACAGGTGGGTAATAATACTCCTGCTAAATAATAATAGTTTTGTTGCTGTTTTGCTCTATCCCTCTTGTATTGTATACATCACTTAGAAACTTTGTTATTAAGTGGAATATAAATTATTTACCTAAGAGTTTTCATTATCCAGGCCCTCAGTATTTTAACAAGTTTGTCTCTTGGTAAAAGTAGATGTGGGAAATAAGCATGGAGAAAAAAATAGAATTGTGGAACTGGAATATTGGCAGAGACATCTGAGATGAATGATTGCTTTATATCTCTTGCAGAAATTCAACATAGTGGCTTAAGTTCTATTCTGAGAGAGGAGGGGCTGCTTCTGTTCATAATCCAGCAGAGGCTTTTCCTGGTGAAGGGGAAGCAACTTTTGCAAAGCCCCTTTCCCCACTGTTCTATAGGGTTTCCTATCCCTCAAGCCTTTTTGTGCAGGGTGGGAACAAGATTTGCACAGGGAAGTGAGAATTGTAGAAAGCTTCCTCCCATTTCTGGCAGGAGTGTCCCATGAGTGGGAAGGGAACTCCGGATTCAATTCATACCTGTTGAACTGAAACAAAATAGGGAATAAACTCTTAAGCTAAAAATACAGTTGTCATAAGCTGTGTTTTTGAATTTAAATATTCTTGATGAAGACAGCAAGACAACATAAAAATTTAAATGTGATAAAAGTGGGTGTATTTGCCGATGGGCATCTAAAAAACTATCCTGAGGGCATCATTTTAGTTTGGGCAGTTTTTCAAATCCATAAAGTTTGTTCCCATAAGAATTAAATTACTAGGAGTGGGTTCCGATTTCCACATTATAAATGTTAATGTAAAGTTAGCAGATAGGCAGGATGTGTTGTAGTGCTTAAGAATAAAATCCTATTGTTATACATGTATGAAAGGTATACAAACCATTTGAATTACAATTATATTTGCTTCTCAAACGTGTATATATGTGTGTGTGTGTGTGTGTGTGTGTGTTCTCCCACTAGATTGTTGGGACACTATTAATTTTATTCATGTCCTTAACAGGATGTGATTGGCTGTACGCAAGAGATGGACTTCATACTTTGGCCTCGGAATGATATTGAGAAGATAGTCTGTCTTCTGTTTTCTAGGTGGAAGGGATCGGATGATGAGCCCTTTAGGCCTGTTCAGGTATGATACAGGTCCCAGGCAGCGTGCTACTAAAACCCAAATAAGCCATTAGCACTTTTAATGAATACCACTTTTTCTTTATGGTGGTTATAGTGAATTGTGGTATATTTTTGTAATCATTGAGGTGTTTGTATGATTACAAAGGCAGAATGTTGTCACTGAATGTACCTAAGCAGATGTTTTGAAGTTACTTAGTTTAGTTTGTCTCTTGATTGGTAAACTCGCCAGAAGCATTTACCAATAAGTATGGAGTACTGCATCTGTGATTGTTGTCATTTTTGTTTACATAAAGTTAAATATAGGGTTCTTCAAATGTACTGCCATTAGAAAAGGGGGAGATACTGACGTAATAATCAGTCTAATTTAAACTATATCTCCATTAGCTATAATTTCAAGTTGTTCCTGAGATTTTTCTATTCTGCACTTGGATGCATTGCATACGTGAACCTTGACTTTAGATTGCTGTTCCTTGAACATATTTTATTTAAACTTTTTTGTTACATATACCCCACCCCACAGGCCAGGTTTGAATTTCATCATGGTGACTATGAAAAACAGTTTCTGCATGTACTGAGCCGAAAGGACAAGACTGGAATTGTTATCAACAACCCTAACCAGTCAGTGTTTCTCTTCATTGACCGACAGCACTTGCAGGTAGCCATCTCCCAGTGCATACCTGTTTTTCCTTATGCTCTTGTTTGCCTCTTTTCTATTGTTTAACAGCTGTCTGCTTGGCTTCACTACAGTCAAGAGGTACAGATACAAGCAGTTGTCATGACAGAATGCTAAATGATCAGCATTCCTTTTCTATGGCATAATGTGCAAAATGTTCCAAACAGTAAGTTTGTGGGATATATTTTATAAGTATTGAGTTGCTCTGCCTTGAGTGCAGGGAAGCCAACTGATTGGGTGTATTTCTATTAGATTTAGGAACTGAGGTTGTGGGGATTTGCAAGTTTGCATCAGTATCATTTGTCATTAATTGAGACTGTTTCTGACCGTCTGCTTTTGAAACACAATAAGGATTTGTATATGTACTTAAGCGAGAAAAGATGGTACAGGTCCCCTGCTGGAGAAGGCAGATTTTAGAAATCTGGTGATCAATTTATATATTCAGCAAGCACCATAAATTCTTTGTTATGCTTTTATGTTGCAAAACCATTAGTTTCATTTTCTGTTGCTTCTGCAAGGATGAGTTGAGGCAATATGTGAAGTTTGTTTTTCCACACAGAGCTGTTTATAAAATATACTCTGTCCTGAAATAATTTATGTATCTCTTTCCAGACTCCAAAAAACAAAGCTACAATCTTCAAGTTATGCAGCATCTGCCTATATCTGCCACAAGAGCAGCTCACCCACTGGGCGGTTGGTACCGTAGAGGATCACCTCCGTCCTTACATGCCAGAATAGGGTACTGGCCAGCAAAATGGGGAAGATCACAGAATGCAAGAGTGCAGTTTTCACTTTTCTCACCATTTATTCTTTCGGAATAGAAGAAAATGGACACATGTTCAGAACACTATCCATCGTGGAACTTGATCATCCTGGATTATTTTCTTTTATCATTTGTATCTCAGAACTTTTAAATTTTTTTTAGATGTTTTCTGCATGGACCTTGTGAAAGAGAATGCTCTGCATATTTCTGCATTGTATGAGCATCCTACCAAAATGTGAAACGAAGGGACTGTTATACACTGAAAGAAATGTATCTGAGAGCACAAAGTGATCATATATGGTGGTGTTCCCATTTGTGCTGGTCATGTCCCCTAATATCAGTATTCATAGGGTGAGGAATGAATGTAATGGTGTGAAAGCCATAAGCTTTGCTGTTAACACGATTGTATCAGGTTCATGAATAGGTCTATGGCTTGTTACAGTAGATGGCTAAATGTGGGAAAGAAATCTTTTAAGGAAAAAAGAGCATCTCATTTGGTGTAGGCATTAATTGCCTCTTTTATTTTGCTTGGCCTTGTTTGAGTTTCCTGGCATTCTCACTTTTGGATCTCTTTCCCCAGTTTGCTGTGTAACTAAATGTAGAGTGTTCTGTTGAGTTGAATACATTTTTACAGACCTGGAGTCTGAAGTAGCCTAAAGCAGCTAAATTTAAGATAGCAGCTGCAGAAACCACGTTGGCAGAGGATTATTATTATTTTCCTGACAGTTGACTTGTGAACTGTAGGAAATACTGGTTTCCAAAACATTTCTTATGGAAAACCCTCTGAGGTTCTTTTTTGGGGGGAGGGGAGGAATAAAGCAGTTGTGGATTTAATTGTAAAATATTGTTTGGAGTGTCAAAGTTGGTTTTGACAGAACATATTTTGTTTAAGATTGTGCAATGAACATAAGGAAGACTACTGTATAGCTTTGGCAAAGAAAGCTTTGCTTAAAGGGTTGAGTAATTTGACTGAAGTAAATCTGTATAAGCCTACTCCCTTTGGGTAAAACTAGTGCTTATCTGTTTAAAAAAATCTGTATTTAGCTTTTGTTTGGAATTGGAAAAAAATTTAAAAATAAACAAATTAGGTGACCAAAGACTTCTACGTTCATTTATTTTAAAAACATGTAGACACTAGCTTATAACATGTCATAGCTAACTTTAGGTAGACAGTCTTTGCATATGACAACAAGTTAGATACATCAAAGCGTATCGTATGCAAAATAAGCTGGAGATACCAATTCAAAATCTATTGGCAGTGTTCACATGTAACAATAAATTAAATTTCCTGGTTTATTAGGGATGAGTGGCAGTACACATTCATATTCCTCCCATGAGTGGGATACACCAGGAAGCTGTGCCTTTCTGTTACATTAGAACCAGGGATTACCTGGTCTTTAACAAGTGATTATCAGGAAGAAAAAAACCATGGCATAAGGTTGGCTAGGGGTAGTTGCCTGTTAGGGACAAGCAAGCTCTGCACTCTGGTTTAGACAGAACAGGAAGCAAAACTTCCTGGTTTGTTTCCTCTAGCAATAGCACAAATGGAATATTGAGCCTACCACTATGCTCACAGAAAGCCTGGCTTATAACACGGGCGTTGTATAAGTGTAGATTTTCATAAGGTTTCTATAACCAATACATTAAACTTCTATATAAAACATGGCAAATCACTTTTGAAACCCAGTTAAAGGGAGAAGTCTTCATAAGAATGCATGAAGGATTACAATTTGTATGGGATGGAGAATGTCACATTTCACCAGGCCAGAGGTGTGCACCTAAAATTGCTATTGGGAGCCAGGCTGATGTTACGAAGTACCAAAGGGATTTTTTTTCCATTCCCAACCCATTTTAAAGGGGAAATTGTTCTGAGAATTAGCAGAGTATATTTCCTTACAGCACAAGCTTGAGTTCTAACACAACTACACCCTCAGAAATTAACGTTATGGGCGGGGGAACCTTTGCCTCTCCAAATGTTGTTGAACTCTCATAAGCCTTGACTATTGATCATGTTGGCTGGGACTGATGGGAGACATAGTTCAGCAATATGGAGGGCCAAAAGTTCCCCAATGCCCCTCTAAACACCTTGGCATCCAAAGGATCCCAGGATCAGTCCATAATATCTCCAGGAAGGATTAGGTATGACTCCAGTTTGGAGCTATTCAGTGTTAACGCTGAGCTAGATGGTCTGACTTGCTATATATCTCCCCAATGAATCCTGCAAGAGGAATCGCAACACCAAGATCAATATGCAGCAATATAGGTTCTGCCATCAACAAACCACAGTGATCAAAACAGCTAAATTTTGTGAGCCAGCAATGAGAGCTGCTCCTGTCTATTAATACAAATGTCAGCCACGGAACCACACTTCTGAAAGTAGCAGGCATTTTCTATCTGTACTACCACCACCCATTCATTACACCCACAACCATTCCCCGTTGCTAACTATTTGATTGGCTTCCCTACAGTTTTGCTCTCCCTGCCCCTCCCCACTTTTATTCCCTTGCTCAGATCGGGGATCTTTGAAAGCGGGGAAGGATGAGATAAGTGCCAAGCTCAAAGCTGCAAGGAATTGAAATACAATTTCACTCGGGCAGTCCAGATTCTAGAAAGCTTTTAAGAGGAATGAGAACTCTCCAGTGAGAAGGAGCTACAGTATTTCACCCCCTGCCACTCCTATCACAGGACATTAGAAGCACTTTACAGAATCTGGGCCAGGTTGTTCCAAAGCAAGACTAGCAGGCATGCTCCTAGAATAATTCAAACACTGCTGTTGTCATCTTCACCCCAACCTCCCAGTTTTGCATCAGTTCTCTTAAGTTTTAATGTCGTTGCTGGTGTTAGGAAGCAAATACGACCAGCAAGGAATCAGTACTCTGCTGTTGTTGTTTACTCTTCGTGACCCCATGGACCAGAGAACGCCAGGCACTCCTGTCCTCCACTGCCTCCCGTAGTTTGGTCAAACTCATGCTGGTAGCTTCGAGAACACTGTCCAACCATCTCGTCCTCGGTCGTCCCCTTCTCCTTGTGCCCTCAATCTTTCCCAACCTCAGGGTCTTTTCCAGGGAGTCGAGGTGGCCAAAGTATTGGAGCCTCAGCTTCATGATCTGTCCTTCCAGTGAGCACTCAGGGCTGATTTCCTTAAGAATGGATAGGTTTGATCTTCTTGCAGTCCATGGGACTCTCAAGAGTCTCCTCCAGCACCATAATTCAAAAGCATAAATTCTTCGGCGATCAGCATTTTTTATGGTCCAGCTCTCACTTCCAAACATCACTACTGGGAAAACCAGCCCCTTTGTAGGCCAATAGTGCAATCCTACATATATCTACTTAAAAGTAAGTTCCACTAAGTTCAATGGGGCCAAATCCTAGGTAAATGAGTATAGAACTGTAAAAGAAAGGTAAAAAGGTACAGGACCCCTGGATGGTTAAGTCTAGTCAAAGGCAACTATGGGGTGCGGCGCTCATCTCGCTTTCAGGCCGAGAGAGCCGGCGTTTGTCCAGACAGTTTTCCAGGTCACGTGGCCAGCATGACTAAACTGCTACTGGCAAATGGAGGACCATGACGAGTGCCAGAGCGCATGGAAAGGCCATTTACCTTCCTGCCCCAGCGGTACCTATTTATGTACTTGCACTGGCATGCTTTCGAACTGCTAGGTTGACAGGAGCTGGGACAGAGCAACGGGAGCTCACCCCATTGTGGGGCTTCGAACCGCCAACCTTCAGATTAGCAAGCCCAAGAGGCTCAGTGGTTTAGGCCACAGCGCCACCCACGTCCCTGTATCCTAAATCAACTGGGGGGAGAATACACACAAGCAAAGTTTACAAAACCAAGTTTATTGAAAACTGAACTTCCTTTTAGCACAGGGTTCATGCTTTAAATTCATTATTTTGGGAGGAAAAGTACCCTTTTAAGATCAATTCACTTTATACATTGTTCAATAATATCTACAAATTAACAGAGGAGAAAGTAGTAGTTTATGCTTAGTTTGGCAATCATTCACCACTGGATTCAAAGTATGCACTGGTCAGTCCAAAGGCTTTGGCTGAAAGGAGCAACACAGAAATCATCTGCAAACATTCTCAGCTGGACATATAGCCACCCATCTGCAAAGAGGAGGACTCCTTCAATTTGCAGAAGGGACTGAGATTTCACAGAGACCTCTTGCTGGAGTAACCATGTGTGTACATGTGCACACAAGAGGCAATTTTCACCAATTCCTCCTTTCCTCCTGCAGCCCTTGGCACCACCTCTCATGCTGTTCTGGAGGCTTCCTCAGCCATTGAAAGCAGAATCCACCCCCGTCACCACTCCTTCTTTCAATGAAAACATCCTGGAGGCAGAGGCCTACCCCTGGGGACTCTGAACCCATCCCAACCCAAAAGCACCAGCATCAGAACCTCTTCCACAAATGGTTCCCAGGTTTCAGATGCTGGAACACTTGAGTTCCATCTTTTCTTTGTATCTTTCTCTGCAGGGCTTCAGAAATCAAACCAGTATCAATCACAGCAACACATTTTTTTTCTGTCAACGGCAAATTGTTGCTATTTACATTTGTTTCCTGCTTCCTGGCGCATGCACACACAGCATCCCTTCCAATCCCCTAGAGATGGCTTACAATAAAATACACATGGAATAATAAACATGAACTTGAACCATCACCTTAGTTTACATGAACATTAAGGAGGATTCAGGTAGTGATATTTCACCCCTAGTGGCTGCACCTAAGAAAGCGTTTTGTTAAATTAATCCATTCCCATCTATTGTTTTTACTGTGTTGCTTTGTTTGACTTACTGTACTTCAATAAAGTAATGCTACCCAGTTCTTTTCCTTCTAGGCCCAAATCTTACTTGTGTGGTTATCCCAGGTATTTGGTATGCCTCCCTTGGGCTATCAATTTCCCTGTCACCTTGTTTCTTAAGTCCACATTGGCAAAGGCCAGTGTTCTTCCTTGCTTCAGAATCTCCGCAGTGATCTGGATTTCATCTCCAATCTTAGCTGCTGACATGTAGCTTGAATTTGGAAAAGGGGGGGGGAGAGAGAAAGAAAGAATCCTTACATTTATAGTTCATCTCTCCTTCAATGAGCTCAAGACAGCATATAGGGTTTGCTTCCCTCAGTTTATCCTCACAACCACCCTATGAGGTTCAAAACTTATCTGATAACCAACACCTCTACTTTTAACTACCATATTTTTTTCTTTATAGGACGCGCTTTTTTCCCTCCAAAAATAAAGGGGAAATGTGTGTGCATCCTATGGAGCGAATGAAGGGTTTCGCTGAAGCCAGGAGAGTGAGAGGGGTCGGTGCGCCGCACTCCGAAGGCTTGCGGATAGCAGCCTGAAGCCTGGGGAGCGCAACACCAACTCCCGCTGCGCTCCCCGGGCTTCAGGAAGCAATCCGCAAGCCTTTGGAGTGTGCCCCCAGCCCTGCAAGCTCCGGGAGCGGCGGCAAGGCTGCACACAACCTTGCCGCCGCTCCTGGACCTGTTCTGGGGGCTGGGAAGCTCAGGCTTCCCCCGCCCTAGCCCCACGGCTAAAAACGAAGCCAAGACAGCCAGCGGGATCCATCCTGCTGGCTGTCTTGGCTTCTGCCAAAGCCGTGTACAGCCTCTCCCCCCTTAAAAACTAGTTCCCCCCCTAAAAACTAAGTGCACCCTATGGTCCGGTGCGCCCTATGGAGCGAAAAATATGGTAATACAAGCCATGTAAGTTGCAGAGTCAAGGCCCAATTAAACGAAAGCGGGCACTGAAATAAATCTCGGATTTTGCCATACGTACGTTATATTCATATCCACACTGACTCCAGGTGCTGCTCTTTCGGTGTGCAGCAAAGCAGCGGTTGACACAACATCTACCAGAGTTGCTGTCAATCCTCCATGAAGAGTCCCGCCTCGGTTTGTGTGCTCTTCTTCCACTTTCATTTCACAGACAACTTTTCCAGGACCGGCAGAAAGAACCGTCATCTGGGAGCAGAGTGGGTGAGAGAAGAAAAGTCCCATTCCATTAAGCTTCAGTAGGTTTTCTACAGGATATTAAACTGAAATTAAATGCTTGCTTTTTAGAATCTAAAATGCACATATGTTGCCTTTTGGTCTCCAAAACAGCAAACAACAGGAGAAAACAAGTGAAACCAGCAGCAAAATAAGGTTGAAATGTGCAGTTCTTTCCCTCAGGGTACCAACCATTCAGCGGTGCCCTTTTTCGAGCATACTCCATTCTATTCCCTCCCCAATGTTTTTCTGCTACCACCCAATCCAAAGGTCAGCCAACATTCTGGGTCCACTGAACTTGCAAGATCTTCATACACACCAGAAACCTAAAGCACATGACTTGCCCCCAAAGAATCATGGGAACTGCAGTTTACCACTACGCTTCCCAGCTCCCTTAAACTACTTTGCCCAGGATTCTGTGGGAAGGTCATATGCATTAAATGTACTTTCAAACCTCTTCCAATTATTTCTTCCCCTTTTTCAAAAAGGACGTTTCAGGTTTCAGTAAGCATATGTTACAAATAGCGTTTATTTTTAATTTCCGCAATAAGCAGTTTGATTGGTAGAAACTGGCTGGGGCATTTAGGACCAGAGGCGTAGCAAGATCAGGTGGTACCTGGTGTGATATTTTTTTTTGTCACCCCCCCCCCCACATTGCAATTTTAGGAAGGTTGCCCAGCATTGCGCAAATCCAACCAATGATCACATAAAACCGTGTCAGTGCCACGGGGCGTATTTGCGCAATCAGTGGGCGGATTTTCATGATGACGATCGCGTCAGTCGCTGAAATCTGCCTGCCCACCGGGCGTGCAAGTGCCATCACGCCGATCCGCCCCAGGGGGGTTTTGTCAGCCCCCCTAGGCATGACACCTGGGGCGGACCACACCCTCTGCACCCCCCTTGAGACGCCCCTGTTTAGGACCAGGTGACCTTTAAACCAGTGCAATTTCTATGTAAACAATCTAGTTAGGACACACCCAATAATCACAGAGCTTCTCTGAACTGAGTGAAGTAACATCTTTGGGAAGCCACCACATAACCCCGCCCCCGCCCCCCAGTATATAAGTGAATGGTAGAGAAGGTAGTTTGCAATCTAAAGCAGTATTACTGAGGACCTCTCTCAGGAACACTGTAAACCTACGTTTTTTCTTTTTTCCAAATACTTTTTATTGCTTTTTTGTAACAACAAATAAAATAAATACTCTTACATCCAAAAATTGTAAACCTACGTTTTTTCAAGCGCCAATAGGCCCAGAGTGTTCACTCCCTGCACAACTTTGCTGCCCTATTCAAGGTGACCCTGGAAAGTCAGTAACACATTACGCACACAGGGTAGGGAACCTCAGCAAATCCCCTCCTGCTATTACCTTATTCAGCACCCGATCAAATCCGGGAGACTCCAGAAGCATTTTCACCACCGCGCGGAGAGACTGGATCTTAAGGTGACTCATGATTCAAAGTTCCGACCTTCTCTCGAGCAAGGCGCTATAGCCAGGCTTTTCAAGTAGTTGGGAGATCTCGGAGTTGCGGACAACACGAGGCAATTGCAAAGATGCAGGATCCCTGAGCAGCAAATTGGCCCTCCGGAGCTCAGCGCCGGCCCTGAAGAACTGGAGGAACGTCTCTTGACAAGCCCCGCCTCCCTCGCTCGCTCCCAGCGTTCTAAAACTTGCTACTCCGCGTTCCATTCGCCGAACGTTCGCCGCCTTCGCCGAATCCCCGCCCACGGCGCCTACCCTTTCACCTTCCAGCAATCGGGTCGGGCTTCTGCTAAGCGGGCGAGCGCAGTAGCTCCAAGCGTCTTGCGCCTGCGCGATATTTGAGCTTCGAGGGGCGTGGATTTCCAGAAGCTGGAAACCGGTGGTGGTCCTGAAAGAAAACAGGGAGCGCGAGCTTTGAAAAAAAAAACCCAAACACCCAACAACAAGAACTCACAAACAGGCAGATGGATGTGGGCAGCGTTGCTCAGGGGGTGGAGCAGGCGACCCCGGAGGAGAGGACGCCGGAGCAGCAGCTGCAGCCATCCAAGGAGGAGGAAGAGAAGGAAGAAGAGAAGCGCAGGAAGCTCCTATGTTTGGAATTTGCCTCCATCAGCGGCAGCGATCTAGCCGTTGCTCAGTGCTACCTGGCAGAGAATGACTGGGATATGCAGGTATGCCCTCGCTTCCCGTTTTAAGCACGTGCTTTATAGATCCCGGCGCATGGTCCTAGCACACACTCACACTCGGCCTTTTGTCTGTTTTTGCAGAGAGCGCTGAATTCTTATTTTGAGCCGCCTCTTGAGGAGCAACCTATGGACGCGATGCCAGAGCCTCTCCCGGTGGAGGGGACCCTGTAAGTCTCCTGCGCCTGTAACTCATCCCTCTCAAGAAGACCTCGGGGTTAAAAAAAATCTATTCCCGCTTGTGTACAGATGCATGGGGGCCATATTGGTGCAATTGGAGGGTGGTGCTGTCAGGGCAGTTATGTCAGAGGGGTTAAGATCCCCTCCCAGCCACGAGTTCCCCGGGGTGACCATGGGCTAATCCCTATTCTCTTAGCCTAGCCCACCACAATCTCTTTGGAAGAGCATCACCTGCCTGCTGCCTTTACTCTACAATAGTACAGGGTGAGTCCTTTAAAAGAGGCTCAGTGGATACAGAGTACAGTGGTACCTCGGGTTACAGAAGCTTCAGGTTACAGACTCTGCTAACCCAGAAATAGTACCTTGGGTTAAGAACTTTGCTTCAGGATGAGAACAGAAATCATGCAGCGGTGGCGCAGCGGCAGTGGGAGGCCCCATTAGCTAAAGTGGTACCTCAGGTTAAGAACACTTTCAGGTTAAGAATGGACCTCCGAAACAAATTAAGTTCTTAACCTGAGGTACCACTGTACACATGTTCCACCGGGACTCTTAAAAGACTCACCCTGTATATGCCTCTGTAAGACATCCTAGTGGTATAATCATTAATATCTCTTGCACTTGGCTTGCCTGGCCCTGCCCAGGGGAATGGTCGGTAGTGTAGTCAAGTCTCTAAATAAGGGCTGGCTCCAGCAATTCTCTAGTTTTTAAGGCCTCCACAATGCCCATAAAGTAGCATTGTTCCAGGTCATTGTGGAAAACTTACATGTTGGTTCCCACTGAGACCTGCCATTTAAATTCCCTCCCATGCCCCAGAGTTTTGCCATACCAAGGGTGCCGTGGGGCATATTAGTGCTGTGTTTACATGGCTGCTGAGCACTTGGAAAAAATGAAACTGAGTGGGAGAAAGGGGCAGGCTGCAGGAGTGGCCTCTGCTGCTAAGGTCCTAATCCAGATGGCAACAAACCTGTATCTGACCTACCTGGAATCGATTTGTACCTTCATAAACCGGCTCCACTATGTCAAGCTGAAAGTAAAGCCATTTTCACAGCTGGCCAGCATCTCAGAATACCTTTCTTGAAAATATGAACAAGGAAGCAATCCCAAGTATGGGAAGCCAGAGTAATTTACATAATTAAGTGAAGCCAGCGTAGAGTATGCCAGATCCAAAGTCCGCTCAGGACTTTAAGCAAGCCTAAGACTGGCAGAGGGACTCGGGTGGCGCTGTGGGTTAAACCACAGAGCCTAGGACTTGCTGATCAGAACATCGGCGGTTTGAATCCCCGCCACGGGGTGAGCTCCCATTGCTCGGTCCCTGCTCCTGCCAACCTAGCAGTTTGAAAGCATGCCAGTGCAAATAGATAAATAGGTACCGCTCCAGCGGGAAGGTAAATGATGTTTCTGTGCGCTGCTCTGGTTCGCCAGAAGCGGCTTAGTCATGTTGGCCACATGACCCGGAAGCTGTAAACCGGCTCCCTCGGCCAATAAAGTGAGATGAGTGCCGCAACCCCAGAGTTGGCCACGACTGGACCTAATGGTCAGGGGTCCCTTTACCTTTACCTTTAAGATTGGAAGAAGGGAAATAAGTCTTTAATATAAGGTCTGATTTATGCTACTCTGTCATTCCTTTGGGTTGCCAAGTTGCTTGACTGAGCTGAACCAATTTAGGATCCAGCATATGTGCCCCCTGCCAGGTCCTGCCCCCACCCCACCCCAGAACGCCTATTTTGCAGGGCTGCTGATTTTGTCGTCAGCTGAGCTGGGATGAGACAGTTACACCAGCATATCTCTGACTGAGCTGGGGTTGGTGACATGCCAGTTTAGCCCAGCTGAGCTGGGAATCTACTGGCTGAACTGGGGACCTGCCACATCCTAACTCTCTCATTCTGGTGGATCTAGGGTTAGGATTACACCCTTGCCATTCTTCACCTTTGGTCCAATAACTCATAGCTGTTATTTCTATTGCATGCATTCTCTTGCTGCTGTGCAGTGGTTAAGAGTTATGCATGATATCTTAGTTTTGAGCTGGGTGTTCGTTTTATTATTACTGGTTTCATTAGTGCTTGGATAACACAGTTGTATTATACAGTGTTTATTATTTTATGATGGAAGCCAGCTTCAGAGTTTTATTTTTAAAGGTGGCTTATCAATATAATAAGTCACTTGTGTCTGTGTTTTCTAGCATTGACCTAACAGATGATTCGACTGCTGGTAAAGTTTCTGCTGCTGTTAAAGAGGCGGGTCTTAGCCCCAAAGAGGATGACAGCACATTTTCTTTAATTACCTGGAATATAGATGGCCTGGATTTAAAAAACCTGCAAGATAGGGCACGAGGAGTTTGCTCCTATCTTGCTTTGTAAGTATCTATCACAGTGGTCCTATGGTACCTTATTAGAGTGTCAGCCTAATTAAAATCATTGGGATTTATTTCAAAGTAAGCAAGATTGGGATGTACTTTTTAAAAAATCAGAATATTTCTACTATGCCATTTTTCCCCTTTTACACTTATCTGAATTGTAGAGCTGCCAAGAATATGTAACCCAGCCTTGCCCAGTCTTGTGCCTCTAGATTTTTTGGACTACATATCCCATTGGATGCAGCCAGCATGGTGGGATATGTAGGCCAAAGCATCTAGGAGCACCAGGTTGGAGGAGGCTGATTTAAACACACCAGCCTAGAAATACATAATTGATTTTAACCCCAGTAGGATCTGAATCTTCACGGCTACTCCTTTTGCATACAAACAGTTAAATCTCAAGAGACAAATCTCAGGTTCGTTACACTTCCTTGTGTTGCTTGTGCATTTGATTCCATAACTATATTTTTGCACAACCCTATGTATGTTTGCATTGCATTGCAGCCATAATGTTATGAAGCAAGGCCAGTTGTTGCTTTTTACAGTAATTCAATAAGTTAAGAAGACCACTGTAGGATCATTGTATACGAAACAGCTTATCTCTTGCAGTATGTTGCTTTATGTTCCATTACACATTCCGCTTTCTCATTTAGGTACAGTCCAGATGTGGTATTTCTACAGGAGGTTATTCCTCCAGTTTTATCCTATCTACAGAAGAGAGCTGTCAGTTATACAATTATTCCAGGTAAAATGAAGTTACAGTAACTGCTATACATTTTTAGTGGGATAGCTGTGTTAGTCTGCTGTAGCAAGAACAATCAGGAGTCTTGTGGAACCTTAAACATCTATTTATTATGGTATAAGCCTTCATGCACCACTTGATTGCAAAAACAGTAAAAACCTCGGTGGTTTATTGCCGTACTTCAAACAGTGAAAATCCGGACAGCTTTTTTGAGTTTTGCCCAAAGATGTTGAGCTTTTTTGGCAAATTTGCAAAGAAAAAAAAAAGTAGTTTTTGAGCTATTTTTAAGGAAAATCACCTAAACAACACTGCTGAATCCAGAATATCCCAGACATTTTCCACGATTTCCCCCTGGACACTGCTTCTGACTGCACTATTCTGGATATGTCCTGGAAATTCCAGACAGATGGCAACCTTAGATTTACATAACATAAACATAACATCAACCACGGAGTTGTATTCCTGAAAGTTGTCCCAGGATTTCCTCCCCCCCCCCATGCCCCATCAAATCTGCTCTGAAGGGTTGGGGGAACCCTGAGAATAGATAAGGTGGGCAGGGAGAGGGTGTCCATTTGCACAGGAGATGATCCATGCACTAAGGATGACTTTGATGGATACAACCCATACTTTAGTAGTCTAAGCAAGGCCACTGTCTTTTATTATATGGAATTTCTGAAGGAGACATCATTGTTGACCTTTCCTTTTTCTGTGTTTCTCTCTTCAGGTAATACTGATGGTTATTTTACAGCCATAATGTTAAAAAAATCAAGAGTCAGAGTTTTAAAAGAAGAAATAACACCTTTCCCTACCACCTCCATGATGAGAAATTTATTGGCAGTACATGTAAGTGAGTTCTTGCATTTAATTATTTATTGTTCTAAAGGACCTCCATACATACTGCCCAGGCTTGTGCCCAGGAGAGGTCACTTTGGTGCTGCTAATGCAGCAAAAACAACATGGGAAGCAGCAGTTACGAGTTACCGTTCTCTGCAGGCACAGCAGGTACTGTGATTCTCCAGTGGTTTGACTTCACTCCTGGAAGTGCAGTCCATTGTCTCTTGAGACAGACGGATGCCAACAACTGCATAAATGCACCAGAAGCAAAGTAGCCTCAAGTCAGTAAAGAAGTGCACTCTTCCCTCAGCCCATCATCTTAAAATGTCTCTATTGTGGATTAAAATTTGGCCCTGACAAAGCTATTAGCTAAAAGGTTAGTTGATTAAGTTTTTGTTGATTAAAGCAGTTATAGCCGCAGCCCTACCTGTTTGTCATCATGTTAGTCACAACAGTGACCCAGGCTAGGCACTGTACAGAAGAAAGCAGAATTGGCAAGATCTATACAAGGGTCCTTGTCATCTAGGAAAAGTTCCACCTTTATGTTGTCCAAATATGGAGGACAACATACGGGAGAATTAACTGTTATTGTAAAGAAAGGTCTAGATGCACTTAGCCCCGTGCAGAAAATGTAGTTTTATGCATCTTGTTCTTTCACGAGAAATTGCTGTAAAGAGTGGTGAAATCCTACTGCTGTAGCAGACTGTCGCATGCAGAAAATGTCGCTTTATGCTTTGTCTCTCGCTCTTCTTCATAGGCAACCATATCTGGCAATGACCTCTGCTTTATGACTTCGCATCTGGAGAGCACTAAGGGGCATAGCGAAGAACGCTTGAATCAGTTGAAAAGGGTGCTTGCCAAAATGACGGAGGCCCCAGAGTCCACTACTGTGATTTTTGGAGGAGATACAAATCTCAGAGACAAAGAGGTGAACTCGAGCAAAACTCCTTAGTTGTGTTGTGTTTATTTGTAACTCCTATCACTTACATGGGCTTTCCCCACCACTGGTGACACAATTCCCCTTTGCCTATATATATATTTAAATACAGGTTTTATTAAGGATTTTCAAGAACATGCATACAGAAAAGAAGAAAACAAATCATTCAGCAATAATCAGCAGTTGTCTTGCAAAATATTGACAACAAAGTAGACCCGACTAGCAGTAAAGAGCAATGAATTAACACAGCATAAAACTACACAAGATATCGCAGTTCCCTTGTACCAAGTGATTAAACAAAGCCAGGGTAGCTATTTATTTCAGATAACATGTTTCTGAATTAGAACAATGTTGCTAAGGAGCAGTGATGGTGCTTCACAACAAAATTGGTGGCTCTCCCAACAAACCATATAAGAAGCGACAAAATCAATCCATGGCTCATTTTTGAAAGCTGATTATTGGTAGTATATTTATAGTACACTATTAACGCTTTCTACTCTTCTCCCCATCAGGTTGCTAAGCTTGGTGGTTTGCCTGACAACATTCTGGATGTTTGGGAATTCTTGGGCAAGCCAGAACATTGCCGCTACACGTGGGATACAAGCCAAAACACTAACTTGGATGCACGTTACAAGTGCAGATTGCGGTTTGATCGCCTCTTCCTCCGAGCTGCTTCTGCTGGCGGACAAATTGTTCCTAAGAGTTTGGATTTAATTGGGCTGGAAAAACTGGACTGCGGCAGATTTCCTAGCGATCACTGGGGTCTGCTTTGCAATTTTGATGTGGTACTATAAGGGGGGGGGAAATGACTTCCACGCTGTGTATGAAAGACACTCTTATAACCTTTCCTGTCCCGTCCCCCCCACATCCTGCTGTATTTTAAACCAATTCTGGGATTGGTTCAAATTTATACCCTCCAGTGGTAATACACTAATCCATGCGTTACTGGAATCCTTGCCCAGTGAAAGGGCGGGGAGAAGACTTTTAAATGTATACTCTTAAATTCATTCCAGTTTACAGGTACTCCAGGATATATTTCCCTTCCAAGTTTCAATTCCTGTGCAAAATAGATAAATGAAAATGCTAGCCATATAATACTATTTCAGTCTTAAGTTGAATAAAGAATAATTCAACACACCTTTCTATAATCTTATATTGAACTCAATAAAGGATTGAAGGATTTTTTTATTTAAACCACTTTTTTCAGGTAGCCAAGTTGGAAAAATAGCCAATTGTTTTAAGTGGGTGGGGGGGGGGGAGCGGAGAGCAACCAACTTTATCTATGGGCTGGTAATTCTAGGACAATTGTTACATTGCTGAAGTGTCATATCATTTCCTGTCTGTGAAGAAGGGAGGTGTTTTTCAGGATGTGCAAGGCTTGAGTTAGAGATCGGCATTATGGGTACTCGACGATTCCCATGCACCAGCTAGGGTGCCCAAACCTTGGAGCCTTCTGATGCTGATTCCTGTCAACCTTTCCAAATTAGCAGGCAATGAGAGGAGGTATCTCCCCTACATATCTCATCCTCTCCCTTTGGGAGGCAGTATGGCTTAGGCCCAAAGAGAGAGACCACTGAATCAGCAGTGGTGAAGAGGACAAGGTGGAATCCAATAGAAACATACTGTACTGGCAAAAAGGCTAGGACTGGCACTGATGGTAATGACTCTTAAAAGTCAGCAATCCTAAAATAGATCCGATCATGTAATCAAACCAGGTAACAAAGGAATTGCCTCCTTACCAACATATTTTCTCCTGGAGCCCACAAAACACAAGGTAGTGATCATCAGTTGTTTTGAAGCCCCAACGGCATGGTATGATTGCCCATGGGAAGGTAATTTGCAGTATTCCCTCTACGCACTTGCAGTTTCCCTAAGTCACTGTGTGCTTGCAGGGAATTCTGAATTCCTCCCACTTCTGCATGTCGAAAATAGTCCTGTTACTGGATCTGTAGGCAGGATGTGATGTCTGCAGAGTTGCTTATCTCAGCATGAGAGAGAGATGAGTCCGCAGGGCTGTTATGCAGAAGACTGTTGTGTGTTTGTCCAGGAGGCAGAAGCAGGACCTGGTAAGGAAGCAGATTTCATAGAAACATCGGAAGCTACCTTATACTAAATCAGACCATTGTTCAGTCTAGCTCGATATTATCTACACCAAAACCTTTGGGCCTTTGGATATTGCTGAACTACAACTCCCATAATTCCTGGCCATTAGCCTTGCTTGTTGGAGCTGATGGGAGCTGTAAGTTCCAACTGGCAGTGTTTCTCTAAGGTGTTTAGGATTTGCATGCAAAGCAGATGCTCTGCTACTGAGCTAGGAGAAACTTCCTAATTATGAGAGCTGTTTGATAGTGGAGCTGGCCATCTCAGGAGGTTGTGGTGGAGCCTCCTTTGATGGGTGTATTTAAACAGAGGTTGGCCAGTCCTCCATTGAGGATGATGTAGTTGCAGATTCCTGCATTGAGCAAAGCACTGAACCTCCAATGTTCCAACACACCATTCTAGGATTCTATTTATCTGACAGCTAAGCCAATGGTGTGAACTGCCCAGAGGACTTTGGGCATCAACTAATGTTCTAAATAACTAAAGTATTTATTTTTACTTTTAGCTGTGAGTTCACTGCAGCCAAGGTTGCTTCCACAATATCTCTGTTCTTTACAGATAGCATAATTCAGGCATAGGCAAACTCGGCCCTCCAGATGTTCTGGAACTACAACTCCCATCATCCCTAGCTAACAGGACCAGTGGTCAGGGATGATGGGAACTGTAGTCCCAAAACATCTGGAGGCCCGAGTTTGCCTATGACTGACATAATTCATTCATTTGGTTATTACATTCAGGTAGTGTCGCTGCCAAGATGTTGCATTTCATGTACACATTTGCAGCTTAAAACGCAGGGAGGCTGTTCCCACTCTCCACTGTGCTTCGTGGCATTTGAGCACTGATGTACCTGCCAGGGATGTGCGCTACCTGTTTGGTTTCCCCATGCCTGCAGTCCTTCCCAAACTATTCCTGAAGCTGTCATCTGTGGAAGCGTGGAGGCTGTCTCAAATGATAACGGTAATAGTAATAATAATAATAATAGCCGGCAGGATCAGGCCAATGGCCCATCTAGTCAAGCATCCTGTTCTCACAGTGGCCACCCTGTGGATTGTGTGAAACCAATAGGCAGGACCCAAGCACATGAGCACTCTCTCCTTTAGTATTTAGTATTTAGAGTGTCAACACAAGGGGGCTTGTGAAAAAGGTGCAGCAGAGACTGTACTTTTTGAGAATTCTAAGGAAAAACCATCTTCCGCAGAAACTGCTGCTTGCCTTCTATCACTGTGCCATTGAGAGTGTGCTCACTTATGGCTTATGTGTGTGGTACGGAAGCTGTACTACCCAGGACAGGATGGGGTTGTGCAGAGTTGTTAAGGCAGCAGAGAGCATTGTTGGCTGCCCACTCTCCACCCTAGAGCAGATTTATGCCACAAGGTGCCATAGGAAGGCACTGGACATAGTAAAAGATCCATTGCATCCTGGTCACTGTCTCTTTGAGCTCCTGCCGTCGGGACGGAGATACAGGACAATGAAGACAAGAACGAGCCGTCTTAAGAACAGCTTCTTCTCCAGAGCGATCTCGGCCCTGAATGGGAAGCCTGGACTTTGAAAGTCATCTAATCTTCCTTGCTGTATTATACTGTATTGTTTTAATTAGTGTTTCTATAGTTGTTTTGATTTTGTGTGGAGTGCCCTACCTGGGTGGATGGAGCAGCCAAGTAATTTCGTGGTCCCCGAGAGGGGGCAATGACAATAAAGATATTATTATTATTCAGAGAATTACTGCCTCCGACCATGAAGGCAGAGCACAGCCATGGTGGCAAGTAGTCATTGAATTTGCTCCATGAATTTCTTCAATCCTCTTTCAAAGCCACCCAAGATGGTAGCCATTGCTCCCCACCCCCATGGGAGTGACTTCCATAGTTCAGGCGCTGTCTAACACACTTCAGCTTAATCACTGCTTATATCAAATTGCTTGAGGGAAAATGCACAAAACAGGAACATTTCTCAATAAACTACAGGATAGATAGGACTTGTGGCTAACATCAAACACCAGCAGTAGGAGTGCTTTGCTCCAGCGCTTCATGCTTGACCTTGCGTGGTTTGTGGTGATTTTCCTGACGAAATTTCAAAGTTGTGTCAGACTTTTCAGTCTTTTCTCTAAAGTATGTTTTTTTAAAAAAACACACCACCACCTTGCTCTTCTGCAACTGGCCCGATGTCAAGGAATTAAACAACTACATGACTTTTAGAAAACTTCTGAAGGCAGCAGCAGCCTTGTTTAGGGAAGTTTTTAGTGTTTGATGTTTTATCGTGTTTTTAATATTCTATGGGGAGCCGCCCAGAGTGACTGGGGAAACCCACCCAAATGAGCGGGGTATAAATAATAAATTATTATTATTATTATTTTAGCCTCTTCTAAGGATGCATGAGGCGAGTTGGGTGGAGCTCAAGCATCGCCCCCTGGTGGCCGGGTTGCGATCCAGCTCCAGACCATGGATGGCGGATGCGCTTTAGTGGCTGTGAAGGAGGAAGGGAGACCGAGCGTTCGCTGTGCCTGTTTTCTTTTGTTTTGCTTTGGACAAGAGCATGAAAAAGACTTGCAGACATCGATCGCCTAGGCTTTGCTAGCTTGGCCTAATAGTACGCACACCCACTTCCAATTTTTATTGCCCTTGGTTACAAAATAGTAATAATAAGAATTAATAAATCCTGCAACAGCTCCTGCTCCGTCCTGTAAATCTTCGGGAAGACAACGAGGAGGGGCAAATGGGGCACTGAAGGTTGCAGCCGTACCCTGCCGAAGCATCAGCTGCTGTCCCTGGCGCCGCCCGATCTCTCTCTCTTTCCTAGCCCCACCCCCTCCTCGCTTCGTCTCTAACCGCCAGGTAAGAAAATCTGAGCTCCCCGCCCGCTTCCATCGTAGGTCGGTGCTGGCGACTTTGTGTCGAAGCCCTCGCGAGCCGTTTCTGCTTTCAGTAAGTGGGGTGTGGTGGAAAAGGGGTGCGGGGTTGGTCCAGCAATCGCTGGAAGATGCCTTTGCTTCGATTTCTCGATTTTGCTCTGGCCCTGGGTTTTTGTCTTGCACACAGCCAGCCTCTGCTCCCAGCAAGGTGAGATCCCCGTAAGGATTTTGCAAAGGGGAAAGTCAAATATGTTTCATCTCTCTCTCTTTCCTCCCCCCCTCCCCCGCTTTCCCCGGCTGCAACAAAAACAAAAAACCGTGGTGATCTGCAGGGGAAATGCATTTCTTCCTTTGAGTGCCTAGCAAATTTGCAAAGAGGCTTTCTCTGCAGCTTCCTCGCCGTGACAGAGCGCTTGTGCATCCGTCACTGGGAAAAACCCCCTGAAGGTAGATATTGTCTGCCTTTTGCATTCATCTTGCAAAAAGGAGTCAGGTGCATGTCTGCCGGGCTATGTTTTCACATCGCTGTGTGTGGGAACCTCTCCCCCGCCTGCTGCTGAGCAACTAGACGAAGTTGATGGAAAGAGCAGCAATGGCTGGTTGCATCAAGTGATGGGGGACATCTCATAAAAATATCTTCTGCAAGGTATAAAAGTGGCTTCTATAAAACAATCACTTGCATGTTCCAAGTTACTTACAACCTTTTGGCTAAGAGAAACCAGAGGCAAATGATTTTTGTTTGCTTGTATGGGATGTACTCATCCAATTTTGCACCAGATAAGACAAATGCTTCAAAATGTTTGTGAGAAGCACAGATCAGGGCAGTAAGAATTCAGTACCCATTTAAAGATGAAACGGAATAGGATTGGGAGACAAATATAGCGAAACATAATGTGCATGTTTACTTGGGACAGCTGCATGCGCCGGTGACACTTAATGGACTGCTAGGACTACATGGTTCCCACAAGCAATACTTAAATTTTTTATTTTGTTTTGTATTGCTCATGTTTGAAATTGGAATGGCAAAAATAGATGCGCCTGGTGAAAATGTGTTTTCAATTTAAAATGGATCTTTTCCGGTGTCCATAACACACCCAACGGCTCTTGCAAGTGTTGCCCCCCAGAGACTACAAAGCACTGTTTTGCCTGAAGCAGGAGTTCCTATCCCTGCCATCTGTACATATAGGTGGCCATGTTTATAAAGCAGGGAACATCTTTCTGTTAGCCTCCCAACGCCCCCTAAGCACCGGCAGGAACCATGGAACGCCTTGCAGTTCCTTCTTCACTTAAAAATTAAGAAGGTAATAACATCTGGTAGCAGATGTCCTTCCAATATCACTAGGTCCATCTAGGCCCAATAGCCAGCCTACAAATTTGGCAGGAGCATACCATAAAAGTAGGGCGGCATTTTATTCTTATGTACACATTAATGTTTTACTTGTATTAATGAAGGCTATATTAATAATGATAATGATCATAATTGCTGGTACCTGCACAGGCCCTGCAGCAGTGTCAGGCCAGGCTGGAGGTGAACTATTTCTAGGTGTGCCAGAACGCAAAAGGAAGATGTCCTGCTGACCTGACCTTCATTCTTCACCTCATTGTTCTTCACTGCCTTCCTTGGCAGTCTGTTTCACTGTTGAACAGCAAATGTTCTTCCTGACGTGGTTTCCAGGCTCCTTCTCATCCAGGCAGTGACTAGGCCCAAACCTGCTTAGCTTCAGCAAAGATTGTTGCATCAATGTGTCTTCAAACCACACCCTTGGTCTAGATTTTGTTGTGGTCCAGCATTGCTTAGGGTGAAATAAGCATAAATCTCCTTTAGATCAATGGAATTAAGGGGTAATTAAGCTTTCCCTGAATACAGAGATCTTTAAACCCCAGGAGTAGCTTTATAAGCTCTGGCTATTTTATATCGACAACTGTTAAGTGCTTTTCTCAAGAAGAGACATGTGTAGTGCGGTCATTAAGAGAGAATTATCTTCGTGGCTTGGCAATTTCAAGTTGCTTTCACACACACCCCCTAAGAAAAATACATGGACTTTTATCAGGAAATAAGCAACCAGTGTAGGTTTTCACTGTAATGTAGCTTTTGTAAATATGGAAAAGACTGGTTCCTGTTGTCCTCAGAAATAATGAGTTAAGATGGGATTTTACTATTTCTCCACACTTGGAACTTCTTGCTAAGTGTGTATCAGATTTGGAGTCAACTCCTCCGAAATGGGGCATAACATAAAAATTCAAATAAATAAAAGTGCTACCAATGGATTTTGGCAATTTTTGTGTCTTGGGGCTCCTATTAATGGTGTCTGACCTTTGATCAGCTGTTTGTTACTATACAGATTAAGATACCCTTGGAAAGGCATTTAAAACTGGATGGCTTCAGAAGTGTAGGTTATTTCAAACCAGGTCTATTCCTACTGGCTTTGTGTGTCACAATATAGCATAAATTTCCTTTTAATAATGGCATTTTAATATCTTGCCGGAGCAATTACACTGCTCATTGGCTCCTAGCATGATTGGTTCTTGAAACTGTATAACCTTTCAAAACCTCTCGTCTTTAGAGCTCCCTCGCTATTTAAGGCGACTTCAGCAATTGTTAACGCAGGCATTTGACTAGGCAGCTGTCATATCTGCTTAATTATTCAGTCTCAAAATGACCTTTTAAATGAAGCATCTCCCCACCCCCAGTTATTTAGCAACTGAGAATTTGGTGCATATCTTATCAGCATTTAGCTGAGTGGCTTGATGGCTGTTATTACCCCCTCCCCAAAATAAAAGCTATCAGGATTATTTGCTAGCTGTGCTTTCCGTCGTCATGCTTGCACATCACGATAAGCCAGAGTTGCTGGCTTTATCATGATTTATTCTGAAAGAGCAGCAAGCTTCTTCAAAAGAAACAAACCAAGTTGGCTTCCCATGGTTCTGAACCTGAAATCATGGGGTTTCTCTTTAACCAACCAGCATTGTCAGCCAGCCTAAATCATGGTAGGGAGATGTTGTTGTTGCTGTTGTTGCTGTTAGTCTTACAAATCTTGGCTTGATTGGAACAGTGGTGGCTGGTAGGACGGAAGGAAGGGAGCCCAGCAGTAGGTGGCGCCAGAGCAAATGACAGTTGCAGCCAGCTAATATTCAGCTTCTACACAACCTCCTCCCTGCTGCGTTCTGCAAGGGCAATGGTGTCACTAAGGAGGAGGAGGAAGATGGCAGACAGTTCTACTCCTGAACTAATATAAAGAAACTAGGGAAGTGGGGTGTGTGTGGTATGTTTGGCTCAGAACAGAATGAAGTTGGTGTGGCAGTGCCCAAATTGTCCATCTTCCCCTGGGTAGGGAACAACTAAGTAAGATCCCAGATTTGGATGCTGCATCAAGCCAAGTTAATTGTGGCTCCCTGGTTTCTTTCTCTCATTCCCAACAGGGGAGGAAGAGAGTACGAGTTGTACAGTAAACCATGGCTAGGCAGCAATTTTTCCTAGCCTTTTCTGTTTTTTTGTCACTGCAATGAGGTAATGCTTGCACACTATTATTTGCTTGCTAATTAATGTTCATCACAACATGTGTCCCTCCCCTTTGCTCCCCTACAGGCTCCCAGCTGGATATTGGACAGAACTGGCAGAAACGAAGGGTGTTTTTAAATGCAAAGTCTTTAAATTGCTCCCTGAAACTGAGGTTGATCTTGCCTGTTGAAGGAAGAATGGCTCTTGCGCTAGAACTAGGAGCCCTGTGCTTACTCTTGGGAATTCTAACAGGTAAGGCAAGACTCTTCGTGCTCATGCTGTATAAATATAATAATCCATTATTTTGCTTTTGAGGCCAGGAGAGAGAAGGTCTGCACACAACTCAGGTTCTCCACTGTGCACAGAACCTCAAAATAATTTCTGACTTGCAAAAGATTCCCAAATGGCTTATGAAGATTGTGATAGAAGTAATAGAAGTATCTTAGTGTCTTAGCACCAGCTGGAGAGTCTAAATGGATGTGCACCGTACAGTATAGACAGGTCACAGTTGCTTGAGCAGTTCAGTCCATACCTCACAGTAAACCGTGGTCTGAACCAAGGGTCATTGCTTGTGTTGCTCCTAACAAGCATTTGGTAAGCCAAGAAAACCGCTTGGAGGTTTTTTGTACAATCAAGCATTATTTAAATTTTATGAAACGAATAAAATAATAAGAACAAATATTTGCTTCACTTCATTGCTCGTTTGTGGCCAAACAACCCATGGCTCCTTGGTTCAGACACAGCATTAAGTCAAAAGTTGTGGTTTTCTGCTCTCTCTCACTTGTGCAGAGGAGTGAAGCATTCACAGGAAACCATTAACTTTGGTTTACCATGATGTGTGCATGCTATCATTGTAAACACTAAGCGGCCTGAATTTCTATTTCTTGTAAACCCTTTACAGACCATTTGTGCAGAATGCTGTTGAGGTTTTCCCTTTTTCAGAGCTTTATTTTTATTTGACTCGTTATTTTCCTTGCTCTCGTTTTGCCTCCCCCTAATTGCGAAATCTCCATCTAGAAACAGTGCTCTACTCTTCTTGAAGCAAATGATTTCTCCCTCCTCTCCAAAGGCTTCCCGTGTTTCAGAGAAGAGGAGGCGGCTGGGCACATCAGTAACATGAAAGTAACCCAGAGATAGAATTAAATCCTATTTATTATGTACAGGAGCTTAAAACCACATATAGCTTAACACTGGAGCCTTGGATGAATTTCTGACTTTTGCTTGGTGAAAGATTTTCATAAGCCCTGCCAAATGTTGCCAGAGTTAGTTAAGCCTTTTTCAGTATGTGGTTAAAAAAATTATTCCCTCGCCCACACCAGAGGTATAAATCTGTGAGTGATGATCGCGGCTAGTTCAAACTGATCTACAATTGTATGATTTTATGAGTAAGTGGTTTAGGGTTAAAAGTTTGTTTGTTCATACATTGGGAGTGTGGGGTGTTAGGGGAGGGGTAGCACCTCTTATGATGGACGCGGGTAGCGCTGTGGTCTAAACCACAGAGCCTAGGGCTTGCTGATCAGAAGATCGGTGGTTCAAATCCCTGCAATGGGGTGAGCTCTCATTGTTTGGTCCCAGCTCCTGCCCACCTAGCAGTTCAAAAGCACATCAAAATACAAGTAGATAAATAGGTACCACTCCAGTGGGAAAGTAAACGGCGTTTCCGTGCGCTGCTCTGGTTCGCCAGAAGCAGCTTAGTCATACTGGCCACATGACCCGGAAGCTGTCTGTGGACAAAGGCCGGCGGCTCCCTTGGCCTATAGAGCGAGATGAGCGCACAACCCCAGAGTCGTCTACGACTGGACCTAACGGTCAGGAGTACCTTTACCTTTTAGCACCTCTTATGGGGTACCACTTCAGCAGGGCTTGTCGCCTGGGCAGCCCAGGGCCTCTACACACACTGCCTAGGCTCTCTCCCCCCCCCCCCCCGCGGGAGATTACTTTGGTGCTGTTAACCTCACCTCCGGAGGTGCACTGAAATCTTCAGTATGTTGCTGACGTTTTCCTTTGTGATTGTGGGCCTGTGAACCATCCCAACACCTCTCATACTCTGGGAGCTGCTAACTAGACTTGCAATGTTAATGTCGTGAATGCTCAGTTAAAGTGTTCCTTAGTTTTCTGCCTCCATTCAGTAATCCACTTATTTTATTTTAAATTTATGTATCTTATTCCTAATATTCTGTCATCTACGTCAGTGATCATCAGCAATTTTCCACCATCAGTTAGTCCTCGACCATTCCCTGGGCTTCATGAAAATTGTTTCTTACACTTGTGTTAGAAAGGCTGTCATTTTGCATTTATATAGTTGCTGCAACTTCACGGACCGAATAATGTAGCTTGACAATGCAATTCTATACGCACCTAGTCAGAAGTAAACCCTGCTGAGTTTATTGGGGCTTGCACCATAAAGTGTACATAGAATTTCAGCCTTGACCACTGAAGTAAAGGCACAGGAAGGTATAGATTTAAAATTTCAGCCAAGTTACAGAATGCTGTCATTACACTGTGAGAATTTTTCTGACGCCTTCGCTTTAGCTGCAATCCTATTACATGCTTACCTCTGAGTAAGCCTCACTGAATTCAGTAGGGTTCACTTTTTGAGTAGACATAGTTTGCCCTGTTACTTTTGTTTGTCATGTGTCTTCTATACTGTTTCCCTGGCTTTTTTTTTAAATGGTTTTTATTTTTTCTAGTGTAGGACATGCTGAGGCCATTTGGTGATAGGGCAAGATATAAATACCTTAGATAAATAATACCGAACAGATTGTCCATGCTTTCCATACCGTCTGTAAAGCTGAAGCCAATTTGACTCACATTGTTGTTAATAAACTGGTGCCTATGTCCTGTTTCTGACATCTTGCTTTCATCCAGTTGTCTCTACCCACAAGGCCTAGAAAACAGCCATTTAAAGGTAATTACAGCTGAGAGCTAGATAGATGCATTTAAGTTCATAGTAACAGAGCCAAGCCCAATGCCTATTTTGGATAGAGAGGCCACTTGTATGTGGCTCAAAAAGATTCGGTGGAAGACACTTTTTAATAGATATCTGTTCACTTGCTGTACACATATTGAAAAGGGCGAAGGCTGTGTCAGATGTTCTGCTGACTCACTGACAATGAAATTAAAGTGACTGTGTAAAAATCATGGCATTTGCCATTATGTTTTTATTTTAAGACTGGGAAATTAGAGATGCCCCTCTTGCTTGGCTACCCACTATTGGAGGCAGGATGATGGGCTTGATGGATCTTTAGTTTGATTTGACAGGTCTCTTGTTACATTCACCATTAAGAAACTAATGGGATGAACTTAGCTAGGTGGAGATTAAAAATAAAATAAAATAAATAATAATATAATATAATATAAATCGGATAAGTGCATTTGACAGCATGAGTTTTGGCTTCTAAATGACCAGCAAACATATAAGTCGTATATGGATTACACCACCACTTCTGCAAGCCAGTTTACACCATGTTGTTCATACAGTTAAACTTACGCTGTCCCTCCCAAGAATACAGCAGAGTCAGATGATATGCTGAAGTGGCTTGTGCAGTGCTCAGCTCCCGGCTTCCTTATAGTCCTTATTCATACAGTTTTGCATCTTTATCCTTATCCATCCCCTCACTTCAGACTTCCACTGTTTTCGGTTTGAACTACTGTCCCATCTACATGCATGCAGGAGCAGCATGGGCGTAGCCAGGATTTTTATTGGAGGGGGCAGGACTTTTGTTAAGGGGGCCAGAACCGATGTGATTGGTCAGTTAGTTAAGTATTTCTGTTGTTTTACTTGATCTAAGGGGGGCAGCTGCCCCTCCCTGACCCCCTTGGCTATGCCCATGATGAACAGAGTGGAATCCACTTCCTTGCTGGTAACAGGGGTGGGGTTTTTTTTTTGTGTGTGTGTGTATGAAAACAACCACATTTGCAAGCCATACCTGCAAGGCCAACTGTGAGAGTTTATCCCCTCATAATCCTCACCTGGCTGGGAACATTAGCAGTGATTGGCTGGAAAGGACCGTCCAATGGGCCCCATCTGTGTGGTTGTTTCATTGAGTTCCTTCATGCCCATGCGGCGTGGGATTGCAACATAAAATGCTGTAGGCGCATTTTGGCAAGGCTTGAGATGCCTTATGCGACTTGATTCTGAGGGAGAGCTCAGCAGCAAAAATAACAACTGACAAAGTATAATTGGGGGGAACAGACTGGGGGGGGGATCAAGGTCTTAAAACACCATCGCCACATCGTTTACTGTTAATTAGTCATTTGTGTACTGTCTGAATTGGTTCTTCAGCAGGATCCCAGAAATACAGTAGTTTGCTGAAAGCAGAGGATGGCTCTTTCCCTTGTAGAAGTGCCTAACCCTGATTCTCCGCAAACCAGATGCTCTCTTTTTCAGTGACTCAGCAGGCTGTATTGCCTAGTAAGCTTCTTTGTGTGCTACCCCTATTTCAGTGGCAGCTTAAAAAAAAAGACCTTTCATTGTACCTCTCTCCAAAATAAGTGAAATGGATGCAGTGATATGTCACTTCAAAAAATAGGGGGATCAGGCTCTAGTTGGAAAACCATCTTTTGCTCTCTGCTGGACAAGAGCTGTGATTTATTCCCCCCCCCCCCTTCTTAGGCTAGTTTGGAAGGAAGGTGCAGTCAAAGAAGGGATCTGATTCTTGTTACTTTTAATTGAGTTTTTAATTATTTGAGTGACGATTCAAGTGATTCCTTGTTGATAAAGTGACTACTCTCTAGGCTACATTAAATCAATATAAATTAATGAAGCTTTTTATTTTTATGAGAATGCATTGTAAGGGGAAGGACTTTTCGGTGCTCCTGCTCTCTTGTGATATGAGTACCTATCATTTCAGGGTGTTTCTGCGAACAGTGCAGAGAAGGCGCCAAGTATTCGGATGCAATAATATCTCCTAATTTAGAAACCATGAAGATTATGCGGGTCCCCCATGCTGTGTCGGTGTCAGACTGCACGGCAGCCTGTTGCGATCTTTCCGACTGCGACTTGTCCTGGATGTTTGAACGGCACTGCTACATCGTCAGTTGCCAACGTAAAGGGAACTGCGAGCCCAAGAAGATGGAGAAGGTGAAGTCCTCTTTGACTTTTGTGCTAAGGCCTCCCCAGAGGCCCTCTGCACCGCTGGGGTACGGGCAGGTCCTCCGCCCAATGGCGCTGCAGGGAGACCCATCAGACGAAGTCAGCAGCCTGAAGGAGCTGTCCTTCCTCAGTCGGGAGGAGAGCCCAGACTACCCAGATGAATATGGAGATACGGAGCAGAACCCCTTTCGGTGGAGCCTCAAGCCTGAAGAGAAGGAGGATGTGAACTATGCTGACTGGAGTTTGTTGGTGGCAACTGAGAATGGCTTCAATTCTTCAGGGCTCGGTGATGGAGACAAACATGTTGACCTGGTCAGAAGTAAAGAGGAAAGAGGTCCTTTGGAGACTCCTACAGGTGCAAATGAATCCGAGGGAAATCATGTCACCGAACGTCCTGGAGAGTTGCCAGAGATCATGTTGGGCATGATGGAGAAATCGGCAAATGAATTAGGTTTTCAACCGCCTGATGAAACCAACAGCACTTGGCAGGAAGAGGTATGTTACCAGTATTTCATTTTTTGAAATAGCATTGGAGTAACATAGAAATCTGCAAATAAAATAGTTTGGTTTGCCTCCAAACTAGATTTTTTTTCTGAATTCTTTGGTGGGAACCCATGTCTGTTAAGATGGAATAAAATTGATAAAAGGCTTGCGCTGCTGGTGGAATTTTGGCCTAATCTTTGTATGGGGCAGTTAAATTCTTGCTCATGTAACCGGGAGTTGATTTTAAGAAACGGTCCTTAGTTAATGCGGAAAATTAGCAGTAGTCTTTGTTGTTTGTGAAAGCTGAAAAGCCTAGATTAGTGCTGATTACTCCTAGATTAAGTTAGGAAAGCCTAGATTAATTTAAATACACTTCCTTTCCCCCCACTTGCATTGCATATCTTATGGGCAACTCAGACAAATAAGATTTCATTGTGCTAGTTGTACGGAAGGACAGGAAATTTAATAAGCATTTTGCTTTGTGCGCATTCATCTCTCACTTTACTGTTGGTCTCCTATATAGCTATGAGGGTGCCTGGTGATGTACTGCTTTCACTGCTTGTAGATGGAATTATTTTGCAGAATTTGCATAGGTGTGTGTTTATCTCCAGCGGTCCCATCCTGTTTTTTTGTTCAGTTTTCATAGCAGAGCTAGATAAATCCCAGTCATCTATTTGCCCAGGTACTTAAGTATTTGATGCTGGGACTTGGGAATGTACAATGTTTCTCATCCCATATGTCACTGGTAAATGCGATTGATTCTAGCTGTATCGTAATTTTGCACTTTTACTTCCAATACAGTGTTTACGATGTGTGTCATGATGTGAGAGGGGACATATACACAATAATTATATATTCCTGCAATTCATCTTGTAGGTTCTAACAACTTCCCATACTCCTTCTTCATCAGACACCCTGGGGTTTCTCTCCACCACTGCAACACAAACTCAGACATCAGACCTGCGAAATCTTATGCAGGATGATGCCACATCCCTTCCCACTGGTCCTGTTTCCACCCAAGCTACTGCCACAGATCAAGTATCGGCTCCCACTTCTGCAACCAAAGATGGTAATGTAAATTCTTTTGAGAATAAGGCTTCAATCCTAACTGCATGTAACTGGGAGTAAACCCCACTGAATTCAATAGGAGTTACCGTGCTTTTCCGTGTTGTAACATGCCCCAATGTATAAGAAGCCACCTCTTTTTTGGGACTCCAAATTGAGAAAATGGGGGGGGGGGAATTGCCCAAACTTGTTGAGCTTTTTTTGGGCGGGGTGCCAAAAATAAAAAATCGCACACCCACGGGACCAACACAGCCGATCACACGCACATCAACGAAGCGACCAATCATCTTATCGCTCACTGACAGCAAATGTCAATCACCCACCCAATTGCCGCAGCAGCCAATATCCTGCGGAACTTGACACAACAATCAATCACCCGCCAAAACACCACTGACAGTCTCCGGCTCATAGCAGCCACCAATCGCCCGTCCAACCTCATCATTATCCATGTAATAATAATAATATTTTTTTTATTATTTATATCCCGCCCTCCCCAGCCAAAGCCGGGCTCAGGGCGGCTAACAACAATAAAATAGTGCAACATTCTAAAAACATTTCATTGTAAAAATTAATTAAAATCAAATTGATGGCAACCATAAGCTTAAGTTCTGTAAAGATTGCCAAAGGAAGGAGTGGGGAGACAACCCCACTTTTTATGCTTAATTTTTCAAGAAAAAATATAGTCTTATACAAGGAAAAATACGGTACTTCAGAGTGGATGTATCTAGGACTGCACTGAAATTAGAAGTGCTAACTTCTCAAACTGTTGCTTGAATCAGGCTTGTAAAAAGCTACTTAGCTGCTTGTATGTGGTGAGGAAGAGAAGAATCTTTTAACGCAGGGAGAAATCCTCATACTGAATAAATTTTCTGCTTAATGCTTCATCAAATAAAATGCATTATTATTATTATTATTTTATTATTAAGTTTAAGCTTCAGAGGGGAAGATTCATCAAGTCTTGATGAGAAAACAACTGTCCCAAACCAATGTTATTAATATACTTAGAAACATAGAACTGTAGAGTTGCAATTGCATGCTTTGCCAACTGAGCTATCCCAACTGTTTCAGCAATAGAAAATTCTTGCTATGCTTTCCTCAATACATTGTTTTAAAATAACTTTTTTAAAAAATTATACGCAGTAAAGGAACTCCTGGTGTCGGCTGGAGATAATCTACAAGTAACTTTACCAGAAAACGACGTTGAATTGCATGCATCTGTAGTCACGCCATTCATTCCAGGTGAGTTCTTAATGCAAGTGGGATGGAGGAGAAAAGCACCAAGTTGCTTGTCTTATGCTAGAAACCATGTAGAGACTATCGACAAAAATCTGAATAAACTATGGTTTGCCCAAACCAGTTTCCTTCCACATTCATTTGAAATGGAAAACTATAGTTTGTTGCAAAGTGAAACCCCTTATTTCTTCCTCTTGCAAATGAAGGGGTGGTACATGCGTGTGAATTCAAGCATGGTTCGCTTGCTTTGTTTAAGCTGGGCCAAATATTCTCTCGTAAGATTCTAAATTATTCAGATATTAAATGTGCAACATCAGTAAATGTATGCAAAATTGGAAATCTGCATGAACGTTGTTGGCTGGCACAGCTAATGTTGAGTATCAACTTTGTGTTTGACACCAACTTTTAATTGTGAAAAAGGTAAATAAGGTTTAATAGCTTTATGTAAGCTCAGGGAGAACAAATGAGGGAAGTAAGGATAGAAGTTTTTTCAGAGACAAAGTCATTTTAAACTGATGGGAAAAGTTAGATTATTGCACAGTATGAAAGTCAGAAATTCTACCAGTAATTCACACATATTAGCTGGCTTATGAGGTGTGGCCATTCATACTGATTATGTATAAAAACTTCGCTTGTTGATCAGTTTGGCTAGTTCAATATTTAGGAAATAGGGAGAGTTGCCAGTGATTATGCATGCACCACAATTCTTCCATAACTGGTCCCAGTTCAGATACTAATGCAATCTTCACATGATGTAGGATTGCCATTTCATTTCTTCATTTCACTGTACCCCATGCTGATGTTCATTTGTGCGGAGGACTTTCTCATGCAATTTCTACCCTTCCAAGTAGAAGGGAAAATAAATTGTGTGAGCAGACCATCACTGTAAAATGTTCCGCTTATACCTGAAGTGGTGGAAGGCAGTGGGGCCTTACGTTTCTCTGCCCCGTGAAAGCTTGGCGAACATCAGAGCCAGGATCAGGTCTCTCTTTCGAAGAAGAACCATAACCAGTTGCCGTGCTGCTTCCTCCTTTTCAGAATCGGCCTATAGTTATGAGTGGAGCTTGATGAGTCACCCTGATGGTTACAATGGTGAAATGGAGGGCAAGCACACGCCAACGCTGAAACTTTCTCAAGTAAGTGATCTGCTCCTTAGAGAGACTTGACTAGTGTTTACTGCAGGGTGTGGCAAAATGCACACTCAGCTACTCTGGGTAATGGCTTTAGATATGCTTTGCTGTAAGGCAGTCGTGTCAGTTACAAGTTGCCGTTCTCAATGGGCCTATTTCTCTCCAGATTAGGGTGGTGTTCCTGGTGGCTGGCACCAAGTGAGATTCCTGAAAATATACCTGTAGGCACCTTAAAAACTTTGTTCTGTTCTAGTCCTGGTGTCAGGAGCCAAAGCCAGGAGTAGGTCAGTAATAAAACACCTGGTGCCCGTTAAGTTAACTCTTTATTCAGAGATACCAAAACAGTGCAGGCCTAGTGATCCCAGTAACTCTTCCCAGTAGGTCTTGCACCAAAGTGGCAGTTGCAAGGACCAAAGGTCTTCACACTGCTAAGGCTCCTTCCATGGTTCCTTCCCCTTGTCTCTCTTTTCTTTGCCCTCTTCATTTCTCTGCGTGTTCTGGGAGAGGAGCTTGTCACAGCAGAAGGGGGAGATTCCCTGGCTTCTTCAGCAGCCTGCCTGGTCTCTGTCTCCTGGCCTGCCTCCTCTCCTGCTTTTGATTCTCGACTGCTCTCTACCCCAGCCTCTTCCTGCTCACTAAACCCTGTTGCCTGAGCAACTCTTATACGTAGGCAGTTCAGGAATATGGTAGACTATCTTACTGGATGCGCTTCCAGTCTCTGCAAGATTTTCTTGTTTCTGCTCAGCTCATACCCGGTGCTACCTGTATATATATTACGTTTTCCTTTATTTCAGCCTTCTGGGAGGCACAGCTACAATGTTCTGAGTTGCTCCCCACCACCCCTAAGTTGTTTTGGGTGGTAGCAGAGATGCTTCTTCATGATGATAATTAAGCTCTGGGTTTGATGCACACTCAGACTTCTTGCATTTTTTGTTATTGTGCCATGTGAAGTCCTATGTGTTACCGGAGATACATTAAAAAACCCTCTGTTGCAGCTGCCAGTAGGTGCCTATGTCTTCAAAGTGACTGTTTCTGCTGAAAATGCATTTGGAGAAGGATTTGTCAATGTCACTGTCCAACCAGGTAAATCAGTTTTTCAGACAGTTAAAACTAATATCCTCCTCTCGCTATACCTGCATGCCAGTTTGATGAATGGTTCTTTTAATCAGTTCTGAATTTCATCAGAGAGTGAACATCTGTAAAACTTTTACATTTTTATATCGCATTTGTGTAACATTCCTGCTTTGCCTTTAGAGGGAACCACAGGGTGGTAAATGTTCAAGTGCATCCAGCCTTGTAATTTCCTGCTCTTCTGATTTTATTTGTGGCGCAGTTACCCTAGATGAGCACTTGATTTGCACATTCTATGTTAGTGTCTCCCCTCCCCTCTTCTTGCTGCAAGTTCAGGATCTACAGTACAGCATTTGGGGGCAAGAAGGTGGAAAAGGGACTCTAGTTGCCCATGCAAATAGTTTTGTATTGAGCACGGGGTATGACTTGCCCGCTTGCATGGGCCTTTTGGTTTCTGCACCCATCTCCCTCCCTTCATTTTGGAGCCATTTAGTATAAAATATGATGAGGTACAGATGTATGTAAGCCTCTGTTGTGGTGTACTTCTCATATCCAACAGAATAGGATATTGAAATATTTCTTATTCCATGTTTATCTGACATTTCCTCTAAGGAGTTTGTGGTGGCATACCTGGTTCTCCTTGTCCTCATTTGATCTTTAGTCACAACAACCTTGCGAGGTAGAGTTAGGCTAGGGGACTGTGACTGGCCCAAGGCCCACCCAGTCATCTTCTTGGCTGAGTTGGGGGAACTGGACTCTGGTCTTTTCCAGCTTAAGAATTTAAGAAGCCTGGGATTTGGGGGATTTTTTTGGTTGTCCCCTGCAACCGCAAGCCAGGCACAATTTATCCAGTTTGGGATTGTACCAGAAGGTGGTTTGCTAAATCATAATTTACAAGGATCGGTTTTTCTATTGGTTATGACTTAATTTTTTTTTTTAACCTACTGCTTTTGTATTAACTGTTTAATCTTGTTCAGCAACTAGTGAATGCTTTTTGGTTGTGGAATAAGCACAAAGCTATCTCAGGCTGATCGAGTTGTGCAGGATGGCCTTATTTAATTAAGCATGGGGTTCTGTTTCTCCCCTTCCTGCAGCTGTCAGAATAAATCAGCCGCCTGTTGCTATCGTATCTCCAAAAGCCCAGGAAATTTCTTTCCCTACAACTTCTGCTTTCATTGATGGGAATCGTAAGTACCAGGCAGCAACTGTGGCTTTGCAGTGTAATTAGAATTGCTCACAGGGATACCAGCTTATTAATTTATGATTCCGCGGCATTTCCCTTCCAACACAGAAAGTACTGATGATACTGAAATAGCCAGTTACCACTGGGAAGAAATTGAAGGTCCCCCTAGAGAAAAGAAGGCATCAGCTGATACACCATTTTTACATCTGTCTAACCTCGTGCCTGGCAATTACACTTTCAGGTGAGAGGCCTACATTTTTGCGTTTGGCTCCTCAGTCCACAACTCGGGGATGGACAAGTCAGAGGCAAAGGCAACCAAAGTTCTTTGTTTAAGTTAGTTAGTTAGTTAGTTAGTATAATGCCCTTCACCCGAAGATCACAGGGTGGTTCACAACATAAAAATAGAAAACGAGAACACAAAATGCGTAATAATAAAGAACAAACCAATAATCCCCCTCCCACAAACACATTTAAAAGGCCATAGAATGTTAATCAGCCAAAGGCGTGGTTACGGAGAAAAGTTTTGGTCTGGCCCATAAATATGTGTAATGAAGGTGCCAGGTGAGTCTCCCTGGGGAGAGCATTCCACAAACGGAGACCACCACAGAAAAGGCCTGTTCTCGGGTTGCCACCTCTGGACCTCTCATGGAGGAGGCACATGAGGAAGGGCCTCAGAGGATGATCACAGGGTCTGAGTTGGTTCCTATGGAGAGAAGCGGTCCTTGAGGTATTGCACTCCTGAGCCATAATGATCAAGGGGGTGGTGTGACCTCCCCCATGAGGAACGTTTGCAGCATTTGAGACTTTAGTTTAGAGAAAACATAAAAGGTAACAAGATAAAAGTCGGTAAGGTTATACATGACACGGAGAAAGTAGAAAGAGAGAAGTTGCTTCTCCTCCCATGACCCTAAAACTTGTGGACACCCAACAAAGCTGAATAGTGGAAGATTTCAGGGCAGATGGAAGGAAAGTACTTCATCGCACAGTCTGTGTTTAAACTATGGAACCTGCTTCCACAGCAGGCAGTGAGAGGATTGGATAAATTCATGGAGGAGAGGGCTATTGATGGCTATTAGCCATGATGACTGGTTCTGAATAGCAGTTACTGAAAACCACAGGAAGGGAGAGTCTTGTTCTTGTTGTGCTCGAATCCTGCTTGGTGGTTTCCTACAGGCAACTGTTCAGCCACTGTGAGAACAGGATGCTGTACTAGATGGGCTATTGGTCTGATCCAATGGACCTCTCCTATGCCTGACATCGTATATGACCTCAGACATGGAAAAGGTGGGTGTGGTTTGCCTCCAGCCTGGCAGGCCAATCTCGAAGGCCTGATGGACCTAGGGTTGCCATATTTCAGAAAGTGAAAATCTGAACACAATAGTTATTAGACTTTTCTTTTTTTGCAAAGTTGTTGAGCCCCCCCCCCAAAGAAGTTATTGAGCTATTTCTAAGGAAATTTGCCAAAATCTGGACTTCCTACATGGGTAGTCATACGTCCATATTTCCCCGGATATTTCACCAATTTCCTCCTGGACACTGCTTTTGACTGATGTATTCCAGCTATGTCCGGGAAATTCCAGACGTATGGCCACCCTAGATGGACCTAATTAGGTCCATGGTCTCTGGATTCTGCACTCCTGAGGTAGAAGGAATCAGTGCATCTGAATTTTGAGAATGGGAGAAAAACACATTCAATATCATTAATTATTCACATATCTTTTCTCTTCCTTTTTAGGTTAACAGTGGTTGACTCCAGTGGAGCAGCTAACTCTACAGAAGCCTCACTGAGAGTCCATCAAAAAGTGGATTTCCCTCCTGTTGCCAATGCAGGGCCAAATCAGGAAATCAGTTTGCCTCGCAACTCCGTCACAGTGAATGGAAATCAGAGCAGTGATGATTATGAGATAGTCAGCTATGAGTGGTCCCTGAGCCCGAAAAGTCGAGGCAAAGTGGTAGCAATGCAGGTAAATGGAGACCATCTTGCCTCATTTAATAATATCCACACACCCCCGCCCCCCGAATCCAGTAGCTTTCAGATCAGGAGTTTTGTGGTGTTTGGTGAAAACAGGCAAAAAAAGCCTGGTTGCCCTTTGTATTGTGCAGGAAATGGTGAACATTACCTTGAAACACTTAGTCTCTTCTATTTTTGCCCTGGCTAGGAAGACACCTGGACACCATACTTAGAGTGGACTGTAAAGTATTGCATGGGACTTTAAAAATTAGTCATTTCAGTGGGTCTACTGCGACAAGTCTGGATCCGATCATCTGTGTTTAGGCACACCATTGCAAAGGAGCAATAGTGAGTTTTGGACGTGGTGACCACACTTAATGTCACAGATGTTGAACTGGTGCATTCAAAGTTCTGCAGAATATTGTAAGCCTATTCAGGTGGTTGTGAAATATTGGTAGAATATTTCTGTATAATGCAGAGGTTTTCAACCTTTTTGGGTCTACTTGACCAACTACATTCTTTCTGTGGCACCCCTGTGGGGCTCATGAGCCCAGCTATGTCACCCCTTGCCTGCAGAGCTGGCAGCCCCTCACCCCTTTTTGAACCCTACCTTGTGGAGTGTTCCCTCAGCCTCCTCTCTTCTTCCCTCTCCTTGGGAGTCCTCTGGGCAACCACAGCTGCTGCCTCTGGTCTTTGAGGTGCCCCCCTGCCTCAAAGAGAGGTGCCTCCTTCCACTGCCCCATAGGGGCATGGGAAGCACCCCCTGGCCAGCCCCAGAGACACCATTTGCCTGGGAAGCTTGTAGCCAAGGCTGCTGCAACAAACAGCCGCAGAAGCCTTTGGGAGGCAGAGATGCAAGAGGGCATCAGAGGAGGGAGGGAAGGGAAGAGGCCAGTGTTCTCGCGGCACCCCTGACCATCATTCAAGGCACCCCAGGGTGCCACGGCACGCTGGTTGAAAAGCACTGGTATAATGATTCGTTACAATAATAGAAAGCTTTGTACTATTAACATTTGCCTCATTATTTCCCTCCCACACCTCATTACCCAGGGGGTGAGGAGTCCCTACCTCCAGTTATCGTCAATGCAAGAAGGCGAATACACGTTTCAGCTGACTGTTACTGATTCTGCTGAACAGCAGTCTACAGCTGAAGTCACGGTGATTGTCCATCCCGGTAGGCAGATTTATAGTATATTTGACTTAACAGAACATCCTTCAGCTGGCTGGCTGTTGAACCTCTATGTACACGAGCTAACAAATCTAAATCTGACCTTTCATAGTAAGTGGAAGGAGAAGGAGGAAAGACTGCTTGCCTGCCAGGCAGCCTCCGTTATTTAGGAATGTGCTGAGCACAGAGGCCAGGCAATAATAGGAGCTGAACGCACAAATGCCCCACCCACTCCATAGGGCTGAAGGGCTTCGTCAGTTAGCATGATATTTTTTAGGTTAAACCTAGTTCATACTGGCATTCAGCATCTGCAATACGTTGCCCAAGTATTGCTGTTGCTGATTCATATCTCGTTGAGTAACCCATGGAAAACCCATAAGACTGCATCTTTGCCATCAAAGGTTGCTTCCAAGTAGTGGCATGGCAGATGAAAGGATTGAGCCTTGCGACTGCTTTTTCTGGACCACCAGAAGGAGGTTGCTTGTCCCTCCTGGAACACATGGCCGCCAGGCCAATTTCTGTCCTTGGTGTGAAATAGAACTTGAACCCTCTAGTACTGTTCACAGCAGATTACTGTGAGGATGTTAGAATTCCTGCTCCATGATTGCAGTCATGGGATTTTTGTCTATCACATGACGGTATATGTTTTGACTCCACAGAGTGGGAAGTGACGGAGACAGGATGTTTGTGTTACTGTGTTCTGTGAAGTGGGACTATTGTCCTTTGTTCTTTCTCTTTGCTGTCTGATGCTAGAGAGAGAGGGAGCCATGTTGCAGGGCTGTGTGTGTGTTTACTCCTCTGTTTACTAGGAGAGGGCACGCTTGATACTTAGGCATGCTCTTTGCATTGCTTTCTCATCCAGGATGAGAGGTGGATTAAGTGATATTCCAAGTCACTCCTGGTACCATTAATACAATAGCCCTTTAATGTTTGGGGGAGAGGATAACCCTTGTCAGTTACAGACTAGAAAACACAGACTGTATTTTGAGCAATTTTTGCTTTGTTTCACTGCAGAAAAGAATAGCCCCCCCACAGCTGTGGCTGGGCCAGATAAGGAGCTGACATTTCCTGTCCAGAGCACCGTTCTTGATGGAAGCATGAGCACTGATGACTTAGGCATTGTTTACTATCACTGGGAGAATATCAGGTATTTTGTAAGAGTGGAGGAATGTATCTGGTGGGGCCAAACTAGTGTCTCTTACCACATTACACCGAAGCAACTTAAAAGCTTGGGGTGGATTGGAGCCATTTAGGCTTACTGCTAGTTTCTGCATGAACCAAACAAAGTCCCAAGTTTATATACATCAATATTGTTCATGCCAAATCCTGTTTTGTTTATTTTGTAAAATGCTTATAATTGTCCACTATTTTTGCTGCATTCACATAGCCAGAGGAAGAATGTGGTAGATTAATGAGAACTTTCATAATTCAGTTGAAGATGAATGTACTTTTCTCAGGGATTACCATTTGATCTCTGAGGCATCCCTGTACATATCACAGATATCTCAAAGCCACTCAGATTTCTGAACTGAGTTTTGAGGCCTCTTAGGTAAAGTTTCTGGCTGAATCTGAAAAACCTGCAAGCCTTGGCCTTTTTTAAACCACCATCCATTATGTAAGTTTTCAAGGAGGCTTGCAAGTGAATTTCAGGCCCTCAAGTGAATATCAGTTTAAAGAGGTAAAATGCCAAATTCTACCTGCTACAGATGGAATGTTGACACTGTTTAAACCCGTTTGACGAGCTAACCCGAAGAAGTGGAATGATTTGCATTTCTCACCAGTTTCAGTAGCTAGTGTGGAAAGTTGCTATTGGCTCTCTTATTGAGCATAAAGAAGTATTCTCTTGAAGCTTCAAAAATGTTCCTGCCACCACCCCTAGAACTCGCTCTGTTTACTAAAATAGCACTTTTTGTTTAAACTGAGTTGAATCTGGTTCCTGGGTTCCTCTTTCTTTTTCCTCCGTTGCAGTGGGCCAACCTCTGTGCAAATGGAAGACACTGATAGCGCAGTTGCAACCGTCACAGGCCTGCATGTTGGAACCTACCATTTCAGACTGACCGTCAAAGACATCCAAGGACTAAGCAGCACAGCCACAATCTCTGTGACTGTCAAGGAAGGTAAGACTCACTGCCCCATTTGCATTTGATTGGAGGTTTATTGGCTCCTCTCCCAACAAGGAAGTTGAGTGCAAAGCAGCTCACAACAAGAAACAGAGCATTTGAAAACAGCATAGAGCAGTTCTGTTAATATCACAATATAGTCCTATGAAAAATATTAAAACATCAGAAAAGCAACCAAGTATTTTGGTAAATGAATGATTTCAGTGTGGATTTTGAGCCCTGCCAAGTTCTGAGATTCTTCTTCATCTGAGCAAGGCATTTGGGATACTGTACCAGGCAGAGGGCCTTCTCGGTGGTGCCACCCGTCCTGTGGAACGCCCTCCCATCAGATGTCAAGGAAATAAACAACTATCTGACTTTTAGAAGACATCTGAAGGCAGCCCTGCTTAGGGAAGTTTCCCCCCTTGTTTTTAATCTGTTGGGAGCCACTCAGAGTGGCTGGGGAAACCCAATCGGATGGGTGGGGTATAAATATATTCTTATTCTTATTATTTCCATTCCTATTCTTTTATTTCCTGTTCAACTCTTCAAAACAAATCTCTTCCTCTCTTACAATTTTATTGTTTAGAAAGCAACCGCCCACCCCAGGCTCATGCAGGGGGCAAGCACATCCTCGTTCTGCCCAATAACTCCATTGCTTTGGATGGTTCGCAATCTACTGATGACCAAGGGATTGTGTCTTACCTCTGGATTCGGGATGGCCAGAGCCCAGCAGCTGGGGTAAGTATTTTAATATTTTAATGAAGCCATATTGAATGTATTTTTTTGTACTCTTTGCTTGCATTGCTGCCATGTAACAGTATGGTACACTGGATCGAAATTGGACTTGCATGGAGCAGCCTTGGGCAAGCCGATCTGAGTCTCAGCTTTGCAGTCTTAAAATAGGAGTAGAAGAAACCAAACCCATGGGTTTGAAGATGCACTCTTTGGCTGTAGGAAGGGTGGGAAAGATGTTGGCAGACTCTACCGCCCATCAACCCCAGCCATTGCAGCCAATGCTCATAGATGGTAGGAGCTGCAGTCTAACAACACGTGAAAAGCCACAGGCTCCCAACCCCTGACCTTACAGGGGTACCTCGAGTTAAGAACTTAATTCGTTCTTAACCTGAAGTACCACTTTAGCTAATGGGGCCTCCCGCTGCCGCCACGCGATTTCTGTTCTCATCCTGAAGCAAAGTTCTTAACCTGAGGTACTATTTCTGGGTTAGCAGAGTCTGTAACCTGAAGTGTCTGTAACCTGAAGTATCTGTAACCCGAAGTACCACTGTACTTTATTAACATGGCTGTTCTAGGCCAATTTGTGGTGGGTAGTTGTAATATCTTGGGCAAATTTTGTCTTGCCTTTGAGTGAATATTAATCTGAAGCAGTGTTGACTTCTCCGTTTGCAGGATGTGATACATGGATCAGATCATGAGGCCATCCTGCAGCTGACCAACCTCGTAGAAGGGAGTTACTCTTTTCACTTGAAAGTCACCGATGGCAAAGGAGAGTCAGACATCGACATGGCTACTGTAGAAGTGCGGCCTGGTATGAGGACGTTTATAGCATGTTGTCCCTCCCAGATCTGTCTTATTCTCCTATAAGCAGCGCACAGCAAAGATCTTGTCAGGCCAGGTGACCCATTCACATGCAAAACCTTGGCTGGGTAGCTCAGTGGCAGATTTCCCATTGATGCTAAAAGATTGTTGTGGTTTGATTCCATTGCAGTTCAAGGTAGGGGCCTAAAGCAGATATGAAGTACAGTCCTTTCAGAAGTCTTGATTCATTTCCTGGATTCTCCAATCATGGATGGAGTGATGATATTGCTTGAAACCCACTTTGAAAGAGGTACAGTGGTGCCTCGCAAGACGGAATTAATTCGTTCCGCAAGTCTTTTCATCTTGCGAGTTTTTCGTCTTGCGAAGCACGGTTTCCCATAGGAATGCATTAAAAATCAATTAATGCGTTCCTATGGAAACCGCCTTCAGACCAGGTCCGGGGACAGTCTGTCCCCCGACCTCTTCTGAAGGCCGGCGGGGGGCGAAAGTCTTTGCTTCCCCCCCGCCTGCCTTCCCGGGAGAGCGGAGAAACACAGTGCTGCGTTTCTCCGCTCTCCCAGGAAGGCAGGCAGGGGGGAGCAAAGACTTTTGCGCCCCGCCAGCCTTCAGAAGAGGTCCAGGACCTCTTCTGAAGGCGGGCAGGGGGCAAAAGTCTTTGCTCCCCCCCGCCTGCCTTCAAAAGCCATCCGGGATAGCGGGAAGCGCTTCCCTGCTATCCCGGACTGCTTTTAAAATGCTGGCGGTGGGGAGCAAAGCCTTTCGGCTCCCACCGGCCTTCCTGGACCTCTTCTGAAGGCCGGAGGGGGGGGGAAAGGCTTTGCTCCCCACCGCTAGCATTTAAAAGAGGTCCCCGGAGATTTCCCTATGGGCTTTCTTCTTGCGAAGCAAGCCCATAGGGAAATTTGTTTTGCGAAGCGCCTCCAAAACGGAAAACCCTTTTGTCTAGCGGGTTTTTCGTCTTGCGAGGCGTTCGTCTTGCGGGGCACCACCGTAGCTCTATAGGCAGCTTATAGATCAAATCAAGGCCTTCAAACCTGTCCCACTCTGCAGCCAAAACTTTGTTTCCTCCTCTTATTGCCATAGCCGGCACACTTCTTTGGGGGCTCTCTGATCCTTACCACCATGTTTTCTTCATGAGAGCATACACGGCCTGTATGGTAATGCAATAAAGGACCCTGATGAGGTGGCCATCGTTTTGAGCCAAATTCTACCCTATGTTGTGGCTAGATGAAAGCTTCTATTTGTTGGTTAGCTGCTTTTAATCAAGGTGCATCCCGACATGCTAATAGTGTGCAGGTAGAAAAGAGAAGCACAATGTCAATGTAAGCCCGGCCTCATGGAGACCCGCCTTGTTTTGCCTGCTCAACAAATCTATGAAAAAGTGGCCTCAGATTCCATAAGCAATAACATGGATTACTTTTCATGCTGTGTCCTCACATACCTGTAAATACTGATTTGGATAGTCATGATGCCTTTCATTTTAGTATCTTGCTGGTCCCTTGTTTTCTGGGTTTTTTATACTCCATTTCCTTTCTACTCTTCTGCTTAGCTGCTAAATTTTGCTAACCTTTATAAATGAATCCACCTGCATTTTCTGATGGCATGGGTGACAAATCGGAGGGAGATGGGGAATGACATAGTTCCCTCTGAAATTCATGTGCTTCATTTGAGAATATAACTTTGTATTCAGCCCACGATAAATATCTCCTTGGAACCTGCATGTTCCCTGTTTGTTATTGCCGACTGGAATTTGTAGTAAATACTAATTTTGAAACCTGACATCCACATGTCAAGGCAACATTTGCCATGCTCCTGCTGAAAAGCATTATTTTTGCATTCACAGATCCTAAGAAAAATGGACTTGTGGAACTGATCCTGCAAGTTGGAGTTGGCCAACTGACTGAACAACAGAAAGACATGCTTGTGCGGCAGCTAGCAATGCTCCTGAACGTCTTGGATTCCGATATTAAAGTTCAGAAGATACACGCTTATTCTGATATCAGGTACAGAGATACCAAAAATAGATGTAACCCAAAATACTACAGACCAATAAGCTTTGTTTCAGTGGCAAGCAATATGTAGAGGAGGTATAAAAAAAATTGGGCTGACTCACTGACACAAGCAGGGATGCGAGAAGGTATAATTTTCCATTCCGCTGTGTATTTTTCACATGCAGCATTGCCCCACTGCAGTTCATCTTCTGCCAAAAACAACGCTACCCAACGCACTGTAATTACATCAGTTACATTGTTGTTACGTTATGAAAATAACTTCATAGGAATGCTGCAGAACGATTGCCGACAGGAGTGCTCAGAGACCTGCACTGGCTGTTGGTTTGCTAATGGGCCAAGTTCAAGGTGCCACTATTAGCATATAAAGTCCTTAACAACTTAGGACTAGTTTGCCTACAAGGCTGCCTTTCCCCACATGTGCTCACTTGACCACTTCGATCGGTGGAATATGCACTACTGCAGATGTACATAATACTTGCAACAAGCAAGTTGCAAGAACTTGATTGTTTTAGTGTGGCAGGACCTGCATGTTGGCTCTCCCTGTCTACTGAGACCAAGCAGGCACCTTCACTGAACTGTTTTTGGCGCTTGCTAAAAACATTCTTGTTTAGACAAGGCTCCTTGGATGTTCAGAAAGTTGAGGTAATTTTAATCTGTTTCAGTATTTTAGCTTCTGTTTCCTTTTAAGTATGGTTGCGAGTTGTTCTCGATTTTATTGTTTTATCTTTTCGTAAACTGCTTTGAGGGCTCCCTGCCCACAGTCAAGCGGTGTATAAATTTTGCGAAACAAAATTATTCCACCCCATTCATTTCCGTGCACAGGAAACACAATGCAAAGGGTGGGGGGTTGTCTCAATTATGTATTGTTTGCACACTGAAAGCGACAACAGTGAATACTGACTGCATTTGCTGTATTGATTTCTATTCCAGAAATGGGACTAAGCAAACATTGGCAATTCCCACTCTTGTTTTTCTTTTCACTTCAATTCTCTGACATCCCTCGCATCTAGTGACCTTAATCCAACACTGAGCAAACCATATTTGCCCTTAAAGTTTACCAAGTCAAGATACCAAGTTGATAGTTCACGATGAGAACAGAATGCTGGACTAGATGGTCTTTGGCCTCATCCAGCAGGGATGTTTTTATGTTGTTATTTTTTTTTTAAATTAACATGCATGAATGCTTTGGGATATGTAAACACCATTGCTCTGTAGTTAAACTTGAGAAGGTTGCCCACTTTGTAGAAGATGCACGCTGTGTTACGGCCTGTAATTTCAAACAGCTAAGTCGGCAGCTGATGTCTGCGTTTCCAATTGAGAAATAAAATTAAAATCACCGACCATCACTCCCTGTCGCACAATCAGGGTCTGACTTGCATGGGGAGCCTGTGTGTGTGTGTGTGTGTGCAGGAGACTCTTTGCTTCAGAAGTTTGCCCTTGAGCACACAGAGGGCTGTAAAAATGGGGAAGGCACCGGGTTGAAGTGGGCAGGGCTTGGCAGCACCATTTGTCCTTGGGACTGCCATTACATAAGTGAACCGAATCCCGGAATAGGGGCTATGCAAAGGCCAAATCAAAGTCTGATTGTGACAATATTTCTTAAATTGAAAAGCCAGCCCATTTGAATGCTATAGTCTGGTTATTTACAATATATACATCCTCTCTTCAGCACAGCTGTTGTGTTCTATGTTCAGAATGGCCATCCTTTTAAAGTGATGAAAGCGGCAGATGTTGCACAGATGCTACGCTTGCAGCTCTTGAAGGAGAAGCCGGACTTCTTGCTTTTCAAAGTGCTTCGCGTTGACACGGCTGGTATGTAGTATTCGCGTTATGCTGCAGAACAATACAATGCAATAATAATAATAATAATTTTGATGGTTTTTGCTGCTATAGGTTGCCTCTTAAAGTGCTCCGGACATGGACATTGCGACCCTATCACGAAGCGCTGCATTTGCTATCAACTGTGGATGGAAAATTTGATACAGAGGTATCTTAACAGCGGAGAGAGTAATTGCGGTGAGTTGAGAGGAAACGGGTGAAGTGTTTCAGGCAGGGACGCTGAATAGAGTAGATCTGTGATGTTGCCATATTGAATGGATAAGTGCATTAATGGTTCCTCTAATAACTTTGAACATTCTACTTCCACCTTCTAGAGTGGAGTATACTTTATGTAACGGCATCAGCTTTCATTTTGATTGTGCTGATGGCGGGGTTCGTTTGGCTCTGCATCTGCTGTTGCAAAAGGTAAATGATTTCTAATGAAGCTCGATATGAACATCCCTTAGTTCTGTAGTCACCAAAATAGAGTAGAAACTTCGTTTGTACTCAGAAGCATCTACTGATAGGTTTGGGAGAATATTTGCCCTTTAACCACCCTGTGAGTTTGGCAAGTGGCTAATGGGAATTAAGGGGTGTCCAATTAATCTGAGGTGAGGCAACCATAAGAGATATGTGGCTGCCCATAGCATAATGGTGTAGACGCAGCTCCCATGTAATAAATTATCTGTGTTAACAACCACCTGTACAGGTCGAAAACAGTTTTTCAACCATGCCTGTATAACGCCTTTGGTTTTGGTTGCTTGCAAACGGTCTTCTCCACGTGGAGCTCCACCAAGGGGTCATGTCTGTGGGTGGCTACACTGTTGAAGGGACCCCAAGTATGACAGCATGAATGGTGCTGAAATGAAGAGGCACGCATCAGGGGTGGTGCACCCTTTCAGCCTAAGGGTCACGTTTCCTTCCAGTCAACCTTCTGAGGGAAGGTGGGAACATGGCAGAGGCGGGTAGGCAAGAGGCAGAAATGGGTTAAGCAACGAAAGTCCATGTTTTCTATTCCCACACACTCACTCATCCCTCTCTATTCTCCATCCAGGTGAACAAGAAGCAGGATCAGAGTTCAAGGAAATATTCTAGTCAGGCATAAACACTCAAGCAGGGTACCAAAAAATAAAATAAAATGGTGAGGGGAGTGGGGTATGGCTGGGAAGTGGGTATGGCCTAGGAAAAATCATGAGGCCTAGTATTTCATCCTTGGTTTACATGATGTTTGTGGCTGGGGTGCTTCCTAAGGAAATATCCCGGGGGGGGGGGAATGGGTACTTGGTTTCCCAGCTTTAAGTGGCATATTTCATCTTTTAGCAGAAAGAGGACTAAAATAAGAAAGAAAACAAAATACACAATTTTGGATAATATAGATGATCAGGAGAGAATGGAGCTCAGGCCTAAATACGGTATGTTTCTTCCCCCCTTTTTCTTTTCATGTCTTCCAACCTTTGCTACAATTTGTATGTGACTTTCTGTTTCTTGTGCTATTAATACAGACTTTTATTTCGCATCTGGCGCTTTCACATTTTAAGGCAGGATAGCATCTGATGGAGCGGGCCGTCTCCAAAAAAAGTCCCGGCCATGTTAAATCTCCCAAGTTGCAATAGCACTTGCATTTCCCTGCCAAGGAACCAAAAAAAATCACCATGTATTTATTTTCAATTATTTCTTCCCCACCTTTCTGCAACAAAAGCATGCTGTTTCCTTTTGTTTGGATTCTGCTGCAACTGAAGTTGGTCTGAACTGGTTGTGGTTCAGGCCAATAAATATTGCCGTCAACATGCTCATCAGAGGTGAATGGCAGCTACTGCTTGCGTCCCAAGGACAGGCAGTTGTGTTCCTTGATAATGGGTATCACAGGGCATGTGTGTGGTAGTACAAAGTCACTGATTTAATCAGTGCAAGGATTTATCAGTGCAACAGAACGCTCCCCTCTCTAAAACTGCTCTGAGAGTTTCCTCAACCCTCTGGAGTAGATTTGGGAACGGTACAGGGCACGTGTGGAAGTCCCTTGTGCTCGTCTAGCAGTGATGTCAGTAGGCTTATTTACATGTCACCTAGAACATTGCATGGAAAGGAGAGCCAGTGTGGTGTAGTGGTTAAGAGCGGTAGACTCGTAATCTGGTGAACCGGGTTTGCGTCTCCGCTCCTCCACATGCAGCTGCTGGGTGACCTTGGGGCAGTCACACTTCTCTCACTTCTGTTGTGGGGGAGGAAGGGAAAGGAGAATGTTAGCCGCTTTGAGACTCCTTCGGGTAGTGATAAAGCGGGATATCAAATCCAAACTCTTCTTCTTTAGAAAGAGTTAGCGCTCCATGTTCATGTTGGATTGCTTGTGGTGGTGTGGCTCTGGGTGATGGTTTATGGTAGTAAGACGTAACATTACTTCCTCAACTGGACGTTGCGGATGAGATAACAGAGATCAAATAGGAAGCAGACATTGCAAAGAATCTTCTGCTTCCCGTCTCCTCCCTGTCTCAGGTATAAAGCACAGAAGCACAGAACACAATTCCAGCCTGATGGTTTCAGAGTCAGAGTTTGACAGTGACCAGGACACCATCTTCAGCAGAGAGAAGGTTGAAAGAGAGAACCCAAGGAATGCCATGAATGGTTCCATGAAGAATGGTGTCTCCTTCAGCTACAGCTCAAAGAACAGATAAACGAAGAGGCTGCAGTGGAAGGACACATGCTAAAGCTATGCTCCTCCTCCTTCACCACCCCCTCCCAAACTATACTGGTGGGAGACGGGATGATAAACTTCCAGCATAGTAGAAAAGGAAATGGACGTGGTGGACTTTCCCCTTCATTTCTTTAACCAATAATGTATTTCAACTCGCCACATGGGTTAGGTGAAAGGGTTTTCAAGTCTAAAAATGGGTGGAGATGGTTTCCATATAAAAGGTTATTGCTCAAGACTGTTACATTACAAGGAGCACATAGGAAAGCTACCTTATATTGTTGTTTCCTTTAGAAAACAGTGGCTATGCATCTGTACAAAGACACACAAGTATGCAAATGTACCTTGAGTTATTAAAAAGAAAAGCAGTGTGCGGCTATAGCCTCCATCTCCTTCCGGTCACTTTTAGTTTAACAAATAAGAGGGTTGATGAAAAGGGGTTTTTGTGACATCATTTTTTCAAAGGACTCAAGGCATTTTCTGAAGCAACCTAACTGCAGTAAAGGACGTTAGTATTTGGATAGTAGACTTCCTGTCTGGCAAGCCCAAGTTGCTGGAAGAAAGGAAAGATCCGAGTAAAATTTCAAGCCTGGTGCTACCTCCTTCTTGTGAATGGATGCCACACTTGGGAGAAGGTTCTATACTTGGGAGAAATTGCCACCAAATTGACCCTCTTCTGTCTATTTTGCTGAAGAAAGGCTTGCAAAATCATTCCATGTTCTTTGAAAACTGCAGCTTTTGTTGGTACAGTACATTGATTTAATAACCGGTCCTGGAAGTTTTAACTCCTTTTCTTCATTTGCCTTGTGAAGTGCTGAGAGTAAATCAGATGTGCTCAACTCCATTGACTGTGGCATTCTGTGTAGTGAAAGTGTGGGCCAGAAATCACCTAGTCTTAATATCTAACAATGCTCATAAAACATGTTTACTGAACAAAAACCAATTGTCATCGGGTTTCTGTGTGTGCATCAGCACTCCCTTCATGATAAACACGAAGATAAGCACAAATTTGAAAAAAAAGGTTTAAATTTCATGCTAGGGGCTTAACCGAAATGTTGCTGTAAACAAAGAAGAATGGGCTAAACAGAAGTTTTAAGGCACTGTGATGATTTTTACCTCTAGAGAGTAAAGTGTCATGTGTCTCAAGTATTGAACAATTAGCAATTCAACTGTTCTTTACCTGAAGTCACACAAAGCAAACATATATTACACCTGTGTAACCAATTTTTCTCAATATACAGTTCAGCTTTAGGAACCTTGGTTTTGTGTCTTCTAGAAGTTGTCTGTGCAACTTGAGGGCTTGCATATCCTTTCACCAGCAGAAGTTGGTCCAATGAAATAAGTGGCTTTCCCATTTTGTCTCCAAGGCAGAACTAGTGCACCTGCCTGGTCCTCCAGGTGATGGTACTACAAACTCACATCATACCTGACACTTGCCTGTGTTCACTGGGAGCTGGAGCTTAACAATATCTGGAGGGTCACAACTTCTCCAGCCCTGTGTTGAAGAATACTCATACCAACGTAGGATTCTTTAATTTTTTTAATACGCTTACAAAATGTCACAGATCTGACAGTAGATGTGAATGTCCACCAATTTTAAAGTTAAACATTTATTACACACAGCTGTTTTCCAAACACCCAAAGCAAATCTACACACAGAAGTGAAATGTAAGAATTCAAGTATCACCTTCTGTTAGTGAATTACTGTATACAAACTTTTGTTATTTTTTATGTAAACATACCATACAAATGCATATTAACACTTAGCTGATCCAGCCCCGAGAGAAAATTTCTCCAATAAGGCTAGTAGTATCTTGTTACACTTGAACAATTTGTGCTTCTCAAATGTTTTGCTTCTTTTTCCTCAAAAGAGGAGCGTTGACAAGCTTGGGCTGTATTGAATCCCTAATTTGTTTTAGTTTTGTATTTGTGTGTGTTTCAGATTTTGAATTACATGTAGAGCAACTGCCTTAAATAATATAACAGGAAGCATTTCTAGACTTGTCTGTAAGACTGTAGATCAGTCTGTGGTACTAGCCTATATGCCCACAAATGTAAAAATTATTGTTGCTGGGATTTTTAAAAAAGTATGTAAGATTATATAGATTAATTATTCTTCCTCAGTACCATTTGACAGTGATTTCCTCAGGAAACTACTCAGTTTGCTGGCATTACAGACCAAGCTTCATCTTGGTTGTAATTGATTTTTTTTAGGAATAGCAATTAGAGCTACATAATGTGCTTTTAAGGAGTCGCTATAGTGCCACTATTTAACCTATCCCTAATATAATACAGCAGAACCAATGTTTTGTAGTACAAAGTCACCCAAAATAAGCTTAGCTGACCTGTATCAGTTTTGGAGGTTAATGAACATACATGAAAATAGGAAGAAACAAGCGACTAGTTGTGTGTGTCCGAATGAGATCTGGATTTATGTTTCTCCTGAATGCTGGATGGTCGTGGCTACACTGTGAACTACTTCTCGAGCCAAGTGGTGTCTCTTAGAACTGTCAGTGAAATGGCAGAAGCTTCGCACTTAAGGAAGACCTCAAATGTTTGTTCCAAGCCCTTTTGGTTCATCTGAAGCAGCCCTTTGGATCGCAAGCAGATTTGATAGGGAAGGGGATTGCATAGCTAAGTCCACTTGAAAACATATTGCAAAATGTCAAATGAAGTTTTGCAATGTAAATAAAGTGCATGTTCCATTGAATGCAGCAGTAGCAAAGCAGAGCTGTTAAATCTTTTTATGTTTCGAACGTAACAGCAGCTCATACAGAAAAGGCCTGATGGAGCACATGCAGGTAACATTAAAGCTCACTGGGAAGAGCACAAAAGTGCTTTTATCTTGTGCCATCAAAAGTCTTAACGTGTGGTGGTAAAATAAACAACTTTTGGGATTCTAGCTGTATGCCACTGTTAACTCAAATAAGTTCATGGAGGAAGCTTTAAAGTCCTCCCACATAGCACCCGCCCCCCACTTTTCCCCAGGTCTTAAGCTTTTTCTCTTGTACCCAGTTAACTGCTTTCTGTAATCTCTAGAATGAGCAGGAGGGCCATGGAGGATGAGACAAGTCTTCCAGAGAAGAAATATTACTTGGCAAGAATAGACACAGGAAACAGAGCTCTAGAGCAGTGTAATGGGCTATGGAGGTGTGAGCTTGTGTGCTGTGGCGCTTCAAATAAATATTACTTCCTTGTGGAGCTATTGGTCCAAGTTGGTCTCAGTGCATTACAGCTTTTGCAAGACACAATGTTACCCCACCCATACGAAACAGTTTATGTTCGTATCTCTGTGCTGTTGTACTAATGCATGATAATTTGGTCACAAGGCTCAGCTGATAGGAGCAAATCACAAGTATCTCCTTAGAGATGCTCTAGTCCTATTGTAAGTAATAGGGAGGATTCTGTCAGAACTGTACATATACCTTCAAGGCCATTTTTCAGCTCCAGCCAATAGCTGAAGAACAATATGAAAAAGTGCAATACATCCTTCCCTAGAAAATATTTCCTAGAAGCCCTAAGACAGGCACCCAGAAAATAATAAAAACATTAGAAAAAGAAACAGACAACATTTGGCACAATTATTCAGTTATTTCACACCTGGCTCAGCGCATGAGAAAGGGTAAATGAGGATCTTTTTCCTACTTTGCTACTCTCCAAAAATCATTTATTTCTATCCTGCCTTTCCCCTCTAACAGACACTCAAGGTAAATCATACATCTTAATTAGTAAAGTTTTTCCAAATTCCTCTGAAACACAATAGGGAATCGAAACATTATTTATCCCTGCATTATGGTTAAGACAGGTAATATAAATAAACCTATATTTCTACAACCTGTGTACACAGAATACCAGAGTTGTTCTATATGTATCGTCATGTCTACAAGTAATGACGTTTCTACAAAAACATTATTACTTCCATTTTAAGAGGGAATGAAAAATCACAAATGATCTTGCTAAAGCTTATGAATGCCCCAAAAGGTTGTTTTCCAGGCATTCTGAATAGGTTAGACTCCTAACAAATGGCTACTATAAACCTCCAAAACAGACATACTTTATTTCCAAATATTCATCAATACCGTATTTTGAACCTTCTCTTCCCAGCCCAGATTGTTTTACGCCACCAAAAGGGCACTCCACGGCAGACACAATGCCTTCATTAACGCCCACCATCCCAACCTCCAGCTTCTCTGCAACTCTCCAGATCTGGGCCGGGTCTCGGGAGTAGAAATAACCTGCAAATTGGAGCATTGAATAGAAAACAGTTTGGCGTTTTTTGTTTGTTGTTTTGCGGGGAGAAAGGTCATTTTTCTAAGCTTGAAATGGTAAAATCAAGATGTGGCCTGGTAGCTTGAACCATACCCCATCTTGCCTCCTTAAGCATTGTAGATTTGCAGTATTAAGAACTCACATACCTGCTAAGCCCACGTTGGCTGAATTTGCTATGGCAAGAGCTTCTTCCTCTGTATCAAACCTGCAAAAGTATTAATAGGAGATGTAAATAATAATGGAAGAACTGCTTTATTGCAAGTGGTGTGCAATTAGAGGCCTCTCCCATGGGAAATTCGTAATGGCATCCCCACTCTCTCGAGTGACGCAGATTTCCATAACTTCCCATGAATTAAGCTAGTATAAAAGTTACACGATGTTTTCCAACATCAGCAATACATTTGCATGTTTAAAAATGACACCGATTATGGGAAGATTAGTAAATCCTATGCAGTTTCATCAGGTTAAAATAAAACAGGGTGGGGAAATGGGGAAGAATTTTCTAAAGGTGACATCCAACAATGGCTATTTGCTTGCACAATAGAGACTTTTACACCTCTCTGCTGCAGCACCCCCATGCAGTCTAGAATCTGGGGAAGTGAAGTCCATTGGTGACATTAAATTTTGCCCTAAGAGAAAAAGGTTGGGAATGGCTACAAAAACCACCACGTAATTTCTTGAGTGAGCATTTGCTGGAATATAGCTAAGCAAATGCGAGACCTAATGTAAATATATTTTGACATCCAGGTCACTCCATAGTGTTTGAAGGGTTGGTGGTGTGCCTCACCACACATAATGCAAACAATATTCCCACACTATGAGACAAGACTTCCCAGTAAGTCAACATTTGCAACATTTTAGCACACCCAGAACAGTTTCCCTCAGGAAATCCCTTGGGGAAAGTCTATTCAAGCTCTACCTACCCAAGCTATATAAGAAATAAAAATAAAATTGAGGCACCAGAGAATCTAGAATGTGGGCATCACTGTGAAAGAGGCAAGTGCCTTCATTCTTACACACTTGTGCAAACTTCAGGACACATGAAAAATGATCATGAAAAGATTCTGAAAAGCGCTAACAGATCAGAAATTAAAGGCACAGGCATTTTATTGTATTTTGACATGGTTTTGAAATACCTACCTTTCTCAGGCTATCCACATAAATAATTGTAACAAGATTATGCCTGGGATGCATACTACTAAAGTTTTCAAAAGAAATCTAAGGTGGTACCTGCTTATATTTTGTATACATAAATATATAAAGAAACACAAAATGTCTGACACAGTCTGTGGAATTTTTCTACCCGAAGTTGGGAAAGGGGTGCTGTTGTCTTTATACATGGCAATTTAAAATAAGGGAAAGTTCCCCACACTTAATACACATAATCCCTCCTGACTGTCGCTGACTTTGAGAAATGTGCATTAGCAGTGAAGCCATCACTATATGAGTAAACTGTATTGCACTTCCATGACTGCGATGGGTCCAAAAAACACAGCAGCAATTGTGGCTATCGCAGAGTGTATTTGTGTAGGGACAGTTCCTTGCCAATTCAAACATTATACTTGGAAGCGTGATCCTTAATCCAGGAATTGTCTGGGAGGGTCACATGTAATAAGTAGGAGAAATGTCAGCTGTTTCCTGTTGTGAACTACTTCTATGCTTATCACAATCCATCTTGCCTCCAAGTGTGTAATATGGTAAGGTTAACAGGAGTAATAATCAAAGTTTGTTAATGTGTGATATGCAGAATAAACTCTTACTTCATAACTGGGGCCAAAGGACCAAAAGTCTCCTCTTGTGTGCACAACATGTGTGTTGTGACATTGCTGAGAAGAGTCGGTTCAAAGAAATTCTTCCCGTAACTGTGCCTTTTTCCTCCTGTAACTATGGACGCTCCTTGGGAAACAGCATCGTGAATATGTTTTTCAACCTAAGAGAAAGAAAGCAAGTGCAGTGTTAGGCTCTCCCACAAAAGGGCGGTTTTCATATCCCAAGTAGAATTTTGTAGTTCATTATTATCCCACTGGCATAGCCAACAAACGTAACTTGGCAATACCTCTTCGTACCACAAAAAAATTAAAAACAAAACACTTACCTTTTCCACAGCTTTTTCATTAATTAGCGGTCCCTGAGTTGTCCCTTCATCAAACCCATTGCCAATCCGTAGCTCTGACTTAATGGCTCGTGCAAACTTTTCTACGAATGCATCGTGGATCCCTTTTTGCACCAAGAAGCGGTTTGTACACACACAGGTCTAAAGTCAGAAGAAATTGTGTTTGTTTTCAGTTAGGCATAGACTAGTGCTTTGTTGTTTAATGTCATAGGCTCCTTTGGGAGGAAGGGTGGGGTAGAAATTTAAGAAATAAGCCAAAATGTATAAATCAAGACCAAATGTATGCTGGAAATGTAAAGAGAAAGAGGGAACCTTTTATCATATGTGGCGGATGTGTAAAGTGGTAAAAGCATTCTGGGAGATGATATATATAATGAGTTGAAAAAAAATGTTATAGAAAGCTTTCTCTTAAGAAACCAGAAGCTTTTCTTTTAGGAATTTTAGGTGCAGAGATTCCAAATGACCAGAAGACATTATTCATGTATGCGACTACAGCTGTCTGGACTCTGCTAGCTCAGAGATGGAAAGAAAATACAGTCCCTACCAAGGAAGATAAAATGGATGGGCTATGCTGAAATGGCAAAACTGACTGGAAGAATTAGGAATCAGGAAGAATCAAATTTTAATAAGGAATGGTGAAAATACATAATGTATTTTAAATAATTATTGTAAACTATTAACATCCTTAGTAGGATTGACATAAAACTACGAAATGTGCAATTAATATTTGTGGACATATCCTACTGAGCTCTGTTTGTACTCGGCTGTGTATCATGGGAGGCATGGAAACATTCCGTTTTACACGCAAATGCTTTGGTTTCTACCTTCATCAGCAACACAACTGAGTTTCATGAGCAACAATGTCAGGTTTCAAACTAGGTTCCAGTGCAAAGAATGCTGAGGGCAGAATTCTTCAGAGGGCAACACTAGCTAACTACAAGAGAGCTTAAAAGTAAAGGAAAAGGCAAAAGTTTTAAGTATTGCCCTCCAAATTAAAGCCAAGGGTTTAGTCTGCACAGTTAGTGTAGATTCAAAGTGTGCCAGAATTGGACTTCCACCCAAGCATGAATAAACTCCCCTTGAAATCAATAACACTTCTAAGTAAATCAGAATGTAACGGTCCCACTGTAACTGAACTCTGCTTAGTTATAGCTGGGTTGTATTCTGAACTGTCAGACTTATTATTATGACACCTGCTTTTTATAGATCAAGAATGAGGGGTGAAATGTCTTTGCTTGTGTCCACCCCCCCATCCCAGTACAAAGCATAACCAAATTTGTAAAAGAGCAGTGCTCAAATTATCTGCAAGTGTTGTAGGGGGAAAAACAGGGGAGATTAATCTCACCTGGCCTGAATTTCTGTATTTGGAAGCTAAAGCTCCTGCTACCGCTTTGTCTACATCAGCACTATCAAACACTATGAATGGAGCGTGTCCTCCGAGCTCCATGGAGACCCTCTTCACAGTGCCAGCAGCATGGCGCAGCAATATCTGCAAATACACAGGAAACACAGAAAGCTGTATACCTACAAAGATGAATTACACAAACTTAGCTTTTTTTGAATGCCGAGAGAATACTCTGTAGTTGAAATCACGAGTTCCCTACTAAACTACCCACTCATTTTTCTAATCTAAGGAGTAAATGTAGATCTCAAAGTCTTCAGTGCTTATTTTAGATGGTGATGATGATGATAATAATAATAAATAGTAGTAGTAGTAGTAGTATGCCCCAGCCACTCTGAGCAGCTTCCAACAAATTTTAAAACCACAGTATAATTTACCTAATTATACACAGTGCCCAGCCTTGGACATGGGATGTTCTCTAGTCTAAAGCAATAGATGTGAATCTTTGAAACAGTCCCATTCTTTTTAATACCACTATGCATGCATTAAGATACTGGTCTGAGATGAGTTGATCCAATTATGTAAGTGAATGGAAAACAACTACTGGTTTCAGACTGAGTTTCAAGGGATGGCAGTAAGGGTCAAACTAGACAAGACAAGATATAGATATAGATATCTAGATATAGATATATTTTTATGTATGTGACTACAGCAGCATGAATATTGATAGCCCAATGCTGGAAAGAGGAAAAGATCCCAACAAAAAAAGATTAGCAAATAAAGTTAATGGAATATGCGGAAATGGCTAAATTAACAGAGAAACTTAGAAATCAAGACAATAACAAATTTAAAAATGGGAATGGGAAGTCTTTATTGCATATATATCAAAGCACCGTATACAAGTTGATACAATAAGCAGGATTTTAAGAAACATTTGCATTATTATGATAAAAGATAGAACTGGATACAATTAGATGAATAATATTACATGGACATGCATGAATTAATCATAAAACAATGGAACGACGGGAAGGGGGTAGAGGGAAGTCAAGGGATTTAAGAAATCCCACATTTGGATGTCCTACTGAATGTATAAACAGCACTGTGAAGTTTTTAATTTTTATTTCTTTATTTTCTTTTAAATATTTATTTTATTTAATGTGATGTTTGTCATAATGAAAATCAATAAAAATATTTTTAAAAAACAAAACAAACTAGGCAAGATAACATCTACCCAATTAGCAACTTCATTTTAGCTATGTATTTTAGCCACAAATTTGCAGCAGTTTACGAGCCAACATTGAGAAGCTTACCTTTCCTGTAGCCGTTGAGCCTGTAAAAGAGATCTTGGCTACCAAAGGATCAGTGCACATCACTTCCCCAACCGCTACTGCCTGTTGTCTAGAACAGGGAACAACATTATACACTCCTGCAGGTATTCCAGCCCGATTTGCAAGCTGCAGCGAAAAAATAGTGGCATGAAACTGGTTAGAATTATATAATAATGATAAACAACAAGCTGAAGATGGTGCTGAGCTTTGTCTTGTTGTAAGTGTGTCACAAGCATTTAAAAACCACACATAATTTCAATAATCTTATTTTTAAAAATAACCAAAAAGTTAATCTGCCTTTTATATAGTGTATGTGAATGCTTTTAGATTTTTATTCCATTTTTAGCTTTATACTGGTTTCAGTCTTTGTACTATTCTACAAATAACTCAGAGTGACTTAGAAAAAAATGACTAGTAAGTGCAATAAATAGTAATAATTAATCCACTGTTCATCAATATAAAAATCTCACCTCAGCAAGTGCTAAAGCAGATAAGGGTGTATCTTCTGCTGGTTTCACCACCACTGTGCAGCCAGCTGCCAAAGCAGCACCGACTTTCCTTGTAATCATAGCACTTGGAAAATTCCACTAAATTGAAGAAACAGGTCCATTTAAATGTTGTGTGCACATTGGTACAATAAAACTGGCAAGTTCTGAAATTTGAGGGGGAAATTAGCAAGATAGAAAGCTTTTAAGATCCTTGGCTGTTGTTTGACCCATCTGCTCCCGAGATCCTGGCAACTTCTAGATACCATCAAACCATATATAAAAGCCACTCTCCACCAACAAAATGGGACCTTAACTTCCACTGAATGGTTTGGAATCCCATTGTCTCTGCAGGAAACCGTGTAGTTACCGTGTGGGGACACCAAGGTCTTGTTCTCTGACTTGCCACTAAGAACCATCAGATTAGCAGATACCAGAAAGAAGACTCAGCAAGCCTACCAATAGCCCCAGATCTCAAATTCACTGCCCTGGGAAGTGCATAGAATTGCAGATGTAGCTCCTTTGCTGGTGACTTTTAAAGTGACCTTTAAAATGCCTTCTATTTTGTTCAGTTAGCTTTTAAATTTTGTTAATTTTATGCTGTTATTAATTTTAGTTGCTCCTGCACAATTGTTTCCAGTTGTGGGCTGTTTTAATTAACAGATATGTATACTTACCCTGAGAGACTTATGCTAAGGGACAGGGTAAGCCTGAGAGTGCTACAGTACTTGCTGAAAGCTTAGAAAGCAAAAAGAGGACTGGGTGAGTTTTCCAGTGAGTGATGCTTCTGTAGCTAGTGTGGTTTTCTTTGTCTTTTATCCCCAAGTCCTACCATAGGTATGGGATGCGGGTGGCGCTGTGGTCTAAACCACAGAGCTTAGGACTTGCCAGTCGGAAGGTTGGCGGTTCAAATCCCCGCAACAGAGTGAGCTCCTGTTGCTTGGTCCCAGCTCCTGCCAACCTAGCAGTTTGAAAGCATGTCAAAGTGCAACTAGATAAATAGGTACCGCTCCGGCGGGAAGGTAAATGGCGTTTCCGTGCACTGCTCTGGTTTCACCAAAAGCGGCTTAGTCATGCTGGCCACATGACCCGGAAGCTGTACGCCGGCTCCCTCGGCCAGTAAAGCGAGATGAGCACCGCAACCCCAGAGTCGTCTGCGACTGGTATTAACTGCCAGGGGTCCTTTACCTTTACCTAGCATAGGTATAGCACAAATATTACAACGCATTTACAACCTGTATATTGTGTGCAAAATTTGAGTTTTCATTGTAAGAATTTTAATTCATTGGCCTCAGGGCATCACCAATCCTGCCTCGTTTGAATATTAAAAGTAAAAGTCTGACTTAAACAGTCAGCTGAACTCACAGGAGTAATGATGGCAGCAACTCCCACCGGCTGCTTAAGAACTAGAACTCTTCTGTCCTTTGCAGAAGATGGGATGATGTCACCATAAATGCGCCGAGCTTCTTCAGCAAACCATTCCAAGAAAGAAGCAGAATAAAGAATTTCACCCTGTGCTTCCTTTAGGGGTTTCCCCTGTGAATGATTCAGAATGCAGACATTCACATGCAGAGAACTACAAAACGTCTCTCCCCCAACAAAATGATTACAATGAAGGATTTGTGTGATCACATTTGTTTTTCATTTTAAAGTGTGATTTTAAACTGTCTAAACTGCCTTCCAAGTGCTGGCACTTGCCTTTAAAGTCCTCCTCCATCTGATACAAACCTTAAGAGTCAAAGGCTTAGACAGTCTCTGCATATATGAAGGAGATGTTGTCTTAGAAATGTGGATTTAGACTCATATTTGCCAAGATAATGTACATCGTAGGATGCACGCAACCAAGAATTAGTGGGCAGAGTGCTTAACTCCTCCTCAGTCTGCTAGTTCTCCTCTGCAAAAAATCCTGTCCACTAGGTAATTTCCTTTTCAGCTGGGTTTGCCTACTGTTATTACCTGCCTGAAGGAAAACCTTAAGCACTGCTAAGCAGAAGGTGGGAGGATGGATGAAGTCTTCCGGGGAGAAAGTACCTGGTGTGAAAGGGTAAAGTCCCCTCACCTGGCCTCCTTAGAAGTTTCCCTGTAAGACTTCCGGGTTGGCGCCATCGCCGAATGGCGGACTCCCTCCGAGCTCCGGAGGGAGCCTGCTCGGCAGGGGTTGGGTCCTCCCGCGCCGGCGACGCGGGGACCCTCAAAAACCATGGGCGCTGAAACCCATGGACATGGTGACTCGGCTGGCACCTTTTAAACCCCCCCCGACCCGCGAAGGAGCCTTTTTAAAGGCTACGGAACGGGTGGCGGGGGGGGGGGGTGCTTTGAGTACTCCGCTTCCCCTGCCGAGCGAAGCCGCATGCCATTCGACGGAGAGCGCTGACTTCTTCCATTGGAAATTCGGACTCAAAGTATAACCCGTGAGTAATTGGAACTTGGATTAAAAAGGACTAAATTTATAAAAAATTTGGAACGAGCGGGGAGGGCGTAAAAAGGAAGTCAGCCCCCCCCCCTGTTGTAGAGGAGCTAAAGCAAAGGACTTAACATCTAAGATCGAGCGCAACCCTATTTTGAAAAAGTTATTAAATTTCGCGATGGAAAATTATAAGACTGTGCTGGAGGAGAATAGTGGAAGTGAATTAAAAAGCAACCCCCCCACGGAACCTGGGAGCGTTTTAGTTAGAGCGCCCGGAGAAGACAAGGAGAGGTTTTGACAGCTGTCAAAGAGCTGTCAAAGCAGAAGAACAAAAAAGAACTTTGTTGCAAGGACTTTACCGGTTACATTTGTTATAATTTGGATTTAGAATGTTTAAAACAAGGAATACTAAGTTACTATGATTGCTGGTTGTGATCTGGAAGGGAACTGAGTTATTGCAATCCACCTAGAGGAGCTGAGGGATATTACAAGTTGTCAGCATTGAATTTGAACAGAACTCTTTATCTCCTGGGAAACTGCAGAAATGGAACACTATTTTGGCTACAGAGGCTCATACATGTAAAGCAGACAATAGACTTATCTATTGAAGAATGGAAGGGACTTGGCATCATGTTTGGTTCCTGAATAACAGAGCCTTTGCAGAGGAATTTAGAGACTTTTTGAATTGGAACATCTGTGCAGGAAAATAGGAAAAGAAAAGGAGGGGAAAAAGAGGAGACAGATCAACAAGAACAACAAGAACAATTGACAACTGGACAAAGTTGGAAGCGGGAACATTTGGAACATCTAGACTTGAAAAAGTATAAAGAAGTAAAATTGGAGTTTTCACTCCCAAGTACATAAAAGTCTGGATGGAAAAAATGGGCCTTTTTGAGATAGACTCCTTCCAAGATTGGATATACAAAATTAAAAATGACTGGTAAAGGACTATGGTTTAAAAAAAAATGTGGGAGCTCCAGGAAGACATCAGATTCGAGAAATATTGGGGACGCAACCGGGGAAAGGGGGAGGGAAATTTGGAATCCAAAGGTTGTAAAACTACATCTTATCTTATTATATTTTAATCTATTATGTATATTAAAGGGGAGAACGCGTGGAAGGGATTAAGTCGATTTTAGGAGGTGGGCAAATATTTTTAAAATTGGGATAATGACAATAAGTTTAAAATTTGGGATAAGAAATTGTTGAACTTATTTGTAAGAACTGGAATGCAAGAGGGGGAGGGGAGGGGAAGTCTTGGAAAGATGATATGGAAAATAAGATTCTAAATTGGGATGTTTTGTTTTTTATATTGTTATAATTGGAAATGCCTAATAAATATTATTAAAAAAAAAAGAAGTTTCCCTGTAGACCCCTGAACTATTTTTATGAGGGAAATATGAGGTTGGACCTCCATATTTCTCTTGTAGCATCTACTTTGTATTTCAGCCTTCCACGCTGTTTATGTTCAGTTACTCAGGCCTTCTTCCAAGAGCCTTCACTTCACAATGTTAGAACAGCAGCAATAAACATGTTCTTCACAACTGAGTGCTCCAAGGCTCTGGAATAACATCCATGTAGAGATTTGGAACTGCTCTCCTTCATCAACCTTCAATAAAGTACGTAAAACCTAACTATTTTAGAAGATGTGAAGTTAGTTTCTGGGATGTTTAGAAGCATAACACCCATAATTTAAGATTACTAGATGATCGTTTAAATGTCCTGCGGCTATTTTGACCTCAGGAAAAGCAGGTTAAAACATTTTAAAAAAAATAAACAAGCTTGCACCTGCAACTATACACATACTTTCTTAGAAGCAAATTCTTCGGAATCAGGTCTTCTGCGTTACTTTGCGGGGGGGGGGGCTTCAAAAAGTCACACATGAAAGATCCTGCATTTGTCGTGACATATTGCAACATGGAATATTGCAACTGTGCCCATTGACTGCTTCACCTTCTAGGCAAGATTCTTGTAACTAGCTGCCTGAAATTCAGCCCCAAATCCCTGAGGAATATGCCCCCCACACTTCTTTTTATACTTACGTTCTCTGCTGTTATGATCCTTGCAAGATCATCTTTATTCTCTATCATCAAATCAAACCATTTACAAAGTAAAGCAGCTCTTTCCTGAAAAAGAAATAGTGTTTTAGCAGTATCACTGCCAAGTGCAAAAAATATTATTACTCCAGTATTACTTGCATGCTTTACAGTATTTAAATTTGCTTGTCTCCCAATAATCCTGCAAGTAGATTCAGGTTCAATTCTAACAGGACTACTAACAAAAGTTGATAAAATTAATTTGGTGTGCTCTGGTCCATGGGGTCACAAAGAGTCGGACACGACTAAACGACTAAACAACAACAACATGCATCTCCACTCAAAGATGGAACTTAAGTATTATAATTAATACATGTATGATTTCCCCGTGTTTCTTACATATTGTACGTAAAGTACCCCAGGGAATATACTTACGCAGGGGAAACGCACCATACTCCACAATATAGTTAATGGGGAAACAAATGAACAAATAAAGGATTTCCATTACTCTGAAGGTGCAAGTTATTTTTATTATTATTATTTATTTCATTTATGAGCTGCTTCCCCTGAGATACCCCCAAAGTATATACAACAGTTGGTTATCTACCCCAGTAGATGTTTTTTTCAAATCTGCCCTAAAAACAGGTATTTGGAGCTTAGAAAGGCAAAATAAAGCCTATATATTTAAGGCCACCCTGCAAACCACATACATACATGTGTACTGTGCCAATATGATTGATATTTTGATGAGGCCCTAAGCTACTGAAGGTAATGGGGCCCTTTATATGTCCAGCTGTCCTTTGTCAACAACAAATTGCCGCTGGTTTTTTGGTGTTGAATATATGCTGTATGGTAATTTATGAACCTAATAGGTATCTAAAGCCATTTGCACATGCAGAATGTAGGCAGCCTATATATAGAAATGAGCAAGCCAGTGATATTTTAGGGAGCAGGCTAGCAGGCGGGGCCTATTACTTACATCATAGGAGCCTAAACAACACAAAGCACTGTTGCTGTATGTAGGTTTTATTTTGGAAATGTACATCCAGGTGTGTGTTTTTTTCCTTTCAATTTTTTGGGGCCCCCCAAGAGAGTGGGGCCCTAAACTATAGCTTGTAGGTAAATCCGGCACTGCTTCATATAAATAATAACAAGCAGCATTGACCCATTCCTTTATCTGCTGCTTCTTCAGCGCAAACTCTGGTTGAGTTTAAACGGGGGGGGGGGGAGTCTCTTTGAAGGAGGAGCGTTCCCTTTCTCCAGACCGGGCAGGCGCCTTCTGAGTAACCCTGTCTCGATGTCCCCACGGCGCGTCTGGAAGGGCGTGCGCGCGCGTTCCTCGCCTATGTGGGGCTGCCCATGACCTACAGCTGATGCCGGTGGGTGGCCACAAGCCAAGGAAGGCCGGGCTCCTCTCTTTTAACAGCTGTGCACCAGGCGCCGGCGGGCATCCATCCCTCCCTCTTGCGCACAGGCGCAGGAGGGAGCCTGGACTGGGGCTCTTGCATGCTCGGCTCCCCCTGCCTTGGAAACTCTCCCTGCGTCCCGCAAGCCTCACCTTGGCAGACGCCCCGCTCCAAGCAGCGCCGGCCTCGTAGGCGGCCCTCACCGCGGCCTGCGCCTCGGCCGCCCCGCAGTCCGCCACCCGGCTCAGCTCCGCGCCGCTGGCCGGGTCCCGGACGGGGAAGGCGGCCGCCGCTTGCACCCAGCGGCCTCCCACGAAGCCTCCGGTGCGCACCAGGGAACTGGCCAGCGCCCCTGCGCCCGGGCTGGCGCTGCTGCCCAGGCGGACGCCGCCGGGCGCCGCTAGCCAGAAGCGAGAGCGGCGGGGAGGAGGAGGAGGAGGGCGAGCGAGCGGGGCTCGGAGGCCCAACGACGCCCAGCGAGTCGCCATGGCCTCGGCGCCGGGGAAGGGAGCGGAGAGGGTGGAGCTGGGGGCGGGCGAGGGCGAAGGCCCCGCCGAGCGTGGAGCTCCTCGGCAGGCGGGTTTCTCGGGAGCGAAGTCCCTGAAGGCTGCAGCGCCACTCGCGCTTACTCGGGAGCAAAGCCTCGGAGGGACTTGCTTCCAAGCAGAGAACTGCGCAGCGCTGCAACTCCGTGCCAATGCACTTGGGGCCGTGCTCATCCAAGGATTTAGTGGTCTTTAAGCATAGGAGACAACTCCTAGCGACCAAGGTGCCTTTGCTTCCCCCCCCCATTAAAATATTTGAGGGGGCTGCCCCCCGGCATTGCCATTTAACTAGTGAGCAGTTATATATATATATATATTGTTCAGGTGGGCACCCCTGTCTTTAAGCCACTCTCCCGTGCTTGCTTGCTGGAGAGATTCGCTTGTAGCCCAAGCTTGCGTCGTCTGTTTCATTATCATGTCTCCGTGCGCTTTGGAGGATGCTCGGTGGCAGAGCATCTTCTTGGCACGCAGCAAGTCCTAGGATCAACTCTGGCCTCTCCAAGTAGGGCTGGGAAATAATGCCCTCTGCCTGGAAACCTTGCACTGCAGAGCCACTGCCATCAGCCAGTGTAGGCAATAGCTAGGAAATGCCCTGGCTGAAACTGGAGAGTCACTGCCAGTCAGTGTAAGCAGTGTTGAACCAGAGTTGAGAGTGCTTGAGAGCAGAGCTGTGTATGTCTTGCAGCCCTTAAGCTAGCCTGCTTCCCTTAGGGAGAGTGGAGGATGTTGCCCCTTCACCTGTGTGGAAGCCAGATTCAGCTGCCCTTCCAGCTGGTTTCTGCCCAGTCATGGGAAGGTACTGCCTTGTCCTTTGCTTTGGGGCAGCCCTCAGTTTGGGTCTCTTAACCTGGAGCTGGCCAATAGCTGTATCGTAAGAGGCCCCTCTCTTCCCCCAAATTTGTGACCTGACCATTTAAAAACATTTTGCCCCACCTCCTCACAGATAATAATGTGGTTGCCAGTGTAATAATGCTGGGTTTCCCAGTTGATGGAATGGGTGCAGTCAAACACAGCTGCGGCGGTACATACAGCAACCTTCGCCAACCAGGTGCCCTCCAGATGTTTCAGACTAAACCTCCCATCAGCCCCAGCATCATATGGGATGGGCTAGCTCAGGGGTCAGCAAACTTTTTCAGCAGGGGGCTGGTCCACCATCCCTCAGACCTTGTCAGGGGCCGGACTATATTTTTTTGGGGGAAAGAACGAATTCCTATGCTCCACAAATAACCCAGAGATGCCTTTTAAATAACACATTCTACTCATGTAAAAACACACTGGTTCCCACACCGTCCGCAGGCCGGATTGAGAAAGTGATTGGGCTGGATTCGGCCCCTGGGCCTTAGTTTGCCTACCCATGGGCTAACTCCATTAGGCCTCCTCTCCCTTCAGCTTTCATAAGGGGCAGCTGTTCCAGCAGTGGGAGAATTTTCCCCTAGTACAGGAGCTGATGGATGATACCAAAAGAACGACTGTGTGAGTACAGTCTTTGGTCCTGGTACTTTGGTACTTCTTCCCATATAATGTGTGAATCAGCAGCAACACTTGTGAATGTAGTAAAACTCCCCCCAATGGGTTAACTGCTACTAAAAGTTCTTATTCCTTTAGATAGAATTCATAAGTATTGCAAACCTTGCATGTATTATGGACATTAACAGAACAAGACACAACCATCAGTATTTTAGGTTGTTGTTTTTAAGTGAAATATGTTATTTTCACTGATATCACCTGCATTAGCAGAGAACGGTTTAATGAACAATGGTGCGTTGAGAGAGAAGGAAGGAAGGACGGACGGACGCAGTTGCCAAACATCATACAATAATATCCTTTCTCTGTTCTAGGCATCATTTCACAGATATCAATGGAAAATCGACATCATATTAAGTTTCGTTGGGACCGATTCTTGTCTCAGATCTGTTGGCTGATACAGGGGAAACTGGCAACACATTTCCAAATCACGTGAGGGCTTTAGTTTATGTGCCAGTCACATATTTGATTAAGAAATGCACTGTAGCCCATATTTCAAAGGTCACAGTCCTCCTATTGAAAGCATCTTGAAAACCATGGTTTATAGTCCAGAATATCCACAACATGGAAGCTTTCAAGATCTGGTCTGTTCTAGCTGTACTTTGCAGTTTTTGCAGTAAAGGTACACCATGCGGCTTGTCAACACATATTGAAATAGGTAAGATTTGATAATAAAGGCATGAGTGTTGTGAAGCATCATAACAGATAATTTCTGTAATCTGACCATTATAGTTACCAGGTAAGTGTTATTTAAGGGGGGTGGATATGCAGCAATTGTTGAATAAAATACTGCGATTATCATGTTGTTTTAAACTGCTAGCAAGGCTAGGGCTGCATGTATCTAGAAAAGGTGAAATGATACCAGCATAATGCAAACTTGGCATATTTTATTAACAGAAAACAGCACATATGTGTGCTATCTTCAATCAAACATATTAAAAATCTGAGTATCTTAGCCTTCAGGACTAATTTTTATATGCAGAAATTAGATGCTAAATGTTTTCTGAGCTTTCAAGCCTTAAAACAATTATATGCTTACCTGCCCGATATTTGCCCGATATCTGCCCGATATTTGAGAAATCAAGAGGAGAGGGTAGCTTAAGAATTGGAAATATATTTCATTGTGGAATTTGTGTCTTACCCGCTGAGGCTTCAGTTGCAATTCATTTTGTAATGAATTTTCAGCTACAAAGTTTATGGCTAGAAGGCAATTCAGGCATTTAACTTCTTTTATTCATGCTTTTGTTCTAGTCTTTTGCATAAGGCATCTTAAAACAATACATTGTTAATTCAACAAGTGAAATTTGGGTTAAGCAATATGGTCAAATTGAAAGACTGCTTGAATGGGTAGGATAACCATGATAAAAATAAACACACTACCAGGATTACGTTTATTTACAAATTTGCCATTACTTGTTTCTCCATAAATTTTGTGACGGCAAAATAATAGATTGTGTGTGGGTAAGTAAGTTAAGGATATCTCCCGATATTCTTTGAAAACCAGCAGGTGAAGGTTGTTTGACATTTCCCGATATTAAGGAATACTATCATGCAGCAAAATCTGGACACTGTAGGGAATTGCATATTTCCCAGAGGATGGTAAGTGATCTCCAGTTAAGTACTGCAGATCCCCTGTTTTTCAAAAGCCACCAGGAAGCTAATGTGATGTTATTTTTCTAGCTCACAGAGCTCTGGAATTTTTCAGCAGCCCAGAAGGAAATGTTAATTATCGCAAGGTAGGAAACTTAGCAGTCTAACATTAAAAAGCATTTTAATAAATGTTTCCTCTTTCTGCTACCTTCTCCACCCACCCCAGCACTGAGCTTCCTTCCTTCCTTTTCTTTTTCTTTTTTGTAACTATTACAGAAATTGTCCAGACCATAGGCTAGGGGTTAGCCACCCCATTGTAAAAGAATTGACATTTGTTCATCCTTACCAAACTATGTAAAACCTTGTTATATTTACCTTTAATATTTTTATGAGTATTTAAGAGGCAGTATTTGAGTGACTTTAACAATACCTAGATGTGAGTATTAAGTACTTACTGTTTTAGTATTTGAAATATTGGTAATATGCAACTAGTAATATTCTCTCCCTCCCTCTCTCTTCCCCCTCCCCTTTTCTCTCTTACTTTTATTTCTGTTTTGTCACCATCCTCTTGTCCAGTTGATACTAACCCACCAAGATGCCTATCAGGCTGGAAGCCTGTATCCTGATGCCTTTTATTCTGGTATCTGCAGGAACGGTAATAAATGGCTGGAGAAATTAGGTTTCCCTCCCTTGCCCCCTAAAACCATACTACTGACAAGTAGCCTGATTCTTAATGCATTTTTACTAGCTGGCTGGCTAGAGGTCCATTTATATAAATTGTAATTATGCCAGTGGAGAATCTGAAGAGAACAAACCACTGTTCAAACAACGAATGCCAAGGAACACTGCAGGAGGAATGAGGAGAGTAAGTATAGTTGCAGGCCAACAACTTCTGGGGACGCAAGGTTAAAGAAGCCTACTTTAAAAAGTGCAGGCAGAGGAGATCAGTCAAGGCATTTGATCATTTAAACCGGCAATCTCTTTTTACAATTCCACGTTCCTTTGGTATGAGTGCATCTTGGGTTGATACGCTTTATAATTTATATTATGGGTTACTGGCCCAAGTTTTCGTGAACGAGGAAAATATTTTGGAGAAGAATTAGAGGAACAACTCTGGCAACCAATTTGGAATAAACTACTATTTGGATCCATCTCAATTAGAACTCCTAGAAAATTCTTTAAAAGTAGCACATCGCTGGTATATGTACCCAGCCCGACTGTATAGAATTAAGCACAACACACTCAACCTTTGCTAGTAGAAATGCAATGAAGTACTGGCTCTCCAATCCACATGGGGTGGTTTTACCTAAAAATTATTCCTTTTTGGGAAAAAGTTTTTTCAAACAATCAAATAATGGGACAATTGCTGCAACCAGAAAACCAGACCCCAAATTAGCCCTACTGTCATGTTTTACTCCTCACATTAAGATCATAACCAATAAAGAGCTCAACTTTCATTTATTAACTGCAGTTAGATTAGTGATTGTGGAAAATCAGAAAACTTTAATTGCAAATCTTTTTGAAGCCTGGATTTCGCAAGCATGGGACATTATGCTTTTGGACAAATTAACTGTTTCACGATAGGAATATCAGTTGAGGGGGCTCACCCCTTCTAAATGACATGGTATGCTTTTATTGACTTTGTTAAGACAATTGAAATTGGTTTTCACCCTCCATCGACTCATGGAACCTTATGGAGAGACATGTTCATTTGATTGGCTTTCTTGGAGCATCTAAAACTGCAACCCTCCAATGCTATTTTTCTTTCTTTTCTGTACAGCTACTAAGCTCTGTTTTACTTGTATGGGTATGTTTTGTTACTTGAAATTAAAAAGCAATTAAAAAATTATCATGAAATAATGTTGTTCTTGTCTGGTGTTTCAGGGCTGTTCCGTCAAGTATCTGAAGACACTCACTGGGCACCTTTTCTCAGTACCAGTGTCCATTACATCAGAAAGAACTATCCTCAGCCCTGGGGAGAGGTAATAAATCCCCCATAAATTGCTCAGGCCGAAGGCCCTGGTATCACTCTTTTCATAAATCTTATTGTTCTTTCCCTTTCTCATTTGTACCAAAAGCATTTGAAAGAGAAAATGTCAAATTAAATTTGATATTTCATATCGACTAGCTGTAAAAATGGCAGCGTGCATGCCCATTGAAGATGCTATACAAATAAATAACATACCACATAGATTTCTGCCTTGTGTTGGTGAAAGCAGAGGCAAGGTTTCATCAGCAAACATGTCAACTAAATGTCTCCAAATACCTTTTGAGAGTTTGGTTTCAATGCACTTAATGCAAAATTGCTTGTTTTTGTTTCTGTTGTTTAGGCCATAGAGAAACTGGTGGCTTTCCTCTTTGGCATCGCTTCTCATATGGTGGCAGACGTGAGCTGGCATAGCCTGGGGATTGAACAAGGATTTTTACATGCCATGGCAGCTGTAAGTGGTGCTTTATTTTATTATTAGGCTCGGGTCATTTTTTCCTTGTGACCGAAGCATGCAACAAGCATATTTTATCATTTGGTTTTGTTGTTCCCCTTAAGTGACAATCACATAATATCTGGGGTGGGAGGGAGAAGGAAGGAAGGAAGGAAAGATCTTTACTGCTGTTCACCTTTAAAAAAATTAATTGGTTGGGTGTTCTCTGTAGTACAAGAGAACAGGGAGAGCACAAACTCTTAAGATTCTGATGAGTAAGGATTGTTGTTGACTAGTAGCCATTATGGTTTGGTAGACATGAAAGAAACACCTTGGCAGTTTTGGAGGTAGCCAGAGAAGGAGACAAAAGTCTTGAGTTTTTGCAACTGATTGGCTAGGAAATCCTGCTGGAGGAATCCTGTATGTGGAACTTTATGCAAAGGCGAGGGTGAAAAAGAAGCTTCAAGGGTCTGGATCATCTCCTATGTTGGAGAAATGAGAAATTTTTATTCTGTTCATGTTTCTTTGATGTAAATAACTTGTTTCTATTTTTCCTAGATTGATTTTTCTGGCTCATATTCAGATGCTCACGCTGCTGGTGATTTTGGTAATTTATTTCCTTATGGATCCTGGAATGTTCTCCCTAGATTTCCATTAAATTCCTGAAGGTTCTTACAGAAAAAACTGATATCACTAAGGTTTCAATGACTTTATCCCTGAAATAAGTGATTTGTTTAACTAGGGCACTAGTTTCTTTCTGCATAGCTTGCTCAGTTTCACATGGGGCATTTCAGCTGGCTGAGATGCTTGACTTAAGGCCCTTAAGCAGACAGTGAGAAACTTGCTCAGGTTCTGAGCATAAGGGAGAGGACAAATCCAAAAGTATGTGGCAGACAGGAAGAAATGCCCTTAATGGAATTGAGCAAGCTAGAAAGAAACTAGTTGGGCCTGTGGAGGTGTTCCAGATTTTGTTCAAATTTAAAAGGCAGGCAAAATTTTTTGTATGGTTTTTGCTTCAGTAAGTTGATGTCTTGCTCTCTTTTCGCCCTCTAATTTTAGGAGGAGACGTGCTGAGCCAGTTTGAGCTTGATTTTAGTTATTTGGAGCCAAGCTGGTAAGTGTGCTATTTTCAAAACAGAGAGAGAGAGAGAGAGAGAGAGAGTGCAGGGAGCAGAGGGTTCAGAAGCAGAGACAGTGGCGAAAGATCCATGGTTTAACCACCACCACCACCAATGTGGTGTTGAGGAACCAATGTTACAACATTATAACCAATGTTAAACGTTATAACCACTGAAAACCAATGTTATAACATTATCCTTGCATTAGGGAGCAGGTGGCACTGTGGTCTAAACCACTGAGCAAGCCTCTTGGGCTTACCAACTGGAAGGTCAGCAATTCGAATCCATGTGAGGGGGTGAGCTGCTCCCATTGCTCTGTCCCAGCTTCTGCCAAGCTAGCAGTTCGAAAGCACACCAGTGCAAGTAGATAAATAGGTATTGCTGTGGTGGGAAGGTAAATGGCGTTTCCGTGCGCTCTGGCTTCCGTCATGGTGTCCCATTGCGCCAGAAGCAGTTTAGTCATGCTGGCCACATGACCTGGAAAGCTGTCTGTGGACCAATGCTGCTCCCTCAACCTGAAAGCGAGATGAGCACCACACCCCATAGTCGTCTTTTACTGGACTTAACTGTCCAGAGGTCCTTTACCTTTACTTGCATCAGGGACTCTGGGGTTGAAATTATCTTGTCTAGTTTGTTCACACCTGTTGTTGCCTGTGGCTTCACCCGCTGGGCAGGGGGGCGCTGCAGATGGGTCCACAATTTTAGTTGAGGACTTGATTTATGCCAATGAACTTTGTTGGTTTAAATAAGAAACTCCGCTGTTCAATATATTTAGGTATGTGCCAGTCAAAGATTTACTGTCAATCTACGAGGAACTTTATGGGCTGAAAGTAATAACTGAAGACACGATTGTTGACTGCACGTATCTGCAGTTTCTTGAAGTGTAAGTCAAGCTAAATGTTTCCATTTTTATTCCTACAGCAGTGCAGGTTTTATAATTTTATTATATGTTTGATCCCTTTTTTTAATGAAGAACATACTAAAAATCCTCTCAGTATAGTAATTGAATGAGAAAATAAATAATTTTGGGAAAGCAAAACTCAGTGTGGAGGACACTGGGCCCAAACAGAGGAAGTTTGTTGTTGATGGGTTAGACTTGCAAATAAGGATAGAGCAAGTGCTGTTAAATGATGAGAATTGGAGAAGAAAAGGTGCGAAAGAAGAAAGTTTAAAGTTGTGATGCGTGTTTTATTTTTTGTGGAAGGGATCTCCCATAAGTGGATGGGCCAGAGTAGATAGAAGGACAGTTGGTTGTTTTTTTTTTTTTAAATTGTGCTTTGGTGCTAAAGGAAAGATTGGAAGGGACTGACTGAAATGGGAAACAGATAAATATTAAGGAGGAGATGTCTCAATATAATACATTTTAAAGGAAATCATGGTGTGGAGTTGAAAGAGATTCCGGAGGGATGTGGACATATTTTAACATTTGCTGATGGGCCAGCAATTGTTGCCCTTATTCTAAACATTTCTTTGCACTACAGGCTCATATCAGGCTGTGTGTTTAATAAATATAGTTTTGGTCAGTTCATTATTTCAGCTGAATAACAAATCTGGAATAACCAATTTGTTAATGAATTTTACTGAAATAAATGTGTTTAGCTGATAGATGCCGTTGTTATCTTTCTACATAGTAAATACTGCTTCCACATTGTAGTGGCCCACAAAGTCTGTGTTTGGCGTAATCATAAACTATTATTTAGCATCATGGGAATGAGCTGCAGGGAACCTTTCCTTCCTCAGTGTGCCCATGAAGAGAAAAATCAGAAGTTTCCATTTTCAAGTTTGATTAACTCAAGTGTTTTGTTATGTCAGAACTCATGCAAACAGGTTAATCTTAAAAATGGTTTACTGAAACAAGCCAGCTTCAAACGTTAGGTAGTTAAACTTAGCCACAGTTTAGGGGTTGGACGTAATGCTAAACTGAAGTTAATCAAAAAAGGAAATTAACTTTTGATCACCTTGGAGGTTAGAGGGAAGTATGTAAGCCTGTGACTCGCTTTGACTTACTGCTGTAATGATAAACCGTAGTTTGTTGCAGCTAAATACTTTTATATGCAGTGCTTTTTTCTAAAAAATAATGTTTAGGGGTACTTTCATTTTCCTACTCATATTGAAATACTGGGGTATGCGTCGCCCTGCGTCCCCCCAGAGAAAAGCACTGTTTATATGGATTGCTTTAATTATTCCCTCCCCATTAACAGTGGGGCTATTAAGCAGTGATTTTAATAATCAGCTAAGAACTGAATATGTTATTTATGTATTTAAACTGTCAGCTATCTTTAAATAGAGGTACTCAAGGCAATATAAAAAACAACAACAGCAAAGTAAGCACATAGGTGTATATAAAAAGTGTTTTGTGCACTGAAAAGTTCTACACGGATGGTAAATAGAGAATACTGTACTTTCTCCTGCAGGTTTGGCGAAATGATCACTGTCGCCAAGGTAATGTATTTTTGTTGAAAAAAGCTTTCTTGAATGCTACTCTTGAAATTCTCATCTATCTAATTAATTTGCATTTCCATTTTCATAGCTTTACCCCATCTATGCCAGGAAGTCCCCATTTTTGGTGAACAGATTCCATGAATATTTTCTCGGTGGTGTGGATGATATGGCATTCTCATCAAATAACATTTTTGAGCTAACAAGTCAAATGTTAGAGAATGGAACAAGGTGAGGTGCTGGTTTAACCTCTCTAGACCAGGGTATACTACTCTAAACCAATAATAAAATTATGCAGATATTTTCATCTAAAAACAGTGGTTCAGATAAGTTGTGAATTGAGCTGTGGACGCTATAATAATTCACATGTAATAGCCACCCATTAGCCTTCTAACATTTCATATGAAGTGCTGATTATGTTTGCAATTATAGAAAACGAGTTTAAGGACATCTGGTTAATTCTGAGAGAGGAATAGTTGTGTGGTTTAATTAATACAATACAATGCAAATCTTTATTACGGGCATAAACCAGCATAAAAGGGTAGGATACAGTCATTTAAAATCTGAAAAGTGTTTTGGAAAGCTAAAAGGTGTTAAAACAGAATGTGAATATGAAAGTCTATAAGAATTTAAAAGAAGCTAAAAGAAGGGATAGGATCATTGGGCGGGTGTGTAGGAGCATAAAAGGTTGATATATAAAAGACTTTAACTATTAATTTACAGAGCGCTCTGATACGTTCATTAAATCTAGTTTGTGGCACAGGTCATCCTCTGACAAATTTTGAGCGCTGCTGTGCAGAATCTAGGAACATTGTACGTTGTAGCAGGATTGGTATCTGAGAGCAGCAGGGAGGTATAGAATTGTACTGTGCGCCCTGGGTACTTATGAAGTAGTAGTCAGTATTTAAAATTATGCATTTAGTATAATTATTTGAAAATTTCTTCTTTAGTGGCTGCTTTATTCCTGAGAATCCTTTGTATATACGCTGTAAAGATGAACAAACAAATGCTGTCGTGTAAGTAAAGACGTAACGTATGTCTGCCTAGTTTGATTGGTTGTCTGAACAATATTTGTCTTTTTCATGTTCATTCCATTAAACAAAATTCAGGCCGTCTACATCCTATGTCTCTTTCTGTTGCAATTGGCCCACCATCTAGATCAGAAAAAAACCCATATTCTTGCATTTCCTATAGGAGATCTCCAGAGAAATCTCCAGAGCAGATTTGGGGGGTGTAGGAGTGGAAGTGGGAAAAGCAAGATGGATCAGCCTCGCTGCATTAGTGGAAGCCATACTGTAGAACTTTGAACTTTGCCCGCTGATATGTTCTCAGCCAGCATCACCAAACTTTCAAATACTTGAAGCTTTTCATTTACGATTTTCCTTTAATGAATACTGTATAGTTGGAAGAAACCTCCAAAAGTAGCTGGTTCAGCTCACTACTGATGCAGGAAATCCACTGTTATAGCATCCCTGGTTGGGGCCCACCCATTTGGCTGGCTCTCCTGAAAATATTGTTAGAATAACTTAATTAAAAACAGGAGTTTACCTCTGGCCTTGTAGAAGATGGTTCTTATGGAACAAATGGAAATGGTTTGTTAGTTTTTTAGTAAAAAGCTGGCATATACTTGTCAGCACAAAACGGAGAGTTTGTGTTGCCAAAATTACAACCATAAATACACCAGAGACCACAATGGACTAGGTTTTGAGTGAAATACTAAATTGGATCATTCAAATGTTTAATAAAAAATTAAAAATACTTAAAGCACAGAACTATTGAGTACTGCCAGAAAATGTCCATAAAAAACCTTTGTGTACATTTTGTGCTTTAAACATCGGGCTTTTCCAGTTTTGTACTTAACTAAAACACTTATTACATTGTAATCTCTTGTAAAGGGCTATCAGTGACATTTATTCCATTTTTATGTTCCCAGAAGCAAATGTCTAATTGTTATTGCCTTATTTCAACAGAATCAAACAGTCCAAAACTGAACACTACAGACAAACGACTTCTTCAATGGCCAAATCAGTTGAAAAAAATATCAGCTACACAGAGCGAGGAGTTTATTTTGAAGTGCCACCTTGGACAGCAGTAAGTCTTTCTGGCATTTAGATATTAATGGTAAGGGATAGAAATATATATGGAGATACATTGGACACCCAGTGCCTTGTTTGTTGGCAAGTTGCCTTCTACATATGCTTTCCCACCCCACCCCACAAAAAACCTATATATTATGTTCCGGTAATACGAAGTAGTTTTTTGTTCTGTGCATTTCATGTAAAGCGCTCAGTATGAAGCTACCATATGTGAGATATTTCTGTTCACTGTAGCTTACGGGAAACTCTATAGGTGCCTGTCATGTGATTCCAAGTAAACCTTCAAGTCAAAATGTATAGTAGAATATGTAAACTGGCCTCAGCCAAGAGATTGTAACAATGGCTCAATATTTTAGCAGCACTGCGCTGGAGTTTAATTAACCTACTGGACAACAGACGATCTCCTTTCTTTCAAGAGGTCATGAGATACAGCTAGAGGAGGGTCTGATAACATAGTACATATATACAGTGCTTTTTTCCTGGGGGGATGCATACCCCTGAACATTTTGTGAATCTAAGTGTGGTCTCATTGAGGGGCAGTATTTCAGTATGAGTAGGAAATTGAGAGTACCCCTAAACATTTTTTTAAGAAAAAAACACTCTCTCTGTGTGTGTATAGTAGTAGTAGTACATATAATTTAAAAAATCTAATGAAATTGACAGTAGCTGTGTAGTGATGTGCCAAAATCTAGCCTCCATTTTTTTAAAAAAAAATTCTTCCTCTGAGAAAGAGGCTTCCATTTATCTGCCTCATCCTCGGGATGATTACAAATGTCCTAGGCCACTTCAAAGGTGAGGAAAGCATGACAATAAAACCCTGCACCCCCCCTGTGACAATTTCACTAAAACGTTCTCTCCTTTTTGATAATTTTTTAATGCCATTTCTTTTTCGTTCATTGACACAGACAATGATGAAGCAAAAACAAAACAAAAAAGCAGGATAAATTCACAGCACAGCACTAACTGTTTGCAAATGTAGAGGCACTTGTTCATTGCAGTGAGTCTTGTGTATTGCACTAAGTATAAATTGGGTCCTTGCTGGGTCAACAACCAAAATATAATTATGAATGTGCTTGAATATTCCTTTATTCCTTTTTCCCCCAGAATTATCTTCAGTTGAGCAATAGTGCCACTGCAAAAGGTTTGAGGAGAGTGTTGTCAGTCACGGCACAAGGGTCACCAAAGCATGTCACCAAACCCAGTGCTTCATATTTTCTGAAAACTCCATATGCTAGACTTGGGTGGTGAGTTCTGAGTTCTGATTTCTCCATTCTGCTTTTGTCTGATAGATCAGCTTGTATGGACTCAATACTATTGCCTGGATGCTTATCCTACCTGCATGTAATAACTATGCAGGGAAATTATCTTGTTTTGGGGGGGGGGGAACCCAAGCCATTTTATTTGCGATTTAAAGGCATGTAATCCTGTTGATACAGGATTGGGATAATAAAAAAATTAAATCAGATTTTGTTTTGGATCTCACCTTTCTTCAGGGCCACCACAGCAATTACTCTTTTATATAGACAATTGAAAATCTGCAAATGAAAATGTGGAAGTATTAAACAAATGTAAACCAAAATAGTAATTGGAATTATTTCACTTGATATGCAGGGCATTGATTTCTGCTGACCTAACCCAGGATGGCTACGATGACCTGGTGACAGGAGCACCTGGATACAGCCGGCTGGGACACATTCAGATAGGCCGTGTGTATATTGTTTATGGCAACGAATCAGGTTTGCCTCATGCAAACTTGGACCTAGACCAGGAAGCAGATTGCATTCTGGAGGGGAATAAGGTAGGAAAACAAGTCACACATTGGTCATTGAAAACATTTTGCTTGTGTTTCCAGTCATCTGAAAGACTGGCGGCATCTTCTTTTCTACTAGCAATGCCATTAACTTCATTTCTAATCTATATCACTTAAAGATAAAAGTCCATTGTGAATAAAGAGCCTTGCTGCTTAAAACTATTAAGGACTCTTTACTGGGGATCTATATGAGCTAAATGAAAGTAGTAGGGTTTGGCCATTCTCCTGAGTATTATATTTGCATGGTAGAATGGACTGTTGAGCTGGGTTTAAAGTACATATTTAAAATACAGTCTTTTGTCACAATTAAAAAAAAAAAGCTAAATAACAAACAAAAAATCCTAAAATGTTGAGCAATTGTGCTGAACGTTATATGAGCAGGTATTCCGTAAAAAGGCAGATAAGCTTTTAAAATGGGTGTTGGACTGCCATAATGATGCAGGCTTCTTTCTTTTTAAGCCTTCAGCAAGGTTTGGTTCTGCAGTAGCAGTTCTAGATTTCAACGAAGATGGTGTGTTGGATCTAGCAGTGGGAGCCCCGTCTGTAGGATCACAGGAACTCAGTTACAGGGTAAGAATATGTGTGTGTGGCCTTTTTGCAGTGTAAAATGTTAGTGCAGGTTAGTAAATACGGGTGATTCATAAGAGGGGACGTTAGCATGGCCCAAGTGAAATAAAGCAGACAGAATAGCAGATGCATCATCTGACTGACAATCTTAGGACCAACCTGTTTTGTGAACGCCAATATCTGTGAATCTCAAATTGAATGATTAGACTAGTCTAGATTGCAGTTGTACACCTGGACACACAGGTTCATGTGAAGATGAAAGGATGAGGTGAAATTGATTTTTTTAAAAAAATTAAATAAAAAATCTGGATTTGATTCATACTCTATTAAAATTTTATTTTCTGTTGATCCAGGGCTCTGTATATGTATTTTTTGGCAATAGAGGACAAGGTTTCCACAGCCTACCAAATGTCACCATAGCTTGTCAAGTAAGTTTGCTGATGAAATGCAATACAAACATATAAGAAATTAAATCTAGGGTTTCTCTAGATCTATCCAGAATAAACATACGTGTGGATTCTATTATAATAGATTTATTATTGCTTCATTGGCACACAATATGTTAAATCAATGTCATTGTGTGTACCAATGTGTGCCAATAACTGTTCCTGTACTTTTATGAAGCACTGTTAAGTACAATGATGTAAGATTGAAGAAAAAGGATTCTGTATTTCCTCTGTGTGTACCAGGGCCACATTTGGACTTAATAAACCATGATACGAATGAATCTTGCATGAATGAAGTTTGTGCAGGTGTATGAGCAAACAAACAAGAAATTGCTTGGTTAATTATAGTTTACTGATCCATCTAAATTGAAATTATGCTTAATGGATTCAGAACAAGCCAACTTCAAACTATGGCTCAATATCCTGGCTTGTTCTGAAGCTGTTAATCATATTTATCTGCTTTAGATGAAACAGGAAACTGTAGTTAACAGAATACTTCCTCATTTGCTTATGTGGAAGGAGAATCAAAGGGGTTGTTGATGCAATGATAACACTTCTTCCTATCTTGTCTTAAGTCAAGATATTGCCATCCGAATAATAATAATAATAATAATAATAATAATTTATTTATATCCCGCCCTCCCCAGCCGAAGCCGGGCTCAGGGCGGCTAACAACAATAAAATAATACAACATTTGTAGCTTTTTCATTCAGCCATCCAAAAGAATGTTGCAAAAACACTGTCCTGTGTGGTTCGTCTCATCTCCTTGAGTCATCTTGTGTTACTTACATCATGGACCGGGTGGTGTGAGAGGATTTGTAGTAGGGCTGCTTTACTGAAATTTCATTATTGATTCAGGTGCTAAACAAGATGTCTTCCTTTCTTCTCCAATTTTCACCAAGATTGCCTTGGTGAAACACAACTCAATTGGCCCATTTTATACTCCAGGCAATAGGGTCTAAAGTACAGACTTTCAAGACTGACTGCTGTTAGTTCACACAAGAAAGAAAGAAAGAAAGAAAGAGAAAGAAAATCACTCTCTTCCCCCGGTTCCTGACGAAAAACCACACACCTTCCTGTATAGTGTCAGACACGGGCCTTGACTTGTGCTTGTCCTAGGCAGAAAGGAACTCCCAAAACTATCTCCATCTCCTACATATCAGCTCTGCCCTTGAGTTGTCTTCTTGCTCAGCCATGGTTCTGCTAAGTGATGGTTTACTGTTAGTTTTCTCTCAGTTTAGAGAAACTATTTATCTGGAGCTTGCAGGTTCCTTGTCCTTCTGTTCTCCAGTCTTCCTCCTCTCAGTTTATAGCCGCTGCAGCACAAGCTCAGAGAGACTCTGAAAACTGATTTGAGTTGGACAAGCAACTACTAGGCCCGACAGACTGTACTAGGTGGGCTCAGGCATACAAGGCTTCCAGACAGACTGAAGGATAGTGAGATGCAACTTAATGCCCTGCACCTACTCCAGTATTGCAAGACCTACTAAAATTTCAGTTTCCTTCTGCAGGAAATATACTGTAACCTTGGCTGGTCACTGCTGGCAGCTGACCTTGATGGTGATGGAAACAATGATCTCGTAGTTGGTTCTCCTTACGCAGCTGGTGGTGGGAAACAAAGAGGATTTGTGGCTTCGTTTTATTCGTTTCTCAATAGAAGCAGCCAAGGTGACTTTGGTTTTTTTTTGCTGGAATTTATTTCTGCTCTTTCATATGCTATTTTTTCTTGCGTCTTCTATTAGCTCCCTTTCAAATCCATCGTAAGACAAAACCACAGTAATAGTCTAAATCCTTCTCCAAGTTATATTGCTGGTAATAAACACCGGACAATGCTTTTAATGCTAAAGGACCCTCAGCCTAAGATCCAGTATGAATTCATGCAGAAGGCTTTGTATACCATTCCATAATCTTCTGAGTCAAAACAGACTAGAGGGAGTTTTACAGTGCAACCCTATGTATTCCAACTCAGAAGTATGTCTTACTGAATATTTACCCCCTGGTAAGCATGTATTGATAGGACTGCTGCATCACTTGATGAACTGAACTGACCCTGCCCTAATGGCATCTTTGCAGAGACAATTTGATCTGACTCAAGTTTCAACATTAGTTTTCATGTATTAAAGAATAGCAAGAATTTTGATCCAGGTAGTGCAGTATGACTGAACAAACCAGAAGACCATGATCCTTTCATAAAGTGATATGTACCAGAAACAGCAGTATGTTATCCTCTGTTTCTTGTTTGGTCTATCAGACCAGCTGTTCCTATCAGATGCTGACTGGATAGTAAAAGGAGAAAAGGATTACGCGTGGTTTGGATCATCACTCAGCAGTGTCCAGCTTCAAAATACAACCTTGCTGCTTATCGGCAGTCCTTCTTGGAAAAACTGTAGAAGGTATATTGCACTTAATTTTAGAAGTTTGTATGTGATCATAAACAGCCTAACATTGTGCACTTTTAAATGTAAACTAACCCTATGCAGTAGGTTAGTATTATTTCTAAATGTGTACTGTTTTAATACTTGTTCTGCTTATTAGAGGGTGTTTCAAAGAAGCCAAATACCTCTCTTTTCCTAATGCTCCCTGGCGATGAGTTATAGACCACTTTTCAAACACAGGTTTCACACAGCAGTTTACAACAATATATCCCAACCATTAAAGATAATTGGTTATGTGTCCAATGTTAGAATCGTACTCAAAGTAAACCCATTTCAGTTAATAGAAATGACTAAGTCTGGTCCATTGATTGTGAGTCTACTCTGAGTATAACTTAGTTGGATGCAACCTATATATGTAAAGCAGTATTAATCAACATAAAGCTTGCATTCTGTCTGCCATAGCTTTTCCCCAGTCTGCATGGCCCTCCATTTGCTGGCATGTTATTATTTGTTTGCAAGCTGGATATTCGGGGGGTGGGGGAAGAGAGAGAAATTGGGGACTGGATACAGTGTATTCTGCTGGTTTGGGACAATCCTCCTATAAAGAAACTCTCCAGTATCTCTTTGGAAAAGTGTGTCATTTAATAAAACACAGAAATAAATATTTGTTTATGGTCCATTTAAAGACTAACAAAGTTGGGTCATATGCACTACTACTTTGGGGAGAGAGTTCCAAAAATGTGGGGCCACTACTGGAGAGGCCCTGATCTTATGCTCACCTGTCTGATAAATCTTGGGAAGAGGACAGTCTTAAGTCCTGATCAAGGTCATATAGGTGCAGGCATTCCTTCCAATTTATGCATTAAAGGTCAATACCAGCATTCTAAACTGGGTCCTGAAAACAAATAGACAGCTAATGCATCTGGTACAGCTTTGCTATGAATGCCTGGCCTCCACAAGCCTTCTAGCAGCTGCAGTGTCTGTTTGTTGGTGTTTCCAAAGTGGTTTTTAAAGGCAGCCCTAAGCAGAGAAAATTACAGTGATCTAGTCTGGATAGAACTAAGGCATATGTAACTCAAGCAACACCCCTTCTCTAGCTACAGTGGCAGACCGTAAACCAGCCTAAACTGCCACCAACGCCACTTAAATCTCTATAGATAATATGGAGTCCAGGAGAATCCCCAAACTATTAATTTGCTATTTAAGGGGAATGCAATCCTGCAGAAACTCTTGCAATTAAAACTTGTTATTTAAATTAAGACGTCACGTTCCAGATACTTTAGATTCTGAACCAAGAATATTTTGCCGTGGTGGTGCTATCTCTTGCAATTACTTCTTCTTCTTTTTTAATGTTCCTCATATTTTGACCATCGTGTGCAGTAGTCTAAGCTGCTATGTCTTACGAGATACCAAGATGACTGTTGGAAAGGTATACGGCTATATCCCACCAAGCATGCAGAGCTGGTTTACCTTAACCGGAGATAGGGTAGGTCTTTTTGGTACCCCTTGAAATGACAAATATAAAAACATACAAGGAAGACTCAGCCATGGTGCCAACAACAACAACAACAACAACAACTTCTTCTTCTTCTTCTTCTTCTTCTTCTTCTTCTTCTTCTTCTTCTTCTTCTTCTTCTTCTTCTTCTTCTTCTTCTTCCTCCTCTTCCTCTTCCTCTTCCTCTTCCTCTTCTTCTTTGACACACAGGAAATGGGGAGACTTGGTTCATCCTTGGCCACCGGCTTCCTTTCTGTAGAAGGAATCCACAGGCAAGTGTTGGTAGTTGGTGCACCATCACAAGGTATGCAGTACTTTCCTTGAGTCAGTTTTTTCTTTGCAGTGGTTTTACTTCTGCAATACACCAACGGGACTGATCAATTGTTTAAAAGTTAAATAGGTGCTTGGAGTCAATCATCATGGGAATTGCAGAGCAGGGAAGATTTAACCAGCAGGGAAAAGAGGACTAGGAGAGAAAGAGACCTCTGATTCTACCCACTGCCATTTCTGGGCCAGTCTGCTGCTGAAAGATTACTCTAAGAGAATCCTGCTCTTGACAGGGGGGAAAAAATCCTGGTTGCTCTCCTGTTTTCAAGGCTTTAAGGACTGGATGTTGGCAGTTCTGAAACACAGCATGTATGTACCATCCAACCCCAAACCGAGGAACATCATGGTTTAACAGAGCAGCAGGTAACAGCTGAGTCTGAAGTCCTGCTGCTCACACCAGCTGTTTCAGAATGTAGAGGGACAACAGTGTCGCACAGAACTTGTGTTGAATTCAAGCTGGGGCTGCAGAGGAAGAATTTTCCCTTGCAGCCTTGACTTGACAGGGCTTCAAAGGCAACATTTGGTTGTCATGCAGGGTGACAGAAAAAAGTGCCAAGTTCAAAAAGCACCCAGAATTCTACCTGTAAAGGAAAAACCAAGGGTTCTTGCAGCAGCTGCAACTTGAGGTTTCTCACACCTGTTATTCATATCTGTCTGTCTTTCTGGGTCAACTAAATCCTATATGAGGGAAAGTCAATTTTCTGTACACATTTGCTTTCAGATAATTACACCAGAGCAGGTGATGAATAAGATTCTGTGGTGTCGCATACTTAACATAAAGGGTGGCCCAGACAACTGTCTTCAAAATGTGTACGGCAGGCATAGGCAAACTCTGGCCCTTCAGATGTTTGGGACTACAATTCCCATCATCCCTGACCACTGGTCCTGTTAGCTAGGGATGATGGGAATTGTAGTCCCAAACATCTGGAGGGCCGGAGTTTGCCTATGCCTAGTGTACGGGAATCCCCTCTTGCTATGGGAGGGCCACATGTGCCCAATGTCATGTGAAAGTGAAGACTATATTGGGTTGGGTTTAGTATGTAACAAACTGCTCTGCAGCGAGTCAGACCATTGATTCACCTTGTCCATGACTTAGCTTTAAAACTCTCCTGAGTCTTGTTCAGTCCTGCTTCCTGAACTCCTTTAATGTAGCTGACCTCAGGCATACAGAACATTCACTTTCTCACTGAGCTATAGCTCTACTGCTGCCTCCAGATGAAGAAATATCATCTACGTTGGATTGAGAATGTTGCTGACATTATGATTTTGAGAGTGGACCCTTTGTTGTTATTGCGAAGTTAACGTGTAATTTCACAAAATGGAGATGACGGAGCCAAAGTTTCCTTGCTATTAATTCCGGTTATAACCTGCCGTAGACAGTGCCCATCTGTTAATGCCAATTATCGTTGCCATCTCCCAGGAACAGCAGTGTGACCCCCAGCATCTTGCTTGGCTTCTTTCAGACAGCACATCTAGGATTGCATTTATAAGCTCAGTGCTGCACCAAGCAGGAACTGCTTTGATGTATGATTTGACGGACCCTGCCAAGCCATTTCTGCTGAGCACTTTCGGCGGGGACAGGAGATTTTCACACTTCGGAGGAGATGTGCACCTGCGTGACATAAACAATGATGGACTTGGTAAAAACGGAATCCTCATAATCAGTGTCATATTTCATTTGTGAAGCACCTAAAATTACTAGATGTTGTGAGATGTGATATATATATGTTGTTGTTCTTTAGTCATTTAGTCGTGTCCAACTCTTCGTGACCCCATGGACCAGAGCACGCCAGGCACTTCTGTTCTCCACTGCTTCCCGCAGTTTGGTCAAACTCATGCTGGTAGCTTCGAGAACACCATCCAACCATCGATATATATATATATACACACATATATAAAAGAACAGGAATGGTGAAATAAGGGGACAAAGAGGAAGCGTGAAACAATAAATTCTGAACCAATAATTTTAACAGCCTTAAGCATATATAGAAGGAAAGGCTAGATCGAACAAATGAGCTTGATTTAGAAAAATTGGAGGAAAAGGGAAAGAAGCAGAGAAATCCAAACAAAGAGGTCAAAATACAAGTGTACTTGCAAGCCTGGGCCAGCACCAAGAATTGTAGGGTCAAAAGACGTTCCATGCACTCTAATGGGGAACATTAAATGGGTGATCTCAGACAGAAATTCTAAAAAAGATTAGAAGCCTAGCAAGGGTAGTGAACTCACAGCCCTTGAGCCTGACCTGGTCCCCCAAGCATTTTTTTTTAACCCCAAATCCACAAATTTTGGTGATGGCAGCAAAATGGCTGGGGTGGGGTGGTGAGTTGGAATGATGCTAGGGTTTGAATTTCTCTGGCAGGACCAGCATCCTGATGGGGATGCAAATTGCCTCCTCTGTATTCATCCTATCGGATGAGTGTGAGCGAAGTGGCAACTTCAATCCTCAGTTGATCTGTTTGGATTAACTGGGACGGGGAGTGGGTGCTGTGTTCTGTGTCTGTGATGTCTACGTGTGTACAAAAATGTATGTGGAGTGGCCAAAAACTAAGATGACTCATGGGCCAAAAAACATTAGTCACTCCTACAGTAAAGGGGGCAGGAATTGAGAGAGAGGGAAATAAACACATATTCACCTGCTTGTGGCTTGTTGGCTGTATTATTGTCTGTAGACTAAGGCCTGCTTCACATGCAATATGGAGAGATAGTTTCCATTGCTCATTGCATTTGTCTGTGGCAGACACCATACCACTTACAAATGCCTGGACATAGAGAAAATCCAAAAACACATTGGCGCTAGGTATGCCTATTTTAAACTAGGCATATTATTTGTGTCACCATGGTGTTTGTCATGGAGCAACATGGGTTTGGATCCAGCGGAGCCATAGTGGAAGCAGAAGACACAAAGCAGGCTTGTATATGTCTGGTAATTGTGTTCCCAAGTTTGTGTATGCCTGCGCCCAACGAAGTCTTTAAAGGTCAAAGCTTTTGCACAGGGATATCCAGTGCAAGTTAGTTTTTGTCTCATCGTACAATGTGATATATTTCCCCCTGCTGCGAATTTTTGCAGATGAGATCATTGTGACCTCACCTCTTCGAGCAAAAGACATCTTATCTGGGCTGTTTGGAGGAGAGGCTGCACGTGTTTACATATTTAGTGGAAACCAGACTACCTCTGGACATGTGACAGACAACTGCAAATCATGGACTTCGCCTTGTCCTGAAGACTGGGTAATGCTACAGCAAATGCTATAGGTCTTTGTGGTGGTGTCTGCTTGGTGGATAAACGGAAGTATAGAGGTACCTCTGGTTACGAACTTAATTTGTTCTGGAGGTCGGTTCTTAAGCTAAAGCCGTTCTTATCCTGAGGCGCGCTTTTGCTAATGGGCTTCCCGCTGCGTGCGCGCTGTAGGCACGCGATTTGCATTCACATCCTGGTGCAAAGTTCGCAACCAGGAGCAGCTACTTCCGGGTTAGTGGAACTCATAACCTGAAGCATTTGTAACCAGAAGTGTTTGTAACCAGAGGTACCACTGCAGTAACAAACTCTTTGCATTTGAAAACTCTCCTGATGCTCCTGCTCAGCAGTTTATGAAATATCTGCATCATAGTAGCTGACTTCTGTGTTTCTATATTGAAATAATTCTCAGCAGAGCAAACACTAGATACCATACATTTAATTGATTCATCCACCTTTAAAAACCAATGTAAAAGTGAGTCTCTCTTTTTTCTGTTCCAGGCGCAGTATGTCATCATTTCTCCTGAGGTGAGCAACCAAACTCTGAAAGGATAAATTGCTGCTTGGGCTAAATAAATTGTGGGTAGAATTAGTGGCTAACAATTGGGTCCTTAATGCATTTTAACCAGTTTTAACCATTAAAACTGAAACCATGTGAACAACAAACTTCCTTGGTGGGTTCAAAACACAGCTGAATTGATTCATGAAGGATATCTTGCAATTTCTATTTCTGACTCAATGGGGTCAGGAAGGATCTTCATCTGAAGAAGATTACAATGTCACAATTAGGGACAGGATGCTAAATGGTTTGGAAACTGAACCATCACCCCAAATTTCACTTGAGAAAACTTAGGGTCCATTCCCAAGCACATTTATATTCCACTGAATTTCAAAGGATCTAAGCAAACATGGTTAGGATTAGGCTGGGCATGATCAGGTTAGCTGTAAAGTTTCCAATTGACTGCAGACCTAAGCTATTTTTCCTCTTGCTGTATATAGCATATGGTTTTCATCATTCACACAAATGACATGGAGCGGTTTGTTCAGTAGGTATCTTTGCATCCTGAACAAGCATGCTCACAGCATTGCACTTGTTCTCTGGTTGTAGCAAACACTAGCTGGGATTACTGCACTGGTGATCTGTTGCCAGAGAAGTGGGTGGTGGTGACCCTGCTTACGGGAATTGAGTTGTGTTAAAGATGATCTTTGGTCTGTTAATGAAAATAACTATAGGGAAGAAAGAAAGCATTAACGCTGTCAAACAGTGCATAACCGTGGTTTTATTGCTGCAGGAAAAATCAAGATTTGGGAGTGCTGTGATCACAGTGAAATCTGGAGAAAAGGTAGGCAAACAAGCACTGCTGGTTTTCACAAGCCCATCTGCAGGGTGAATCATGGGCTGCTTGTGATAACTTGAGTGTTTCGCCTATGCCAGCTGGGTAAGAGGCCATGCCTTGCCTGCTTTCCCCCCGCAACACAACCCTAGGGAAGTAGCGTAGAACCAAGGCGGTTCCACAACTTCCTTGAGACCACCCCACTATGGTGAAGGTGGGAAGGATCATCACCTGACTTCCTTATGCACGGTGCCCAGCTGTACACAGGGGTAATCTGTTTTGCCCTGGCAAAATGACCCGCTAAAAAAAGAAAGAAAAAAGTAAGGAACTGAATTCTGCTGTATTAATGGATATTTTCTGTCTTTGCAGACTGAAGTTGTAGTAGCAGCTGAGAGAAGCTCCCTAGAAGCTCGGCTAAGTGGCAGACTTTTTCTCTACACCTTTTAATTGCCATGCTTCCCCACCTAGCCTCTTTTCAGCATCACGCTTCACTTTTGTAAAATTCTGCCCCTTTTGAAAATGGAGAAGCATAACTCACTTACTGTTTAACCGGCAATTGAACAGCATTAACATTTTAAGGAACGGAAGCCGAGATCTAAAATTACTTATTGCTGTGTTTAAATTTCCTTGCTAAGGGTAATAATGAATGGAAATCCTTCTAAAAACATAATGTCATTGCTTCAGACCATTAGCTGCTTTCAACTGTTTACATGCGTTGTGCATATACAGAGGCCTATTTTTAAAATATTTATTGCAATATACACTGCAATGGAGTAGATTGAAGAAGGAAGCCCCAATGAAAATGTGGAGTTGCACAAAAGAGAGTTTGGCAAGAGCACATTTTCCCAAGCTTCGCTATTGATTCCAACCTTGATTTGAAATGAACCACTTCTTTAACCTGTACTTGGAAGTGGGACTGCTTCGTCTCAAATTAGGCCGGACTCAGATACATCTGTCTGAAAAGAAGTAGAATTGCATTTTTATCCCTCTTCAGTCACGGCCAAAACATAAATCGCCCATGCTGAGTTATTAACATCTACATGGCAGCAAGAGCAGTTGTTCAACCTTGTATATCACAGATGCCTAATGGGCTATGATTTAAAGTGCTCTCCTGTTAGGATTCGGTCCACCAACCAGTAAGATGCCTCTTCCTTCTAGTCAAGTCCAATGGGACTTAATTCTTAGGTGCACAGGACTGCAATTGAAACTACAGGTCATGGTACTTCCTAGGTAGAGCCAGTAACAAGCATGTAACACTTTTTTCTGATATTAAGAAAACCTTCATGCATGGAATTGCACACAATTGCATGGTAAATTCAGGAGGATTTAGAAGCTGACCCACAAGAAATATTAGCTACTTGAGATTCACTCAGCTTCTACACCTATTTAAATAGCTTCTGTAGCTCCAAAGGTCTCAAGTGTGATTCTTGGTAGCTCCAATTAAAAGGATCTTGTAGTAGGACCCTGTTAGAACACAGACAATACTGGGCTAGATGAACAAATAGTACAAGCTGGTTGGTGCAAAGGCTACTTCCTATTTAATCAAATGTAATCTAATGACAAACTATTTCTCCAGATTCTCTCTGCTATTTAGGCTAATGATTAATGAATGTGCTGTCTTGATTTTTATTTTTTTTACCTTATCCCATGTGCAATGTAATAAAAACAGATATTCCCCCTTTGAGTGGTATTTCACATTCATTCTGAACTTTGCCATCATTCTAGATGTTATCAGAAAGTTAGAAGGTAAACTACTAACTGTGCCACAGATTGATGTTTCTTCTGGTTTTGCTACATTGCTTTCAACAGAGGTCTCGGGATTGATGACTCTTCTCCCTGGTTTTGTAGGATCGGGGCTTCTGATGAGGTTCAGCGGGTACACACATAACAGGCCCTGAGCCAACAGCGCCCCTGTCCCTTACATTTTTTTTAATTAAAAAAAGAAAGAAACATAGGGCAATTGGCCTTGTCTGAAGAAAGTTAGAAGGCAAAAGTGCAGAGGCAGTTCTAAGGTTGCAGTACTTCACAGGTCGCACCACTGCTAAGAATACTTATTCACCGTTGGTAAGCAATCTGAACAAGAAATGCTGATCACTCTCACTTGGGACTCAGGTGTATGTTTGTTCAAGTACCCTCCCCATCCACATGATTTCATTCACTTCCCAAGTGTGCTGCCTTTACAGAGGAAAACACAAGCTGCTGGCTTGGGTGTATTTTGCTGAAAAGTAATCCCCTTTAAATAAACGAGGGTTCCTTCCTTTTGAGAAAAAATTGGTGCTATTGCAATCTCTCCCCACCCTGGTTTTCCATGTTCCCCCATCCATTGATTTGCTTTTCATCACTGGAGTGTTATTTATTAATATACAGCAACCATAACAAAAAATATAAAGTACCAAAATGAATCAGCAAATACCTTACAGCTTGCAGCAAGTTAAAATTCCTATAGACTGTACTTTTAATAGGAACACTTTTTTGTTTATTAAGGTTATGTGTATGTTTTTCAGAGAGTTGTGAAATTACACACATTTGTTGCCTGTTGTCTTCCCCCTTTTATCTTCACAACAGCCTAGTTTTGGTAGTTCAGACACTAAAGTTGTGAAACTGCATAAATTAAGAAGTATTATTATTATTAGTAGTAGTAGTAGTATTATTAGTATTAGTATTATTTGCTTTTTTTATCAGGGTTGCCAAACACTTTATTTCGGTTTTGCATATTGTATTATTTATATGATGTTAGCCGCTCTGAGCCCAGGTCCGGCTGGGGAGGGCGGAGTACAATTATTATTATTATTTAAATAGCAGAACTATGAAATGCTGGAATTAAAGAGGGCTGCTGTGATCATTATATATTTGGACCTTGCTTTCCCACACAAGAGTTCAAGGTTGTGTGCGTTATCCTCCTCTCCCCACCTTTAATCTCTGCAATAGGACCCACCCTATTCCACTGTGATTTCTTTTCTAAACTGTTCTTAAAATGAATTTTACATAGTTGTAACCTGCCATGGGACCTTAGGGTAAAAGGTAGGTGTATATATATATACCTATATACAAGAAAAGCCTGCTAGATCAGGCTAATGGCCCATCTAGCCCAACACCCTGTTCTCACAGTGGCCAACCAGATGCCTGTGGGAAACCAGCAAGCGGAACGTGAGCACAGGAACAACTCTCCCTTCCTGTAGTTTCCAGCAACTGGCATTCGGAAGCACTGCATGGCTAGCAGCCACCGGTAGCCCTCTCTCGCATGAAATCATCTAATCTTATGAAAACATAACTCTCTACATACAGGAAGCATACTGTTTAAGGATGGTATGTACGACCACATTTCCCCTATCTATAAACTTTACCCATGAAGTGTGAAAACCACCATTTACAGAACATACAGTAAGATTTCTGGATTGGATTTTGCATTCTTTGGAGGGAGGACATTATTATTACCCATTTTCTTGTGTTCCTTAAAGATTACACCAAACGGAATTTCCCACAGGAGACATCAGATGATAAGCACCTTCAGCTCATCCAGCTGACTTGTGGAATTCTGATTTCCTACCGCGGTGCACAAAAGTCGACTGTACTCTTCTCTCAGCAATCTTCTGGTTTTGGTGGTCTCAGCTGCACATCTTTGGCATGTCATTAAGAGTCAAAGGAGAAATCCCTGCTACAGTATTACAAGAGAACACAGTCTAAAGTTCAGTTATTGCAGGTCGACCAGTACAGAGATCTGGTCAGTGGTTAGTCAGTGTGCTTCTACTTGACCCAAGTGGTTCTGTTTTAATATCGCTTTTATATTCCACCTTCCCATTTGCTGGCTGAGTTCTTTTCAGCAGAGCAGGGATCTGTGGAAGAAGAAGAAGAGGAGGTAGGATGGGGAAACGATTCAGTAGTCAGCACAAAGGAACTCTGAAATCCACTAAAGGAAGACTTCAGTGGTGTTACCTTGAAAGGTAACTCAGAAATTATAACTAATTCAGAATGCGGCAGCTACACTGGAGACTGGGAGCAGCTGCCGGGATCATATAACACCGGTCCCGAAATACCACCTACATTGGCTCCTAGTACAGTGGTACCTCGGGTTAAGTACTTAATTTGTTCCGGAGGTCCATTCTTAACCTGAACATGTTCTTAACCTGAAGCACCACTTTAGCTAATGGGGCCTGCTGCTGCTGCCGCGCTGCTGGAGCACGATTTCTGTTCTCATCCTGAAGCAAAGTTCTTAACCTGAAGCACTATTTCTGGGTTAGCGGAGTCTGTAACCTGAAGCGTATGTAACCTGAAGTGTATGTAACCCGAGGTAGCACTGTACGTTTCTGAGCACAGTTCAAAGTGACCTTTAAAGCCCTAAATGACTTTGGTCCTGTATACCTGAAGGAGTGCCTCCACCCCTCTCATTCAGTCTGGACGCTGGTCTTCTGGCAGTTCCCTCACTGCGAGAAGTGAAGTGACAGGGAATTCCCATAGCTCTTCAGGCAGAGCAGGCATCAAGACTTGGAATTTTACCCCTTATTTACTGCAGGCTCTATTCTAGTCACTTCAAGGTGAACATTGTTGCACACTTCGGCCCCTGGCTGCTTCTCTGCAGACATGCACAGGGAAGAGTCTGAGAAATTGGCAAATTGGAGAGAGACGAAGGTGGTGGCACAGTGTAACTTTCAGAGAGGTCCTACTCACAGGTGGAGGCATTGAAGGTTCCAGCTGTCGCCCAAGAAATGAAAGCAGACGCCGCCAAATTAGGCCGCTGCCCAGAAACATAATTCCTGTCACCAGCCAAAACATTCTGCGGTCCTAGGTAAAGTTGAAATGTATAGTTAACGATGCAACTCTTCAAACCTTTATCACGTTATCTTATTTTCACCACTTTGAAAAAGCAAGCTATCCCCCAAGATTACACTTGTTCCAGCTGACGACAGTTGGGAAGAGACCTTAATGCACAGCCCAGCAACCGGATTTATGAGCAAATTTGCATTCAAGGCTTAATGTGGGGTATGGGTACGGTTCCCTGATTCACAGTGGGGTCCCCCCCCCCACAATGGCGGGTTCCTCTCCTCTTCTCTATGCTGAAGCTACCAAACTAGCCAGAGATTTTGCTGAACGACAAGGGGGGGCGGGGAGATGGTCACGTGCTGAAAAGGAGCTGGGAAGCTCCTTTCTTTAGACAAGCGGCCCCCAGGTAAGTCACAGTAGATTGTACTCAACTTCTGTGTGTTTTCAGACCCCAAGCAAACCCTTCAGTCTGCTATGCATTTGATCTAGATCTCTCACTTGTAAAGCTGAAACACTTTATGATGCAAAAATGCATAAGGATACTGCGCACTCATAAAACAATGCTATTTTTAAGCCCAACTAAAGAGAAATATCTCCAACTGTTTCCTAAAGATGTGAGTAATCTATAGATAAACAATGACTACTAGGCACAATGGACTACAAGGCTTCACCTTCCTATTTGATATGGATGTAGATGAGAAGTTGCACATCCAGAATGAATGGTTTATCTCATGCGATTCATTTACAATCAGAATTGGGAACTGTGTGTGGTTTCATAAGAGAAAAATGAAGCCTTTTTTCCAAAACGGTGCCTTACCTCTTCGAATGAGGATTCCAAGTTCATGCCGAAAGCTACTCCTATCAATCCGAAGAGGGAGAGGGAGAAAGTTCCCATGGTCAGCTGCAAGTTCAGCCTCATCATCACATTGCGGTGGCTAAAGAGGAGCGAAAGGCTAGTTAGTATTTCGCAGATCCGAGTATCTCGGAAGAGTCTACCTCTTTTTCATCCAGAACCCAGACAGGTCTGGGAATTCAGATTAGAACACATGGAGTTACTTCAGATTTAATGAAATAACAAAGCACATTTTATAAGCATAAAATTAAACACATCTGTTCTACTTGATAAGAAGGGAAGCTTCATAAACATAAACACCACCGAGCTCAAGTTTCAAATGCCCTCCAGAAGGTGCATCTAAAATTGTAGTGAGCAGAATGTTACGTGCAGCTAACCTGTCTAAGTTGATAAAGATGATGCTTTCAGAATCATCAATCAATACCCGAAGCTCACGGGCATCATTGAGAAGATCTTCTGCCTGCCTGTAATAATTCTCCAATAGCAACTCCATCTCCTCCGCATGGTCAATTCCAGCCAGACTCTCCTCACTGTGAACAACAACAACAACAGATCTAATTAAAATGCCAGCATACTGAAAATCTACAAGCTGCATCCCTTGCAAGTGGAAGCCTAGACCAACATTCATCTCCCACCCTAATTCCTAGCCTTTGGTGTCGGCACACCATACAAAGCAATTTAAACAAAAACTCAAAATATATAGAGTATCTGTTCAACAATCTGAAGCAGCTGATAGCCTATAACTGGATGTAAAGTTACTTTTAAGAAATAAAATATTTAGTCCACAATTGCAATAGTTGCCATGCCACCTAGGCTGCTGACAAAACATTTCTTTTGCAACTTGGTGCCACCATAGCACTTGTTGGAATGTTTGTTCTTACAAAAGCAGCAGCATTCTGTGAGGCTAATCCTCTCCCGAAACGAAATGCTAGGGGAAAAAACATCTAAATGGTTTACAGAGATGCAGGAAACGCCGCTTCCTATACCCAAACTTTCACAATGTATATTTGGCTAATCCCATACACAGTCCTCGGATACAAAAGCCTTGCCCAACGTAAGCATCCCACTGTATACTTACAATACTTGGGGGTCTGTCCATTTAGACAGGCACAGTTCTTCCAGCACTTCTTCCTCGTCTAAGATTTCCAAGAGTGTCTCTTTGAAAACTTTAAGATCTGTTTCTAACTCTGACAAGCTAAAAGCAAAGCAGGAAGAATTAAAAACCAACCGCTACCACCAAGATGACACGAGTCAAGTGTCGTTTTGTGGGAGATCTGCATGCACAGAGGAAGAGCTACCTGTGGACCTTTAGCTCTTGCTGGGATACAACTTCCATCACCCCCAATCTTTGACTATGATGTCTGGGGCTGATAGGTGTCCAACTATGTCCATAAGGCTATAGGTTCCTTATCTCAGCTATAAAGCCCTATATGGCTTGGGAACTGGGTATTTTGAAGAACACCTTTCCCCATATGAACCTTGCAAGTTCATTAAAATGTGTGGAAGGCCCTTCTCTAAGAGACCCTACTTTCAGAGGTGGAGCAGTTGGTGACCAGGAATAGTCTTTTCAGTGGTGGCCCCCGAGTTGCAGACCTACATTAGCATCAGTGATGCACCAGGTTCAAACTGTTCTCTTCCCCAGGTCTTTTAACAAAGGACCATTTTATAGTGTTAGTGGGTTGGTGTTGTTTTTTAATAACACCAGCTTGCTGCTTTTTTATTTTCTATTCATTTTAGGATTGGGTTAATTTGGGGTTTTTTTGTATTTCTTTAGCATTTTCATGGGTAACTTTGCGGACTTGCTTAGGGGGAAGAGGATTTTGTAAGCATTTTCATTTATAAAAACAAATGGTACCTCAATTCTACAAAGGATTTACATGCAGATTAGGTTTCGCTTCTACAGCTAGGCATAGCACATGCTCTCTTCTCCATCCACATTATACAATCTTTTTCATCTTCACAACCATCATGTGGAGTAATTTCCAGACAGGTTGCCATGTTGGTCTGCTGCAGCAAGAACAAGTTTAGGGTTCCTCTTTTACAAGTGAGGTAACAGCTGCCAAGCATTTCAGATTTGGGACTTGACCCTAGAGCGCCTCCATCCCAGGTGAATAGTGTGCCTGTGCAAGATTCAACTATTGCATAGCTCAAAACTCAGGTTTCATACAGAAATGTCCAAGTAGGTCATTGAAAAATGGGAAGGAAGTCTGTCTTACCTCTTTCCATTTTGCAATAGGACATGGACTTTGCTCCTATCAACAGATAAAAGCTTAGGGTCCACTAAAGCATCCAGGGTCTCAAGAATCTGAGGCTGCAGGTTGTTAAGTCTCCCGTGCAGGTAGCTGATCTAGATAACAACAGGATCCTTCATAAGAATCAAAACAATCCTTTTAGAATGTCTTGGGTCATTGAAGCCTCTTGCTCAGAAAAGCAGGCAACACAGTCACAGACACTCCTGAAATCCCTGAAGCTGATGTGCATTTCCCAGCAAAATCAGCAATCCAGAAACACAAATACTGTAGCAAAGTATTTCTAGGGATATTGGGGACAAGTGTCCCAAAGAATATGATTAAACTATTTATGTATGTAACAACAGCTGCCAGAATCCTATATGAGCAACGCTGAAAGGAAGAAAAAGTCCCAAACAAAGAGGAATGGACTGCAAAGCCGATGGACTCTGCAGAACTGGCAAAGCTGGCAGCAAGAGTGCAAGACCAAAATGACGAACCTTTTATTGAAGAATGGAAACCCATTTTGGAATATTTGAGGAAGAATGAAAAGAACTATAGTCAATGAAATTGTGGGCAGGACTTGAATTAAAAGCAGTGGATTCAGAATTACAATAAATGTAACAAGAGGAAATACGTATTAGATATAGTCTTGACATACAACGCAGCAGAATATGGATGGGAACAAAAACACCACGGAGGTAAGTGTGGGAAGTCATTTTGTTTATTTTGTAAGAGAAACATATATTGAATTTGAAGTTAATGTGTTTAAACTTTCAAAATTGAATAATTTTTATTATTTTAAACCAACCATACTGGTGCAAAGTATCAACACATTTAAATGGTGTATGATGGAAGTCAGCTTGAACACATGCACCCACTTTCATTATTTAATAAAATAAGCCAGTTCTATCCTTTGGCTGCAGATGAGGCATGTGGTCAGGTAATGTGTCAGCCACTCACTGGCTAAGGTGCTGTGTCCACCATTTCATAGGTGCCCTGGGAGCCCTAATAGCTAACTGGAGGGAAGTGAAAACTCCTCCTTATAAGGGTAATGGAATAGAGTGGAGACTTCTTTCCTTCACCTCTGCCAGATTTAAAGCTGCCAATCAGGGCTGCACCTGGCCAGCTTATAGGCAGACCATGTTCCTAGTCAGCCTTCCTTAGCACTGTTAGAATTCCTGCTCCATGATTGCAGTCATGGGATTGGTGTCTTTCACATTACGGTATATGTTTTGACTCCACCGAGTGGGAAGTGACGGAGACAGGATGTTTGTGTTACTGTGTTCCGTGAAGTGGGACTGTTGTCCTTTGTTCTTTTTCTCTTTGCTGTCTGATGCTAGAGAGGGAGACATGTTGCAGTGTGTGCTTATATGTAAACAAAGTAGATTAGCCAAAATGCTGAGTTGCTGAGGTCTGTTATGCATGATGCGCAAACTCTGTGGATCCCTAAGTGTGTTGGTGTCAGTTGGCATTGGTCGCTGTGATGTTCAGGCTGAAGAAAGCTTTTGAAGCTCCTGAACAATCAACAAGGAGGAAGAGAACATGCCAGTCGGCCATGTGTCTCTACCAGGGTCCTACTCGAGTGTAGGCTGAACTCCTGACAAGCATAAGATCACAGCAAGCTATTACTCTCAGTACAGTAAACGCACAGGTGCTTACCCAGTACTGAAGTATTGCTTCGATAGCTCTGAATTCAAAGGGCAAAGAATATGTAACAAGTTGACCGTCGCCAGCTAGCTGAGGTGCCAGTTCCTGGAAGAGCCATTTTTCCAAGTTCAAATTGCGATAGTCTAGGATTAGGAGATACTCCGGTGTAATCACCGCCTTCAAAAACTGAAAGAAGCAGAGGATAAAATCAGTTGGGCTTTTGTATATTTGCAGACTTTTACATGGTGCCAACCAGCAGTGGCTCATGTGAGAGGGGGTGGTGCGGAGGGCAGTGGCACCCTCCCACCACTGGCAAGTTTTTCAGAAGGGGGCAGAGTGAGGACTGAGGTACTTCTGGTTGCAAGTGACAGCTCCACAGGTGTTGTTGCTGCCCCATCCCAAGTGGAGCATCACCATTGGGAGGACATTTCCTACACTTTGCCCCCACAAGACTGGTGCAAACTCTGTGGCACTCCAGGGAACCAATCTAAACCCACATGCAAGCTTGTTCTATCATTAAGTTAAAACCGGAGGAGCGGGGGTTAAAACCTGGATTTTTATGCAGGCTTTACATAGCGTGTTGTTGGTTTTTTGCTCATTTCCTGATAGTAGCAGATAAATACAGAGCTAAATATCTGGTTAGTGTTTGGTTTCCTCCTATTGCTGCTGTTCTGCATGCTTAAATTTTATAGGTTTTCTATCCCTTGTTGCTTTTACCTGTTTGTTTGTTTTTAAATAATTTCTGGTTCTATTTTAGATGCTGTTTTTTAAAAAAGATGAGCACTGAATTCCATATTGTAGTCTGCTGTACATATAGTACCACTTTTTGCAACTGGGAAGTTAAATTATGAAAACTATTTTTGAAAGCAGAACTGCTCACACCCCCTCAACCTTCTCTCACTGCCCATGTAAACTGACAAAATGTATAGAAAGAGAATCTGCCCAAATGATGCTGACATAAAAACGTCACACATGGAGCAGGTTGGAAAAATGGGAAAATAGTGTGCAAGTTTATCATATTGTCTTACACTGAACATAACCAAAAGACTTTATAATCTGAACAACAACAAAAAAGAGACATTGCACGTTCTTTTGTATTTCATGAAAACCTTTAATAAAAATTCTTCTTTTTTAAAAAATGAATTGTTCAGGTGCACTTACTTCCATTCTCATGATAATCCTGTTGTTCCTGGGAGATACACTGACTTGGTGTTGAAACCGTAGATCTCGTGCTTGGAGACTTAGTTCCTGATATAGCTCTGTTTTCTTTCTTTCTGCCAAGGAGTTTATTAAAAAAACAACAACACAATGATGTGAAATGAGAACAAAGACCACAGCAGCTTCTCAAAGGCATCACTCCAGCAAGCACAAGGCCCAGAGAAATTAACAGATCCAGAGTATAGTCTGAGTCCACATGACACAGACACCTTGTTGAAATAAAGCAGGATGGGATCCTGCCTGCGAACCCCAGGTCAGCCATATTGAGTACATTGAAAAAGGTGGTAAGGGAACAATCCTATGCACAAGAAGCTGGCATAAAGCAAGCCGGGGTAAGTTAAGTTATTCCAGTAAGATCCAAACTATGTTCAGCCGTGGGGCTGCTGTTGCTCTGCTTAAGCCTGGCAGAGAGAAATCAACTCTTTAAAATAGTGTTCTATGCCTGGTTGCCAGGTCATTGCCAAGTTCTATGCCAAGCAGAATGGGATCAGGATCCAGACTAGCTCCACCACCACCCCGGCCCGGCCCCAACCTCTATTGGGGAACTTACATTGGCCTCGGCTGACTGACCCAGAATGAGCAAGTTACCACAGTGAATCTTTGGCTGAGCCAGGGTTGGGCTGAGCCAGAGATCCGTTGCATCTTAAGCTGCTCAACCTGGCAGATCTTGCCACAGAACTGCCCTCTAAATAGATAAAATGATTTGTGGATTAGCATCCAGCAACCAAATAGAAAACAATCAATACTGCTGCATCGGCATGTCTTCAAAAGGTCTAGGCTTTGTTGAGTTCAGAAGTAAAGAGGAGACTAGAATTCCACCTACCGTAAAAGCTTATACCACCTTCTTTATCGAATTTCATCTGGAAAGAAAAAAAGAGAGAGAAATCAGTATTGCCAAATTCTTGAAAAAACACTAGGTAAAATGTACAGAATTCATATGATTTAGATGGCCATGCAATTTCTAGAGGCAGCATTAATTCTAAAGAATTAAATATCCAGCTTAATTCATACCTTGGTTACATATACAGTGGTACCTCGGGTTAAGAACTTAATTTGTTCCGGAGGTCCGTTCTTAACCTGAAACTGTTCTTAACCTGAAGCACCAGTTTAGCTAATGGGGCCTCCTGCTGCTGCCGCGCCGCCAGAGCATGATTTCTGTTCTCATCCTGAAGCGAAGTTCTTAACCCGAGTTATTATTTCTGGGTTAGCGGAGTCTGTAACCTGAAGCATCTGTAACCTGAGGTACCACTGTATCTCAAGATGTATGCAGTCTAGGTATGCAGAACTGAGACTTTGCAGCTGCTGCTGAGCTCGAGCTCCCATCAACCTCAGCAGCCAGCATTGCCAACTATCAGGAAGGACAGGAGTTGCAGCCTTTCATCAGCTGCGTGGCCACAGCTGGGTTCACCATAGCTGGGTGTGGTGTTTCCACCTCATGACACAACCTTTTGAACATTCGTGAAGTAGTTCTAAGGTGAGAAATGATGATAATACATCTTTCACTTTTGCAAGGCACATGCACTTCTACAAGGCAGCACACCTTGAACAAAGAGGGGGAGAATGGCGACCACTGTGGAGTCTAATGAAGATGGGCGATATTTGCAAGTTAAAAATGCTTCACAAATTAATGTATAAGAGTGAATTGGAAACAGCAGCAAAATACACAAATGAGCCAAGCCCAAATCACTCCTGGGCAATGGCATCAATTAACTTTGTTGGTAGAACAGTCATTTCCATGACAATTTTTTTTTTCCACATGGCAATCCCACACATGCTTATAACAGAATAATAGAACTACAGAGTTGGAAGGGACCCTGAGGATCATCTACTTCAATCCCCACAATGCAGGAATCACAACTGGATTATACATGACAGATGCCTGTTCTATACAGGGATCAAACTTGCAACCTTGGCATTATCAGCACCATGTTCTAACCAACTGAACTATGTTCATTGACATTTAGTCCCCGGTAAGTGTTTGGGGGTGTGGGGCAGCAGCCCCAGTCCACCCATACATCTACTTCTTTTCTCTCCAATGTCTTTAAAAGGTAAAAGTAAAGGGACCCTGACCATTAGGTCCAGTCGTGGCCGACTCTGGGGTTGCGGCGCTCATCTCGCTTTATTGGCCGAGGGAGCTGGCGTACAGCTTCTGGGTCATGTGGCCAGCAGGACTAAGCCGCTTCTGGCGAACCAGAGCAGCGCACGGGAACGCCGTTTACCCTCCCGCCAGAGCAGTACCTATTTATCTACTTGCACTTTGACGTGCTTTCGAAATGCTAGGTTGGCAGGAGCAGGGACCAAGCAATGGGAGCTTACCCCTTTGCAGGGATTCGAACAGCCGACCTTCTGATCAGCAAGTCCTAGGCTCTGTGGTTTAACCCACAGCACCATTATGCTTTTTTTCTTGTTCCTCTCTCAGGTCTCTCCTCGGGGTCTTCTTCCTTTAGCTTCCCCTTAGTTTCTAGCTGCCATTAACCAACTCTGCACCCCCAAAGCTGGCGCTTTGTGGGCATCTTTCATGTTCTTCTTCAGACTTGCCCTGCATCCCATAGTAATAACTGGAGGAAGTACTTACCACTGAAAACACTGGAGCCACACTCGCTAAAGTGGCTTGAGACACGTCTGTAGTAAAGTGTCGAGACAGATCATCTGAAGGAGGGTGAAAAGAAGTTCCAAGTTGTAAATTATATATATTTGCTGATCTCATATATGTTCAGCAACAAGCGCCACATTGATCATGAGTCACAGCTCATCATTCCTGCCAAGATCAACGATTTGTATATTATTTGCATCTTTAGATTGCAAGACCACCACTGATTAACATGTTTACAGTTCTTGATGCCAAACTAGGTCTCCATAAACAAACTAGACTGGCTATTACTTCAAGGTTAGAGGATAGTTATTTTATTTTTGTACTGGGTAACTAATTAAAAAAAAATGAAGTTGGGGCTTGGAGTGTCAACCAGAACAAAGTTCCCAACTTCTAAAATCTTTTTTACTAATGCAACATGGAGGCAAATACACAGGAAGTGTGGTGCACGGACAAGTGTTTCATACACGTTTCAATGCACTTCCCATGGGTGCTGGCCCATTTAACGTATAGCACTGCATTTCGCGCACACTTACTTGTACTGTGTGTTTTAAAGGAGGGGCAAAATGTGCTTTTATAGTGCAATCCTCTGTATGCCTACTTAGAAATTAAGCCTTACCAACTCCAATGGGGCACAAGGCCAGGTAAGCATGTACAGGATTGCAGCGCACTTGGGGCTCAGTGCCTTCAAACACAATGGGCCTTGCTTCAAGTATGGATACTTGCAACTCCTGTCACTTGTATCTGGCTCAAGTGTCACGGTGCAGAGATGTAAACTAAGACCAGTTAACACCCATGTTCATCCACGCTGACCGTTTTCACTGGGCAAAGGGATTTCTAGGTCAAATTCCTCCAAGCGCGCTTCCTCACACAGAGTGGTCTCCGTTTTATTCACAGTAGCTGCACTGAAATGAATAACGGTTCACTAAGAAGATCAAACCTCTCCATTCTTAAGGAAATCAGCCCTGAGTGCTCACTGGAAGGACAGATCGTGAAGCTGAGGCTCCAATACTTTGGCCACCTCATGAGAAGAGAAGACTCCCTGGAAAAGACCCTGATGATGGGAAAGATGGAGGGCACAAGGAGAAGGGGGCGACAGAGGATGAGATGGCTGGACAGTGTTCTTGAAGCTACTAGCCTGAGTTTGACCGAACTGCGGGAGGCAGTGGAGGACAGAGGTGCCTGGCGTTCTCTGGTCCATGGGGTCACGAAGAGTCGGACACGACTAAACGACTAAACAACAAAAGGTAGGTTCATCTGTTTCAGTGGGCCTACTCTTGAGCAAAACCTAGCTGAATGCCAGCTCCACTACCTACTACATTCGTGCGTAAAAAGGTTTTTGATGAATGCCAGCTCCACTATCTACTACATTCGTGCGTAAAAAGGTTTTTGCTAAGCTTGGTAAGGCTGCGTGAGCCATTCGGATAGGAAAAGCCCTGGCTAGGCGTCTTCAATCGGTGAACAAGTCGCCCCGGAACTTCCTCCTGCGGGACCACGAACAAACTCGGGCTGCAAAGCCCCAGCATCCCCGGGCAGGACGGAGAACCTGCCTGTGGCAGCGCGTGACTTACTTGCGCGCAGCAAGGTCCGCCTGCCCTCCGGCTCGAGCCGGCATTTCCCGGGCCTGCCGGCAGCCCACGCCGCGACATCCGGCAGGCAGCAGGCGGCGCGCCCTCGTTGCAAGAAGCGGCGGCTGCTGCAGCAGCAGATCCCCGAGGCGAACACGCGCAGCGCGACGGGCCGCAGCCGCCGGCTCCACAAACGGGCGCACTCCATAAGCGGCGCCGCTCCGACACGGGCCCCCGGTGGCGCTTCCACGTTCCTCGGGCGCGCAGGCGCTGCTTCCCTTCCTCCGGCAGCACACGTGGGAAGGGAGGAGCGGCCTTCGCGTTTGGTCTCCCGAGGCGGAGCTTCTGCACTGACGGGGAAGGGAGGGAGCCATTGCATCGCAAAGAGGAGGAGGCTTTGGGTGGCGTGTGATGCGGGGATCGTGAGACCAGAATCGGGGGAGCGCGGAAGCCCCTAGCCTCCGGATCAGGCCCCAAGGATGCTGTATCATCATCATATTTATATTCCGCCCATCTGGCTGGGTTTCCCTAGGCACTGGACGGCTTACAGCATATCTAAAAAACATAATAAAAACATCAAAGCATTAAAAACCTCCCGATGCAGGGCTGCCCTGTCTTCTACAAGTTGTGTAATTCTTTATCTGAAGGGAGTGCGTTCCAGAGGGAGGGAAATAGCCTGATATCTCATTTTGATCAACTACCAGTGTTTTTCTTTTATTCCAAATGGGTTTACGGTAAGCGCACTTGAACACTTGGGGGCGTTTTCTACTTAATGTACAATGCAGGGGTAAAAACGTGCATGAAAAGCAGGCCGCATTCAGTGCCAGCTTTACGTAGAAGCTAAACAAGCTGTACCTTAGGGCCTGGGGGGGGGCCGTGGGGGGGCAAGAAATTTAAAGGGAAAACTGGATGTACATTTCCAAAATATAAGATAAAAAACAAATAAAACCTACATACAGCAACAATGCTTTGTGTTGTGTAGGCTCCTATGATGTAAGTAATGGACCCCATCTGCTAGCCTGCTCTCTAAAATATCACTGGCTTGCTCATTTCTATATATAGGGTGCCTACATTCTGCATAGACTGGTTGCATGGCAACATGTAGCATGCAGCTGCAAATGGCTTTAGATACTTATTAGGTCCATAAATTAGCATATATACAACACCAAAAACTTCGACAAATTTTTGAGAAAGGACAGCTGGCTATATAAAGGGCCCCATTATCTTCAGTAGCTTAGGGCAGGCTTCCATTATCTTCAGTAGCTTAGGGCAGGCTTCCTCAACCTCGGCCTTCCAGATGTTTTGAGACTACAATTCCCATCATCCCTGACCACTGGTCCTGCTAGCTAGGGATCATGGGAGTTGTAGGCCAAAAACATCTGGAGGGCCGAGGTTGAGGAAGCCTGGCTTAGGGCCTCATCAAACCTAAATCCGGCACTGGCTGCATTCGTTATGGCCTGACTTCCTTGAACCCTGCCCACTCTACATTTCACAGAGTCAGATAATTGCCGCTCCTGCCTCAAATTATGTTCTTGCACTGACTGCGGGAGTCTTTCCCTGCCATATCTGGAGATGCCCCCAGGACTGACCTTGGGACCTTTTGCATACAAAGTCTGCTTTCCTTCTCTGAGCACCCACTAGCTGCTTTTTAAATAGGCCTTCTGTCTGCAAGGAGAAAGAGGGTGCTTAACAGAGGAGCTGGACTGTACTTTGCCGGAACACATAAACAACGGAAAAAACAATCATTTGTAGGATTTGTACATGAAGCTGAGACATGGGTTAATGTATTTATTTCAGGGCCGTTTGTAGGCTAAGTTGCTGCTATTCAACAGGACAGGATTTCCATGTGAATGTCTATGGTCTCTAGAGGAAGAACTCTAAAAGTTTTACAACATGAAAGCATAAAGAGAAGATTAAACTGTTTACAAGATTTTCTTTTCTGCACTTCCATCCACAAGACAGCAATATGAAGACAAGAAAAATGTCATTGAACAGGCTAATCAACTTTGGTCCATGTTTTCATGATCCTGGTTCAAGCCAGGGCTCTTTTAAATTTAAATTTTAACTTGTTTTAAATCCAGGGGTCAAGGAGTTTTGCACATCTTAATTAATGTGGCAATATTTTTGTCTTGTGACGCCTGACACAATGCCCAGCTTTCTGGATTGAATGCTCATGTTATTTCCCCCCTTTTATTTCCCTCTTGACAATTTGCAATCAAAGTCATCCTGTCACAGCAACCTTTCTAGCCAGCAGGGAGAAGGGGGGTGGAAGACTGGTGGGTAGAGACAGCATTTCTAGCCTTTGAAAACAGTTTGATTTGATGGACTGAGTTTATTTACCTATCACCTTTCCACAGTGAGCTGTGTCCAAAGAGGTTTACGACACTCATCCATTGGAAGATACGGCTGGTATAGAACACAGTTGCCCAAATCTTACTGGTGTTAGGACCAGAAGATCACAGACAGCACATTATACTTTGTCAGTCTCACAGGCTAGCTGCGCACCTAGTTTTTAGAGGAGGAAAACAAGAAAAAAAAATCTGAATCTCAGAAGCCAGAACAGCAAGAGGGATCGCTGTGCAGTAAAAGCAGCAATCCCTCTTGCTGTTCTGGGTTCTGGGATAGCTGCACAGCCTGCATTTGCTCCATAAGACGCACACACATTTCCCTTTACTTTTTAGGAGGGAAAAGGTGAGTCTTATAGAGCAAAAAATACGGTACTTTCAGATCTAGGGAATTAGTTTGAGTTTTGTGTGCCTGCAATAGGTGGCAGTATATGAAATAGTGAAACAGTGTTTGAGATGGCTGGATGTCAAGGATACAACCCAAACAAAAGACATTAAGAAAATACTGTGTAGAAAACAAGAGCAGGAGAGCACTAGCGGCTGTTTCCCCCCCCAATACCTGATCCAGTAAATACCCTGGTATTTATTCTTCAGCCTATAAAAACAACATTTGTTGGTGGTACCATATAGATGAATAAATTTATCTTGGCAAAATATTCGTGGACCACTGCCCATAAGAATCCCCAGCTGCTTTTGCTGTAGTCACATCCCTTTATTGACAAATGTTCAACACAGCTTCCACTTGACTGCAGGAAGCTCTTGCAGCCAATTGGAAGCTGCACCTTGGCTTTTGAACGGTTAAGTTCAAGAACCAATGTACGGCTGTATTATAGTAGAAATTTAGCCAGTGAATGTTATAGGGTTACCCACTTGTGCCTTTAACAGCATCTTCAAGTGCCAAAATGATCGGGTGAAGCTTTTCGCAGGGTAGAGGTAATATTTATTGTTGCCTATTAAGGCCTATAAATTAAGCTACACTGGTAGAATGAAATGTCAACTGTCCTAATATATTTAGTGATTATTTTGGTGTTGTTGTTGTTTAGTCGTTTAGTCGTGTACGACTCTTCGTGACCCCATGGACCAGATCACGCCAGGCACTCCTGTCTTCCACTGCCTCCCACAGTTTGGTCAAACTCATGCTGGTACAGAATGGTAATAAAAATGAATCCAGATATGTGGTGTAATGGTGCTATGGCACAGTTACAGAACCTTACATAGTAAAGCATATTTAATTGTCAAAATGAGGTTGGTCACAACTATTCTTTTCATTTTCTAGTTTGGGAACTAAATTGCCTTGTTAGTGCATGGGACAAAGAAAGGAATTCTAAACCATAGTAGAAATGAGAATCTTGGAGATACCCTTTAATTTATTCTAGATAAAGGCCTGTCAGTTTTGATGGGCATGAGTTGATAGAGGTGTGTTGCGGCCCTTTCCTCAAACACATTCTCTTTGTGTCTCTCATTTCCCACCATTCCATCTTTTCCTGAAGCCATTGCTTCGAAACCTGCATTTCCAAATGTTAGAAGACGGTGTCAAGTAGAATGTGCTGCTCTCCAGACTTCATTCTACAGAATACAGTAGGAGTCATTAAGAGCCCAGACAACCACCTATATTCATTTTTTGTTGTAGTAGTAAAGTCACACTAGAGGGTGACAGAGTGCTAAGAGAGCAGAGGGGGAATGTTAAGAATAAACTTTGCTAGTTATGGATGACATTAACCTCTGCCCCACTTTGACCCACCCTTTGGTGGGCAGTATTAAAATTCTTCTTGGAGTAGCCTGCATGCTAACAAAGAATTCTTATTTCAACATTACTGAGCAGAGAGAGGCAGTCTCTGTGTGTGCAAATTTTCTTCTTTCCCTTTAAGGGCCACTTTCTTTCTGTGGCAGACTTGCATTTCATAAGGATCTTCTCACCTATCTTCTGACTTCTTCTCCAATACACCTCAGGAGACTGAGCTTCACTTAAAAATAAAACAACAGCCTGCGGCTAATTAACAGAGTTCGCACAGGGGTGCAGCATTTACAACAAAAAGGAAGCTGGCATGCTTTAATGGCTTTCGTTGCCTTGTAATTTAATGTTTGGACAGGGAATTTTATGAGCCCCTGAAATAACGGTGGCCCAGGTTTTAAAAATAATGTGCAAATGCCATCAGTATTTCATTTGCTCCAATTAGTACTAGTGAGTCGGAGCGCCCAGTAACGAGTAATTCAAACTGCTGATTAAGGCAGTCCAATTATTCTAGAATTATTGCTGTGCATAAACCAAATGCTATTGTTTTGCTTGTTCTTAGATGCACAGCGTTGATTGTTGTAATTCTAAATCATGAGTGGACAAGCTATTTAACAGAAAGCGTTTAAATACCCTTCTGCTAGAATCTTTTAATTAACACTATCAGTGACGTTTCCTTAATTACATTATTATGTGTAACACCAGATATGGCAGAAATACAGAAGGATATATTGAGGTTGTTCCTGTGCAGTGAAATGTACTTTTTTATTTTGCTAAAGTTTACTTAAAAACTGAAACAGGTTCATTGAAATTCCAGCTGCCTTCCATGTGGCATCAGGACAATTTCCTGTTTAGACTTCCATAATCCTGTGAAGAACAGTCACCGTGGTCCAGTGGTTTAAACATTAATTCTTGCTTCTGCATGGCACTTGGAAGATCTTCCTGATGGCATTGCATGCAGGAGCCGTGATATTTAAATTCACCTTATCATGCGAATATTATGCCTGCTAGTGTATCCTTGGCAGTGATGCTCAAATGCATACCAAAATGAAGCCTCACATCAGTGCATCTATGAGGCCAGAGTAGAGTTGTTTTTCTTTGCTAGATTCCACTGGCAGGAACCGTGAGATATTGTAAACATTATTGGAATGTCTGCCTAGCTAAGTAACAGTGCAATCCTAATGTCAAAATATGTCAGCTGGGACAGGTTAGGCGTTATCTCCCTCCCAGATGAGGTGTCTTTAAGACAGGAGCATCTATCGACAGCCCTGCTGGCGGAAGTTAAGTCAGTGAAGAGGGCAAAAAGGGGTGGGGAATGGACAAGGCAGCTCAGGGAGAAGGATAAACAACGTTATGCAGAACCCTGACTCCCTTCATATACTGGTCCCGTGTAGAGAATTTTGTGTAATACAACAACCCAAATGAGGGTGCAACTGAATTCACTCTGTAGGAGTCCATGGAGCCCTGTTTAGGGAAGTTTTTAATGACTGATGTTTTAAATAGTAGGAGTGAGGTGCTGTGGTAACTTCATGCATGGAGACTGCTGCCTGGTTAGGATTGTTTTTCATTCTTTCTTCCAAAGCAGGGCTTTTGAAAAAAATTCTCAAGGTTCTAATGTGTACCTATGGGGGGGGCATTTTTTTCAAGTAATCTGGTCTCAGGCCATTTAGGGCTTTAAAGCTGTGTTGACTATTACCTGGGATGTGGGTGGCGCTGTGGTCTAAACCACTGAGCCTCTTGGGCTTGCTGATCAGAAGGTCGTAGTTCGATTCCCCGCAACGGGGTGAGCTCCTGTTGCTCTGTCCCAGCTCCTGTCAACCTAGCAGTTCAAAAGCACACCAGTGCAAGTAGATAAATAGGTACTGCTGTGGCGGCAAGGTAAACTGCATTTCCGTGTGCTCTGGTTTCTGTGGTTTAGTCATGCTGGCCACATGACCCAGAAAGCTGTCTGTGGACAAATGCCAGCTCCCTCAGCCTGAAAGCAAAATGAGTGCCACAACCCCATAGGCACCTTTGATTGGACTTAACCTTCCAGGGATCCTTTACCTTTTTACCTTTAGCTTTTGACTATTACCAGAGAACATTTGGTAATCTGGGCTGGTGTTCGAGCCTTTCAGGCCTGTGTCCCATCTAGTCTAGCATCCTGTTCTCACAGAGGCCAGCTAGATGCCTATGAGAAACCTGCATGCCAGACCTGAGCCCAACAGCATTCTCTCCTCCTGCAGTTTCTGGCTACTGGTACTCAGACGTGTACTGCCTTTGAGAGTGGAGGTAGAATGTGCCTATCATGGCTGCTGGCCAGCAACCTCCACACATTCATTTGAAGATAGCACCTGACCATACAGAAAGGAAGAAACAGTAATTGAACTGTTTATTTTTCTGTACAGATATGAGTGAACTGTCTACCAAAACACCAACAAGGGCAGCAGTTTAAAGCCCATAGGAATTGCTGGAACTTGGAGGACTGTCCTGATCCCATAAACGGCAATGTTAAAGTAGCAGCTTGTGGGGACCTCTTAGGTTCCAGCACTGGACATTTAGGGTCCTTGTGCCATTGTAGAGGCCAATCCAAGGTCAAGCACAGTAGCAGCCTTTGGCTCGAGGCAACTCATAGTCTTCCCTTGTCTTTATGCAGCAGATCTCTGATACCCAAGATACATCTTCCGATGGGGAAGGAGCAAAGCATGAATGGAGTTGGGGTATGGCCCCTGCTGAGCAATGTGGTCTGAAAGGACAGTGGAGTAGACAAAGACATCTCTGTCCACCTGTCTGGATTAGAATGTGCCGTTAGGTATTGCAGCACAGGCAGCTGCAACTGGGCTGCCTGTCTTTAACAGTAATAAATCATTTAAAATTAAGAAACACTGGCACAAGGCATTTGAAGACTGCAATATATAAAAAAGGAGTGTATACTAAAGTGGTAGTACTGCCCTTTCACATTTATTAATTAAGGCAAAATTGAAAAACCCAACTGTTAACCAGTAACAGTAGAACATCAAACACTGCTCTCCTCTAAATTACTTTTTTTTTGTAATGGTTAACCACCTTCTTTGTAGCTCACAGCAGGGGGGGATTTTTCCCCCTTCCTGAAAGCTGAGATAAAAAGAAAGGAGAAAATTCCTGTCTGCTTTTATCATCCTGTATGTTGAAATACGGGTTGTTGTTTTTAAAGAACGGCACTGAGCAGTGCAAGTCAATAAATGAAATTATTTTAATTTTGATACATGCTAATAATGTCCTGTCAGGTCAGCGTTACCCCTTCTACAAACGAGTGTGAGAAAGGAGGCAAAAGTCTTAAGTTGATTATGAGCAGTGTTTTATAGTGCAGATCTTTAAACAAAGATATTTCTGGTTAAAGTTTATTTACTATGTTCATTCTTTGAATTAAGGCTATCGGGTGCATTCTAGAGCTTTCATGGGAATTTCACCCTTATTCCTTACATGGTGTGTTGGTGCTATGGATCAAAATGACTAAATAAAGTGGTTCCTCAGTTTACAAACTTAATCCATTCCTGAAGTCTGTTCTTAAACCGAATCCATTCTTAAACCGAGGCGCGCTTTCCCTAATGAGGCCTCCCACTGCCGATGCCCTTCCACCGTTTGACTTCCGTTCGTAGACCGAGGTAAACTTCCAGTTTTGTGGAGTTTGTAAACCGAATAGTTCGTTAACAGGGCTGTTTGTAAACTGAGGTACCACTGTATATGATATGTATGGACTTGTGAAATACAAATTATACTCGTACAAAAAGACTGCCGAAAGATGAAGAAACACACTTTTGCTATTTCTGAATGAAATTCCTTTTTATGAAGCCCCCTTCACTGACAAACCACCTAAAGTAACTATACCTGACCTTCTCTGAGTAAAAATTTAACCATCAGATCTCACTGGTGCTACTACTAACCCTCCGCAGATAACATTCCACAAACTCTCCCTCACACTCAGCTGGGAGAAGCTCTTGTTTGTACACAGGTTATAGCATTGCCAGTGAGAGATTCTGGAAGCTATAATTTCTTCTCACTATCATACCAGCCTCTTCTTGTTTGTGAGCCAGTTTCACACAGCCAAGCCTCTCTGCTTTGATGGAAAAACATTTTCGTCTTCCTGTAGTCAATGTTGTATACCTGCTACCTCTCCTGTCAGGTGTTACGTGAATTTGTAGCCTTCTGAATATTGGGTTCTTTTTTGGAGGTGACGGGAGACCTTTCTTGGTGATGGGGGCTTGCAAGATTACCTGCCTGGGTAAATCAAGGAACTGAATGTACTCTGATAACACGCGTGCATCTTTTTGCGTGAGATGTAGTTCCATATATTGCAGCGGAAACGGCGAAACTGTACTTTTTTGGGCACATGCTTAAAATATTTTTCTTTAGGCAAGCCAATCGAGACACGCAGGTGGTGCTGTGTTTCAATCTTTTTAAAGCCTCTGTTGATTTTAATAATCCTGAATATTTTTAAACCCTTTAAATTGTTTTTTTCATCGAGAATTGTAACATTTGTTTTATATTATTGTAAACCATTGAGAGTTTCTTTTTGTCTACAATCAAGCAGGTATATAAATTTTGTTAAACAAACTGTCAGCTTGAGATAGCTCAGTCGGTAGAGCATGAAACTCTTAATCTCAGGGTTCTGGGTTCGAGCCCCAAGCTGTGCAAAAAGATTCCTGAATTGTAGCGGGTTGGACTAGGAATCTCTTACGACTCTACAATTCTATGAAGTAAAACTCCCGTTAGATGCATGGCACAGTTCATGTAAAGAGAACTCATCAATTCTCAATGAAAAACAAGAATTAACCCGAGTGTTTCATAGTGGAAGCAGACAGACAGATCTCTCTCTCTCTCTCTGAAGCAAGACTTAAGTGAGTTCAGTGTGGCTTAGCAAGGCCTTTTTCTGCCTGAAGTAAAGGACAAGATGGCTTCCGCTCCCATTCCACACACACAACCTGACTTTTAGCACTGGCGACAGGATAGCATCTCCCACTGCACCAAACATAACAACCCAGTTTCGAGGATATGAAGTAGCTCTTTGGCAATAGAGGAAAATAGCTGGGGGGCTCAGGAGGAACAGCTGGGAGCTACCGTTGCCTGCCCTGTAGCATCTGCAGCCTGAAGTGGTTGCTTCAGCCTGCCTAATGGCTGGCCCGGCCTGGTGCTGGGGAAGGTTGGAATACACAAGTATAGTTTATACTATGAATAACACAGGGCTCAGTTAAGACACCCCTGCAAAAAAGAGAGAGGGGGGAGCCTGATCTAATCCAATTTGTGGTCTTCTTTCATTGGTTTCTTGTGGTTTGCCCTTTTGGCCGTTGTCTTGTAAAAGTCTGATAAAAAAAAATGTCAGAGCTAATCTTCTGGAAAAGGAGGACTAGTAAAGTTGCGAAGTGCAAATAAAGAGAGTGGTGTTGAGCTTTCTCTTGTAAAATTTTCCCCAATAATAAAGTTTTTCTAAGGCTCCTGTCCAGTGCTTCACTTGTACAAAATAAGTAAACGGGATTTAATTTCCAAGTAAATTTAATTAAGGTAAGGGTAGTAGGGATATTTGGGACTCTAAACTGAAGCAAATGTAATCTGGCTGTATTAGGAGCCTAATATTTAAGAATTGATGTACACAGCATTTTGAGATACAACAAAAATCATTTGGGCAGCTAAAGAAAGCACTGCCTGAATCTTAAAATATGCCTTTGGAGAAAGTCTGCAAGACTGATAACTGAATACAAGACAATACAGAATATATGCCTAAACAGCAATTGTTGTTGTTCATTATATAATATTCTTTTAAACAATTCCATCTCCAAAGCATCTATCACCCATCCAGACTGAACCATCAGAAAATGTTTGGGTTTGATGTATCTTAGAAAGAAATTAAGATATTTGAAGATGACTATCATGTCCCCTCTTGGTCTCATTTTCTCCAGGCTTAGCATACTCAGTTCCCTCAACCGTTCCTCACAGGGCTTGGTTTCCAGAGTCTTGATCATCTTGTTTGCCCTCTTCTGCACATGTTCTAGCTTGTCAACATCCTTCTTAAGCCATGGCGCCCAGAAGTGGATAGAGTACAGTGGTACCCCGGGTTACAAACACCTCAGGATACAAACACTTGGGGTTACAGACTCCGCCAACCTGGAAGTAGTACAGTGGTGCCCCGCAAGACGAACGCCTCGCAAGACGAAAAACCCGCTAGACGAAAGGGTTTTCCGTTTTGGAGGCGCTTCGCAAAACGAATTTCCCTATGGGCTTCCTTCGCAAGACGAAAGCCCATAGGGAAATCTCCAGGGACAGCGGGGAAGTGCAGCGCGTCTTCCCCACTGTCCTCAGACCTCCTCCGAAGCCTGGCCCAAAGCCTGGCGATGGGGCGGAGAGCCCTCCTCCCCCCCGCCAGGCTTCGGAGGGCTCCTCCGAAGGCTGGCGATGGGGCGGAGGGCTCTCCGCCCCATCGCCAGCCTCCTCCGAAGGCTTGCGGTGGGAGGAGGGCTTTCCTCCCCACCGCCAACATTCAGAATGCTGTTCTGAATGTTGGCGGTGGGGAGGAAAAACCCTCCTCCCACCGCAAGTCCCGGGAACAGAGGAGAAGCGCTGCGCGCCTTCCCCTCTGTTCCCGGACCTGTCCTGAAGGCTTGCGGTGGGAGGAGGGCTTTCCTCCCCACCGCCAACATTCAGAATGCTGTTCTGAATGTTGGCGGTGGGGAGGAAAAACCCTCCTCCCACCGCAAGTCCCGGGAACAGAGGAGAAGCGCTGCGCGCCTTCCCCTCTGTTCCCGTACCTGTGCTGAAGGCTTGCGGTGGGGAGAAAAGCCCTTCTCCGCACCGCCAGCCTGGCAAGCGGTCTCCATAGGAACGCATTAATTGATTTTTAATGCATTCCTATGGGAAACCGTGCTTCGCAAGACGAAAAACTCGCAAGACGAAAAAACTTGCGGAACGAATTAATTTCGTCTTGCGAGGCACCACTGTACCTTGAGTTAAGAACTTTACTACCTCAGGATGAGAACAGAAATTGTGTGGTGGTGGCACGGCAGCAGCAGAAGGCCCTATTAGCTAATGTGGTACCTCAGGTTAAGAACGGTTTCAGGCTAAGAACGGACCTCCGGAACAAGTTAAGTTCATAACCAGAGGTACCACTGTACTTCAAGTGTGGCTTGATCAAGGCAGAATAGAGTGGTATTGTGACTTTCATTGATGAATGAATGATGGTTTAATATTATTCTTATTCTTATTTGCCCTCCTTGGGTAAATAAGGGTGGGTTACAACAATTTAAAATCCTTTACTACTACTACTACTAAATGCAACCACAAAAAGTAGGATGGCTCTGAAAATATACATCTCAGGTGTCAAAAGGCCAGGGTAAAGAGGTGCATCTTCAGTATTTGTTGAAAACTGTATAATGAATGCACCTCTGTGGTGAGAGAGTTCCACAACTTAAGAGCTGCCACAGAGAATGCCCTCTTTTGTGCCACCACCCCCTGAGCTTTTTAAGGCGGCATAACTACCAGGAGATTACGATCTGAATATGATAAAAAAGCTTGCACTTTTCCACAATAATCAAATTTTTTAAATGATGTGAAACTCGCATCTGGATTATTGATTGCTCCAGAATCTAGAAGATTCCAGACCCGGGTTATTGATGGCACAAATTGTACAGGGACAAGCAAACTGTGGCGCAGGAACAAAGTGTTATGCCTTGCACTCATTCCTCCCTTGCTCCTGCTTGTTACCTGGTGAAGTACATAATATTTCTTTTCTCAAGTTTATATCACGGCCTTTCTTCTGTTATGCTACCTGAAGCGGCTTACACAGGATTCCTAGGAGGTTACTCATCCAGGCACTGATCAGAACTAGAGCTGCTTAGCTTCAGCGAGCTGGGGGCCTCATGTGCCTTCAGATGATATTCTGGGCATACATATGTAGTATGCATACATATGTATATAGTGTTCACTGAAGTACTTTTGGCTGTGTACATTTAGAACACGCTGCTTTACTCAAAGAATCCTGGGAGCTGTCCTCACAGAACTATAATTCCCAGCACCCTTAACAAATTGCTGTTCCCATGATTCTTTGGGGGAAGTAAAATGTTGTAAATATATGGCATGTGCATAGCCATGGTCTTTAGGATTTGATATGTGGCATTCTTGACAAGAAGTCCGGCCATCATTGCTGTAGATCCCTGAAGGACAAATTGACAATTAGAAGAAGCAGTGCTTTTTTTCTGGGGAGAAGCAGGGGTACGCAAATTATTTTCTAGCACAGTGAATCGTCAGTTCTGTTGAACAGCACAGTGAACTGTCAGTTCCGTTGCTACCCTCGATGGCGGCCTCATTTTCCGTCATGGTGTTTCCTGAGTCTCAGATGGAAGCGAGCGTTTAATGTGTGAAGTAGGAGTTGGAATCAAGCAGGGTGATAGTTGTTACCACCTCCAATGGAGGCTTCCTTTCCTTTCCTGGTGATTTTCGTGAGTCAAAATGAGAGTACCCCTAAACATTATTTTAGGAAAAAAGCACTGATTAGAAGTACCATATAACTAAAGAAGTGATAAACTGAAAAAAGGAGGAGAGGGAAGGACAGGCGAGAAGTGAGGGAGACCCCTCAATATGCTTGCTTCTTTTAGTAGCATTAGCAGGTCATTCATCTTGTTCCAAGGTTTGGATGGGAATTACAGTTCAATCCTACGCATGTCTTCTTGGAAATAAGCCCTGAATGGAATTCCTGGGTAAGTGTGAATATGATAGCCTATTATCCTTGTGGCCTGTTTATTTTTTTTACTAAACCAAAGATACTCAGGAGACACATGTAACCATCTGTGTTCTCTCTCTCTCAAGAGGAATTGTGGAAAGCTGTAATCAGGAGTGGGCCGCTGAATAAAATAGAAATTAACAATACACCCATCTAAAAACTATTGCGTGTATCTCCCATGCAATGCCTAGCTTGGCCCTGCACATTGGCTATCATCCATCAAAGCAATAAGTGAAAAGCAATGATCTCGCCATCTTCTTTGGCGTTCGGTCTGCAGCAAATGGTACATGGCACCTTTCTGTGGGGTGGTGCTGAAGACTCATCAAGACATGAGCGCTTAATGGAACACCTGCTTTCAGGTGGCACTACAAACTTTTTTCAATACCTGTGCCATGCCAGTGCTTAGAAATCTTCAGAGGTTTCTATCTGTTTAGTAACAGGAGTAAGAGTAATCATAATCCACAGGCCCGTTCTTCCACGGATGGCAGTTGTGAACAGTTAGGAACCCACGCCGCCTCTGGAACCCCAAGAGCAGCGAGGGATCCTCCAACTGCCATCTCACGCCCTCGGGAATCTCCCCTGCAGGCCCACCAGGTACCCAAGAGGAACTTTGCCTGCCAATCCATCATGCGCCTTCTCTTGCCATTTCTGCACCGACGGCAGGCAGGCTGCCCTCTCGCCCCTGTCTGTCCGGCTCAAGCCATTTCCCACCTGCCACGGTTTGCCTAGTAAAAGGAAAAGGGGCAGGGCTGGATTTAGGTTTGATGAGGCCCTAAGCTACTGAAGGTAACGGGGCCCTTTATATGTCCAGCTGTCCTTTGTCAACAACAAATCGTCGCTGTTTTTTTTGTGTGTTGAATATATCCTATATGGTATATAGAGAGAAAAGCAAAGCTACAGGGAACCAGGCAGAGGGCCTTCTCGGTAGTGGCGCCCGCCCTGTGGAACGCCCTCCCGTCAGATGTCAAAGTGATAAACAACTACCTGACATTCAGAAGACATCTGAAGGCAGCCCTGTTCAGGGAAGTTTTTAATGTGTGACATTTTAATGTATTTTTAATCTTTGTTGGAAGCTGTCTAGAGTGGCTGGAGAAACCCAGCCAGATGGGTGGGATACAAATAATAAATTATTATTATTATTATTATTATTATTATTATTATTATTATTATTATTATTGATCTAATAGGTATCTAAAACCATTTGCACATAACAAAATATGTATTTTATCAAAGTAATTGTTAAACTGAAATACAATTAAGAAGAAATATATTAATAGTGAAATTTTGGGGGACCCTCAAGAGAGTGGGGCCCTAAACTATAAGCTTGTTTAGCTTATACGTAAATCCGGCACTGAAAAGGGGAAGAATAACAGTTTCTCTCCCTACCACCCACGGGAGGGGGGTCCCTGAGGCGCCCCTCTCCCTTGCCGGCGCCCCTGAAAGCTGCAAGGCTGTTGAGTCTCTGCAGTTTCCTTTCCTTGCATTGAGTGCAGCTATGTGCGTTGCTACGGAAACTGCAGGGTTGGGGAAATAATAATAATAATAGCATTCTCCTCCAACTCCTCCTCCTCCTCCTCCCCTGGGAGCCGAAGTTCCCGCAGCAGCAGCAGCAGCAACAAACCGCCAGAATAGCCTCCCTGCTCCTCTCTCTTACCTTTGGGAGACCCAGCCCGGAGAGAGAATGAGGCAGGTATTCTGCGGTAGCGACAGCCGCCGCCGCCGCCAGCCTGCAGTTCTTTGGTAAAGCTCATGGTGCTGGCAGCTGAGCCGCTGCTGGGTGGAGAGAGAGAGAGAGACGGGCTGCCCTATATCCAGAGTGAAAAGAAGAATTTGGACTTTGCTGTGTGCACAGGTGCTCTTCCCCTTTCTCCTGCTCTGTTCTTCTCTACAGGGGACCAAAACAAAAAATGCTCCCTAGTTTGTGCTGCGTCGTTTGTCCCCTTTCCCTTGCTTCCCCCTGATTTGCGTGTTCACACGTGATACTAACAGCGGCTCCCCCCTCCAGCCCGACACGGTCGTGTGAATTACTTTGCTTTGTTTGTTTTTAAAGTGTTTTTGTTTAAATCGGCCTCTTTTCCCTTCGTGGGTTAAGCCTGACGCTCGTGCACGCCAAAGAGCAGCCACAGGTTTGTTTTGTTTTTTAGCGCTTTTAGTGTCGCGCGGACGGGGACACTTTCTCTTGCTCTTGGGAGAGCTGGCGAGGAGAAAAGCTGGAACTGGGCACCCGGGTTTCCCGAAGGGAAATGCCAAGAAGAAAGAAGAAGTCGGGGAGGGGGGGGGGGTTGGATCTGCCCGAAGCCATTTGCAAAAGCAGCACAGGCATTTCTTGCCTGCTTCCACCCTGGCCAGAGGGCAGTGCTGGTCCAGGCATCTTGAAGGCTTGATATTTCCTCAGCAGAAGCTGAAAATGGGGGTGTTTGATACGAAGGGCCCTCAAAGGGATTTAGGGCACTGATCTCTCTCCCTGCCTTGAGCCAAATTATTCCTTCTAAAAGCAGCTGAGACAGACATCAGGAAATATTCAGAGGATGGGCTCCCTTGCCCTTCCATCCCATGGTTTAAAGTGAATTTAAACCAGAACTCACCTGTTCCAGGATCATATGAAGTGGTCATATGATCAACATGCTCCTGAGGATATGCAGAGTGCTTTCACTTCATCACAGAGCAACCACAGTCAGACCCCCCCCCCCAATGCCTCTGATGTGGCTTCTTGAGATCTCTTGTAGAAATTAATCGCTGGGCTATATCTTATCAAGGTTGCAGTAAGAGTGTGTCTGGTAAATTAGGGGGTAAGCATGTGGATCAATTAAATGTGACACTGGTGGGGCTGCAGCTATGTCTTCATTTGCAGTGAGAGACAGCATCCTGAGGGGAGTGAAGTATGAACTGTTTTCTCTTCAGACTGCATGTGGAGGAATGGCAATTTTTAATGCTTCACTATGTAAAAAAAAAAAAGAGAAAGGGGAAAATGCCTCCCTGCAAGTAGAAAACTAGTTAAGCAAAAAGCTTCCTTCCCTGATGTGCTTATTTTCTGCTTGCAAGGATTTTCAACATGGGTTGCTTTACCTGCTGTCTGAAATGGTACAGTCCACTCTAACATCTTGCTGCTCTGTCATTCTGTTCTGCTGTGGTAGAAGGGAGATCTGAAATAATGCAACTACAAAAAGACCAATTCATCAATAAAGTCTTTTGTGTCTCACAGTTCTGTGTTCTCTCTCCTCCCGCCACCCCATCTCTTGTTCTACTGAACATATTTCTGTTAGGATATTATCGGAATTCAGCCAGGAAAAGTCCCGCTATTCCCAGTTCCTGCCCACTATCTCTGGGGCCAATAAAATATTGCCAGCTGAAAGCTTTTATTCCCCCCCTAATACCTGATGATAATGTCCACCTCCTCTCCATTTTTGCATGCCACCTGTTGCTGAGCTTTGGCCGCTTTGGACACTTGCGGTCCACCTCACGGTTGATTTTGAGGAGGAAGAAGATGGCATAGAAGAATGGAGAAAAGTGAGGGGAGTGAAGACTCCTGGAGAAAAACGACAACATGTTGCCTTGTTCCAGTGACTACAAAGCTGGATGCTGGGACTACAAAGTTGGGAAAAGGGGGAGGGGGTTCTTTATTCTGCTAAGTCACTGTTTCTGCTTTATGCTTGTAGACTCAGTATATAGGATAAGAAACTCCTGATGGCATTACCATTCTCCGGAGAGTGGCGAGAACTGGTTGCCTAGCACAAGTTGCTCTTTAAACTGCTTTGAAATTGACACCTTAGGGAGGCACCAAGAGCATCTCTGGTACTTTCAGGCAGAGAGATACCATTGGTGGTAGTCCCAGTGTGCCCGTCTTGGTTGACTGTGTGTGTACACATGCAGTACGCATACTGCAAACAGGGATTTTAACAGGTCTGCAGGAGAGAGAGGCGGTAGGGAGAATAAAGCCTGTTTCTTGCTGAATCAACAGGTGTGCGAGCCAAAGGCTCCATTCAAAGGAGGAATCGGAAGACGTGGGTCAAAGCCTGGCCATGAGCAGTCCCAGTGCCAAGCCAACATGCCTGTCACAGCCGGTGGTGAAGAGCGTGATGGTGTATCGCAACGGAGATCCGTTCTTCCCAGGGCGCCGAGTGATCATCCACGAGAAGAAGGTGTCCAGCTTCGATGTCTTCCTTAAAGAAGTGACCGGTGGGGTGAATGCTCCCTTTGGGGCCGTGCGGAATATCTACACCCCCCGCGGTGGCCACCGTGTCCGACAGCTAGATGAGATTCAGAGCGGAGAGCACTATGTTGCCGGTGGCAGGGAGGCTTTCAAGAAACTCAAGTGAGTACAGTGGTACCTCGGGTTACAGACACTTCAGGTTACAGATGTTTCAGGTTACAGACTCCACTAACCCAGAAATAGCACCTCAGATTAAGAACTTTGCTTCAGGTTGAGAACAGAAATCGTGTGGTGGTGGCGTGGCGGCAGCGGGAAGCCCCATTATCTAAAGTGGTGCTTCAGGTTAAGAACAGTTTCAGGTTAAGAACGGACCTCCGGAACTAATTAAGTTCTTAACCCGAGGTACCACTGTAAAAGCAAACCAAAATGGCCTGGAAACTTTAACTTTATGTGCTCTTTTCAAAGGCACTATCCAGATGCCTCAAAAATTAGAATCAACGTAAGCACTGAGACTTTTTGCAGCTTGAAAGGTATTTCTGTTTCATCTGCCCAGTCCCCTTATCCCCTGTGCACATTTCCAACAAGGTGCTTCTATCATTTCAACATGAAATCTTTGTCCCTAAGGAGAGAAAAAAACAACAATTGACAGAAAAAGTTTCAATTGTTCAAACATTATTAACTTCATCAATGGACACATGAGGCTATTTTGTGGTATTTGGTAATCGTGTCTGACATTTCTGTGTCTCGGGTTCTATGTGTGCTTTGGCTCTGTTCCAGTAAACGTGGAATGGAGAGAAATATAACCTAGTCCTGGGCATGCTCAGATGTAAGTCCTGCTTTGTTTTATAGGGCCTTCTCCCAGGTAAGTGTGTATACGATTGCAGCCTTAATGGTTATGTTAATGAAGCACAGGTAATCTCTATTAAAATAATAAAACTTGGGGATATTCTTAGATAAATGCTGGTAGAGTAATCATTGGAAATATTTTTGTCATTCAATGCCCTGCCTTTTAGCCTCCAGCCCCACACCTGCAGCTGCATAAGCTTAGAACAAATGGCTAAATATACAACTAATTTGTGTGGCAGAATGAAGCATTTTAGCCATAGAATCGTGGAATTGTAGAGTTGGAAGGGACACAGCTTGTGTTATTTTTCAGCAATAAAGAAGAATGAGTTTGCTGGCCAGTGTAAACTGAAGTGGGATCTTTCGACTAGACTTTGTAATTAAGGACATTGTATATAACTGTTTTAAAGGTCATTTTTATGTGAAGATAAATATATGTAGGATGCAGAGTGTGTGCCAGTGCTTTGTAGATGTACAAAGAGCTGCACCTCCAGATGTACAGAGCTGTTCCTTTTCTTAGGCACAGTAGAAGTCATAGGAGACACTGGGTGGATTTACACACCGGGGAAAAACGTTATAAATAAGTCAGAAATTAGATCGTTATAGCAAAATAAAAAAACCCCTATGGAAAAATGCACCTATAAATTTCCTGCTCTCTGGCACCATCTGGTGTTGCATGATTATAGCACATTCAAATGGTTGTTTCTTTACTAATGTAGCTGAGCCCTTAGCAACTTTTGAAATTCCAGGAATTCAGTGAGACAGTTTTAAAAAAGCTTTGCATAAAATTGTATCCATTTTCCATTTGTCTTTAGCTGCTGGCAGGGCATATCAATTAGTTACTAGGCGATGCCATTTTTAAATACAGAATCCTATCATGAAACCAAAAAAGGGACGTGGGTGGTGCTGTGGTCTAAACCACTGAGCCTCAGGCTCGCTGATCGGAAGGTTGGTGGTTGGAATCCCCACGATGGGGTGAGCTCCCGTTGTTCGGTCCCAGCTCCTGCCAACCTAGCAGTTTGAAAGCACGTTAGAGTGTGAGTAGATAAATAGTTACCGCTCCGGTAGGAAGGTAAACGGTATTCCCGTGCGCTGCTCTGGTTTCGCCAGAAGCGGCTTAGTCATGCAGGCCACATGACCCGAAAAAAACTGTCTGTGGACAAACATCAGCTCCCTCGGCCAGTAAAGCGAGATGAGTGCCGCAACCCCAGAGTCATTCGTAACTGGACTTAACTGTCAGGGGTCCTTTACCTTTACCTTTTTATCATGAAACTGTGCCTATCAAAACATAAGAATCCCAACCAATCTTTTCTGTGCCATTATTGCAGCCTGGCGTAGACTATAGAGTTCCTTAATTTAGGGCAGGCTTCCTCAGCCTCGGCCCTCCAGATGTTTTTGGCCTACAACTCCCATGATCCCTAGCTAGCAGGACCAGTGGTCAGGGATGATGGGAATTGTAGTCTCAAAACATCTGGAGGGCCGAGGTTGAGGAAGCCTGATTTAGGGTATGGCTAATTCATCTCTCTGTGTTACTGTGCCCTGTTCCTCTTTACTAAAATAATGTAGAACTCGCACCATGTTTCAATTGTTGTGAGCAGTGGCTTCTGGGGTCTCTTGGTTCTTCAGCTTCTTGATTTCTCATTTTCTTTACTATTATTAGCAAAACATTCTAATTTGCTCAGGCACAGATAGTAAAGGGTTTCCTCCCTGTCTGCTGATGAACACTATTGGGATTTAAAGGCAGTTTATACTATCTGGGCTGCAAACATATAGCTTGCTTACTATCTCAGAAATAAGACCATTAAACTCCGTTGGACTTACTTGGAGTAGATGTGTATATGGCTGTACTTTGAATGTTTTTGTTTAATAAATATGCCTCACACATGAATTATTCCCCCCATCTTGCACTCACCTAACCACTATCAGATTGTGGGTCTTTTTGAAGCCAACGTAGCATCACCCATGCACAAAAGGGAGATATTCAGCAGGCCTGGGGCATTCCCAAGATTGGCAGATGTAAATGCACTCTGTGTGTGTGTATTTGTATATTTGGTGGAGACCACCAAACAGTCCAACAAGGACTGTGCACACTTGGTGGACGTGAAATGCTGACTGCCTTGGGTGGAGGGAGGTGAGATGGAATGGAGTTTCCTGTAAAAGGGTATGACTCTCTGGCTGGAACCCTGAACATGAAGGCATGCTCTACACCACTGTAGGTTACTCTTGTACATAACCTATATTCCTTTTGTTGATTTGCAGCTACTTGGACATTGGAGAACTGAAGAAAAGGCCTATGGAAATAAATAATGAGGTAAAGTAATTTATACATTAAATCAAACTAGGATTAGTCTGTATTATACCTGAGTCTAGGGAAATGAAAACAAAGCAAAGTTTTATTGCATCAGCTACAATCCTGAAATCACTTACCGGGTGGGTGGGTGTGTATATCATTGAACGCAGTGGTGCTTGCTTTTGAGTAGACACTGTAAGAGCCACCCTAACAGCTTGAGAGAGATCTAGACAGACAACTCCACTCACTTAAAACTCTAGATCTGCTTTGCCCCAGACTTCCACTTGGTTTCTCTTAAAGAGGCAGTAACTTATTAATGATCTGATGAAGTGGATTGCAGGCAATGAATTTGTCATGTGCCATAATACTCTTTGCATTCACATGTATTGGTAGCTGATTGTCAGGGTTGGAGTCAGACGCAGGTCAGCATGAAAGACTCAGGGCTCTGTTGTCAGGGAAGTTAACTATTCAAGGAAACGGCATACAACTCAGCAACCCTTTCCCGGAGGATTGCCAGAACTGAAGGTCCCTGCCTTCCACCCTTTCGAAGGCTCCTCATTTCCTAGATATTTCCCAAGCAGTCTTAAACTGTGCCTCCTCACCTCTGGCTTCTGTTCTGCTCTCATTATCCTGCAAGTACTATTTCTGAGATAGCAGAGCTTGTTGCAGCAGGAGTTGGAGACTCCCTGGATTCTTCAGCAGCCTCTTTCCCTGCCTCCTGCTTTAGTCTCGGAATCTGAACTGCTCTCTGCCACGAGCTCTTCCTGCTCACTAAACCCTGTTGCCCCACCAGCATCCAGCCCCTCTTCCCAATCTTCTCCCTCTGACCTCTCCTCAGTGCCCCACCACCAATCCCCTGGCTCTGAGCCTTCCTCCTCGGGGGTTTCCCTTCGGGGTTCCCAGCTGGTGCCTCCCACCACTTGTCTTCATCCAGCATTGTTAACAGACCCTAATCATGTTTCACAACTACAGGAAACAGAACAAATGAATTTTGCCTCTGGAAACCCTTCAACTTGTAATCCTGTAATATTTGGGAGCTCAGACCATAATTTTAGTTCAAAACTGTTATTAGTGGCAACCATTTTTTGGTGTGATATATGAACTTTCTAGTTAGTTTATGCTAACTCAGCATCTATTTTAAAGTTAAAATCCAGTGTCTTCTGGATTATTTGTTTGTGTTTGTTTTTTCTTTGTTGCTGTGGATCCCTTGTCTTATTCGCGGAACCAATTTCCCTGGAGGAAATACTGTAAAGAAGAGTGAAAGGCAGGCTGCACTGTTCTAACAGAATTGTTACTATAGTTCATGGTCATTTAACGCAGCTATAAAATCGGAAATTAATATTTTACAGTGATTATTTCCTGCAAGTGAGACAGACTAATTATATAGTATCAGTAATTCTAATTCCACCAGCGTGTTGTGCTTAGTACATGAACCAAACTTACGTCAGTGAAATCTTTGAATGGATTTCATTGCTAGAGAGAGTACAATTTTTGATGGAGTATGTAATGTAGAATGAAGATGCATGTTCAGAAACAGGTAAATAATAACACCTAAACTACTCATTTGTACGTGCCATAATAGGTTAAAAGGTATAGAACCCTGGAAGGTTAAGTACAGTCAAAGGCAACTATGGGGTGCGGCGCTCATCTCACTTTAGGCCGAGGGAGCCGACATTTGTCCACAGACAGCTTTCCGGGTCATGTGGCCAGCATGACTAAACCATTTCTGGCGCAATGGAACACCATGATGGAAGGTAGAGTGTAAGGAAATGCCATTTACCTTCTTGCCGCAGCGGTACCTATTTATCTACTTGCACTTTTGAACTGCTAGGTTGGCAGAAGCTGGGACAGAGCAACGGGAGCTCACCTTGTGCGGATTCAAACTGCCAACCTTCTGATCAGCAAGCCCAAGAGGCTCAGTGGTTTATACCACAGCGCCCAAGTTAACACACCTTTAACTTAGATTTGTTTAGAAAAGAGGCTAATTTGAGGCTCGAGTTAAAAGTGAGGATAATTTAAGTGCTCTTTCCTTACCATTTTTATTTTTGTGAATAACATGCACATTGTCTTTGATTTGTAGAGTTGGTTGCCTTTGCAGTTCAGCTCTTAGGTTTTGCTTATATTTAGGAATCCTACTGGCTGTGACATTTAAAGGCAGGGAGGAATTTTCATTGATGTCTCTTTGGCTTGTGATCCTAGGGTGTTTTTAAAAACTAACCATATTTTGTAGTGAGTGGCTTGGCTGGCTTCTTTTAGTACTGTAATCTGGATGTATCAGCCCTGCAGGCACCTTGTGAATTTATGAAATCCAAATAATGTGGGTAGGATCTGTGGTAGGATTGTTTTATCTTAATCTGTCCACAGCAGGTTGTTTCAAATGACTTTTTGATTGCTTTCAGCTGCCTGATTCATTGAACATTTTCCTCAGTCTCTTCTCCTCTATGTTACATTACAGTCTTCAACATTCCTTTCTGGAAGTAGGTTCCATTGAAATCAATGATATCCCCCCCCTCCCCGCCCAGGATAAATATATAGGATTCAGGTATAAATTTCCAAGTCTAAAGGGAGTGATTTAAGAAAAAGAATGTGATGTGCCAAATGGTACAGTAGTTTTTGTACTTGTGTGGTGAATGTACAGAGGCACCTCAGAATCCATTCCAGAAGTCTGTTCGACTTCCAAAACGTTCAAAAACCAAGGCGCGGCTTCAGATTGGATGCAGGAAGTTCCTGCAGTCAACCGGAAGCTGCAGAAGCTGCAGCAGACTTTTAGGTTCCAAAGAACGTTCGCAAACCGGAACACTCACTTCTGAGCTTATGGTGTTCGGGAGCCAAAACGTTCTACTTGCAAGGTGTTCGCAAACCAAGCTACCACTGTATTGAATATGTACAGCCCTAGTGTTATCTAAGCCTCACATATATTTACTAAAGTGGTTAGATGGAAGTGCAATCCTGTGCAACTCAGAACTCACAATTCTATTCACCCCCATATTGTTTTGTTCCTTTTGAGGAAGCAAGAGGAGTAGAATTGTTTAGCTGGAACTCTTTTTATTGCATTAAGTGGTAGCTAGAGGAGGAAACAGGACTGGACAGCATATCAAATGAATCTTCACTGAATCAAGATTTCCCCATGCAGTAATTTCAGTCATTGCCATTAGATAATGAAATGTAAAAAATTCTATTTGTTTTACAGTGTCTTTCATTGCAAATCACACTGTATGTTCACATTCCATGAAATACATTTTCAGTAGTGTCTTAAGTCTTCTTAATTTAGGCAGCATTCCAAAACCCACTTTTAAGCCGCGTTGAACTCAGTGGGACTTCAGAGTAGGCGTGTAGAGGGTTGTCCTGGGAACATCTTTTCTTTAAGAGGTTGGTGTAAAGATCCAGAGCAGGGATCACCTATAGTTATAGTGAAGTAAATTACCATATGTGCTGACAACTTTACTATCTAGGATAAGTAAACATTTCAGAAATAAGATTCGTTAAAAACAGTGAGGCTTGATTTATGAAGCATTTGCGTTCTATTAAAAGGGCAATCCATTGTGTTTTATGGGAATGTAGTATTGTAGAATAAAAATGACTCATACTTAAAAAGGAGAACCAATAGCTTTATTTCTTGCTGGTTGAGTGACCCGGCTCCTGGAGCACTGGATTTAGCATCTCAAAACTCTGGAAGAGCATAGCTCTCCAAGTTGTTTGATATTTAGTATCTTGGTAACCTAATTAGCACAACAAGCCATACAAACACTGTTATTCTTCTGAAATGAATACCTTGAGGATTCAGTGCAACGTTGACCAGAAAGCCTGTGAAAACAAAGATGATGCTTCTGGTTTACACATGTTTTGCTAATTGCAACTGTGTCCTTCAGAAAGATAATGGCCAAACATTCTAATTTTGTGTATAGCAGGAGTGGGGAGCCTTGGACCTGGAGGTTAAATGTGGCCCTCCAGGCATCTCTGTCTCATCCTTGGAACTCTCCCCAAGCCATGTCTCACAATAGCACTAATCTACACCTGCCTCAGGTGTTTTTGACTGGTGAGAATATGTCCGTCAACTGCAATAATGCCTCTAGCTTTCCCTGATGGTGGAGGGGTATAGAAACATGTGGCTTATGTTGTTGGAATGTAGGCTACTGTACAAAGGTAAATATGTAGCTCCACCCACTTTTTGCCCATCGTTCCACCCACCACTGACTTGTTTACTACGTATGAGGAAATGAAGCCTTTGGGTTGATAATGTTTCTTCATGCCAATCTGTGGTTATACCAATGAATACAGTCCAGTCTAGTCCCAACAAGAGGCAACGCTGGTACAAGGATGTCTGTGTGCACAGATAACCCTTTTTACCCGGCATACCCCTAGGATTTCTGCAAAGTGGTTGTAGAGGTACCCATGTGCAGACAGAATGATCCTGTACTTCATGCTAATACAGCTCCCTATGCATGCTCAGAAGGAAACAGGCTATGGTTGTGACAGGGGATGCGTGGAGAAGAAGCTCTGCTAGTAAGCGACTTGGGGAAAGGAACTAGTGTTTCTGTGTAGTCTACTGAATGTTTATATGCATGTTTTGCAGACATCTGACATTAATTCCTATGTTTGGCAATATGCCAAATTTTCTGTAATTTGTCCTTGTCATTGTAACAAAAGAGTAGGCCAACATCTCCCTCTCTCTATGCATATATGTAAAAACAAGGTGCAAATGGGTGAGAAGAGGGGTTAACTCACAGATCAGTCTGTGAAATCTTGATAAGAGAGACTAGATTTCTTCTGTTAGTGATGCAAAGCATCCACATACTTGGAGTAACCTGTTACTGCTTTGGGGGGCAATCTAATCATATGCAAAGAACAGTGATTTCATAAATCTGAACAAGCTTTTCCTTTGTTCTAAATATTTTTTTAAACATTTTTTTTTACACTCTCTGGTTTCTTTTCATTTGCCTGATAGCCTTTCAACCTGATAGTAAGAGCATGTAATCAGTCTTTTGGGTTCCCTTGACCTCAGTCTGTCCTAAGGGAATGCAAATATTTATACTCCGTTTACCAGGGAGGACTGAATATAATAGACCATTGTATTGAACTGTCCTAGCTAACCATGGTTCATTACATGAGCTGATCAACATGAGCTGGTATAGTAGTGGTGCACAGTATTTGCAGCCTTCTCATATTTATTTATATTAAACCATATAGGTAAGTATAAGCCAATTCACCTCGTTATGCTTCATATTACTGTATCTTGCCCTCTGAGGTGAAGAGATTACCCCATTGGCCTTGGTGTAGCATTAATAGCTTGTTGATGTCTCTGGAGCCAGAAATGCAAGCCAAAGCTACCTATTGGGGGGGGGGGAGAAATGAAGTGGTGTGTGTGTGTATTTATGTGCACAATGATCAAAAGAGAAAATACAAAAAAAGGTTAGAAATTGTTTGCATCTGATCAGCAGACCAAGCTGAGGTGGAATGCTGCTGATTCTTGTGGGAATTTATGCTGCTTTAGGCATGAGGTGGAGAGTGGAATTCTGGAAAATGAAAATCAATATTGTTCCATCATGTCAACATAAAAGCTTTAGTAGGGCTAAAATGTCTTTTACAACCCAACAGTCATGCTGTAATTTTAGTTTAGACTGGAACATACATAAATTCTGTGAAAAGGTATGGCAAAATAGAACAGGGAAGTAAGGAGAGATGGAGAATAAAGATATTTACTGGGTTAATAAATAGTGATATAAAAGAACAGTGTGGCCAGTTTTATATCTGATGAACAGATATTATTTTAACCACATCAGATAGGTCACTGCATCCATTCATATTAAAACAACCTGCTTTAAAAATATGTTGAAAATAAACAGATGATAATGAGTGTAACATGCTAAATGTGTTATTTTGTTTTTTGCCAACAGTTGGCACTGGAAGATGTAAGTACCCGTGTTGGATTTTTACTGACAAATTGCTAAATTGTCTAAACGTTTTTGAATAAGGTTTATCATGGTATAAGAATGAATGTTACATACAATGTCATTGGGTGGTATCTCACTTCAGACACATTGATTTCAGTGCATATACTCTGAATATTACATAGTAGGACACAAAATAATATACAATAGCTTTGATCCACGTATACATTTATAGACTACTTCCTACTCCTGTGCAGCAACAGGTGCACAGGTGGTCACAGTTGGCTCAAGGGGTGGGGGAGCATAAAGGTTCCCTGCTCCCCATTGCCGCCTAAATTGTAAATTATTTTGCATGCCCTTCAGTATTTCGAAAGGTTGCCTCTACTGAACCTTTGGTAATTTGAAAATGTTTTCTTTTTAGTTGTTTAATTTACTGATCGGTAAAAAGGCAGGTGATTCTAAAAGTTATTTAAGTAGTTGGCAGCTCTAACAGTGGCGTGTCAAGCAAAGTTATGTCTTTTGCTCAGTGGCTCCCTTACCATTTTTGCTGACGACTCCTGTTCCACCAACATACCAAGTTCAGGAGATGGTGGTAACTCATCGCTTTTGGCCTGCAGTGCACTTAATGCAGCAAACCAAGGTCAACTCAAAGCGTAGGCTTCCCATCTCTTTATTGTCGCTACTGTTTTCATTCAGATAAACTGGTGCAGTCTTGTTGTGCTGTAGGGAAAGCGAGACAGTTTTATTTCCTAAAATTAATTTCCTTGCTATTAGACCTAACTTATACTTTCATGGTAGAATGGATACAAGTCAAATGTATGCCCCTTTCCTGCAAAAATGCACTAATCACATTTTGCGAATGTGATTCCTGTCAATCACTTCCCTGCTCTCCTCCCAATGGAAGATTATTTGGACTATCAGAATTGACAGTAGTTACATGGCTCCAGGCCTTTGCTTATCAAGGTAACTGGGAACGTGGTGGAAGGGAATTTAGAGGGGAGGATCAATGATGAGAAGGAAGCATACTTAACCCCCACCCCCTTCAAACCAACTATCCATAGCAAAATCCTTCCTCCCTGAGACAATTCCTTCTTGGCTTAGCTTTCAATTCAGACCCTGGAGGGCAAGATTAGCAATAGAAAATTGATGGATAGGACTAAAGATTGTGGAGGTCAAACATCCCTTCCCTTCTGCTGATTTCTCCCTGCAAAAGCTGCCCATACAGTGGTACCTCGGGTTACAGACGCTTTAGGTTACAGACTCCGCTAACCCAGAAATAGTACCTTGGGTTAAGAACTTTGCTTCAGGATGAGAACAGAAATCACGTGGCGGTGGTGTGGCAGCAGCGGGAGGCCCTATTAGCTAAAGTGGTACCTCAGGTTTCAGGTTAAGAACAGTTTCAGGTTAAGAAAGGGCCTCCAGAACGAATTAAGTTCTTAACCCGAGGTACCACTGTATTAGCATTATGAAGGAAATACTGAGTTGGGCACTCAACGTTTCTCACATAATTTCTGGTTTAGATCTCCCGACAGATCCTTAACATGTGTGTCACCTGCTGTGAGGATCTCCTGATCACAGCCAGTCCGCTTAAAGCAATCTAGGAACCAAGAGTCCTGTTTCTTAAATTAAATTACAGTAATACATTTAAATTCCATTGATTTGCAAGCTGTTGTGTTGAAGTTTGAGCCTGTGCAGCTGAGGTAAATAGAGCCTGTCCAACTGAGTCTATCCAGCTGAGTAACTTTGGGTTATTGATATCATTTGAAGCATGCTAAGGATCTGTCTACTAAGCAGGCGATTAAAGGCTGCAGTGATGTGAGATCCTTAACATAATTACAGATTCCACGTTGGTTAATATATTACTTTGTGGTTCCCGAGGGGATCGTATTCCAGACAATGCTGTATTGTGGTGATTTGTAAATAAATATATGAGCAGCTGAACTGTAAACCTGAAACTGGAACTTAGGGCATGTGTGCAATGGAGCCTCCAGTTCAGTATATTACCACACAGGTAGAATTGTGGCAGGCAATACCAGTGGACCATGGTCTTCAAGTGTTAAACCTTTTAAAAAAACTATATTTACTGTGCAACCTGAAGCGATGGCAGTTTGCAGATCATTAGACATCAGCATGGAGATCATATGACTAGTGTGCTGCCATAGTTCATCTGAGAAACACCATTCACTGATCCACTATCATAGCTCATGCCCAAAATATCACATTACATAGTTATATCATCCCCCTCCCGATACAATTTTTTTTAAAGGAAAAACAACCAAAAGAAGCTGGATTCTTGAGGACAGGTGGGGAGAAGGGGCTGTTTGACCATTTGCCTGCCATCCATTTTTCTGCTCAAAATCTCCTCCATTGTAATTACACTCAGGAGTGGGGGGGCGGGGCGGGGGAAGAAACTGGTTCCCAGCCCTGTGGGAAAAAGGGGCAGAGAGTGAGCAATTTGGAACAGGAAAGAGCCTAGCAGGGTCAAGCCTCTTTATTCCCCTGCCCTTCTGATCCTCCAAGCCTCCACCCCCATTGTTCAGGCCGGACACTGAGGTCCAGCTCCAAGGACCTTATGCAAGAAGTGAGGTTACAGTGAACCAGGCAGAGGGCCTTCTTAGTAGTGGCGCCTGCCCTGTGGAATACCATCCCATCAGATGTCAAGAAAATAAACAACTATCTGACTTTTAGAAGACATCTGAAGGCAGCCTTGTATTGGGATATTTTTAAGGGCTAATGTTTTACCATTTTTATGTGCTGTAAGCTGCCCAGAGTGGCTGAGGAAACCCAGCCAGATGGGCGGGGACATAAATAATAAAATTATTACAGTTGTACCTTGGGTTACATACGCTTCAGGTTACATACGCTTCAGGTTACAGACTCCGCTAACTCAGAAATAGTACCTCGGGTTAAGAACTTTGCTTCAGGATGAGAACAGAAATCGTGCTCCGGCACGGCAGCAGCAGTGGGAGGCCCTATTAGCTAAAGTGGTGCTTCAGGTTAAGAACAGTTTCAGGTTAAGAACGGACCTCTGAAATGAATTAAGTACTTAACCCGAGCTACTACTGTATTATTATTCAAGTCTGAAGTCTTTTGTTTGTGCTTTTTCTGAAAACAAAAATGTTCAGGAAAAGAGTAATCCAACCACAAGTGTTTTACACGCTGTCCCTCAGTTGATTGTTTTGCCTGTGAATGATTCAACCATTAGTGGGGCAGAAGAGCACATTCTGCATCCCCACACTGAACTCAAAGCACTCCCTTTCCTCTTCTGAAATGGCACAGGAGAAATCCCCATGTGCTTATCAGAGTTGGCATCAGATCTCCCAGCCTCAATAAAATGCAAACAGTATGTAGCTACGGGCAGTGCAGAAGGCCTAAATATGTGAATCTGTCTGTCTCTACGAGAAAACACATACAAGATGCAGGCTTAGAGAACTCACTGCAGTATCTGCTATAAGCAAACATATATTTGGTATTTGGTATAATCAAATCTGTGAAAACAAAGCTCTTTTTGTAACCAAAATGACAAATGTCTAAGCAAATATTTACTTAATCAGGAAAGCTGCAGAGTTAGCTGAATATTGTTTTTATTAGGGCTAACCAATTGCTCTTTTCAGATGAACCGATGAATGCTGTCCTTGCTCCTTAACCGATTTATCCATCTGATTTTCTAAACAAAGCCTATGGGAGTATAACTTGTATGGCTTTGATAAAAAAGATCCAATTAATGAACTGAGACTTTGAATGGGGTCCGTTGCTGTGAGCTCTTCCTTCCCTCTAACGTGTTCACTGGTTGTATGAAAAGGGATAATCATAGTGTATATGAACTTTTGTTTAAAGTTTTGTTTTTAAGAAAATTGATTTTTCTGAGAGAAGTTCATTGCTTTACATATTTACTTGAAAATATGTATGGTCATATTTCACCCCTAATCTCTTTAATTCTCAGAAAATGGATTTTTTTACCTGACCACAGTGTAAACTCCAGAATCATGGAATGAGCTCATATCCAACTAATGCCTACTCTGAGTTGTTGTTGTTGTTTAGTCATGTCCGACTCTTCGTGACCCCATGGACCAGAGCATGCCAGGCACTCCTGTCTTCCATTGCCTCCCACAGTTTGGTCAAACTCATGCTGGTAGCTTCGAGAACACTGTCCAACCATCTCGTCCTCTGTTGTCCCCTTCTCCTTATGCCCTCAATCTTTCCCAACCTCAGGGTCTTTTCCAGGGAGTCTTCTCTTCTCATGAGGTGGCCAAAGTACTGGAGCCTCAGCTTCAGGATTTGTCCTTCCAGTGAGCACTCAGGGCTGATTTCCTTAAGAATGGAGAGGTTTGATCTTCTTGCAGTCCATGGGACTCTCAAGAGTCTCCTCCAACACCATAATTCAAAAGCATAAATTCTTCGGCGATCAGCCTTCTTTATGGTCCAGCTCTCACTTCCATACATCACAACTGGGAAAACCATAGCTTTAACTATATGACCTTTGTTGGCAAGGTGATGTCTCTGCTCTACTCTGAGTAGACCAACTGAAATCAGTGGACTTATTTGTGTCTCTTGATTTCAGTAGGTCCTGAAATGGTAATGCACTCATTTTTCCTGTTGTTTGATAGTTGTGTGTTTCAGGGGTGGTTTTTTCTTGTCTGTATAATGATGTGCATTCCATTGTAACACACTTAACAAATCAGCATAACTTTGTAATTATTCTCAAAAGAAAAAATAACATGCCTTGGTCACACCATGCACTCCCAAATGATTGGCTTATTTTAGAATGGAACTGTTTTGTTTTCCAGACGCACCAAAGGAGTGCAAAAATACTAATGACTCTTTGATTAGAGGCTCATTTAAAACTCAGATTGCTGCAACATCTATATTTGGAAGATATACACCCCTTCAGATATTTTTTGACCTCCCCACATCATTGCGAGGGTGGATTATTTCCACAAGGACTCAAGAAGGAAACATACTCTATAGCATAGTATCCTGTCGAGAAGCTTTGTTAGGTTTCATCAGCTTGAGGAAACTAATTAATTGCACACTTCAGGGAATCTTTTCAATGGCTTGTTCTTTATGATTAGTGAGTCTTTCTTTATCTTCAATGTTAGAAGGCAACCATCCTCTGAAGTCACATACAAAACACCATCTAGAAAAAGATTTGATTTCCCACTGGTTAGATGTGCCAGGCTGCCCCATTAGCAGTCCAAATTCTGTAATAGTTTGCCTGAAACTTTTACTGGGGTACCGTAAGTGGATAGTTCTGAGTGTATTTTAACTGCAGGTGTAGCTTACTGGATATCAGTATGAGAATTGAGTGCAAGGATGTGTCATCCTGGAAGTTTTGAAAGGGCTCAGAAGTGCTTCTGTATATATGTGTAGAAGCAGTGGGCTGTGTGGTTTTCTTTTCTGAAGGGTGGGATATAAATTGAAATAATAGTTAATAAATCATCATTGGAATCCATTACTGTCTAGATAAGTACTTCTACATATAGTCCTTGTGACCTACTACATAGAGCAAAAGCTCTAGCAGTTCCTGAAAAGCTAGGGTACTGAAAAATATTGCTAGTTTCTGAACACTTTCTAAGGAAATCTCTCCCTTTCCCTGGAACATCATTCTTCCAGTTCAAGGTTCCTCTCTAATTCAAGAATTAAAATTGCTTATTTTTTTGTGGTGGGTGCAAAAACAGCCTGTTACATAGGTGGCAACTCCCTGGGGACCTGGGTGACCCAGCACCCACAAAATTCCCCATGTGGAGGCTGGGCACCCACAAATTTCGGTGCCAGTGCCATGGCACCCATGGCCCTGGGCATCCACGGTCGTGAGGCCAAGTTGGCACTTCTGGCCTTCTACCAACACTGCTTGCCACTCCCCTGAGATGGCCATTTTTGAGGGGCTTGTGCTGGCGTAGGGGTTTTGGTTCAGGCAGCTGAGGCCTGGCTCAGCCGGGAAGATGGGATTATGGTAGTGTATCTCCAGCTCAGACGGGATCTGATGCTTATGCCAGAGATCCACCATTTCTCAACTCTCTTGTCCCTGTGGATTTTGGGGTTGGATTGTCCCCTAACACAGGAAATCTTTAAACATGGCACAGAAAGGAGGGAAGGGGTGCATGTGGACAATGCCCACAGGCACAAGCCTCATGTATATATAGGATTAATAGGCTCAGATATGTTCTGCTGAACTGGGTTTGGACTGCTTTTACAGAATATTATGTCGAAACCAATACTTTGCCTCATTTAGACATGAGGAGATGTTAAGGTGGATATAGCTTGATAGCCTCCTGGCTGGTATCAAATGGGAGATAGGTTTCTTTCCAAGCCGCTGAACATGGACTATGAGAAACAGCCAAGAAATTAGCAGATCTGACACTGGGAGGCCAAATTTCCTGTGACTCAGCAACACCACTTGCAAATCGGTAGACACTAATTAACTTTTGAAGTTCAGGAAAGTCGTGGCTAGAAATAACACAGCTACGATGAAGAAGAAAAACTAAGGATTTTGATGAGAAAGTGGAAAGCACAATGTCAACAAAAGCACAAATAAAACATGACTACAAATCCAAGTGGTATGATTAGAAAATTGGTCCTGGGAAGAATAAGGTAAGATTTTAAATAGATGTCATAATGACAAGTTGAGACAGAATCAGTTGCTGATTTATTTATTTTTTAAATCTTTCAGGTGAAGCCAGTTTCCCACAGCAGAATCAATGTGTCTGCCCGGTTTAGAAAGCCTCTTCAGGAGCCTTGCACTGTTTTGTAAGTTGGGTTTTCTGATAGGCAGTTTGAGCATCATTATTTTGAAGAACATCCAACTGATTGCAACTTTTCCTGTCCTCTTCTTAGCCTGATTGCTAATGGTGACCTCATAAGCCCGGCCGTGCGTCTTTTCATCCCCAGAAGAGCACTAAATCAATGGGATCATGTTCTTGAAATGGTTACTGAAAAGGTTACACTCAGAAGTGGCGCTGTGCACAGGTAAGATGAAATGGCACGTTGTCAATGTGACCACAGTTTCAGGCTTTTGCTAGTAAGGTGCAGCTGAGCAGGACCAAGTTCTAGGGGCAAAAGTGCTCTAATGTTGTACATATACATCATAAACTGGGGTTTCAGCCCTTTTGCTACTTGGTAGAAGCTGCCAGCAAATGCATGAACTATTTGCTCGGTTGATGCTCTGCAGTGGCACCTGAAAGTTGCTTGGGGCAGCACTTGAAAGACAGAGATGGTGTGCATCTGGATTGGGGGTTTTCAGTTCTGCTTTGAAAGCAAACTGGTCCTGGTCCAGAAGAGAGCTTTTGTTTGGGAAAACCCCAAAGGTAAAGCATGTTACCTTGAGATACATTTGTACAGCACACTGTGTTTCTTCCCTTTTGTTTTTTCCATGTTTCCTGTAAATCCAGTTTTTGCATTTGATTTCTTAAAACGTTAGAGGACACATTGAGCTAGCTAGTACGATTTATCATTGCTTGTTTAATAATTAACAAATTAGCTATTGTGACGTGTGGTAGCTGAACTATCATTAGCTTAGCTTCCAGTAAAGGCCATTGATTCTGAAAAACGTAAAAACTCTTCATTAAAGAAATGGATGCAATGTTTAGAGGGTTCAGTACAGCCAAGACCAATCTGAACATTAGTGTGGGCTTTTTCCTCAATTACACACATCAGTAGCCAGACAAATGGCACGGCTTGTGCATTACATTTCAGTTGTGTGGCGAGTTCCTGCCTTCCACCAGTAGGAATAAAGACACATGACACCGTTATTTTAGGTTCATGGGCTAAAATTGGCCACAACTTTATTGGTTACAGGTAAAGAGCGGTATTGGCTTAGTCATTGGTCCTATCCGACTATCCGGCTTCAGCCTGATTGCTTGAAGACCAGGAAGGGTTAACACCAGCAGGGGGAGCCCTGCTGATGCACATCAACTAGGCACTCCCCCGGGGTCACCGCTCAGGGGCGTGCCTTGGGCCGTGGCCTCCATAGGCTTTGGATGGGGCCACGCCCCCTGGAATCCTTTACCGGAGGTAGGTGAAAAACCAAAGAATGAGTGGCCAGAGAGGGAGATCCTTGGCTGCGCTTGCCTTAAATGCGGCAAGCCACACCCCCTGAGCCAGCTGATTGGCTGGCCAGGGGATGACGCGGCAGAGGATTCCCCAGATGGTGTGGGGCTGGGAGCCACCCCCGCGCATGTGTTGGGGACGTGAAGCCCGCAACACCACCTCCTCCCGAGGTCGGAAGTGGCTTTGTGGATAATGGGGGCACTTACTTGACCTCCTGGCAGCAGTGTTGCTGTTGTTTACTGAGAGGGGTAAGGTGGTGGGAAGTGGGCATTGCAAATGTACCAGTAGGAGTGCTGGATTGGCCCTACTAGTGTGTTTCCACGATGCCACCCTCCCCGTTGTCTTGCTTCTCCCCCTTCCCATCCAGGAAGCAGCAGTGACTCCCCTGCCAGGAGGTCAGGTTAGTGCCACTGCCCCACCATACTGTCCACTGATGCAACATTTCTGATGCCTCAGAGAGATTAATGGGCAGGCAGACCATGCATAGCAGTGAGCAGGGGTGGAGAACTGCATCAGGCTGGTGGGCCAGATTCTCATTTCCCTGCTCCCTTGCAGGCCAAATTTGCTAAGTGGATGTGACGTTCCAGCCTGACAGCTCTAAGCACACCCCTGTAGTTTCCACATGCCTATAGCCACTTCTGCCTGAAGCAGAGGACCGGTTTAGATTGGGCTGCAGAAGTTGTAATTCCCAAAGAACCTTCCTCCTATGCACACAAGCTCCATTTGACCATGTGAACTCCAGTATCTAAGGGCTGTTCCCTCAGTTATAATTTTAGTTAATGGAAGAATGCCTATCAGTCACATCTGTGATAAAAATCACAGCATGGGAAATGCGTGTTTATGTTTGCTTGAGTCATGGCTGGTGCGCTGCATCACCCTGTTTATGGTGACTGCTCCAGTGATGGGTGGTCCCTGACTGTGGCAACATTGGGAATTGGTGGTAACTGGTTGCTCATGTGGGAGAGTTTTGTTTTGTTTTGCATAAGCTGAATAAAAACGGAAACGTCTGCTTGCAGTATAACCAGTGTATGGTGTATTACCCCTGCACCAATATACTTGTCTAAAATCTTACCTACTTGTCTAACCTCATTGGGACAAACAGGTCTTCTGTCTCACTTGCTACAGACTTCATTCATTCATTCATTCATTCACAATGATTCACATGTTTATTTCCTGCCTTCCTTCAAGGAGCTCATGGCTGTGTACATCAGGCTGAGAGTTAGGGACTGGCTCTAAGGCTGTCCATTAAGCTTCATGGCCAACTGGTGATTTGGTCCAACACTCTCACTCCTATACTATGCAGACTTGCTGAAAATTTGGCTGCCATCACAACCTACCTTGTGTAAAACTTCACTTTAAACTTGCAGCAAAATTGGTGAAGGCCAATTCCATTTTTCTCTGCTTAAAAAAAAAAAGAAGTAATGTCCACTACCGAATTCAGGGAGGAAATTAGTGAGGTTTTCTAATAACTTCAGAAGTTCATCCTGTACTGTTGTGTCTTGCCAATGATTGGGTTTAATGATTGCATTTTACTGTTGAATTACCGTATTTTTTGCTCTATAAGACGCACCAGACCACAAGACGCACCTAGTTTTTGGAGGAGGAAAACAAGAAGAAAAATATTCTGAATCTCAGAAGGCAGAAGAGCAAGAGGGATTGCTGCGCAGTGAAAGCAGCAATCCCTCTTGCTCTTCTGGCTTCTGTGATAGCTGCACAGCCTGCATTCGCTCCATAAGACACACACACATTTCCCCTTATTTTTTAGGAGGGAAAAAGTGAGTCTTCTAGAGCAAAAAATACGGTATTTAATGTTGTTTTATACTAATTGGAAAGTGCCTTGCGATCACTTGTCTGTGTTGAAGGGTCATCTAGAAATTTTGTGAAATAAATAAATAAATTTCTTCATGTCACAGTTTTTTTTAATCTTATAAGTGACATTCGGGTTCATTTCCACCATCTAACATTTCAATATGGGTTACTAGTATAGTGAATGCTCTGTGACTGCATGTCAAACAGTAGTTTAGCTACATGCACAATAACCCAGTTAGGCTATGGGAAATTCAAGTAGACGTGCACATTTTAACAAATCAGTTAGAATGTCTCAAAATCTGGCCAGTTCTAAATGGGTTTTGTTGGCAATCTGTGTTGGTATCAGTATTTTTTCTTAATAAACTCAGAGCTTTTCTGATCTGAGGAGCACATTGCAAAGTTTAAGTGGACAACACAGTCAGTGATCAGTATGGAGCTATGTGGAAGAATTACTGCACTATGAGCTCAAGTACTTAAAAGTGTGACGTTTCCTTTAAGGGGGCCTTACACTTGCTGAATTCTTTGAGGTTTTGACCAGTAGACTGCTGAATAATTAACTACACTGATTTCCCATCAGCATTTTAAAGCATACTATAGATGAACTGGCCTTCCATCCCATCTAGTGGCTCTTATTAGTGGTGCAGGTATGGAACAGGGCTTCCCAGGATATTTAAGAGATGCTGGTAGATTTGCCTTTTTGTTTGGTATAACGTTAAGTGGTAGCAAAATGCTAAGTTTGGTTTCTGCAGATGATAGAACATGCCCCTCCCCCAAAAGGTATTCTAGGAAACCTGAAATTTCAGAGTTATAGAGAGTGAGCCTGGCTTCGGCTGGGGAGGGTGGGATATAAATAAATTTATTATTTATTATTTATTATATCAGCAATATATGCATTTAGCAATCCTGTGCCCCTCAAAGCCAACAGTCCGACTGAGCTTAGAGATTTAAATATTAAGCAACTGAGAAATGCTTTTAAAGAAACAGCGCACCCCAATTTCAAAAATTGTTGTTAAAAACAAGAAGCGTTGTCACTTTTTCTAAGAAAAAGGACAAAGTGAGCACTGATAAAGCTTACATGGAAAGGCATTGGAAAAGACATATTGTATTAGGCTTGTTTCCTCTACAACCTGGTACCAAACTCAGGTAGGGCTCAGAAAGAGCCCTGTCTGAAACCCTGGAGAAACCCCTGCCAGTTGGCACGACAGACTAATTGGTCTGATGCAGTATAAGGCAGCTTTCTGTGTTCCTAACACACAGCTGGTGGGAGTCCTGCTAGTGGTTCTTCAGACAATTCCTTCCAGTTTAGTTGACATTGTTCCAATGATGGGGCAAAGTGGACGCCAAGGGGAAATTCTTCTCTCTTCCGGAAGAGGGCTCACAATGTACCGCTAGACTTCTCAGTGCTTAGTTCACTCCTTGAAGGGTGTGGATTATTTATTTCAGTTGCTTAAGGGAAGTGCTCATATATTTTACAGGCTCTACACTTTAGATGGAAAACCTGTCGAGAGTGGGATGGATTTGGAAAATGGGCAGTTTTACGTAGCGGTTGGCAGAGACAAATTTAAGAAGTTGCCCTATAGTGAATTGCTGTTCACGAAGTCCACCATGAGGAGATCGTATGGGTAAGTTTAATGGGTTTTTGTACTAGCCATATTTATGAACATGAATTATGATAATACAGTGTTATGAATCCAGGTGTGTACTGCAGCTAAGCCCATTTTTTGACATGGATTGGATTTTTGTAACTTTGGGGTTCTATAGGTGAGAAGATGTTACACAGTGCAGCTGCAATTGCTGCTGATATCTGTCTCTTTTATTGCCTAGTTCACATGTTTTGCTTGTTTATATGAGCATCTAAGTTATGATTACTTGCACAGACAAAAACATATAGTGAATTGGACCCAAAGTAACAGGTTAGGAGGATAAAGAAGGGTTTTGTTTCATTTGACAGAGCGAAGATACCCTAAAGCTAGCTTAATTCACTCTAACCTTCTTCATGCAGTGATAGATCAGAGCTCCTGTTTGAATAAACTTGTAAAGTCAACGGTTCTCACTTGAGAACCTTTCCATTCCTAGTTTTTCATAACCTCTTGAGCAAATTTATTTTGGCCTAGTTGCAAAAGTTGCTGTCCTTCACAAGTGTTTTATTAGACCACAAATAAAAGGGCATTGTATGTAACTGCATGTAACTGCTTCCTCTTCAGTTGGTCTTTGAGATGATGACTATGGCTTGTGAATATCTGAAATGGTTTCTAGCTTTTCAGTAATTTATTATATTATATAGGGTCCTTCCTATGTATGACAGTTGCAAAGTATACCACAAAATCATTTGCTTCTAAATACCTTGGGTTGTTCCAGATGACCTGATTCTGAGCATTCATCATGATTCATCTGCAGAAAGTTTGTGCAGTGGTTAAATTGTGTTCTCTGTTTATTTAGCATCCATTTGATTTGTTTGGGTGGATGTTATCCATCGTTACTTCAGTCAGTTGTTACTCACACTTTGCAGTGCATTTTGCCTCTCACTTTCCTCATTGCAGAAAGTCCATTTTGGGGGAATTGGGTTTGTTACGCAAGAGCAGCAAACTGATTTTGATTGTGCAACCTGGATTTGCCAGCACATGATTGAATCGGACTTGGAAATAGTGACCGTCTAGAAGCACCCTTATAAAGACATTATGTTTGTTGGCAATAGATAGGCTGTTTCAGCATAATAATTCATGATGTTGAGAACATTCCAAGTGTTTTAAACCTGAAATACCATTATTGTTTCCTACAGCTCAAAATCATCTTCACTACCTCCTATTGGTGGATCTGGAAAGTCTAAGGGGAGTGTAAGTATTCAGAAGTAATATATGTTTCATGGTTAAGCAGCTTGTTTAACTCTATCAGATAAGATGTCATTTTCTGTTGTGGGTCTACACAAGCATTCTTTGGATACAAAAGAAAAGTACAAAGAGAAGAAGTTTAAGAGACTTGAGCTTCTTATTTCCTTTGCATGTTTGTAACCAGCAAAATTGTAAGAAATAATGCCTCTGTCATCAAATATATTACTTTCCAACCTTAAATCCAAAGCATGCTCTTGGCAAGATTCCAGTTTGGGAATATTGATAATAAAACTGATTTTGTATGTGTGCACTTGAAAAGGATGCTTTCAGTACAATCCTGTTAATGTCTTGTTAAAAGTAAGCCCCATTGAAATTGATGGGGGTTTACGTTCAGGTCCATAGGTAAAGGCACCCCTGACTATTAGGTCCAGTCGTGACCGACTCTGGGGTTGCGGCGCTCATCTCGCTTTATTGGCTGAGGGAGCTGGCATACAGCTTCCAGGTCATGTGGCCAACATGATGAAGCCGCTTCTGGCGAACCAGAGCAGCGCACAGGAATGCCATTTACCTTCCCGCCGGAGCGGTACCTATTAATCTACTTGCACTTTGACGTGCTTTCAAACTGCTAGGTTGGCAGGAGCAGGGACCGAGTAATGGGAGCTCACCCCGTCGTGGGGATTCAAACCGCTGACCTTCTGATCGGCAAGTCCTAGGATCAGTGGTTTAACCCACAGCGCCAGGTCCATAGGTGTGTATATATCAGGCATGTCCAACTTTCAAGAGACTGTGATCTATTCCCACTATAAAAAACTGACAGTGATCTGCCAAAGTTGTTGAGGTCGTTGAGCTTTTTTTGGCGGGGGGCGGGGACCACGGACCAGTAGATCACGATCAGCCTGTTGGGCATTCCTGGTATATATGATTGCAGCCTATGTAAAGTCCTGTTTTAAGTTTTCACAAATTAAATAGTCTCCTTCTCCTTTTTGTGATGGAACCACCAGTCCAAATCTACTGACACAGAAGAAAAAGTGTCCTCTCCTCAACCTCCAAAGAGAAAGGAAAAGCATGTACAGAATCAAGATATTAAAAAACCTGCTAAATCAAAAGAAAACGTAAAAGCAGTGACCAGATCTCATGTTCCCGTAGAAAATGGTAAGTACCTGAAGACACTATTTTAAGAAGTAACAAGAACAGTGGCTAAATCTTAAAGTTTGGCTGCCTTTACTATTTGTGACTCTTGTGCTTTTATCATGAGCGAGTATGAATTTTGCTAAAGATTACTGTTTCCAGACAAGGCCCTCTTAACTTAAAGATTTATATTTTTAAAAATGTTTTTCCCCCAGACTATCAGGGAAGCCTGTCCATGAAATACACCCCGTTGGGCAAGGACAGGGTTGCTTTGCATTTTAAATCCCTTCCATTAGGCTGTTCACGTCTTTTGCTTCCTGCACATGCCCCAGGTAAACGAAGGAGGAAGCGGTGATTGCAGTCCTGGTATATGCACACCGCAATGTCATTGCGCAGGTGTGGGTACCACCTCCATTCCTGGGGCTGCCTAAATCCGTTTTCAAATGGACGTACAGCAGGGTAATGCAGAAAGAATCAATCCTCAGTGAGCTTTTATCTTCGGAATGAAGCCAGTTTCTCAATAAGCTCTTTTAAGGGGCAAAAATACATAATAGAGTTAGACCAGGCTTCCTCAACCTTGGCCCTCCAGATGTTTTTTGCCTACAACTCCCATCATCCCTAGCTAGCAGGACCAGTGGTCAGGGATGATGGGAATTGTAGTCTCAAAACATCTGGATGGCCAAGGTTGAGGAAGCCTGAGTTAGACTATGTGTGAACTACATAGAAACCACCCCCCAAGTACTCAGTTTCCATTGATTCTTAAATTACACACACACACACACACACACACACACACACACACACACACACACAGCCTAAGAATCTGTAGGGGATATTCCCAGCCTTGGTTCATTTTCTCCAAAAGAGAAAGAAAGATGGATTATATCTTGAGTAGAATGAATTCATATTCCATGCAGATCATAGCATCCAAGATTAATTTGTGCTGACGAGATCCTGTCTTCTGCGAAGGCCACATGCCACTTTCCTAGTCACCTAGTTCTGTTGTTGTTGTTTAGTTGTGTCCAACTCTTCATGACCCCATGGACCAGAGCACGCCAGGCATTCCTGTCTTCCACTGCCCCTGCAGTTTGGTTAAACTCATGTTTGTAGCTTCGAGAACACTGTCCAGCCATCTTGTCCTCTGTCGTCCCCTTCTACTTGTGCCCTCCATCTTTCCCAACATCAGGGTCTTTTCCAGGGAGTCTTCTCTTCTCATGAGGTGGCCAAAGTATTGGAGCCTCAGCTTTAGGATCTGTCTTTCCAGTGAGCACTCAGGGCTGATTTCCTTAAGAATGGAGAGGTTTGATCTTCTTGCAGTCCATCTTCTGCAATCCTAGTTCTGTTACTATACACTTAACAGAGGAAAGAGAACAACGAAGAATCCTAGTCAGTCAATTGCTGCAGAGACTATGGTGTGTATTGGGCCTTCAGTTCAGGGCAGCAGTTCAGAAGTGTTGAGGGATTGTTTTTTGCCAAAATGTTACAAGCATTGTCCTGAAGCTGAATTAATAGGCATTTGTATATATTCTTGAGCCATGAGTGTTTCTGCTACTTTTGAACACTCCATGTTAACACAGGCCCTGCAGTCCTGAACACCAGGGATGAAGAACATGTGGTCTTCTAGATGTTGTTGGACTCCAACTCCCATCAGCCCCAGCCAGCATGGCCAATGCCTCAGGGATTATGCAAATTGCAGTCCAGCAACACCTGGAGGGCCACCGATTCCCCATCCCTACTGTGCACATAAAGAATTCGTATGACCTAGTTCACACATCACAATAAACCACAATTAATGGTTTACTAAGAAACAAACCACAGTCACTTCTGAACCAGGGATATTGTTTTGTTTTGGTTCAAGCAAACTGCGGTCAGTAAGGTAAGGATTGTTCTTGCCTTACAGATGGTGTTTTCTTTTGCGTGAAACAAATCTCAACCCCTAGTTTAGATGTAATATTAAAACAGAGGTCATGGTTTGTTTTTGCTACACATTGCTAGGGAGGAGCAATGTGGGAGACTGGCAAATTCATGGTAGGAATAAAAAAATATTTTAAGATGTTAATCCCCTGGATTTACACTGCATCTAAGCCTCCAAGGCAGCTCACACGAAACAATAATATAATCTACTACAATAATGACCCCCAACACCCTGAGCTAAAAAGCAAAAGCTAATTCATCAGCCAACAACAACAGAGATAAAGAACATGAAAGTTAAACTCTAATTAAATGCCAGCAACAACTTGAGTGAACATAAATTAATTGGTGCTTCAAAATTAATCATGTAGGCACCTGATGAATTTAGCTGGGAAGTGTTAAGTATAATGTTGTGGAGAAGTTTTAAATTAACTGAATCCTGCATTCCTTTGAACCGTTTTTCTGAAGTTGAAATATGTGCGCTGGTTTACCACTGAGCCCTTTTAATTAAAACTTCTTTTTAATATGTAACTTGTCCCTTGTCCTGCTATCCAGAATGGAGACAAGGGACAAAATACTGGAGTAGGCTTGACCATGACTTTTGAAGATATGCAAAAGTGATTAACAGTCAACCTTAGCTATCCAATAACCTTAGCTATTCCTAACCTTCCTGTGAGACCACAATTTCTAGGAAGGAAAGGTGTCAATTGCTGCCTTACTCCTTAAAGTCATCTGCCTTAACCCTGACCCAGAGTAAAACGTGGAGCCAGCGGTACAGTTTCAGTTTTCCTTGGTTGTGCCAAAGGTATTTCATCATCTCTACAAGAGATGCCTCAATGTGATCACTAAATCAAACTTTGTCCTCTAATCCAGACCCGTACTGATTTGTTAATAAGAACAGTCCAAGATTGTGGGCCCATTGTTGTTCGAACCCTTTCAGCAGGTAGAACGAGCCTCCAAATTTCCTTTGTAGACTTGCAAGGAAAATATTATACCCCTCTTCCAGGAGTTTGAAACCTGGGGTCTTCTTCATGTAAGGAATTTGCCCTGCCATTGAGCTATGACTGCTACTCAAGCATTGCAGAACAAATGGCTCCACCAACCATTAAGCAACTTAAACTGAACCAGAATGCCAAAATTAACCAAATAACAACCCTCATATGTTTTACTGCTGAGGTCAAGGGCAAGATGTCCTCCCACATTTCACATGCAGAAGTCAACTAGACTGTTAGTTAATTCTTTCCCTAACACTGTTTGATGTGTGTCTGATTTCTCTATGTACCAGTGCAGTTGCAGAGTGACACATACCTGGTAAAATGTACTCCTGGCCATTGCCATGGCCCGGTCATCCAGGGACAATGCCTGCTCCAGGAGCAGACATGTATTTTGTATTTCACCAGCAGTGCAACCCCTCTGAGGACCAGAGCACTGTAGTCATGCCTGGATTTAAGTTTCAGTTTGTTCACCAAGCCATGACTGATTATAAACATTGATTCAGGACATGAGTGCTTGTACTTCCCTAAGATCAGAAGATAGGAACAAGAGGTAGATCTGAGTGTCATAAGCAAACTAATGACATATCAGCATCCCAAGCCTCTAGATAATTTCTCATAGTGTATACATATAGATCTGCTTATCTATATGCCTGCCAATCAAGAGTGGTACTCATTTTAAGGCTTAGGCAGATTCATATAGGCAGATAACCTATTCATATAGGCAGATTCATAGGCAGATAACCTAAGATTGGTCTTTATGGAACCCTGTTCCCCAGTAGCCGCTAGTGGAACAGCAATTTCGCAGCACCATCTTCTGGGAGTTATCCTCTGGGAAGATTGAGAGCCACTGAAAAACAGTTCTCTTTTATACATTTCTGCAAATGTGGAGACAATATATCAAATGTTATCTAATATCCTATGCCTTATTGTTACTTTTCTGCCAAATGGCCCATCTGTGGTTCTGTAATAAGCAGTTCTCTGTTTCTAAAACATTATTGTGACTTTCTATAGAGAAAAAAACCCCACTGTTGTATTTCTCATACGATAGAGTCCTTTCTTGTATTTCAAAGAGTCTTACTGTTTTAGGCAGGGCAGGTTAATCCCTGCATCCAGTTTTTAAATATTGTGTGCTAGTTGTATCTTTTGTTTTTTAAAATTAAATAACTTTAATTGGAGAGGTTATGCAGCAGGTGATAAAATGTCCTTTTTATTTTTCTGAGAAGTATGTGTAACAATTTCTGACTAGCTTGGGGCTGACACTATTCCCCTTCCCCACAAGTTCTTTGAAATGAGGGTTTTACTACCTGCAAGGTAATAGTTACCTGGAATATCCGTTTGGCTTGCTTTGCTATACAAATTGAGGTTTTAATGTCTCTATGTATTCTTCATGCTGAGAAGCTGAAAGGTATTCTTCTGAAAGACGAATGGTAAAGCATAAGTATTTAGAGGAATTTTGGCAGCAATTTTCAAGAGTTGACATCTATCTATGTGGAGCATGCATCCATTAATAAGAAATACTTGCAAGTGGATATTCTCATTAGGTGTGACAAGAAAGAGCAAAAATTGCCTCCACCCATTTGGTCCTGGCTTGCAATATATATTACAGCCTCTGAATGGAGGTTTGAGAAGCCTTTAAACAGAACAACCTGCTTTTTCTAGAAGGCGGCATCAAAAGAATGGACAGGCTGGTTCAAGTCATTATGTGAAATATAAAGTTTCATAATTATGAAAACCACATTCTGGTACCACCTCTGTATGTTACAGTTTTGGAGTCTTTGACCCTTACTGGAACCATTTTCTCATGTTATGAAGACCTTTTCCATTATCTCACCAGTCTCTGGTTTCCATTATCTTACTGTTGTCGTCAACAATTTTTGCTGTGCTGCTCCATCTCTCTGAAACAGAGAATGGAGTTCTGCTTCATAAGATGTATTCTTTGCAACCTGATAGTTTGGGATCATTACCGTTGCTAGAAGCAGAATGACGATAGGGTAACAGCACAGTCAAACAGCCATACCTTTGGGCCCTCTGGTTTATGGTGCATAGTAATTTATTTTCCAGGAAAACATTATCACAAGGCGGTGTTTCCCAGCTATTCTTATAAAAGTGAACTCCTCCTGTTTTCTGTGAGGGAACATAGCAGAGGCCTCTGTTTTGTACACAAAAATGTTCCCTTCCCCTGAGAGATTTATAATTCTCTTGAGACATTTTAAAATGGATTCCTTCAACAATGCCAGTTTTTTGGTGTTTTGTTTGGGTGAAGATTAGAAAACAATCCTGTATCCTCTTCATCCCTTTTGGGTATTTGTTGGATGTAATGAACAATGCGTTTATTATGGGTTTGTTTTGTTTTTTTGCTTTATGAGGCAGCATCTGGTAAATGACATTAAATATTTTTTTGTAGCTACATTAACTTAGATACAGAGCTTACAGCTCTGTAAATGCCCCTGATTTCCATAAAATATTCAGGGCAGACTGTTATTACCATGATTATTTTCTCCCTAATGCTGAACTTCAATCAGTTTCAAATTTGAAATGTATTAAATGGCTATGCATAATACTACCATTTGTGCTGCATTTTTTTTTTTTATTGTTAGGGCTGCCTAGGAGGGGAATGTATGCAGGAAACATTAATTTTCTGTGTTTTATTATTTAAAGTATATTGATTTCTTATTAGTTGTTGGAATTTATAACTCATTTGCTATTTAATATAGTCATGTAATTTTCTTGTTTATCAACGTGTATCAGCGAGGTTCTGTCAATTGGAATGGAGATACTGAGCTGGATAAAGCAGAGAAATGTCTTTCAGTAGTTTCAGAGATGCAGGAGTCCAGATTCCCCCCCCCCCAACAATAGCATAGGAAGCTATGCTACACACCAGCTTCCAAATGGTTCTTTCCATGTCCCCATGCTTTCTGCACTCATAGGACTCTAGCAGAAAGGTGCCGGACAGTCCTGTTTGCTGAATTGCAGCTGCTGTTTCCACATCTGCAGCCAAGTTCCACTCTTTCTCCTCTTCTATGCATTGACTATCCCCCCTTTTTAATTAAATTTTATTGACTACAAAAAAGAATATCAAATAAGAAAAGAAATACAGAACAAATTGGATACATATACACATAAACATAATTATTTATACATCTATAAAGCAATATTCAGAAAGAAAGAGAGGGAGGGAAAAAGAATAAACGAAGTAAGAAAAAAGGAGTAAAAGAATAAAGAAGAAGGAAAGATTTTAAAATAGAAATTTGGAAAATAGAAAAGTGTTTGCCATAAACAACAGTTCTAGATCTATGCTTGCATACGGCTATATATTTCCTTCTTGCAAGATATTAACCTTAATTAAAATGTTTTAAAAAGACTTCCACCGTTTATGCCACATGTCTTTTATACTTCAGTCGCCATAACCTCTGTTCTTCATATCCTTCCTATAGGTTTTCCTTGATTTTTCACTTTACATTCTTTATATTTTTCACAAATTTTGGTAACTGAGCCCTGGTTTTGTAAATATTCATTTAGACAATCCCACTGTTTCTTGACCATAATCTTAGGTTTTCTCCTTATTAAATCCATCAATTTGGCTACCTCCAGGTACTCGCAGAGTTTTCCCAACCATTCTCTTTTTGTTGGAATGTTTTTTCCTTTCCAGTAACTAGCTATCAAAATTCTCGCTATGCATTGACTATCCCTTGTCTAGGCTACTGCCTTGTGTTTTGTAGCAGGTGATTAATACAGCCATCTGATTTCTCCCCACAGGATAGAGTGAGGCAGTATATAAAGTTACTCTTCTATTTGCATGTTGTCTTCGTCTGCATGTTTAAAACATTCAGGAATATTTAATTCAAAAGGCGGAAATGCATGGCAAGCCAATTTAAAATGCCAGTTGAAAAAATGCGGAAAGTTGCATGAACTGCTAGTACTGTATGTCTCTCTGAGAAAGGAGTTGCAGATTGTGTGCAGCCACTGAGAAGGCCCTCTCATGTTTTCTCACTGTGTTCAAAAGCCAGAAACAAAATGGATCAGTGTTCCTATTTGCGAATACATCTCCTTTTTAAACTTGGGTTAGCCAAGTTTGGGTTGGTGACGCATTTATTGCTTTCTTCTTTTCCACCATGCTATGTGATATTTGTCTTCTTAGCCTTCCTTCATATATATTATAGTTATCCCATTTCTGTGATTTAATAATTATTTGAATCTATAAAAATATGTAATAATAACATACAATTTCTTTTCACTTGAAATAAATGAAATTGATTTTTGAGTAGTTCTTGGCAGATTTTCCTTATAACTGTCTTAAACCACGGTGGATGTAGCAAAGTACCAGTTGTTATCCGTGCTGAAAGAAATCTAATGGGTAAAGCTTTGTTGACAAAAAAACAACTTGAGGGTTTTGTTAACGTCTATTTTGTGAAACATGTGTGCTATGTTTTCCTTTATAAGCGTGTTTGATATTTAGTTGCTTTAAAGCTCAGAATTGAGCTAGTGCAACTTTTGACAAAGCATTAGCCTGAAGCCCAGATTCAACTAACCCAGCGTGCTAGTGGAAAGCTCATGGAAGGCTCATGTAAAGGCTCCCACTAGCACAACAGGGCTTTCTCTCCTCCTCTTCTGTGTGCCCCTGTGGCACCCCCAAATCTTCTCCAGAGGGTCAGGAGAACTCTCAGAACAGTGCATGGGGGTGGGGGGAAGAGAGGAGGGAATTTTTCCATCCGGCAAGCAATAATGCTTGTGTTGATGGAACAAGTAGGAGACCACAACACTGAATTCCTTCCAGTGGTTATTTTTGTTCTCTTTCCATGTAAGAATGCTGGTGCTCTTATCAAGCCAAAGCAAAACCAATGGGTGCAAGGCTCAAATCTGTAAGAGTAAACACCTGTGAAGAATGGGAAACCTTTTCCAGACTGTCCTTGGGTGCAATTCACTAACTTTGCCACACAGTGTCACAGTTTGACTCTGCTTCTTTCCAATTTCAGAGGAGGAAGGAGTTTACAAGGCTGGCAAAAAGCGATCGGAAATGAGGGGGGCTGTGGAAGTCCAGGAAGATGAAGACACTCAAACTGAGGTCCCACTTGACCAGGTAAGCTGCAAGCTTTGAACAAGGGACTCATAATGAAAATAAGTTTGCAGTATAGTTGTGGCTCATTTCTCTTGTGGTTTTCCACTGCTGTCATAACCATCATTTTTCTGTTATTGGTAAACTGTTTCATTGGCTAATGTACTAAGACTGCCATTAGTGAAGGAACACAGACCTTTGAATATGGCTGGCATTGGAATACCTAAGTTCCGTTTTCTGGTTTCTGTAACCTTTTTAGAACCTTATTCAATAATGGTCATTGAATATTGCAGCAATGTACTGTTAAAGCAAAAGCTTAGCTACTGAGTACTCGAACTTTCATACCAGCCACATGGATAAGTATAAAATAAACTGCAAAAAGTGCAAACCAGCATTAGATTTATGCAAAATGTTCCTGTTTTGCATTTGAACTGTTCTGAATGCAAATAGTATTATGGCACTCAAGTTTCAAATAAACCACCCCCTATCAAAATATCAAAATCTGTAAGGAATTGAACTATGTGTGTGAAGTCAATAGAATGAATAACAGGATAAATGCTGTCACGTTCAGGATGGGTATCTTTCAATCTTTGTAATGGAGAATGATGTAATCCTCTGCCAGATTACAAGCATGAAGCAATATAATGATGAAAATCATAGGAGCCTGAAACTATCATTAGTTAAATCCCATAGTCATTTGTTTAGGGCAGCAACGCCATTTGTGGAATAGGTCTCTAGAGTGCGTGGAATGTAATAAAAGAAGAGTTATTATCGTTGGCCTCTTTATGATTGCTTTACTGATGTTGCATTGGACCAGTGAGGACAGCATGGGAATCTTGGAGATGTTAATAGGTTTGGAGCTTTTGAATTTCATGGCAGCTTTTCATTATGGTTTATCAATGTGTTTCAAACCTGGTGTTTGTGTGTTTGTTTGTGTATACATGCAGCTGCTGTGAATCTGTATCATCTTTGTTAGGCTAGAAAAAGTGGTGGTGGTGTCAATGGTAGCAGTAAATCAGAGGGAAATTGGTGTGGTGGCAGCAACAGGGCCAGAGGAATAATAGACTTATAGAATTGGAAGGGGCATCTAGTCCATTTCCCTGCAGTACAGGAATCTCAACTAGATCATACATGACAGTTGGCCATTCAACCTCTACTTGAAGCCTCCAAGGACACCAGGCTAGTCTTCCTTCTAGAGGAAAAACAGATGTCTACATTGATTCAAGTTTTGAAACTGGCATCTGAGAAATACCCCTTGATGGAAGTGCTTTTGTTTTTAGTCACAGTGTCACGAGTGAACCCTATCCTCTGGATCCTTGTGCAAATGTAAAGCATTCATGTTTAATGCCTCTTAATGGCTTTCTTACCCATGTTTGGCAGGTCTCTGGTTCAAAATCCTAATTGAGTTTCGCAATCAGGAAAGAAACGTTTGTTCTCAAGGGACACCAGATAAGAAAGGCACTTGTTGTTCAAGCATATAAAGTACTTTCTGATGGAAAGTACTCAAGCATATAAAGTACTTTCTGATGCTAGGAAGTCCTCCATAGTAACTAAAGTGGTACCTTGGTTTTCGAATGTAATCCATTCTGTAAGACCATTCGAGTTCTGAAACGTTCGAAAACCGAAAATTCAATATGGCATGTTTGATTTCCGAGGCATGTTCGAAAACCAAAGCATTGTCAACGGAGATGTTCAAAAACCAAGGCACCACTGTAAATGGTATAAAGTAAAGTAACCAATAGACTTGTTTTCTGTTCATTTATAACACTGTCTAGATGAAAGGTGGGCTGGATGCTGCCCAGGGAGGAGTGGGACTGATGGTACCCCAATAATGCTGGTCTTGGCTGGCCTGATTCAGAGTGGGGCCACTTAAGGAGAGGTACAAAATTGTAGAACAAAAGAGCTGGCCCTACTGATAACTGGTAGTTCCTTGCAGAGGATTGAAGGGGATGCAGGGGGCACATGGGAAGGTAGGAGAGCAAAGGGAAGTTCTCTTGCATTAGTGGAATTTGTTCTGCTTTGCTGCAACGTCTTTGGACTCAGCCCATTGAGACCTTTGAAATCTGACTTGTATCTTAAAGATTCATGCTTATGTTGGCACTCAGATATTAAAAAGGTAAAGGGATCCCTGACCATTAGGTCCAGTCGTGGCCGACTCTGGGGTTGCAGCGCTCATCTCGTTTTATTGGCCGAGGGAGTCGGCGTACAGCTTCCGGGTCATGTGGCCAGCATGACTAAGCCGCTTCTGGCGAACCAGAGCAGCGCACGGAAACGCCGTTTACCTTCCCACTGGAGCAGTACCTATTTATCTACTTGCACTTTGATGTGCTTTCAAACTGCTAGGTTGGCAATGGGAGCCAACTGAGCAATGGGAGCTAACCCCGTCGTGGGGATTCGAACCGCTGACTTTCTGATCGGCAAGTCCTAGGCTCTGTGGTTTAACCCACAGTGCCACCCGTGTCCTGCACTCAGATATTACCACATTTCAAAATAATTTATTTATTTATTAAAATTGCCAGCTGCCTTATGTATCCAGCCCAGAAGCAACGATTTCTTTCCCTTTTTCAAATGTTTAAATTTTGTAAACAGGTGCTCCATTGTCACTTAGCAACCCTAGCTGATTCGGGAACAAAATGTTTTGAGTTTTGCTTTGCTTTGTAAAGCATTTGAGATATATAACAAATCATTGTTCACTGGGAAATGGCAATGGTATTTAAGCATTGCTCATTTCTTCAAGCCTAAGTGCTCTCTGAAGTTGTGTTTATGCCTTGCTGTGTGTGCCTGTTAGGATCTTGTTTTTTCTCTTTTGTCTGAACGGCAATAGGTAATATCCCTAGTCGATGCCTAGTTACTTTTGAAAAGATGCTTTTAAAAAGTACTTTTTATTCAAACAGTGCTTTCCCAAGTTTTGCAGTGGAGTTACTTTCAGACTTTGATTTTACCTGTATTCTGTTATAGATGGGCTTATCTGAGCTGATTTTCGGAATCTGAAAAATTGGGTTGCTTGAGAATAGAGGCAAAAATCCAGAAAGCAGCACAAATACAAAAACAGGCTGGCTGCTTGGTTGAATTACTGGGTGGTTATAAAAGAGGTTCACCTAGGTCCCGTGTGTTCTGTCAAGGCAAGATTGTGCTGTCTAAAATCATTACTGGTAAATTGGAATAATCTTGGTCAGGATATAAGGAACTACTTAATATCCAAGGGATTGCCTGCTCAGCTGGATATTTGACCTTATTGCTTTTTATGGCATTATCCATGCTGATATCATGTGATGCTTTTTAGCCTCCCTTTAATTTCAAAGGAGCTTCCAATGTGGTTTGTGGAACAGATTTGTTGTTTCAGGGTATAAGAAGATAGATACCTTCTGGACTGGACCAAAGATCAACCTAATCCAGCATTTTGGACCCAACAGTTAGTTGCAGCTGGGAAGCTCACAAGACTCCCCTGTAGTTTGTCACCAGTATCTGGTTTTCAGAGGCCTACCTCCCTTATACCAGAATGAGATTGTTGAAACAGCATTGTGTTGTAATTGTAGAGATTCGTGTGCTGTATCACAGTTCAGAGCCGTTACTCTCTTTAATGTAGCTTTACCCTGGCTTGTCTGTGAACCTCATATATGTTCTTTATATATTAATCAAAAGAGCGGAGCATAACGCAATTTGGGTTTTTGGGTTTACTAGCGGCCAGCGGAAACTGTGGATGAGGAAGAGACCATGGCACCGGAACATCAAGCTCGGCATCAAGAAGACTATTCAGCTATGAATGGGGAGGCGGATCAGGGTGGAGAGACAGAGGAGGCCATCAATGGAACAGAAGAGAATCTGAATGGCCATTATGATGATGAGCAGCAAGGGCAGAACCTTGACCAAGATGAGCCTAGCAGTCATGCGCATGGGGGAACAAATGAGGAAAACGGTGAACAGATGGATCACAATCGTCAGGAAGAAGAAACAAAAGAAGGTACTGATGATCAAAAACAGGTAACATGTCTTTGCTCTTTCGATGTGCTACTGCTTCCATTTTTTCTGCTCTAACAATAGGTTTGTTTGCACCCAGCATACTCCACTGCTGGATTTTCAGCTTTAGAGCAGCTCTTCTTGCCTTTTTGCAACCTTTTATATGAGGACGGTATATAATCTCATACTGGGTGATCCCAGTGGTAAAGCGTTCATATGTTGCATCAACACTAATATTGTGATAATGTTGCAACCCTTACGTTTTCTGGTCACCAGTCTTCTGTGCAATCTGACCTCGTTTTCAGAGGTTACTTGGAAAACTGACTGCCGTGTTTTTGTAGTATCATAGCTGATGTGACAAGCCAAGTTCACGATCACTTTAATGGTGTGAGCCAGTGAACTGCGCATCTGGAAACCACATACTTTGTCTACACTCGAAAACCTGGTTTCAGGTGCCACAAGCTGCCACCATGAAATTTCCCAGATTTGGAGAGTAACTTGTGCTCTTTAAAAATTGTACCTAAAGCAAGAAAAAACTCAAGCCACTTCCATTGGTTAAATAAAAAGTTAGGCTGGGATGAATTAGCTTGTACAATCACACTGCTATTTTTTTGTTACCCAGTTGTCCTCTCCACTTTTTTTCTTGCACATTAAAGAAGCTAACTAGGATGCCGGCTTATTCACTTGTCATCATTTAATGGTTTCTAAAACTACTTGTTTCATACGTGGCATGAAGAATTCAGTTGTTGTTGTTTTTATTCAAGCACATTATAGGCTTGTTCCCTTATCTCTCAACTGAACACCTTGTGGCCCATCAAGCCAAACATAGTTCACAGTCAGCTCTTTGTGGTGGCCTATGAGGGGTTTGATAAATTTCAGAGCTTTTCTGCCTTCTGGAACAGCAGAAGAAGGAGCGTTTCCAACCATCTCACATGGCTATGGACCTGCACTTGGCTTGATGGGTGCTGGTCATGCAGGCTCTGCTTGATCACATCAACACATACAAAAGAAAAATCTATGCCATATGAGAAGTTAAAATATGCCCCCCTTTCTCTCTGTCTAGGATGATTCCAATTATGAGAAAACCTCAGCTCCAAGAGTCACCATCACCAGCCCGCAGGAGAGTGAAAAAAACGAACAAACCAATGACTATGCGGCAGTAGCATAGACATATTTTGAAGGACTTAGGTTACCAGAAAATGAAGGATTTACTATTTGGAGTGCAAAGCAATTTTGTGTGTCTCTGTGTGTGCTTTATTAATTTATAATGTGACAATATGGTGGAGTTCCACCCACTGAACGCTGGCATGATAATGTGGTATACCAGAACTTAGATAATTAAATGAATAATTAAGAGGAAGATTGAATTATAGTCCCCAGATTTGGTCTTTCTCCAATGTGAATTCTAAGGGGAAACATAGGTGTTAATGGAATAAATACAGCTATTGCAGAATGTTGAATATTGAACTAGACCTAATGTGTACCCATGTTTGTTTAGAAGAGTTGAAGAATATTTTTGCGACTTTAAAATGGAGAGTCTGTAATATTTTTTTATAGCTGAATAAATCTCTTATGTACATGAGCTGTGGTGTATTTCCAGGATCTAATTTAGGGGTATACGATGGAGTCTCACTTTGTGATGTGGAGAGTGGGGGCGGGGGGCGGGGCGGTGGGAATCAAAACAGGATGGAAATTTATCTCTGCTATGCAGATGGGCTCTTGTGTGTATGGGCAGTTACACTCATTTCAAAGGTATGTATGTGCAGATGTCCTCTCTTCCATTGAAAACAACTGCAGGTGAGTGAATACCATGTGCTGATCAAGAGTTTCCATGTCAGGAACTGATAGCTGGATGGGGTGACAGAATGTGACCACAAGATGAAGGACTTCTTTTAATAGTTTCAATAATACCAAATAGTTACCTTGTACTGCATTAGCATGGGTTAACAGCCCTACCCAATGTGCATTGATATGGCTAAAAACCCCATTGACTTCACTTATTTCTAAGTAAATGTACTTAACTATCCCACCCAAAATGTGTCCGGCATAATTTTGTTGCTATGTGCTGGCCAGATTCACTTCGGTCAAAGATCTCTCCAGCAGGCTAGTTGTGAGGGATAAATGAATCAATCAGGCAAAATTTCTATAAATAATTTATCTTTGATTCTAAAAGTGCATTGCTTTAACCTATCACAATATTATGCTTTAATAACACTTATAGGAGAAAATAAAATTACTTAAAAATTAATTGTCATCTTGGAAAATTGTGTTCCCATCTCATTGGCTTAAGTTTGCAGGTCATGAGAAAACAGGTATTGGGTCAGATATGTTAATGGCAAAGAGACATAGTTCAACTGATGTTTCATAAGTTAGGTTGGTGGTTTCTTGCAAAACATTTGGCCTACAAATCCATGTGCAGTTCATTTAAGTTCTGCCACATCCCTTGATGTAGCTCTCTCGCTCCTTTTTGTAATAGGCTGAATCTTTAGTTTGGTTTGTAGCTGTTGATAAATAGTACAATTAATTTTAAAAATCTTAAACACTGTTTGGCTTGGCGATACCAATTTCTTTGTAATTATATATTTTATCCTGAATATATTTTAACACATTAAACAAATGTTAGTGTATTTTAGGGTTTGTTCTTTGAATATATTAAAGCTAGTAAATTGCTATTAAAATTTCCTAGTTTCATTACATGAAGATTCCTGCTGTTGCAGTTTGTAAGTAGCATACAGGGAAGTGAGAACATCCCAAGAAATATATATATATATATATATATATATATGCTTTCGTAGATTTTCACGGGTACAGGAATGCAGGTTTTGGTGTCCTCGGGTGTCTTCCCGTGTAAAAGTTGGGGTGTCTAGGCGACGTTTCGACGAGGTCTCACTCGTCATCTTCAGGCTGGTGCTTTCGGCTTCTTGTTACTGGAACAGAGCAGGATCTCAGTGTTTGAGTTCCTATAAATACTGTTGAGGGGGTGTGGTGTATAGCCTCCAATGTTCTGGGCAGAGAGGAAGTTCCCAGGCTAGTGTGCCTTTTCTTCTTTTGTTCCTTAATTACTTGAGGGATATCTTGAGTGATTTCTTGAGTGATATCCTGAGTACCACTTAGGTGGGTCATTAGGTGTGGATTAGTTGCTAAAGTCTTTGTGTCTTGACCTCTTGAACTTTGTGAAGAGTTTTTCTGAGAAGATGGCTGTACTGCACTTAGTTGTGCTCTGGCTTGGCTTCGTGTATAGGGGCGAGCTGTGGTTTTGTGGCCTGTGTCAGCCAGATCTGTGTAGGGATTGCAGGGGGGTGCAGCATCCGGAGGTGCCACCATGGTTTGGCTACTGGATGGTGTCTGTAATTTATCTGTGGAGAGGGTCTGGGTTTGGGTCTGGTGTGGTTGATTGGTGATGGCGTTCTGTGTGCCTCTGGATCTGGTGTCAGTTTTTGTGGGGAGGGCTAATTTCCAGATGTCTGGCAAGCGGGATGTGTCGTCACGCTTGTTCATGTTGTGAGGGTGTTTCTCTATCTCGATGGCTTCCATGATTATTCTCTTGTGGTGATGTTCCATGTTAAAGAGCAATTTGGAATCTGCAAAATTAATTTCGTGTCCTGTTTCTTTCATGTGTTGGAAAAGAGAGGAAAACCAAGGGGTCTATGAAATACCCTGCAAAGTCTGCCCAGCCACGTACATTGGACAAACAAACAGACGAATAAATGCACGTATCGCAGAACACAAGAATGCCGTCAAAAAAGAAGAAAAAACTTCCTCTCTTTTCCAACACATGAAAGAAACAGGACACGAAATTAATTTTGCAGATTCCAAATTGCTCTTTAACATGGAACATCACCACAAGAGAATAATCATGGAAGCCATCGAGATAGAGAAACACCCTCACAACATGAACAAGCGTGACGACACATCCCGCTTGCCAGACATCTGGAAATTAGCCCTCCCCACAAAAACTGACACCAGATCCAGAGGCACACAGAACGCCATCACCAATCAACCACACCAGACCCAAACCCAGACCCTCTCCACAGATAAATTACAGACACCATCCAGTAGCCAAACCATGGTGGCACCTCCGGATGCTGCACCCCCCTGCAATCCCTACACAGATCTGGCTGACACAGGCCACAAAACCACAGCTCGCCCCTATACACGAAGCCAAGCCAGAGCACAACTAAGTGCAGTACAGCCATCTTCTCAGAAAAACTCTTCACAAAGTTCAAGAGGTCAAGACACAAAGACTTTAGCAACTAATCCACACCTAATGACCCACCTAAGTGGTACTCAGGATATCACTCAAGAAATCACTCAAGATATCCCTCAAGTAATTAAGGAACAAAAGAAGAAAAGGCACACTAGCCTGGGAACTTCCTCTCTGCCCAGAACATTGGAGGCTATACACCACACCCCCTCAACAGTATTTATAGGAACTCAAACACTGAGATCCTGCTCTGTTCCAGTAACAAGAAGCCGAAAGCACCAGCCTGAAGATGACGAGTGAGACCTCGTCGAAACGTCGCCTAGACACCCCAACTTTTACACGGGAAGACACCCGAGGACACCAAAACCTGCATTCCTGTACCCGTGAAAATCTACGAAAGCATATATATATATATATATATATATATATATCGCAGTATCAGCAGAATAAACAGATCACTTGTGACACCATTCCTCCCTTCATCAGTGGTAAAATACGTCTGACTACAACCACAGATTTTTGAGTTTTTATAAAGAAATAATTGATTAAATTCTCATTGATTCTTTGCATCAAATGAGCTTTTATGGCCTTTGGACAGGTCAGGGTGTGGTGCTCTTTTAGCAATAGGGGTACCTTCATACATGCATGTTCATCATCCGATGGCTACAACTTAGTGACTTGCATATGTGAAAACAGCCATGACACGTTAGACTTCTCTAATACAACCTAAGTAGTTCACGCACTACATTTTCAACAGAGGTTGATCCATGAATTTACCTGTGTAATAATGAGACATTGAGTGATAAGACGCAGAATGATTATGAAGGTTTGAGTGGAGCCCTATTCTGCTATGGTCAAGCTATGTTCTTAATTATATTCTAAAAGCCAACTTGACTTCAGTAAGATATAAGTGTAAATATGAACTGTTGTTGAGGTAGTTCGACCCACCAGGGATATTTATATCTTAAAGGGACAATCCTTCTTTAAAAGTATTTATTTCTTTATTTCTTTATTTGCTGATAACGTTCAAAACTGCAAGGCTAGTTGACTGCTATATCAACGCTATAATAGTATCATAGCTTTGGTCTGCCCTATTGTAAAATCTGGTGTGTTAGCGAGGCACAAATCGGCTTATTAAAAATATTTGTCCTGCAATCTAAATATAAAGGTAAAGGGACCCCTGACAGTTAAGTCCAGTTGTGAACGACTCTGGGATTGCGGTGCTCATCTCGCTTTACAGGCTGAGGGAGCCAGTGTTTGTCCACTTCCGTAGACAGTTTTTCCGGGTCATGTGGCCAGCATGACTAAGCCGCTTCTGGCAAAGCCAGAGCAGCACACAGAAACATTGTTTACCTTCCCGCTGGAGTGGTACCTATTTATCTACTTTAACTTTTTGGCCTGTTTTCGAACTGCTAGGTTGGCAGGAGCTGGGACTGAGCAACGGGAGCTCACCCCATTGCAGGGATTCAAACCACTGACCTCCCAATTGGCAAGTCCAAGCAGAACAGTTGTTTGAACCACAGTGCCACCTGTGTCCCCTGTTCTGTAATCTACAAATTGCTAAATTGTTTTTTTCCTGTTGAGATTTAAACTCTCGAGTGTTCCCTTACTAAGCCTATCAGATGGAATTTAGTTAGACTCCATCATCAGCCTTCCATTGGTATAGCCTACTTCGTCAGATGCATGGTGCAGTTTCCTGAGATGCAGGTGGGGTACATTTATGCGTAGTTGCGTGGGAGACAGTCACTGGGAACTGAAAGGAAAGCGTGAGATCAGAGAGAAATGAAATACAGAAAACCACAACAGTGATAATTACAGGCTTAATAATTCACAAAAGATCAAAAACCGTTTTGTGAATCACCTTTGTTAAATATGTAATTATCACTGTTTGCTCCTTTCTGCATTTCGTTTCCCTCTAACCTCACTATTATTTTTTTTACATTCCCAGCTCCCCACCTTGTACATGTAACTCAGGAAAACACATCATGCATCTCCACAGAAGCTTATGCCCAGATAAATTTGGCAAGTCTTTGAGATGCCGCATGGTTTAAGATGTAGGGAATGACCCCATAGAACAGTTTTTTGTTTCCTAAGATGAAAATTTCTAACGCTACGGCAACCTTCTCACCAACAGCACAATGATGTGTGTGGAGTGTGCTTTTCTCTGGTTCTCATCACTAGGATGTAACCTCTAATTCTATGGCTTCTTAAGAGTTTTAAGACTAACATGCCTGTCTCATTCTAAAAATATGTACGGTGACAGATGGTGGTTCACACAACTTCTCTACTTGGGACTTCCACATTCTTTTCCCTCTTTGAACTTGACTTGCAATGTGCTTCCACTAAATTGACCTGTGTTTAAGAAGGATGACCCTTCAGTGCAAGCATAGTGCAGAGATTAGGCTGAAGATCTACCGTCGCCATTAACACAAAGAGCCAGGTTCCCATGCAGATCATATGACTGGATTGTAACAAGAAATCAGGCATACCAAGAATTTTATTAACACAAAGAGCCAGGTTCACATGCAGATCATATGACTGAATTGTTACAAGAAATCAGCTATGCCAAGAATTTTATTTTTAATCAATACCGTATCCTGCTTGTGTCCAAAGGTAGATGATGAACCTGTAAGTTTCTGCCATTTGAATGAAACCAGATGACATATATAAACCATAGTCCTTGATGCAAATTCCTATAGAAAGACTTTTAAAACAGTGTTAATTAAAGGGTGAAACGTCATCAAAACTGCATTTGTGATATAAGGGATTGTTATTTTGACTAGAGCGTAACTAAAATTTATAAGTTTTTGGAACGCAGAAATAAAATAAACCATCAAACCATCAACTATAGCATGTGGGGGGCCACCTAAATTATATAATTTGGCATCTCAATGATTGGTATTACTAATTGTGTTATAAATTGGCATTGTTATAATGAGGCTGTTGGATTGTTGTAATTGAAAACTAATTTTAAACATTATCAAAAGAAAAGAAAGGGTGAAACATAATACATACACAGCTATCGAAATCTGTGAATGCATTAGCAATCTCTTACCTTCCCCAAGAAATGATTGGTGGGCAATGGGTGCCTGGGCTGCTCCCTCCTACTGATAATCTTCTAGAACATTCTGGGCAACCCCCACAGGTCAAACTGCCTCATGTCAAATTCCTCCTGCTACTGGATTTTGCAGGTAAATTCGAGCAGGTTTTCTGAAAGGCTGGGGATGGGGCAATGGCACACGGGATGCTCATCATTCAAGCCATCTAAATAATTTGAAATTATGCCCCTCCTCTCACCCAGCTCAACAAACAGTTGTCTAACAGGCTTAGAGGGAGCAGGATTGCAGCAGAGAGGACAGTGGGAGGGGAGGGTTAACGCATGAGGGTGCATCTGAATACGCTGTGCGAGAATGCCCCCAACAACCAACCAGCCACCATCGAATCTGACCCTCGAGATCAGAGAGTAACCCATGTCTTGAAGTTTCCCTGTATTTGCTTGCAGGTGCTAATTCTCCGAATACCTAGGCTGGCCTGCATTTTCAGCTTTGCATTCAGCCTTCTCCTTATGTGATAACATCCAAAATTAGGCTGCTCTATCTCTGGAAAATAGAGTAGCTTGGTGATGCTATCTTAGGAGGAGGAATCTAGCTGACTCCAATATGTGCCCGTTTAGTTCAGTCCAAATTCCCAGAAACACAATTTGAGATAAACTACCGTGACATTAAGCAGATGACTGTCATCATCAACCCACCATCTTTTATGACTGGGGATGAGCAGTGAGAAGCACAAAAAGGATGTCAGGCAGCAGATGCCCACTTTCCTGGTCACCAGACATTCTGCTACTTTTATTCATTGTATGCTGACATTTCAAAGACAGGCTGCCCTTTGAAAATCTTTCTCGTCCTCTTTCAGGCCTCGGCTGTCTTTCTGTACTGCCTTTGTACCTAAAGATGGGTGAGGGGAAGCTGTGCCTTGTGTCTGGCCCAATATGAAACATATCTCACTGTGTTGTTCTTCAAGGAACTTTGGAAACAAAAGGCTCTGTTCAAAACTTATTGTCAAAGCTGTCAAATCTATTTGTTAGCTGAAAAATTATTAATACAATTCCACGCCCCCAACTCCATTAAACGTATTGGTGTTTATTTGTTGTCCTGTGGCAGGTTCTGCTTTTCAAAGAAATTTCAAACATAATTGAAAAAGATTGACTGACAATATTATTTTTTTGTTGCTTTGGAATAGAACAATCGGCTAACGTCGTAACTTAACGTTCAAAAAGATTTTTGTGAGTTTGGAGGAGTGTTTTGGAAGCAAGACCACCGGTGAATCTTTCACCATGGAGTTTTCACCAGATGCACTTCATGATGGAACAGAACTGGTTTAACAATGCTTAACTGGTGCAATAGGTGCTGGTTGTTTCCCCTTATCAGTGCTACCCTTTTAAAAGTGCTTCCAAAATCTGCAAGTGTTGGGTTTTACTGGGGGAAATTGTCTACGGGTGATTGAAGTCCTGGCTGAGGATGTCGGGACCGGGGGCAAGATTGCAGGGTGGGAGCAGGAACGAGAGTCCAGAAGCCAGGGGTCTGAGGGCCAGGAAGCAGGGAGTCACGAAGTCAAGGGTCCAAGGGCAGAGAAGCAAGGAGTCAAGAAGCTGAGGTCCGAGGATCAGGAAGCAAGAAGCCCAAGGCAGCAAGGCACTAAACAAGTTGCTGTGGCAAAGAGCCAAAGGGAAATGCTGACCTTAAATCCTTCCCGGCTCTTGCCACCAGGTGCAGTGAGTTACCTGTGTGGCTGTGCCTTGCCTCTCCGGAACAAACCTAGGAAGGCCCCAGTCCTGTGAAGCCCTACTGGTCACAGGGCCTGGCTCCTGCACGCACTCCTGACAGAAATTAACTGTTCATCTTGGCTTCAAATAAGCTTGGAAAGGCAAAATGAAAATTATGTCCAACAGATAATAAGTGTGTGAAAGGAGCAGACAAATGAACAAGATAATGTCCCTCATTTGGCCCTACCAAGGCAAATACCAGTTTTCATACCAGTTGTTGGGAATCGCAGGTGAGTCTTGTGATGTTGCACCCAAGTCCTGCTTGCATGCTTCCCACAGACATCTGGTTGACCACTGTGAGAAGAGGAGGAGGAGGAGGGGTAGTTTGGATTTGATATCCTGCTTTATCACTACCCTAAGGAGTCTCAAAGCGGCTAACAATCTCCTTTCCCTCCCCCCCCCCACAATAAACACTCTGTGAGGTGAGTGAGGCTGAGAGACTTCAGAGAAGTGTGACTGGCCCAGGGTCACCCAGCAGCTGCATGTGGAGGAGCAGGGAATCAAACCTGGTTCACCAGATTACTCGTCCACCCCTCTTAACCACTACACCATAAGAAGAGCATGTTGGACCTGATGGGCCATTGGCCTGATCCAGCAGGCATTCCCTATATTTTTAATGCAGAGGTATGTCCTTGTTTATGAAATGCTGTGGCGTTCCATGTTCATTGGTAGCACTGTATAAATAAGTTGTTCATCATAACATAACTGTACCAGCACTAATGATGCTTCTAAGCTACTGATCGTCTGTTTTCAGGAACGATGCAGACTTTTTTTCTTTTACTGTGCAAAAGGATTCAGTACTGAAAAAGAGTCATATTGGGTTTACCTCAAAACCCAGAAGGGAGAATCTGCTGTCACACACAGCTGAGGAAGAGAGGGCATATGTACTCCCCAGCCTCTCATGTGTGACTCACTGCACTGTGGGAATAAAAAGCAAAAAAGAAGGGTCAAGGCAGCCCATAGAGGACAACCAGATGGCTGGAGCGAAATGGCTGTGCAAATCCGAATGGAAGCGGCAGACGCAAACATCCTGAGAGCGTGTTCATCAACACAAACGAGATAAAAGGCAATGATTGCCAATCAAGCTATGCCAAATTTGATCTCAGCACAAATTGCACGAGTGATTACTCTTCTGTTAAAATGGCTTTTGGGGTTCTTAATCCAGAAGCAAAGAAGGATAGCATTCTGAATTTGCATAAGAGGCTGATGTTTAGTGAAGAGCAGAGAGAATTGTAGCTTCTTCTTCTTTTTAAAAAATGTGTCACTTGTTTAATATCTACACAGAAGCAGAGAAGAGGTCGTGAAGACCATTAGTGGAAAATCATGGCTTATGCTGCACATATATTACAGAAATCAGATTTCCCACACTAGTGCTTGGTAACAGCCTTACCTTACTTCCCAATCCATTCTCAAGGCTATTTTCCTTCTCTTCTGTGGTTCAACATATTTACTTCCCCCCAAACTTCTTATTGCCCTCTATCCACCTTTCAGCTTTAGAGACTGATGACAAGATCACTTGCAGTCTTTGTGCTCAGGACATTAGAAAGGTGGGAATAATTCTAGAGTGTTAAGCGACACTCCTAAAGTAAAACAGTATGAACCCTATTTTAGTTGTGTTATATTTGACAAAGCGTCAAATGAGGACCAGATGCTTCCCCTGCTTTGATGTGATAGGCAACAGTATGATTAAAACCTATATAAAATATCCCTCTGAAACAAACCAAAATAAGGTTTCCCAAAGAGAATCAGGATTCTTTCAATGGAACACAGGAATCAACCTTTTACTGACCATTGGTCCAGCCAACTGGGTATCATCTGCTGTGGGGACTCAATACACTGCATGGGAGTAACTAAAAGGTAACTAGGGATGCGGGTAGCGCTGTGGTCTAAACCACTGAGCCTCTTGGGCTTGCTGATTGGAAGGTTGGCAGTTTGAATCCACATGACAGGGTGAGCTCCCATTGCTCTGTCTCAGCTTCTGCTAACCTAGCAGTTCGAAAGCACACCAAAAAGTGCAAGTAGATAAACAGGTACCACTGTGGCGGGAAGGTAAACGGCATTTCCGTGCGCTCTGGCTTCAGTCATGGTGTTCCGTTGTGCTAGTAGCAGTTTAGTCATGCTGCCCACCTGACCCGGAAAGCTGTCTGTGGACAAACGCCGGCTCCCTCAGCCTGAAACGAGATGAATGCTGCAACCCTATAGTCGCCTTTGACTGGACGTAACCATCCAGGGGTCCTTTAGCCTTTTCCTTACCTACAGAAGTAGCTCTCCAGGGTTAGAGGCAGGAATCTTTTCCAGGAGGTGCCAGAGATTGAAACGGGGATATTCTGCATGCAAACCAGTTGCTCTGCCACTGAGCTACTGGCCTTCACACAAGTGTGTATACCACTGAATGTCAAAAGCTGATTGTGCCTCATGAGAACATAAGAAGAGGCTGCTGGATCAAGCCAACGACCCATTTAATCCTGCATCCTGTTCTCACAGGGGGAAACCAGATGCCCACGGGAAGCCCATGAAAAGGACACAGTTGCAATGACCCTCTCCTCACCTGTGATTTTCAGCAACTGCTCTTCAGAGAGATATTGCCTCAGCATTAGTATGTCTGTTAACCAGTGACTGTAAGTTTCCAATTCTTGAGAGTGTTTCTCATCCTGAACAAGGTCACTGCAAGATAACGTCTGGGCCTTTCTTTTTTCTGAGCAATAATTTTTGAGATATATCATCTTGCCTTATTTTTCTAGAAAGGGGTGTAAATTAGATTTTCAATCTGATTTCAGAAATGATGTTATCAAAAGGGAAGTGGGGAAGATGGAAGGAGACTAGTGGATATTGCAGCCATCATTTTAAATGTCCTTCAGCAAGCTGCACTGTAATACTCAAAATGTCACAAGTCTGCTCCTCACAATCTTTAATTAAACATCACATTGGAAAAGGTCATTGTGCTCTGCCTTGCTGCTGCCCACACACTGCTAGCTTGATGGCAGTGAAAGCAAACTGCAGTAAACAAGGTTTCTACTGACATGAAAAGAGCAAGACCAAAGTCCTTTCATTAAGATTTGACACTGTGGCTATAAATGCATGTAACTGTAGAAGAATGGCAAGAGTTTATAGAATGCTTTCTCTAAGCGCTTCACTCATATTATTTCAGTAACTCTTGCAATGGCCCTATAAGGATTGACAAGCATAATTAGCCTCCTAATGCGGACGGCGAATTAATATTGTGAGACAAACGCAAGGCCTCCCATGGAATTCATGGTACAATTGAAATTTTAGCAGGGAACTTCTAGTTCATGTTTTAAACCAGGTATGGGGACCTTTGCACCTCCATGTTTTGTTGGACTCGCTTCACGTCCCATCAGCCACAGAAACCATGGCCAAGGTTAGAGATGATGAATGATGCAGTTTGACAACATTTGGCAGGCCACAGGTTCCTCATCCTTGCATTATTTTGTTTATTGATTTGATTTATATCTCTCCCTTCATCATAAGAGCCAAAGGCCTGTTTGAAGAGGAACGCTGTAGCCTGATACTTAAAAAATATATAATGAAGGCACCAGGCAAACCCCTTTGGTGAGAGCATTCTACAAATGGGGAGCCACTACAGAGAAGGTCTGTTCTCGTGTTAGCACCCTCTGGACCTCACACATTACATGATAGCAGGGTGAGTATATCAGCTGAATGACTTAAGAGGCTGAGAGAAGTAAGTCCTTGGAGATATCATGGGATGGTATTGCCCATGATCTTAGGGGCTGCATCTAACTAGAGAGGGAAGAGGTGTGCTTCCATTTCATGTAGAAACCTTTCTAATCCCAGATGTCTTCATGCATCTGTTGCAAAAGAAAGAGGGTGAAATTGCACAAACCACTCCTGACAGGAGCTGATTTTAGATATATATACCTACACTGAAGGTAGGAACATGATGCCCTTGACATCATCTGTTGCCCAAACAACTACTTCACACAACCTTGTCATAGATGCAACTTGTAAACGAAAACATTTTTTAAACGTAAGGCAGGGTTAAAGGAAAGTGTCTGTGTCTGCCAGCCTTTGTTGCATTTCCTGGCCCCTCTGTTTGGGTGGTTGGCAAAAGGGTCACGAACCCTTGTTCCAGGAATGTGGTTACACTGCCAGTGCTATGTTGTGAGTTCTCTCTCCCTGACCATTGCCTAGGCTGACCAAGGCTGTAGGTTCCTCGTCTCTGTGCTGGGCCATCCAGCTCCTTATGCCCACTTGATATTTTGAAAGGAAACATTTCCCATCAACAGCACCAGTTCTTCATAATTTTATTTAATCCATTGAAAAAAATAGACAGAACTATAAGGTGGGCACATATTGTCAAAGAATATAAAGGTCACATCTCTTTACATAGTCTTGTTTTAGATCCATAGAATAAAAGGAAGAGAATTTTATAGCGAGAGAGACATACAGAGAGAGACAAAGATGATTTATATCTTTAGTGGAAAGGACAAATCTGTAGGTAAGCGTCAACACAACTGTACTATGATTAAGGATAAGCTCTTTCTATTATCTAGAAAAATAGAAGCATCACATTTAATAGTTTCTTTCAGGCAATCAGATTTAAGGAATGAAGAATCTCTTAGCTTTAAAAAATATGCACGATTCACCAGGAAATGTTCCTGCACAAATCCTATTGGAATTCATGGAAGTTAGGCAACAACATGGAGGAACTTGCCCCATGGCTTCCCCAGCCCAGAAATTTGGTGCAGGAATAGGGGCTTTGATGTCCTTTTCAACAAAGGGAGCAGATCTACACATGTATTCCTTTGTGTGTGTACATTTGCTCCTACCATTGATGTAAAAGGTCCTTCTTTATGTGCCCAGGAGCTCTGTGTACACTTTCAAGAGCTCTGTGTACATACCACACTGCACAGTGCATGAAGCACAGAACTAGGCTTTTACTGTTCTTATCTCGTACCAATGTGAAATGCACATGCTGTACGGAAAAACAGCCTCAGTTACATTTCTTTTCCTACTGAAAACTTGAGACCAGACCTGCAGGTGGGTTAACTTGGTATACACTTCCACACAAAAGTTATCTTCTTCTTTTTTTAATATGACAACTTTCAAAATTGCACTTCCCAGAAACAGAAGGCGTTAAATTTGGGGCTCAGCTCACAACAGGATATTTTTCAATCATAATACTGAGAAGTGCATCTTCTGATGGTTAGCGAACCAAACCTTCTGCCATGCAGGTTGCTACAAGAATGCATGGAATTCTAGTGACTGCAGTCTGGTAGACACTTGCGTGGAAAAAGGTCCTACTCAGTGGAACCTCCATCTTAGTAAACGTGCATAGGATTTCACTGGTAGACTCTAAAGGATGCTCTTCAGATGACAGTAATGGATGAATTTCTTTACAAAGAAGAGCTTATTATAACTCTTCTATAACAGGACTGGGCAAATATGGAATATCACATTAATGATCTGTCATTTCTATTTAAAAACAAATGAATGATCAGGTGAGGGCATTGACAGGTTCCCATTATGTTCCCACCACAGCAACTCATGCTGCTGAAGAGAAAAGCTGCCCTTTGGTTTGCAAGACAACTTTCTTCCCCAGTAGTACAAGCACACGTGGTGGAAATGAGAAAGCTGCTCCCATTGTCTGCATGATGGTTCTCTCCAACGTGCACGAATATCGTTTTGTTGGACTTTGGCTATAGAGCCAAGAGAACATAACTTGAAGCCGTCCACAATAAAACAGGTATGAACATGTCAGTTAACTGGAAGCAGCATGAAATGTGTGACAAATTTAAAGGGAAGGGCAATCAAATGGTGCTTTGCAAGGGTTCAAGGCAACTATTAAAAATAAGAGAACAACTCATAACATTAATGCTTTGTTCAAGCCGCTGATGGCTGAACCATCCCTTTCAAGCCATTTCCACCTCCTTCCCAATCTGCTCCTTTCCCCACTGGCTGCAGAGTGCAGTTACACTGCATGGGAAACACAGATTCATACACAGGCCAAAGCTGACCTTTTCAAATTCAAAAGATGGGTATGTTTGGAAAGAGAAAACAAACATCAGGTTTCAGATAACGGCTGGACATTTTGAACTTTGGACAACGTGACGGGTATCTTGGATTCTCCAGGCGCCGGGGCTTTGGTGACGGGGTGTGCATGGGCTCTGATGTCTGCAATTCTCTCTTTAAATTTCTGCTGCAGGTACCTTTCTTCTTTGGAGTAGCTTTTAGCAAACGCAGACATCAGCAAGCAGGCCGCCATTGTGGTTCCTCCGATGCAGAACAATATTGCTCCAGCCAACTTGCATATGTCAAGGGCTCTGTTGAACTGCACTGCACGTGTATCCACCACCACAAAATCTTCTACTCCCAGGGCTTCAATTTTGAGCGGCACAAGAAAACCTACGACGAGAACGATGATCCCTGTCAGCATAAACACCGTCCCTGAGATGAGTCCGACCTAGAAGACAAAGAAGATTCAGAAATCAGCAAAGCTGCGGCGTCAGTTTTTTGCTTTATTGTTTTCAGTCTTAGCTATTAAATCTACGTGACATGTCACTGACATCTGCCATCACACCAATGAAACGTGCAGTGCCATTGTGAGCCCCTGGAGGCTTCTGTCATGTAGAATTCGAGTCGACAGATGATTTTCACAACCTTAACTGCATCCGCAAGCAGTCAATGGATACACAGACAATGGAAATTCAGCAGGGATGAGGGCAGAAATAGGAAGTGTTCATGTCCATAAATAGGAAGTGTTCATGTCCAGGCTTATAAATATGTGGGTTCCTGAGAAATGGGATCTGAAACACAATTTTGGGAGAGGAAATGACATTGCAAGGGAAAAGGCAGTCACCAGTCTCCTGTGATTCCAGAATTTACCAAATAGGGAAGCTTCAAAATGGCAGACATTTGACCTACTCATCTTTGTTCTCATGGCATTAATTTTCCCCTACCCAGATATTATAGGGGAGACTTGCTGAGGCCCATAAATATTTCTAATATTTTCAGCATCTTAGTGTGAAGCAAGCTTAAGTGAATTTTTGAATTTGGAGCACCAGTAGTCAAATTCCTCCAAATGTGGATCTGTTGAGTACTCAGTTCTGTAAAATGGGGAATAATGTATGCCATAACTTGTTACATGGATGAATAATATAATATTTATTTATGCATGAAGGCCGCAACCCAGTGCATAGTGACAGATACCTAAGCTCTGGCAACATCAACAGTATCTGAGCACAAGGCACACTCAGAATAATCTTACCTTTTAAAAAATTAAAATAGAAGAGTGCCAATAAATTCAAATTAAGTTTCTTGGGGTGCGGGGCAAATGTGTGTATGAACTTGGAAAAAAGTGTCATAGTAGAGCATGAGACTCTTAAGCTCAAGGTCTTGGTTCAAGCTCCTTCTTGGGCAAAAAGGTTCCTGCATTGCAGGGGGCTGAATTAGATGACCTCCATGGTCCCCCCCCCAGCTCTGTGATTCTGAATTGAACTCATTCTGAATGTAGCTATGTGATATGGGAAGGAATGGAACCTGATGGAATGGTTTGATTGCCTTTAGTAGTAATATGTTAACTATGCACATCCTTCCTTTTTTTAAAAAAAATGACACTCATTATTATTATTATTTTAATAGTCTGAAGAGATAAAAAGCTGAATTTGGATCAATTAGTTCTGAAAATCTGGATCTGCTTTTGGTCAGTGAAAACATGGTCTGTTTGTTTCCACAATTTTAACACTCCAGAGGACTCTCCCTCATTACGATATACTGACACTACAATGCAGCTCTGCCACTAGGGCAAATGCAGCCAATCAGGGGCTCAGAAAATGTTCTTGTTTGCTGCCTGCCTGGAACTGCAAAAACATCTGGCATCTGGAAGGCCACAATACATGTTTGATGAGACTCCACCTGGCTTTTCAGGTCATAGTTGATGCAGACCTGCTGCAGGAGAAATACTGGATAGCTGTTACCTTCCAGAATGCAGAGCTCCACCTGCTTGGTGATCTCTGGATCTGAAAATCATCATCATACTCCCAAATGGATGCTGTGCAGTCCTCATAAAACTGATGCAGGTAAGAGCGAACTCCATAGCGCTGGTAACCTCCTTCCGGGGTACCCTGCTGCGCCTGCTTGGATGCACAGATGTCAGCATAAGCACTCATCCTTCTCCCCTGCAATGAGAAAGGTCAGACAATGGAGTACCACAGAGGCATGGCACAGCTTGCAGGGAAAGCTAAGTAAAAATAGAGAGGACATTTTGATAGGGAAGATATCCCATGAAGAAAACCCTCCAGGCAATTGTACGATCAGACCCTTCATTGGTCCTGATCATAGTAGTTTCCCCCTTAACATTTCACAATGAAAGCATCAGTACAAAACCAAGCACCTCGGGTTAAAACTATCCCTCTCCCCTTGGAGATGCTCAGAATGCATTGACAGTGGAGAGCACAAGCATAGAAAAGGCTGGGATTAGTTTAGGTTGACCAATTGCTGCACAGAGACTCGAAGGATAAGGGGGTGTCCTCTCATATACCATGGAAATGCATTAAGAGAAAGCAGGAATGGCCAGGTGGCTGAAAGGGTGCTGTTAAAACCCCCCAGAAAAGTTTGGTAATGGGTCCGCCATATACACAATTGCTCCCACAAAGAGGATTCACAGATCAATGATAGATCTCCAATAGAAAATATCAGGTTCAGTTGCTGTGAGCTACAGTTGAAAGGATTTCAGGTGGGAAAGCTGGGTAATGCTATTGTTGGAGACTCTTGGGTCAAGCAACAATTCTGGGCCAGATAGAACAATGATCTGACTCAATATTAGGTGGGCCCTATGTTTGGTACTAGATCTTCCCACTTCAGCAAGAGGTGGCATTGTGTTGGGGGCCAGACACAACCTGGATGATGGGCTGGCACAGCAGAGTCCTTTGCAAAGCCAGTGTGCAATGCTGGGAGGACTGGACAGGAAGAAGGACCAGTGGCAATCTGTTTACATACTATCCTAATATTTCCACCCATCCCTGTTGCCTTCAACAACTCAGAAAAAAAGTAAATCTCCGATAAGTTTGGCTAGCCACAAAGGGTTTTATTTAACAGGGATAGGTTGCCATGATACCTAGTATGGCACCTATCAAAACATTTTGTGTGTGTGTAAAAAAATGGTTTGTAGTAGTATGAAGAAATCTAACTGAGTCCATAGTGAATCAGAATCCGAAAACGGACATGTGGTAACACTGCCCTTCCCACGGTAGCTATAATATGAAGACAGGATTTATAGCCTGCCTTTCTTTCACCATGGATGTGATGCAGAACATGAGTAAACACTTGCCTGTATGAGCATTCAAAGCATGCAAGTGCATTGGCCAGCTTTCAGGTGAAGTTAGCCTACTAGTGATCAGCAATCCAAACAGACACACCAATGACACTATTGCCATACACGGATGAGCCAATGCATGATTTAAGTGCAGTTAAATGTTACACAGTAAGCACAGAATATTTTTTTTATGGCTAAGCACCTTTTGCCAAGGTCCACATCATGTCTGTTTGACCCTCAGTCTGCAAGTCCCTACCCTAGTTGATTCCCCTCTTTGTTTCTACACATAACACCAAGAGCACCCTTTCTCTTGCGTGTACTCTTAAAGGGTAAGGCTGTAGCTCAGAAGCAGTGTGTATGATTTGTGGAGGTCTCTGGCTAATCGGATAGTAAGACTGGGAAGGATCTCTGCCTAATGCCTTGGGAAGTGAGCAGAGGAGACATTACTAAGCTTTTGTCTGAGTCAGACTAATGTTCATAATTTCTCACCTTTGTAAAGAGCTTGACATCCCTCGCTGGCTCTGCTCACAGCCCCTGCCCAGAAAGATTTTGAATTGGCTAGCTTACTGCCTTTGATCATGGACTCATGCTACAGCAGCAGTGCCCCAAGAGAATGACCAGCCCTATGAAATAGGCATTTGCTTAACAGACAATTTATCATACCTGTTGCCAATAATCAGTAGCACTGAATAGTCCTTAAAAGGTTTAACTAACTTGCCTACCAATAACTAAAAAAAAATATTCTGGGTTTTTTTAAAAAAGCTACTTACGTTAATCCATGCGGAACTCAGAAGCAACACTGCGGAAATTATTGTAGTTGCAGCACAATACAGCTGTTATAATATACTACACCATTAGCAATGGCTGAGTGCCAGCCAGAAGCTTCTGCTGCAGAGCTTGACTTTTCTCCCTGTGATGCATTTAGTAGGATTATATGAATCAGAAAGTGTGAGTAAGATCAGCACTGAATAAATTTACCTGGTATCCTAAAAATAGCGTGTGATTTCCTTTTATGAAACTCATTGAGACACTTTGATCTAAAGCAAGACTCCTGTTTCTAAATTTAATTTCTTATAGTGGATAAGGTTTCATGTCCTTTTCCTGTCAAGTCATTCATTTTAGCAGCCAGCTGCAGAACAGCAGCTCTGCATACATTACCTATGGTGGAGAAGAGTGTCAACCTTCCTATTTAAATGATATAGAAATCAGACAGAAGTCACAGAATTGGGCACAGACTGACTGCTGCTGCTGCTATTTCCATCACTATGACAACAATCCTCAAATCCCTCGGATTAAATTCTTTCAAGGTTTCAGGTTAAAGTACATTACGTACTATGTTGGCTGCCTGCTATGTGGTATTTCTCCTACTGGTTGAGGAATGTCAATTCTTTATGAAAGTTTGTTTTCCTGCTGTAAAACACACATTGCTATTTCTTTGTCATGGGCACTCAAGGGATTCCAATACCCTGTAACCCAAAAAGAATGTAGCAGTTGGTATACCAGGGAGACAAACGGTTTTTTTTTTAAGCATGATAATTTCATGTGCACAATGGATAGGTATGATAGCAGTTCAGCATCACTTGGGAGGATCCAAAGTTTCTCCATGCCTGACTTAAAGGATGGCATGAGTAGCAATGTTACACCATTTGTGGCCCAAGACTGTGAGGAGATCCACTGTGGATGTTCCCATTAGAAGGTGCAAACATGGGAAATTAGGGATCATGTAAGAGAGGAGTGGGGAACCTGTGGCTTCCAGATGTTGTAGGAGTCCAACTCTCATCAGTTTCCAGCAACTGCTATTCAGAAGTATTACTGCCTCTGACCGTGGAGACAGGGCACTGACTCCATGCTTCATGTAGCCAGAACATAACCCCCCATCATGGCTAGTAGCCAGGTGAAGTCTTTGTTTCCTTGGGCTTTTTAATTTGTTTCAGTCTATAAGAACTGATGATGAAAATAGCAACAACAATGATGCACTATAATTATTCGAGCAATATGAAGCCACTTTTGTCAGTGTCACCTGACTCTAGCTACAATCCAAAGAAGTGTTGAGTTGTAGAGAGTAGAATTTGCCAGCTATGCTAAAGGTTTCTGCAGTCTTCCCTGCTGAAGAGATAAGCCACATGTTATCCAAATCAACGTTTGTCTCTTCAACCATGGGGCCTAACACAGCAGAAACAGCTGGTGAAGCTCTTAATGGCTCAATATGCTCCTCGCCCAAGTGTACATCACTTCTTTGGCTCATAGCTCTAATTTACAATAGTAATTGTAAATGACAGCTAACAAGAAATGCAACAAAAACCAACCCAGTCAGAATGTGACCACAGCTGCACCAGTTACAGTGGTACCTCGGGTTAAGTACTTAATTCATTCTGAAGGTCTGTACTTAACCTGAAACTGTTCTTAACCTGAAGCACCACTTTAACTAATAGGGCCTCCTGCTGCCGCTGCACTGCTGGAGCACAATTTCTGTTATCATCCTGAAGCAAAGTTCTTAACCCGAGGTAATATTTCTGGGTTAGCAGAGTCTGTAACTTGACGCGTATGTAACCCGAGGTACCACTGTATAAGTTTTCTGATTGTAAAGATATCCACAAGTGTCTCATCAATCTGAAGGCCAATTGGAACATCCTTGCAATTAGTTAATTAATTGAGAAGGTCACATTGCCCTTCTTTTTTCTTCCTTCCATTCTCTTGTCCTTCCTTTACTTGTTGCCTTTCTGTTTTGTTTTGGCTAGTTTATTCTATTTCCTGTTCCCCCTCTTCCCAAACAGATGCTGATGCTGTCAAAGAAAACAGCAACACACATCTGTTTGGCATTGCATGTATCCCCAGTCTAATGCTGGAAGTGGCAGCCATGAGTCAGAAAGCAGTTGATGAAAATCACCGCTGAACAGTGGCCCACATCCTCACTGGTGGGCATTTGTTAGAGGCAGCCAAGCCTTGGGGTGACTCACACCCTCTGCTTGTGAATGACAAGCAGAACCAACCACAGGCAGGTGACATCATCAGCCCATATCTATGTGGGGCACTCTTACACATTCACCAGCTGTGCATGAAAAGGTGGAGAGTAGTAGGGCTCATGCAGTAGTGTGCCAGCTGTGTGAGCCATACCTTGCCTTCACTGCCTCCAATAGCTGCTCACTAAAAAGGGTGGGAAAATCTCTTGGTTTTTAGGTCAGCAGCAGTGTCCATTACTGGCCTCTGTCTAACCAGCCTCAACTGCATGCCAGAAACTATGCATGCTGCCCCAGTTGTGGGATCCACACCCACTGCTGGAATCCATGTGTGTCAACATCTTTTTGCATGTGCGTTTCCTAGTTCACCAGGTCATGCACCCCAAAGCCTGCATCTGCCTACATATTGCCCTTACTACACTGGAAGCTGTAAGGGTTTATGGCTTTAACACTACAATTCCATGATGCAGTGCAGCCACAAGCAAAAGCACATGCGCAGCATGATTAAACAGAAAGTGCCACCATCCTGACAGCAGTCAATACTCTGAGGAGGAGGAGGAGCATGGAGCTTGATCAAGAACGCAAGCCCCACAGGTGTTGAGCCAAGGCCCAAGGCCCTTACACTGAGTCCCTTGAGTCCCTTGAGCCCCAGACTCCCAAACTAGGATTTCTAGAGACAGAACCCACTGAAAGACTAGCACCATTTCCATCAGGCACTGCAGCTGACAGGTGACTGCTTGCCAAGGTAGGCAGCACACAAGGCAGGTGCTGAATGACAGGCAAGAAAGAACTGAGCTCCCAGCCAGAAAGCTACCACTTTAAGTGATACTACATGCATCACTGGCAATCACGCTAGCAGTTTTTGTTTATTTAATAGCAGGTGTGTGGGATCTCAATATTAATCAGGACTGCAGCACACAGGGAAGTTAGAAGAAAGCCTTCTGTCCCCAGCTGTGATCCCAGTGAAAATCACCTCCCACGCTACAATTAATGACAAGGAAAAGACTCCCACTGGCACCAATGGTAACCTTCCTTACCTGTCAATAACCACAGCATTTTTAATCAGAATCATGGGTGGGGAGAGAAGGGTAAAACCTTCCTTCCCTGTGTGTTGTGATCTTGAGAAGAATTGCGCACACACCCTGTCTTTACTGTTAAAAACCACTGTAACCACATGCCTGATTGCCAGTGAAGCATTTATTGTGATATATAGTTTTGCCCTAGTACTCGGTGCTCTTCAGGAATGTGGGGCTAAACCTTGGAGGTGTAGTTTGTCCCAAGGAGGACACAAGGCTTCCGTTGAACTCCAGATATGGTGAACTCCAATTGGAGCTATCCGAGATACTGCAACTCCAGCACATGCTACCTGCCTGCTCCTGTTTGTGGCCAGGCCGACGCAGAATGGACCAAGCAATGGACCAAGGGACTGGCTGAAGTTTGAACTGCAAGAGGATTTTCTCCAAAAACACTTTGGCTGGGACTGGGAAAACAGAATTACCAGCAAAATCCCTGTGAATGGTTTCTCTCATCCCTTAAGTCAGCCTTCCCCAACATGATGCCCTCCAGATGTTGTTAGACTCTAATTCTCATCTGCCCCAGCCAGCATGGCCAATGTTCAGGGATTATGAGAGTTGTAGTTCAACACCAGGAGGGTACCAAGTGGGGGAGGGCTGTTTTCAGCAAGCCCCCCCTCCACGAAGTTTTAATGTCAACTATACAAGCTTCCCCATAGAATCGAGTTATGTGGGATCTTAGAGACCATCTAGTCCCATGGATGGCATCACTTATGAAACTTGTTTCTCTTATGCTCTGGGCACAAAACAGCAGAGACTGTCGTCACAAAAGTATGTTAGCTGAAAGGATGAAGCAGAGCAAAAATAACCCACACTTACAATGGAGAAAGAAGACATTGGAAGACTTCTATTTTTACAAAATAAATGTTGATATATGATGTATTATTTGCTTGCATCTAATTGATTGTTGGATAAAATACAAATCTCTAAGGTTGTCTAAGGATGGTAAGTTACATTGGCCCTTTAGTTATAAGATTTAACTTATCCGGCAAGTTGTAGCTGACACTGAAACTTTTCACAGCAGAATAGCTAATGAGTGAGATCATTGAGAAACAAAGAAAATGTACAATCAGATCTTTGGAACATGCAGCTGCCTGGTAGGTAATCCCTTAGCAACTTCTGTTGCCATGGCAAAGGCTGCCTTGCGTGGATTTTGAGCGTTATTACACTCCAGCAGCACATTGCAGGTGTGATCAGATTTGTGAATAGATAGATTAAATGTTGAGAACATGGTTGCAAAAAGTACTGAATGAATCTTTAATCTATTCCATTATATTTTCATGAGTAACTTGAGAGTATGTACCAGTATAATGTGAACCAGTAACATAACAGAAGAAAAATAGTGATGCTTGTCTCAATCAGTCCAGGGAAATGTGAACACATTAGAGCTCTTTTTAGATCATTTATTGGTCCCCATCAGTATTTCATAAAATGATTCCCCCTCCCCGCCCTGCAAGCAGAACAGACGCAGATGCAAAGGAACTGTGGCTTGAGCTGCGATTCAAAATAAAATATTGACTGCAATCCTACAGCTAAATGTGGTCTGGTTGGCAGGCTTTAGGAAACTGTGTAAGCGTGGAGGGTCCATGCTGATGGAACCTTCCCCAGTATGCCCATGAGAAGTTCTGCTGGTGCAGCTGCCTGCCACTGGTGTTCTGGGGTCAGTAAGGGGCCACAAATGCGGTTTCCCAAGGGGGCATGTCAGGAGTGACCTTGAATCTGCAGGATCCAAAGCCCACTCATTAACCACAACACACCCACAAAATTAGATGGAAATTGCACCAACCCATGGTCTAAAGTAGGCTTTTCACTCCCACTGAAGTCAACAGGAGGGAAAACTAAACACCCTGTCTCCTTCCTCTCACCCTGGCCTTAGTAAGCCAGTAGGGCAATGGATGAGGCACTTGCTCTACCATAGAGTCTCCCTCTTCCTAAGGATAGTATTGCTGTGCCCACCATTACATAAAATTTAGCAGATTTTGGATGAGCACATCTGTGTACAAAGACCAACTTTCTAAACAGAAGATTCTGTTATAGTAGTTTTTACTCCGACAAAATAGAAGAAGGAATTGATAACTGTGGACCAGTCAGCTGTTTAAAAGTTTCTTGTTTTTGAACTTAACATGAGTCTTTTTGTGAGTACTCTTTACTGTTCAGAAGTTTGCATGCAGCATATATCTCACACAGAGTGATTACAATTCATCTATATGTTGTTGCTATAATAAAACTAGAAAAATCTATTTTATACAAGCAGTCCTTGAAAAAAATACTAGTTCTTGTTTGTCGTTATACTTACAGATAATGTGAAAATTGCAATAACTTGTTACCTTCTCATTTTTTAAGCTAAAAAGTAAGATTGACTTTAATTATGTTAACCCACATGCCTTCTGTGAGGACAGCAGTCACCTTAATGCCACAATCCAGGGCATATTTACCCCTTCACCCTTATCAAATGGCTAGGTGTTCAGATGACCTTCACTGACATGAAACAGATAATTCATAGAATGCTATCTTCAAAGATAATATACAAGTAGAGCAAGTAAGAGGGAATATTTTTCTGAGATTTCTTTTTTAAAGAAAGCATTGGCAGGCTGTCCTTTTTTGCACTGGAGAGGGGGAAGATGCAGCCTTAAGAGCACAGGAAATGGTTTCAAAAATGGCAGGGAATTATTGTTGCTGATTCAGCGGCGACTGTAACCTTGCAGGTCTCCACAGGTTTGAGTGCTTATGCACTCTGCTGTTACAGGGAGAGAACAACATCTAACAAAGTAAGGCCTTGAAGGCTGACTACCGCTTCTGATGCCCATGCTTATTTGTGCTGCCATGTCCTCTACAGCAGTCACTATCATAGAGGAAGTGCTAACAGTGCTGATCACATTTCCCTCAGCATGCTGGGTTTTACACTGGGAAAATGCAGTGTCCTACAAGTTGCCCTACACTTCTTCAAGGAAGAACATCTGGATCCCCTGAAACACTTGAGGAACCACATGCATCTCTCCAAACAGTGATCTGGATAAGACCTGATGAATGTCAAGTAGTCACCCACCCACTTGAATGAGACATTTAGGGCAAGGGTGAGGAATACCCCCTTTTCTCTTGAAGCTCAAAGATAATTTGTAGGGAGCTGCATGCCAGTGGTGGGCATGACCTGAAGGGTGCCATTTGTAGCATTGCATAGCTATGTGTGTATGTTCTTAACCTTTCTTCCATTTATCTATCCATTCCCCCCTTGCCATTAACACATGTTGGAGCAGATCGCTTGCAATGGGATTCTCCCCCCATCTTTTTGGCTCTGTCCATTTCCTCAAGCAATTCCCAGAGGGGTGGTCCAGAAACCAACTGTGGGCCTGCAGCATCTGGAAGCCCACCTGAAATTAGCCTGAGGGCCATAGGTCTTTAGAAGCCACATGCTCAGCTCTTTGTGTGAAGGCATCTTAACACCTGCCACATTTTGCCATCAGCTTATGCAACAATCTGTTGTTTACAGTAGCACCCCAACAAACCATTGTGGGAGGTGGGAAATCCTCTATAGGATTTCATATCCTCTTCTCTGCCTCTGCCCCATCAATCCTCTTTAAAAGTCCCCCCCAATGGGTAGGCAGGTCATTGTTGAATACTTCTTTGACAAGTTGCTAAGACGATTACCAATAAATTATAAACTCAAGCCATGTTTTGAGAGACACACACAATAAAGAAAAAGTCAGTCAGCTTCATTGACAATAAAATGATTTACCTTTGATTGGCAGACTTTAATGATAGAAGGCTACAGTTTCCTTTGGGGTCTGACTCACAGAACCAGGGCTGAAAAATGGGGGAGGGGGGGAAAAGCTGGGGATACAATGTTACAGGCTTAAAATACATGGAACATGAGAGTCAATAAACTATTGCCTATGAAGAAGGAAGGAAGGAAATGGAGTATGGGGTGTTAGGTTTAATAATAATTAGAAATCAAATTAATACCAATACTAATATTTTTATGTAAATAGCACCTTAAGGTTTCAAGGAGGGTCACATGATGTAAAAAGTAAATATGAAAATCAGTTAAAACAATGTTTAAAAATGTGCAATCAGGTCGCTGGAGAACATTTCTTAGACAAGGCACAAGATAAATCAAAAGCTGCCTCTAGGCCCGGCCAGCAGGGGCATTTGCCGGCTCGTGTCCTTCAGTGCTGTCCCGCGGCTTCCGCGCGGGAGCTCTCCAAGGTGCTGAATGCCAATAAACGAGCCAAGCAACAGTTTCAGCGTCCCAGGCACTCTCCAGCCTGCAAACTCGTGCATTCGTTCCTTATGGTTTTTTTTATTAAACGTTTTTAAGAACCTTCCCCTTTCTACCTGCCAAGTAAACAACAACGGGAGAGGACACTTTCCTCCACTTTCCTCCAATGCCCCCCGCGCACCCTTCATTTCTAACCATTTCGGGACTCTTTTATCCTTCTAGCCCCAACCATAACGCAACGCCTTCCTTCACATCAGCAAATCCTTGGGAGGGGAAGGGCAGTCTGCAAGTTTAAAAAACAACAAAAAAGCCTTCTAGCGAAGGGTGAGGGTTTTTTCTCCCCCGGACGGAAACTCGCCGCCCAAGTTGCAAACACTGTGTCTACATGGCTCCTCCTAAACGCAGAGATGAGCCCTTCTCTCTCCTTCTGTAAAACTGCTAGGACAGAGTATGCAACATGCAGTGAGCACCCGCTCAAACGCACACGCATACTTTGCAAAAACGGATTATTCGCTCCCTGCCTCCCTTGCGGACCCAGATCTGCTCCAGAAGCTCGGTTTTTCTGTGTTTTTATTTGAAAGTAACGCGCAGGGTTAAAAAACAAACAAACCAGAAAAAGCGGCGGAAGCGAACGAGCAGTCTGCAACTAAGAAAGCTCCGGGTTACCTGATCCGCCTTCTCCTCCACCTTCCTTGCCGGGCGAGCAAATGCAGCTGGGTTAGCCGCAGATCTCTCGCGCGGCTCCCATCTCTCGCCTGTGCGTCGCTCCAGCCTCAGACGCCACGTATTATGGACACCCGGCGAGCTCGGCGCGACCCGTGCCTGCGCACTGAGAGCCGCCGGGTGCTGCGCAGGAGGCGGAGCCGCCGCCGCCACTTCCTCGAGCGGCTCAGTAGGACTCTCGGCTGCCTTCGGTCTGCAGGCCTCGCTTGAAAGACGGGACTGCGGCTAGACAGTCCTAACCCCATTTAGCAGGGAGGAAGCCCCGTTGAATTCGAAAGGACTTACTTCTGAGTAGACACGGTTAGGAAGGCGCTGGGAGAAGACCCGCCTGCTGTTCGCTCTTCTGATTCGCGTGCATAAGAATAATAGAATCGTAGTTTGGAGGGACCCCAAGGGTCATCTAGCCTAACCACCAGCAGTGCAGGAATCTCAGCTAAAGCATCCATGACAAATGGCCATGACAGATGGACAGATTCAGCTATGGCGTCCGCCATTAGTCACAGACGTCATGAGTTATAGGGGCCCTTCGACATTATTATTATTATTATAATCAATCAATCAATCAATCATTGTGTTAGTAGCCCACCTTTTCTCCAAGGTGGCATGCATGCTTAATTATTATTATTATTATTATTATTATTATTATTATTATTATTATTATTAATTTGAACCCCACCCATCTGACTAGGTTTCCCCAGCCACTCTGGGCGGATCCCAACAGAATATTAAAAACACGATAAAACATCAAACATTAAAAGCTTGCGTACACAGGGCTGCCTTCAGATGTCTTCTAAAAGTCAGATAGTTGTTAATTTCCTTGACATCTGGTTCTTGACACAGGGCAGGTGCCACTACCGAGAAGGCCCTCTGCCTGATTCCCTGTAACCTCACTTCTCACAGTGAGAGAACAGCCAGAAGGCCCTTGGAGCTGGACCTCAGTGTCTGGGCTGAACAATGGGGGAAGAGATGCTCCTTCAGGTATACTTCTCCTCCTTCTCATTTAATCCCCACAACATCCCTTTAAAGTACAATTTAAAATCATGCACCACTGAGCACAGCATGTTGCAATTGCTACACCAGCCTCTCTTTTGTCTCTGGTGAGATGCAACATCTGGAGTCTTAAAGAGTCTATACACTCTACTATAAGCCAAGGACTTCCTGCTTTCACTCTCCCCAGCCATTCAGGACTTGGATAATAGGCAATGCATTGCCAAAGGAAAGGTGATCCTTACCATCACCATGATTGGAAAGAAGAAGAAGATATGTACATAGCATGTATTACTAATTTTGGGGGTAAGCTGAAGCCGCTGTCAAGGTGTAATCTATAAAGCAGGCTCTGGGACAAGCTCCCTTAGATGTTCTTACAGAGATCAGATGCTCAGACTGAAGAGGCAAAGGAAAAGAGGAAAATATGACCCTGCCGGCCGCATACTGCATCTAACAAACTGGCAGGTTGCTCTGCTTCCTGGCAACTGGTAACCATCAATGGCCCCCAAGAGCAGCAGATGACTAGCTCAAGGCAACTGTTGGCTTTTTCTAGTAGATGTACGGAGAGCAACTGAGAAATCCAAACCCTTGATCTTTGTCCTAAAGGGGATCTACATGGAATGGAGGTGTCTTTCCACCCGGCCTTACCCAGTTCTGCTAGACTCCACCAGTGGGAGAGCTCTGCCACTGTTGGTGAAGCACTGCTAGTGAGGAACACCACAAACCACCCTCCTAAAGGCAGACAGAAGCTATCACTGGCAGCATCCTCACCAGCAGTAGCTGGAGGAAAGAACTCAAAGTGATATACGAAAAGAAGGATTAAAAATGGATATATAACAGGAATAAAAGCAACCTGTAATACTTACAATCATATGCATAAAAGAGCAAATCCAACCCTACCCACCCACCGCACTAAAAATATTCAGAGAATTAAACTCCAAAGGCCTGGGTGAATTAAAAGTGTTTTTACTTGGCACATAAAGTATTTAAGTGTGGCTGCTTCATTGACTCTTTCCTCCTCATAAAATTGTTCACTGGGACTGTGGCAAGGAAAGAAAGAATTAACCCCCATAGTCCTGCTTAATCTCCTCCTCCCATGCATGGGCACTATTAACAGTAAAAACAAAAAGGATGGGGCCCTAGCTCATTGGTAAGAATACCATTTGCATTCAGAAGGTCCCAGTTTCAGTCTCTGGCATTTCCTGGTAGTGCTGGGAAAGATCCCTCTCTGAAACCACAGAAAATGGAGCCTCCTGCTGCCAGCGCGCCGCCGGAGCACAATTTCTGTTCTCATCCTGAAGCAAAGTTCTTAACCTGAGGTACTATTTCTGGGTTAGCGGAGTCTGTAACCTGAAGCGTATGTAACCCGAGGTACCACTGTACATAAATCCCACACTGCTGGGAAGTAATATAGTCATCTGAGAAATAAATAATACAATACATTATAAGCAGAGAATGTCAGGTTATGTATGAGCACATAAGGTTATTTCTTTGCCCCAGATCTGCAGCATCAGAGAATATAGAGATAGTATCTCAGTGTTACTTTCAATACAGAAATAGGTTTCTTAATGGCTGGCTCATTGTTTGTTTGTTTGTGCGTTGATATCCTGCCTTTAAGCTAATAATAAACTCAGGACACTTTAGAAATAGAAATCACATCAAAGATTAAAATGATAAAAACAAACAACATCATAAAAGAGGACATCACACAGAACAAATGGACTTTGTAGAGCAGGGGAGGAACCTGTGCCACCCCCACCAATGTTGTTGGACTCCCCATCAACACCAGTCAGCACGGTTAATGGTTAGGATGACAACATCTGGAGGGTCACAGGTTCCTTATCCTTGTAGTATAGAACACATCTGGATCCTGCTGCTTGAGAATCATTCATTTTAGTATGGAAGCAGCTCACTGAGAATAACAAACTGAATGGCCCTAAACAGGCAATGCCAATGAGATGCCAAGAAGAGTGGAATAGCACAGAGGGCATTTCAGTTATTCTCCAAGGCAACCTTGCCCAGCCTTGTGCCTTGCAGATGCTTTGGACTACAAGTCCCATCAGCTGTGGTCTGTGATGGCTGATGCTGATGGGAGTTGTAGTCCAAAATATTTGGAGAGCAATGAGTTGCTCTGAGGTTTCCTTGTACAGTGGTACCTCAGGTTACAAACACCTTGGGTTACAAACACTTCGGGTTACAAACTCCGCTAACCCGGTAGTAGTCCCTCGGGTTACAAACTTTGCCCCAGGATGAGAACAGAAATCGCGTGGTGGTGGTGCGGCGGCAGTGGGAGGCCCCATTAGGGAAAGCACACCTTAGGTTAAGAACAGTTTCAGGTTAAGAACGGACCTCCGGAACGAATTAAGTTCATAACCCGAGGTACCACCGTAATCGTATCCTTAGCACATATCTAGAAGAAAAGTCTCCATTGATCATACCAAGCTTTCTGCATCTTTATATCTTTTTTTATAGAGCAGGTGTAGGGAACCTTTGGCCCTCCAGATGTTGCTGAACTACAGCTCCCATCATTCCTGCCAATGGTTATGCTTGCTTGGAATGATGGGAGTTGGAGTTCAGAAACAGCTGGAAGACCAAAGGTCCGAGGCAGTCTTAAATCTAACAGGTAAATGCTGCTTTTGTTCTGTTGGTTTTCCCAGAGACTTTCATTTTGTTGTTGCTGTTTTCTAATGTATGGTACTAATTGCCACTTCAAAGGAATTAAGCCTTTGCAAAATAATTAATTAGCATTTCAAAAACAAGCCTTAATTGCCTCATTTCTGTATGTTGAACACAAAGAAGTAGGCTCTGCGGAGAATGCAATTAAATCCCGCTGCTTGAAGGCCCTTTTCGTGTTGGATGATTAACATGACGGTAGGCTTTGACTTGGTTAATGGGCATTTGCTACCTTAATCTGTTGAGTTGCAGAGGAACCTTGTGGTTAAGCAGAGTCCTCTTTTCAGCCTCAGGTGTGACAAGTAAGATGGTAGCAGAGTGTTCATAGGCTGAAAAGGTATTCAGGCCACTTTCAGGCTCCCAGTACATTTTCGAGCATAACTCAAAGTGTTGGTGCTGACCTTTAAAGCTCTAAATGGCCTTGGTCCTGTATACCTGAAGGAGTGTCTCCACCCCGATCGTTCAGCCCAGACACTGAGATCCAGTTCCGAGGGCCTTCTGGTGGTTCCCACACTACGAGAAATAAAGCTACAGGGAACCAGGCAGTGGGCCTTCTCATTAATGGTGCCCACCCCGTGGAATGCCCTTCCATCAGATGTCAAGGAGATAAAGAATTACACAACTTTTAGAAGACATCTGAAGGCATCTATCAGGAAGTTTTTTTTAATGTTTGGCATTTTATTATTTTTTATATTTTGCTGGAAGCTGCCCAGAGCGGCTGGGGAATGCCAGCCAGATGGGCAGGGTATAAATGATAAAACTATAATAATATTATTATTGTTGTCTAACTGAATATTGCATCACCTGACAAACCCCACATTCTATATTACCCTTTCTCCACTTGGGTCACATGCACACCATACACAGGTGGTAGTATGTTTAAAGGACACACTGGGTTTCATAAAGTATGTGAAATGAAGGCTGCAGTCTTACTTGGGCGGCGGTAACCAACGTTATCAGCTATAGATGTTGCTATGTTCCAACTATCACTAGCCCAAGGGAGCATGGCCTAAGGTCAGGGATGATAGAAGTTGGAGTCCAACAGCTTTTGGAAGACACCGTGTTGGCTACCCGGGTGTTAAGTCCTATTGAAATAGATTGGACTTCTTAATAAATATGCTTAGCATTGCAATGCCTTGTGTGTGTGTGTGTGTGTGTTATTTGCATTTCCAATTTCATTCACAGTAGCATTTGAAAATTTTGCAAAAAGAAACCATTGTGGTGCATTTCACTACAGATAATGACTACGCTGTAGACCTGTTTTTTGTTTTTGTTTTAAGTACTCTGCTAAGTGTTTTGGTTTAAGAAGCAACTCCAGAAAAAAGTGGCATCCTCAGCCTACATTCATTTTGTTTTCTTAGCCACAGAGAGCAGAAGCTGAAGGAATTATCTTCTGCACATTTTGCACATCCTGTTCCGTTCCTGTTCTTCTGGTTCTTCCTTGTTACACCTTCTCAGAAGCAATTTTGGAAACCCTGGAGGCCTGTGCTGTGCTGTCTCATTCTTGCTGTAGTAGACGATCAGACAGTATGCTCTTAGCCCCTTGACTCATAGGCTGCAGTCCACTAGACACATTTACCTGGATGTAAGCCTCTTTGAACTCAGGCTGGATCTACAATGCTAAAAACAAGTCGTAAATTAAATCGTAATAACAAAAGGAAAAAAAAACCTATGTAAAATCGCATAGACAAATTTTGTGCTCTACAGCGCCATCTAGTCTCGGATCTTTCCAACAGAGTTACAACAATATAACTGACTGAGTGTAGCTGAATCCTCAGTGGGACTTACTTCTGAGTAAACATTATAGAATAGCCCTGTTAGTCCTTTTGAAATTTCACTGGAGTACTACCATATCTCTGATAATATCCAGGAATCTAAGAGAGATTTTCTGAAATTTTAATTTTATTTTAAAGAAGGGGTCTGATTCAACCTGCTGGATCAGAACAAAGGCCTATCTAGTCCAGCATCCTATTTTCCACCAGTGGCAACCAGATGTCCATGGGAAGCTTGTAAGGAGAACAAGACGCCAAAAGGTCTTTCCTGCTTGTTGTGCCCCAACAACTGGCATTCAGAGTCGTGTTGACTCAGCTTCTGAAACTAGTCTAGGAGTCTTGGTGGCTAGTGGCCACTGATGGCCTCACCAACCAGGAAATTATTTAATCCCCTTTTCCTAACATTCACCTTACATCAAATACCTTAACATTAAATAGCCCAAGATTTATCGGCCTCGCCTCCCCTTTCCCCTTTGTGTTTGAGGTAGCTGGCTGGATTTCAGGAAAATGTTCCAATTGAGGATGACAAGCAATATGGCAAGAGTGTGCATAAATAGCAGTGTTCCCTGGCCAGTGATTTCTCAAGAAAACTTCATAAGGAAGGGTGTACCCAATGATCCAGGGGAGAATACAGTGGAGGAGTCAAGCCCAAATTAAAGCTGTCCTGTGACAGTTGGCACGGGAAGGCTGTGGACATACTTCAGAACTGTTTGTTCTTATAGAGAGGAAAACCTTGAAATACCAGCCTCTCGTTTTTGATTGATTAAGGAAGTCCTCGGTAGGAGACCGAGGCTTCCTGGGGTTTTATGGATCAGCGAATGCCAATTCTACGGAGGGCAAATATTATGAAAGGAAGTTTGTTGCCAAGCAAAGGGCTCTCTAAAAATGCAGCGCTTTACACTGTTTAAAGGGGCATTTTGCAATCATTCAAAGAGGCGAAAACTTCTGCTTCAAGGGAGGAGACAACTTCTTTAAAATAGTATCGTTTTAACGGTGTAATTTACCAAAAATAAATAACTCCTGCATCTTTAATTAGCGTTACTTGCCAAACATGGTACTTTGCCATGCAATTAGTTGTAAAGCTAAAGAGAAGTGATACTGGATTTCCATTTCAGTGCAATATGAAGAAACAAGGGGATCTCTCTGTAAGGCCCTATTCTGAAAAATAGCTCACACATCCTAGCCTTGCCCCCTAGCACCCGGATGTTCAGTGTGAATGTCTGCAGAGGGGGAACCTTTAGTTATGTAGGAAGGTTCCCTCCTTGAAGTCATATGTGTTGAATGGGCAGACACCAGGGGGACAGAGCAGCTCAAAATGCATGGCACCGGGAGTGTGAGGGGTACTGCCACCTGAGGTGCTTGCCATTTTACCATTTTACAGATTAGATGCTTTGAACCAACCAGTTCAAATTCCAGCATGGCAAGAAAAGCCCAAGCCCATTTCCCTGTTGTTTAAGTGGTTGTGATGCCTGTAGCACCATGGGATTCAAACAGATGAATAAATGGAACTGCAAAGTTTCCTCTTAGCCAGTCGAACCTTAATAGGAACTGGCTCTCCTCCCACTCCTCCTAATCCTTCAAAAGTGCTGAGGAATGCACACACCCGACTCCTCTGTGACGGAGGCTTTTGCCTGCCTCCCAGAGGCTATAATTGGGAACCGTTGGGGACCATTTCCTACTTGCTGACTCATCTGTGTCCAAAATAAAAGAAGGTTGCATTTTTTTCTAGGCCATGGGAAATCAGCCCTCACTTTTCTCCCTTGAAAAAGTTGGTTTCCTCCCCCCCAATAGAAACAGGATTAATAATGTTTTCACTGGCTCCACAAACCACAGACAGCATCACATAATCTGCAGTCCTTCAACCCCTTAAATTAGTCTTGTCACCCATGAATATGGCACACTAATCCATGCAGCAAGCATTTGAAGCCATAATCCTCTGAATCGGTTGGCAATTAGATTTTAATGTTTTACAACCTGATCCCAGGCACATTTACTCAGAAGTAAGTCTTATTTAGTTAAATAAGGCTTATTCCAAGGTAAGGCTTCAACCTTATGATAAATTACATATAGGATTGAATTTGAGCCAGGGTCTGCTCCCAGTGACTGGTCTGGCAACAGAAACATATTAAGTAATAATAGATAAATTCATCTGAGCAATATGTAGAGGAATACTCTTCTTTTTTAAATCACACTGAATTTCTAGATCCATGCACTAAGATTTTTATTTAATCTTATAAATAAGATTTATATTTATATACGACCTAAGTTCTGAAGTCTCTAAGTGGTGTACATAAAAAGCATACAATGGTTGAAATAAATTCGGATTGATCATAAGGACTGTGGTGGTGAGACCTTTCACATCAGAGAACAAGACTTCCTAGCCATATTTGATCTCTGAGAGCTATTTCTTTAGATATCCATCTTAGACTCTATGGCAGGTGTGAGGCTTTCCAGCTACTGCTGATCTACAACTCCCACCATCCCTTGCCATTTGCCAATCTTGCCAGGGCTGATGGGAGTTGTAGTTCATCAGCATCTGGACGTCCAGAGGTTCTATGGATTGTTTTATGGATGATCTCTAGAGTCCTCAGGTCACTCTCTGGATCTAGCCAGTGTTTCCTTCCTTGTTGCACCAAACCAGCCGGCTGAGGCTGAGCAATAACATCCTGCTGTGAAGCCCCATCAAGCATTAATGCTCTCTCCCCATAATGGCACTTACAGACATTAATGTGCTTGAGAGCAGTTGCTTGAAACAGTGCTAAAATAGAAAAGAAAAGCCCAGCACAGTAATGGGGAAGAAAATTGCCCCCTTCCTGCAAGAGTGCTATTTCAAGCACATCAAAAGGGCAGCAACCAGGAGATGCAGGTTGTGATTTTCCTAAAGGTTTCTCTGGCTGTGACCACACAAAGATAGGGGGTGTCTTGGGAGCCAGAAAAAAACAATGCTTGAGGGAGGTGGGGGACCCAGCCTGTGGGCTAGCAATTCAGCACCCTTGCTCTAGAATTATAGTGCAATACTGCACATGCTTATTTGAAAAAAAGTTGCACTGAGTTCAATGCGGCTTGCTTCCAGGTAAGGTGCAATCCTAAACAGAACAAACTTCATTGAACTTTGTGGGGGTTATGTGTAAGGAGGATTGCATAGGATTGTTCCAGATCTTGATTTAAAAGCAACAACTGCTTGAAGCATTTCATATAAGGTGCACAGAAGTGATGGACAGTCAATACCACAATAAGCTAACTGGAACTCTGTAGAATTGCTCAAAGTCAGCGCCAACAACACTGAACTAGGTTGTCATGAACTGGCAGGACTTCAGGGAGGAGGTAGAGGAGGAAGAGGATCCCGGCGAGGGGTGCAGCTGGGAGTGGGTCACACAGGAGCAAGCTGGGGATGAGGAAGGAGAGCTTGGTGAATGTAGTACTCATGGGGTGACAGGGATGATGAGGGGCCAGGGGCCAGTGCACAGGAAGATGAGCAGCGGGGCCCCTTGCCAGAGCCAGAGAGGCCCCCATCCCTATGAACATGGCAGGTCCTGAGACGTAGGGAACAATGGGAGGGGCACACCAGGAAGCAGAGGCAGGCCTGCAGCTTAGTTCACTAGCTGGCCATGTAGGGAAGGAGGCATGTGATTCCTCAGCTGGGGCAAGCTGAGAGCAGGTGAGGTTACATGCCTCATCAAGCCCAGATGCTGCAATCAGAAGACACAGTATAAGAAGGCAGCAGAGCTGAGGTGCTGTGTCTGCTCAGCTTGCCTTGGATATTCCTTGGACCTTCACGGATTTCTACTTTGGGTGTGACACTGGATTGCATCCTGACTTTGGACTTGGATTGACCCTGAACCTTGTTTCCTGACTTTTGGCCTTCGGCTTTGGATCTTGGACTATGGACTTTGTGGATGCTGATCAACCCTCGGCTTTTGGACTTGGTCTTGGCACCGTCAGTCTGTCTGTCTGTCTGTCTGTCTGTCTGCCAGGTAGGCCAGGGGATCGGGACACAGATGAACCAATGGTCTGACTTGGTATGCTTCCTATGTTCTTATGATTAGAAACTAATAATGCAGTCCTATCCTTCCTTCATACACCAAAAATGTAAGTTTACAGGAAAAGCAGCTCACATTTTAGATTTTAGGGCAGCGTTGACTTGTTTGCAGATTGTGAATGGTGGGGAACATCTGGCCCATTCTAACTGGGCTTAGCAGGATTCTTCATTTTCCTGCAAGTCTATTTTCTGCAGACCACATTCATTTACCCCACATCTGACAACATATGTGATATCAGATGTGGACAGGTAAAGTCTACAAGGGAAGAAACAGGATATTAGTGCTTTGAGACGGGTGATTGACAGATGGGTGGTCCTACCTCCTGTCAAAATGGGGGATGGGGTGGTGCAGATCCAGGACCTCTGGTTGAACCCTTTCGTATTTATTTGATGCGCCTCCTATTTAGGTTTCAGTGCTGCTTGAGGAAGGCAGCTATCAAGCGCCAGAACTGTCTAAGAAGCCTTGAATTTCTTTAATGATAGAACTCAGTCTTCTACTGTGATCTGATAATTAAGTCCTTCAAGGTAATTGGATTACAGGAGGTAATTATCTGGCAGGATTTTAAAACCTCATCAGGTGTCCAAAGGCTGCTCTGGGAGCAAAACTCAGAAACTGATGGGTTTTCCTGAGGGAATCTGAAGATTTACAAATCACACCTCAAACCAGGGGTAGGCAGCCTAAGGCCCGGGGGCCGGATGCGGCCCAATTGCTTTCTCAATCTGGCCCATGGCTGGTCCAGGAATCAACGTGTTTTTACATGAGTAGAATGTGTGCTTTTATTTAAAATGCATCTCTGGGTTATTTGTGGGGCATAGGAATTCGTTCTCCCCCCTTTCCCCCCAAAATATAGTCTGGCCCACCACATGGTCTGAGGGATGGTGGACCGGCCCATGGCTGAATAAGATTGCTGACTCCTGCCTTAAACCACACATTTAAGAATGTTGAGAATGAAGCCCAATGTTAAAGAATGTTTTCCTCAAAGAAATTCAAATTTGCTTTTTAAAAATAAGTTCTGCTTGCAGTTGCTTATTTTCCCCAGTCCTCCCTATCCTCTTTCCTTTTCATGGTGGGGTTATTGCCTGTTTTTTGACATTGCAAAATGACTTGAAGTGCTTTGGCAGTATGTATAATATCTTTTTTTAAAAATAAAATATTTATTGAGATTTTACAAAAAACAAAAGTTTACAGAATGAAAAAAAAAACATGTAAGAAGGAAAAAATAAGAAAAAATACAAAAATTACAAAAATACATAAAAAGGAAAAAAATAAAGATTATAAGATAAAAAGAAAAATTAAAAACAAATCCATTTTTAGTATCTTTAAACTCATTTGCTTGTTTCGTTGACCTCTTCACACCTCCCCTTTTTCTATTCCCATTTACATAATCAAATCAGCAAATCCTTACCCTCTTTCATTTATCTTAACTCTAAATCTTAACATATTATAACTATATATTTTCATATATTATCAATCCATTTTTGTATATTCTTGTTAACTTTGTTGCTAATGCCACTTATTTTCAATCCAACATCATTTTAACATTCATTAATTTTACAATATTTCTGCAAATAGTCTTTAAATTTCTTCCAATCTTCTTCCACCAGCTCTTCTCCCAGGTCTCGGATTCTGCCAGTCATTTCCGCCAATTCCATATAGTCCATCACCTTCATCTGCCACTCTTCCAGGGTGGGTAAATCTTGTGTCTTCCAATACTTTGCGATAAGTATTCTTGCTGCTGTTGTTGCATACATAAAGAAAGATCTATCCTTCTTTAGCACCAATTGGCCGACTATGCCCAGGAAAAAGGCTTCTGGTTTCTTCAGGAAGGTATATTTAAATACCTTTTTCATTTCATTATAGATCATCTCCCAGAAAGCCTTAATCTTTGGGCACGTCCACCAAAGGTGAAAGAATGTACCTTCATTTTCTTTACATTTCCAACATTTATTGTCGGGCAAATGATACATTTTTGCAAGCTTGACTGGTGTCATGTACCACCTGTATATCATTTTCATAATATTCTCTCTTAACGCATTACATGCCGTAAATTTCATACCAGTGGTCCACAACTGTTCCCAGTCAGCAAACATAATGTTATGTCCAACATCTTGTGCCCATTTAATCATAGCAGATTTAACTGCTTCATCCTGCGTGTTCCATTTTAACAGCAAGTTATACATTCTTGAAAGTATCTTAGTTTTGGGATCTAACAGTTCTGTTTCCAATTTTGATTTTTCCACCTGGAAGCCAATTTTTTTGTCCAAATTATAGGCCTCTCTTATTTGATAGTAATGAAGCCAGTCTCGCACTTTGTCTTTTAATTTCTCAAAACTCTGCAATTTCAATTTGTCGGCCGTATGTATAATATCAATGCTGTAAGTGGATAAACAAGGGATGCAGCTGGCGCTGTGGGTTAAACCACAGAAGGTCGGTGGTTCAAATCCCCGCGAAGGGGTGAGCTCCCGTTGCTCGGTCCCTGCTCCTGCCAACCTAGCAGTTTGAAAGCACGTCAAAGTGCAAGTAGATAAATAGGTACCACTCCAGCGGGAAGGTAAACGGCATTTCTGTGCGCTGCTCTGGTTTGCCAGAAGCGGCTTAGTCATGCTGGCCACATGACCCAGAAGCTGTATGTCAGCTCCCTTGGTCAATAAAACGAGATGAGTGCTGCAACCCCAGAGTCGGTCACGAACTGAACCTAATGGTCAGGGGATAAACAGGCAAGTTGGTGGCACTGGCGGGCTTTTCAGGTTCCATCTTGAAATCACATGCAGTTATCCTGTAATCACTGAAAAGAAAGCATTGCATAATTTAATTTCAGCATAATGAATGTCAATAACAATCTGTACTGCCTAATTGGTACTTGGGTGTAGGTTGTTCCCACTGAAAGTAGCCCATGACCTCAGTCAGTTTATGCAGTGGTTAGGCAGCAAGATCCCTTTGAAATATATATTCACCTACCATGCCTTGTCCATATTTGTGATGGAGATGCAACTTGTGCTGCTTTCCACCATTGTTTGATCCCTTACCCCACCCCACAAAAAAGTTCCAATTATTTGATCTTACTTTGTTTACACTGTGTGGTCTTTTTCAAAGTCCCTGGAGAAAATCCTCAAGGCTGGTGTTTTATTGAGGGTGTATTCCACAACGTGTTATTGACACAAGGAGCATGCACTAGTGGTAGATTTATTCTGCTTTATTAATTGCTAATCCTTCCCCAATGTTGCCACATTATCTAAGCCCGTTGGGGATATAGTATAATGAAAGCAGGTCAAATACCAAACCAGAATGCATGCGATATAAAAAGTGGTGGGATTTTTCCACCCCGTTTGTACCCTTGAGCAGCTAATTTAAGTCTCCTCCCCCCATCGTAATTAAAGCCTTCCATTTCTGATTGCAGTGTTCTGAGGTGATATTTGGTGCTTTTATTTTTGCTATTTTTTGCATTTTTGTTTGTGTGGCTTTTTCATTTTTTGTGGCTTGTTTTTCGTTTTATGATTGATTGTGTGACTGCAGCAATGGATAAAAGTCCCCCCTCCAAACAATGACTATCATCACTGCAGGTGAGAAAACATTTTCATTTTTATCATCTACAATACTGTCTTATTTATTTTATAGTACAGAACATTGATTATTGCTTTCATTTTATGGATCAATGGTATCGTTCGATAGTAAAACTCATGTTAAATTGCAGTTTTAGGGGTTATTCTCAAAAGTCTGGAACGGATTAATCCATTTTGCATTGGTTTCTATGGGAAAGTATGCCTTGGTTTTGGAACGCTTTGGTTTTGGAACAGACTTCCGGAACAGATTAAGTTTGAGAACCAAGGTACCACTGTACTTGTCTATTCATAGAATCATAAAATTGTAGAATTAGAAGGGACCAAGGTATCATCTAGCCCAACTCCATGCAATGCAGGAATCTCAACTTACTTAGAAGTAAGAGTCACTGAGTTTAATGGGCCTTGCTCCTAGGTCAGAATTATAGGGTTTAACAGGTTCAGCACATCCTTAACATTCAGAGAAGTACAAATTTCCCCTTAGTGACTTTGGGCTTTAGCTGAAGGCCAACTCTAAGGTTGCCTCAGCAACCTAATCCTTCAACTTCTTTTTCTCTGCACAAGGTGAGAATAATTTCCTGCTTGTCAGCAACAGAAAGATTAGTTTTGTAAGAGGCCAGTCTACTAATAAATTATTACTCCCACCAGGAAAGAGAACTGGACTGTTTTACCTAAGTTGTGTCCCTCAATTTAATTCATTTTAACACCTTTTGTCTTAACCTATGAGATTTTGGGGAAGAAGAGAAGATACAAGTTCTAGGTGTTGTGGATGCTTAAAGTAACTCTATGCTGAAATGTAGATTTACTGTATGCAGCGCTTGACATGGGAAACTCTGGCTATTGTTTCAGAGTCTTTTCCCATAGTCCGATCCTTTGCGCATCTACCTGAATGTAAATCCCACTGTGTTCACTTGCCTAAGGGATGAGAGAGGAATTTTGCTTCTCATCGAAAGGCGAATCTACTCAATTCACACCTTCCAAACCGTTACATGAACCAAAATGCAGCTATCCTTTGAAATTTGCACTTCTCCGAATGTTGCAAGGCAGTTCTCCAGCCAAGCAATGTGTACCAAAAAGCATATATCCAAGGTAACTCATGCATTAAAATGCATATATTGGAGAAAATAACTCACAGCAATGTATTTGATTAAGAGAAATTGCTTTGTGAAAACGTTAGGCGAATGTGTATGCGAGAGGAGAAATTTGCACGGAAATGCTGTTGAATTTGAATGAGGACTTAAGGGGGGAAATCACAAACTTATGTGGAAAGCTGAATTTAAGATTGGGTACGCAAGAAACTGAGAGAACATAAAGCAGGTAGATGCAGGGATCCCTTTGGGGGCTTAGCACAATATCAGAATTTTGGACGGATCTAGCCAGAGGGTAGGGCTGGTCCAAGACATTTTGACACTTAAGGTGAGCCACAAAATGGTGCTTCCCTCCCTGCCAGAGAAGAAGGGGTGAATGAACATCTACACTGGGTTATGCTGTCCCTGTGAATCCCGCCACCTGAGGCCTCATGGGTGACCCGGCCCTGTTTACTGGTACATGAAGGTATGGGAATCAGCCCTACTAGTATCTAATACAATCATCCTCCATTAAGAAGGAAGAAATCACTTTCAGTTTAGATCATACCTCTTCAGTGGTTCCTTTGATTTTCTGTCTTGTTCTTAGTCTAATGTCAGGGCGTTTCTGCTCATGTATCAAATCTAACCTTTCTGTTTTGTTTCCTGGCCTATACACTTACTCAGACAACCATGGGGACAAACTGAAATTTGCTTTCTTTGGTCTCATAGTGGTACTCATTTGCAGCTTAGCTTTTCTCAACACTCCTCCCATAGCTAGCTACAACTCTCTACATTTGTTATCTGTTCCATTATCTATCTGCTCTTACATTTTCTACTAGAAAATGCCTGTAACATTTGGCTGGCTGCACTCATCTAATCTGATCCTGCTCCTGCTCCTGATCTAATTTAGCTGGACTGCAGCTCAATTTGTGGTCCTCCAGTTTTTTGCCACTTCTGGAAGGAAGCACTTGCAATGTGCAACTAACTATCTCTTATTTATTCTGCAGTCATAATGAATTAAAAAATAATCATGCAGCTGCTCAACCACAGCTCTGGTGTTCTCTTCCCTGAAATTCCATTGACATAAATGCATTCTATTGCTCATGCAATATTTCAGTGGCAGGGCTGAGTCTGTATTTTAGGTCCTCTTATGATAGCTGCAGGTTTGCTTGGTCTTGTATGCTGAGAATCAGCATTATTTTGTCTTCATGCCTCCCAATCACAACCACACCATACCTGGAAAATGCATTGAAAACACAGTTTCCTTTTAAGAACCATGGGAACTGTAGTTTTCTTCACACAGGGCCACATTTCCAAGTGCCCTTAAACTATAATTCCCCATATTCTTTGGGGGGACCATGTGCTTTAACTGTATCTTAATTTATTTATTTTTGTGGGTAGATGGGGGTTGTCAATCTGGGAAGGTAGCCCATCTAGGAGAAGGAGAATTCTGATCTGAAACCTGCACAGCCTCGTGGCTATATTCATTTGGGACTCTGTGGGATTTGTTTACAATCGCACATGACTGGGGCCAGGCTGTCCATCTGGGATCACATCCACACTCATACATTTAAAAGCACATTTAGTGCACCTTTAAAGCACATGGCTTCCCCCCAAAGAATCATAGGAAGTGGTGGTGGGTAATCAACCATTCCCAAGATTCTTTGGGAGAAAATGTGTATTTAATCACCTCCTGGCAAATAGAAGGGGAAGAAATGGAGGCAGTGAGAGATTTTACTTTCTTGGGTTCCATGATCACTGCAGATGGTGACAGCAGCCACGAAATTAAAAGATGCCTGTTTCTTGGGAGAAAAGCAATGACAAACCTAGTCAGCATCTTAAAAAGCAGAGACATCACCTTGCCGACAAAGGTCGGTATAGTGAAAGCTATGGTTTTCCCAGTAGTGATGTATGGAAGTGAGAGCTGGACCATAAAGAAGGCTGATCACTGAAGAATTGATGCTTTTGAATTATGGTGCTGGAGGAGACTCTTGAGAGTCCCATGGACTGCAAGAAGATCAAACCTATCCATTCTTAAGGAAATCAGCCCTGAGTGCTCACTGGAAGGACAGATCCTGAAGCTGAGACTCCAATACTTTGGCCACCTCATGATAAGAGAGGACTCCCTGGAAAAGACCCTGATGTTGGGAAAGATGGAGGGCACAAGGAGAAGGGGATGACAGAGGACAAGATGGTTGGACAGTGTTCTCGAAGCTACCAGCATGAGTTTGACCAAACTGCGGGAGGCAGTGGAAGACAGAAGTGCCTAGCATGCTCTGGTCCATGGGGTCACGAAGAGTCGGACACGACTAAACAACTAAACAACAACAAATGTTCAATGTGGATGTTACTTTTTCCTCATCTTTATAATGGTGAATATCAATGACTTCCAGCAAAAGATAGTTGGGAGGATGCGTTTGAGACCTACTATAAGGCACCTTGGATGCTAACAGCCACTATAGAAATGCTGAATGAGATTGCAGTTTTGTTATTTCTTGTGTGCCATTTTCCTCTAGATATACAGCAGGATCATTTCTGGCAAAAGGAAGCGATCCCACCAATTAGCTCATGGGTGGGCTGGTATCTCAGTTGTGCTCTCTGTTCCTCTTTTGTTCTTGGAAACAAAGAGCTCCTCACACACCTGTGGGTGGTAGATAGCATTCTTGAGGAGAACTGCGGTGTGGTTAGTGAACATGTGCGCATCCAGCTGGGGGTTCATTGAAAACTGGAAAATCACTGTGCCTTGTTTGTGTGGGCCGTACCATTAACTCTAATTTTCAAAAGGACAACAGCTCCGCTGGCAAGATTTCACATCAGGAGAGGGTTGCGGAGTCACCGTCTAGCGCCTGTTGCTTTCTGTCTGGGTGTTGCCATGGGCACTGATGGAGAGAAAGAAACACTGAACATCAAAGCACTGAAAATAGGAGACAAATAATCTTGATAATGCTTCCTGTGGCCCATTTAAAGGGAGGCGCTGCATTTGTCTTTTATGGTGGTGGTGGTGGTGGAGGGGAGAGAAGATGAAGCATACACTATGGTGCTTAAATGTGGCTTGTTTTGTGTTACTGAGGGCCCGATTTCTCAGCACAATTGAAATTGCTTTGGCTTTGTGTAAAGGCCATAGCTTAGTGGTAGAGCACATGGAAAGGCCACGAGATTCAAATGTGGCATCTCCAAGTGGCATCTTTTGGGAGAAAGCCTAGACCCTTGACAACCACTGCCAATCTGTGTGGATACTACTGAGCTCCATGGGTTTCATTTGGTATGAAGGCAACACCTCACTGGTTCTGCTTTACATCCTGACTGGAATTTGCCCAACTTAAACTCTGATAATGCCTCTTGCTTGTCTGGATGAAGGATACAGAGGGGACTGTGAATGTGTGCAGAAAGTTACCTACTCTACGTACATCTAGTGCTCTGTCCATTTTTCCTGTAGCCATGTCAGGAGTGCTCTGATGGTGTTTTCTGCTTGGCAGGGGGTTGGACTCGATGGCCCTTGTGGTCTCTTCCAACTCTATGATTCTATGTCCACTGCTAGCATGCGGCCCTCTGAATGTTGTCCAGAGGGGAATGTTGCCTTCAGTCTGGAAAAGTGTCCCAACCCCTGTCTTAGACCATTTGGGACGAGGCTGTCTGAAGCACCATGTGAACCTGTATGAGTATCTTTCTGAGCCTACCATCATTAGGCTGGAGGCACAGGGCCTTCTCAGTGGTAGCCCCATGACTGCGGAATTCCCTCCCTTGATTGGCATGCTTGGCCCCAACACTGATGACTTTAACATAGGGCTTGATGAATGTTAAGATTCCAGTTACAGGTAGGTAGCTGTGTTGGTCTGCTGTAGTTGAAACAAAATTTAAAAATTCCTTCTAGTAGCACCTTAGAGACCAACTATGTTAGTTATTGGTATGAGCTTTTGTGTGCACATGAAAACTCATACCAATACCTAACTTAGTTGGTCTCTAAGGTGCTTTGGAAGGATTTTTTAAAATATTCCAAATTGCTTTTAATTGATATTAATGCAGGTCCTTTGTCCTCTGATAGTCTCTTAATGTACTTTTTCTGTTGTCTTTTAACCTTATAGTATTTTACTCCATCGATACTTTTTTGTTGAATGCTGTGATAATTCTTGAATATGGTACTGTGTGTTAGATAATGCTATTACTATTTTATTATTTGAAATGTTCTATTTTGTTTTTTAACCTGTTGGGAGCTGGCTTGAAAGGCAGCCTATAAATATTTGCTTTTATTATTGTATGATTCATTGATAATTGTATGATTGTATTGTTGTAACCTGCCCTGGGGCCTTATAATGAAGGGTGGGTAAGAGATCTAGTTCATTTGTTTATATCTCAGGAAGCTTATTTTGGGTAGCAATGTTGAAATCAACCCTACTGAATCCGTTAAACACTCAAAACAGCACCTTTGTATGCCAAGTAATTTTTCTTTCTACAGCTCGATAAGCAAATCTGTGCTTCTGAAGGGAAGGCTGCATTAAATCAACATTAGATATGCTGTGCTTCTCGTGATGAAATGTCTTGGGAGTCATCTTCTGCTCCCAGTGTACTCATTATCAAAACCAGCTGATTTCAACGACAGGGAAGCAGACTTAGGGCAGAGCCATACATTTAAAGTGCACAGCTTTCCCCAAAGAATCCTGAGAACTGCAGTTTATTTTATTTATTTATTTTAAATAATATTTATTACTTTTGAACCTTCCAAAAAAGAAAAAAAGAAAGAAAAAAGAGACAATAAAAGAAAGGAAAACAATACAATACAATATATAAACAGTACACAACACAACATTAACACAATAAACTAAACAAAGCAGAGCAAAAACAATTTAAAACACACATCATACCATTTCAATACCCTATCTTTCATTTCCTTGTTTCAACGACCTCCTCTCACCTCCCTTTTTGTATTCCACTTCTAATAATTGTTTTAGCAATTCCTTTCCATCTTTCTCTATTTTCTGTCATATAATTATCTTAACATATTTTAACCTTATTTTCCATTAATACTATATTACTTATTTGTACTTAATTCCTTATAACATTTCTACTAAAGCCATATAACTTCATTCCAACATTTTTCTAACACTCATTAATTTTACAGTATTTCTATAAATAGTCTTTAAACTTTTTCCAGTCTTCTTCCACCGTCTCTTCTCCCTGGTCTCGGATTCTGCCAGTCCTTTCCGTCAATTCCATATAGTCCATCAACCTGGTGATCTTCTGTCTGAGGCTCTTAACTCTTTTCCAAGTCCCTTCTGTAAGTCTTCTTCATATTTATACATGCACTTTACTTTGTCTTCTGCTGATCTTGTTCTTATTTTCCTTCCTTTGATGCTGAAGAGTAGATCTCAGGGAAACTCCCACCTAGCAATGTTTTTATTCCTCTGAGAACTGCAGTTTAAGGGTGCTGGGAATGGTAACCCTGTGAGGTATAAAAACTACAGTTCCCAGGTTTCTTTGGGGGAGGTCGTGTACTTTAAATGTGTGGTGAACGTGCTTTAATTGTATGGTGTGCATCTGCCCTTACTTGGCACATCGTTAGAAAGTGATTTTGAACTTTAGGAACTGTCCACGAACAGATAAATTACTCTGTGGAGATCGCAGAGTCTTTTCTTTTGGTGTTTTGAAACAGTCTGAGTTAAGCAACTGGATATTAGTTAGGTATTGTATATGTCAGTGCTATTTTTCTAGAAAGAGGTGCCAGAACTCGCCATAAACACCTCTAAGAATGGCTATGGCGGCCACCTGAGAGGTGCCAGAACTGAGTTCCTGTGAGTTCCCCCTGTAAACACACACTGGTATATGTAGTGATTTTATACCCTGACTTTCTTCTTCCATGATGGAACTCAATACACAGAAGTTCTCAGACAGTCTCTCATTCAGGTGCTGGCAAGAACCTGCTTAGCTGTAGCCTGACTATGTGCATTCAGGTTATGCCTTGGGGCTAACATATGCTCATTTAGGACAGGTAGGAAAGGTGATCCATTTGCATGGGCTCAGACCGGTTGAATGGTTGGTGTCACCTGACAACTGTCTTAAAACATGGCAGCTGCTGGAAAATCTGTCCATTATGCTTTGAAATCTCTTTGAGCAGAGATGCTACTGGAACATAAGTGTGTGGGCATCTTGGGTTATCTTCACAGACTGAATGTTTTGACTTGCCTCCTTTGGGATCCCAGTACAGAAATAATTCCTGAGGACACTGTAGGTACAATCGAATGACTTGCACATAGTCAATGGTAAGCTAAATTCAGAGGAGACCCATTGGAATTAAGTTAGTCATGGCCACCCATTTCAGTGGGTCTTCTCTGAGCAGGACCTGTATTGGATGCAACTCAGTGCTTGAACTCCCCCCCCCCATATTCCCTATATTTTTATACATGTTTGAAAATCCTGGCATTTATCATATCTGCTCTCTTAGAGGTAAACTAAAGTTTACAGGGTAGGGACCAGTCCTTCCAGTTTCTGTTTGCATTCAATCAAAAGCCCTTCACCAAGCTGGTCTAACATTAGTCAATCCTGCTCCTGGGGTTACACAACTTATCTTTCATAAACATCACACTTCACTGCTGTTCTGAATGAGTAAAGGGATAGTTTTATCCAAGGATGAATGGTTCAGAGTAAGCAATTAAGTGCTTTTGACCTGGACCTTCTGCCAAAAAACCAGGCACATGGAGAAATCCAAGTGGGAGACTCCCAATCCCAATGTTTCAATCAAAGCTAGCATGGGCATATTCTATAGTGCTCATTCTGGAAGATTGTGTAAAATACTTTACAAAAGTCTTTTGACTGGCCTTGGACTGGAATGAATTGCAGCCTCTCTTTTGGACTATTTCAAACCTCTGTCATCCTCTTGCAAAAATGGATAAGTTTCTTTTATTCCTGGATCCGGCATGGATGACAGGCAGGGATCACGACACTTCTTGCTTAATTGCCCAGTTGCAGCTATGACATCCAGACTTGCCTAAAATGAGCAGGTGTTGCTTAATGCCTGAAACTTGCACCCTTGCTATAAGGCGTGAGACTCCAAATACGTCAGTCTTGCCTCTCCCCCCACCTCCCAAGATAAGGACTGCCAAATTAAATATAAACTCTTAACCCAGTGAGAATCCTCCCCAGTTAATTGGGAAGATTTATAGGCTTTCGCGGGAATGTTTTTTAATTTTAAATGTCAGTGTATTCCCCAAAGGGAAAACATGATTTCAGTTGAAGTCATAATTGGACCAAGGGCACTTTTGGTGAGAGGAAGGATACGAGGAGAGTCATAGGGTATAAAAAGTCAGTTTCATAATATGTGCATTAGATGCCTCTGAATACCAGTTGCTGAGGACTGCAAATGGGGAGAACCCTGATACCCTCAAGTCTTGCTGGCAGGCTTCCCATAGGCATCTGGTTGGTCACTGTGAGGACAGAATGTTGGACTAGATGGTCCTTTCAGCCTGAATCAATGAGGCTCTTCCTACATTTTGATTGATTCAATCTACAGCCTAAGAATGGAAAGATGAGATTGGATCTGCTCCTTCTCTTCACCATCACAATTGACTTGTTCACCTGCTTCTTGCTCTGGCCCAGAGTGGATGAGCAGCTATGGTGAGGAGTAGCAGCTGCCACTGCCTGCTTTTTCACTGGCTCTCTTATGACGTCCAGGAGCAGCAGAAGGTGAGAACCATGACAGGGACTTGGGGACAAGTAACCAGGACAAATAGATATTGTTTAGAGTGGTGCCTTTATGGACTGTCTTTTATTTGAAAAGCCTATTTTTCTTTTTATGCTTGGGTTGGTGAGGATCAAAATGTACCTTTAAAATGACATCGTTGATCTTACATTGCTAATTATTTGAAAGCAGTGTCTACCTACAAGCAAAGCATGCTAAAATCCAGGAGTTAGCCAACTTAGTGTTTTTGGACTCCAACTCCCATCAGCTGTGGTCAGCATGGCCAAGGGCCAGGGATGATGGGAGTTGTAGTCTACCATCTGGAGGGTACCATGGTGGCTGCCCTGCTTACTCACTGGAATGACTTGTGATTCGGCTAGCACAGATCTCCCACTTTTGCCCCAATCCAGTGAATAAGAGCTGCATATGGAAGCATATTCTGTGCACAGAATTCATTCTCTGAACAGTGCACATAAATGAGATGAGCACCTAAATGTACATCTACATCCCATTACTTCCAGTTTATCTGAATTCAGATGCGCATCCTCAGCTATATTCTGGTGCATCTATTCCTGAATTAATATGAACAATCACAGTTGGACAAGGAAGAATGTGTGTCCCCCCGCCCCACCCGTATGAGCCATATTTGAAAAAGGTTGACTATTTTGTGAACAAAAAACCCAGCAATGATTGCATGGACCTGTCCTTCGGCACTCTAAGGTATGGTTTATCCACACAAAATCTGCCTGGACACCAGAGCTTGGAGCAATTTTATAACCCACCTACATATGCAGAAATACTGTAATTCATGCCTCCAACTTAGTCCTGTACCTTATGTCTGGCCTGTCAAGCCAAAGGTTTAATAAACTGCTTTATTACTACTTCCCTGGAGTGTACAAGCCCTAGTGCATTGGTGGCATGCTTGCTATAATCATTGCTTTATCATGTTTATGTGCTCTGGGTTGTGTGTCTGATTTGCAGCAGGTAGCAGGTCCATGCTGTGGTTCCAATCAAGCCCTGGGAGGAATTATGGAGAAAACAAAGATTTATAAAGGAGCACACTCATCGATCTAAAATATCCATATGTCACCACTCAGTCATTCAACATTAATTAACTTGCAGATTGTTGTATAAATTGCCTCTCTTGGAACATATTGCTTCATATTATGAAAAATATTTAAGGAAAACCGTAAGGGGACGAAGTTATTGGATGGGGAAACCAAGGAGGTGAATTAAATGGAGTATCCTGGACATGACTGGCTGGAATAGGAGCACTCTAGATTGAAAGATTTGTTGCTGGTCCCACTTACATCACCATATTACCAAATATACCATCATCATCACCCATAAAAGCCAATACTTAGTTTAGTCGTATTATTTCCCTCCTTTGATCACTTCTGCTCTTTCCAGCGCTTGTGAAGCAATAAGTGGAGGGACTTTGTGTCAAGCTGCCATTTGAATCTTATCAATCTCTGTCTCACATTGGAGCAGAGAAAGATCAAAGCAGCCAAGATCGATTGTGCCTTCATCACAACTATACCAAGACTCTGGAAAATGTTCATAGGTCTCTAAAGATGTCACGTGTTGCACATAAATTCTGGATATCACATTAAAGATGACAAATTATTCTTAGAGGTTGGAAGATCCAGTGCTGTGGGTTAAAACATCAACTCACAAAGGCCAGAAAAACCACTGAAATATGTGCCTGGCATACAAAGTTGTTAGTGGCTGTAATAAACACCTTACATAAGAATTGTCAGGGGGCAGGGGGGGAGAGACAGAGAAGGAACAGAGGGGGGAAAACACTTCCATTTTCTACTTCAGGATCAAGATTCAATGTAGCTGTTAACCAGTTTTCATTGCATCTGACACAATGGATTTCATGTCAACCGGTTTTATGCAGCTTTTCACCATGTGTCCTAAGTAGCATCCATTAGAATCTTTCTTGTGGTTTCCATAGCAACCCATGCCGGCTGGTTCAGTCACAGGTTTGAAGATGCTGAAACGCACTCGCAGCCAGAGCCCATTGCTCTGGGCTTAAGTTGTGTCTGCTCTGATTCTCTGCCCAGCCGCATGTTTTTTTTTACACAAAGCATCACTCTTCATCTTATGCAAATCATGAAGGACCATGTTGTCTGCAAACTCCTATATAATAATTCTCTTGAAGGTGCCTCAACTTTTCTCTGGCCAGACTTGGCTCAATTTTATTTGCTCGTTTTAACACCCTACTCCAGTCTGGCTGTTGCAATATCATAGCAAGATGGCTGGGGGGCAGGAGGGCGGGAAGCTCAGCAAATGTAAAGGGCATCTTTGCAAGTGGGGCTCTAGTTAACACATCTACCAAATCAGTGACCTGGTCTTTGGAAGCAATAAAATATTACGCAAGCTGAGAGTACCAGGGAAAAAGTACTGTAGGGATTCTTGGCTTAGATTTTCATGGAATTTATTGGTACTTACTCTAAAGTAATGGTGTATGGAATCACCATTGATGTATGGATATAAATTCTGATCCTAGTCTGGCGGTTACTGATACCCTTCTGTGCTTTTTCTTTATATGAGTTTCTTGTAAACATATCAAGTCCCATTTTTGTTTTACAAGTATCTGTTCTACTTTGTTTCTTTTTTTGTCGTTTAAGCCATTTACTTTCCAGGTTATGGTTTTCAGTTTCATTTTTATTGATTAAAACCCTTTAATTATACAGTTCCTCTGTATTTTCTAGTCCTTCCTTTCTTCTGCCTTGAGGTTATTTAGTCAAATCTAGTTAATTGTCTTTGTTGTCCTGGTTACTATTCACTTCTCCGTCCGACTCTGAGGTTGCTGATTTATTATTTGTGTTGTTACTATTTGGATTCTTTTCTCCTCCTAGTTCCTTCCAATATTTCCTCCAAAAGACATCTGCTTTCCCCAAGGGAAGAAGGCTCAGAGCCAAGGGATTGGTGGTGGCATGATGCATGGTCAGAGGGAGAAGAGGGAGGAGGAGGTGTTAGAAGCTGAAGAGGTAACAGGGCTTAGTGAGCAGGAAGAGGCTGTGGCAGAGAGAAGTCCAGAATCAGAGGCAGGAGCTGAAGCAGGCGAGTGGGAAGAAGGAGGCCAAGAGGCAGAGATGAGTCAGGCTGCTGAAATTGGGGCCTCTCCCCCTCCTGCTGTGGCCAGCTCCTCTCCCCACTGGTTTCCCAGGACCAGAAGAGGGATGAGGGAAGAGGAGAAGCAGAGATAGGTGCGTCGGTGTAGTCTCGGATTGCTTGGAAAGGACCCGGAGGAGGAGGAGGAGGAGACTTAGGCAACTGTGGGAAGGCTTTCATGCCCCACAGCTGCCTCATAGATTTACTGGTGTGAATTGCTGTGCTCACTAGGCCTGGCCTCCTGACATGTGATTTGTTGCCAACATGCTCTTGACTCCTTCTCCTGACATGGCTAGTAGCTCCACTGAGCTGCCAAAGTGGCCTGGGAAAGTGGGCCAGTTTTGGAACCTTCCGTACCACCTCTGATACAAACAGCAACTTAGGCATAAACAGCCTTCTTAGCAGTTACAAGAGCAGTTCTGCTATGCTGCACTTCTAGGGGCCAAATGACGTGTCATTTCCAAAACACAAACATTAAATAGCAGCTGGTCAGCACCCAGATCATGGCACATGTGGAGTGTTTAAGTCTTTCTTTTCATGTTGTGGTCCTTATGACAATTGAACAATGTTAAACACAGCCTCACACAGCAATTCAAACACCAACAATGCCCAAAACTTATAAAAATATCCATGTGTATGTGTCATTTTTGCAAGGAAAGGGTTAACTCTCCATGCCACAATTACAGTTTCAATTTTCCCCACCTCCAGCTGCTATGTAATGCTTTTTTATATAAAAAACCCCCACATAATTCAAAGAAAGACATTTAGCCTAACCTGTGATTTGGCTACAACACTTTCCCTTGTTGTTTTTCCTTCCTGACCTTTGCAAAAGATTATCTTCTGAGGAAATGTGTTCAGTTTCAAACAGGGTGGTAAAATGCTGTTTGAACAGAGGATGCCATAGTGGCTGTGTTAAGACAATATTGCCTGAAGTGGTTTTGAGTGATAAAATTTTGTAGAGAAGAGTCCATTAACGGGGCTGTCAAATGAGATTGTTGGAATTGAGCAGCTGAGATTGGGAGGCAATTTAGTTTCTTGCAATCAAATCCAGACGCAGCTTGAGTTCTATATGTATTTCAGAACTTTAGAATTCTCTCCAATTCCTCCTAGCACCGCGCGTGCGTGTGTGTAAAAATGTTTCCTGCTGGGAAAAGGCAGCCATTAGTAAAGCAATGATCTCGCAGAGAGCTTTCCTGTAAGCAATTCCTCATGCTGCTCTCTAAAATTTGAAGCAAAGGTAAGAGTAGCAGTGGGAAGGTTTTATCCTTTTTCAAAGTCAGTACTGGATTTTATTCTGCAAATGGCTTTAAATCTGCACACCTGCCATGATTATACTGCCCTGACACAGCATAGACATAACATGACAATTCTTGTGTACAATTCTTGTGGACAATTCTTGTATACACAATTCTTGTGTATTTTGCAGGGCTTTGCTTGGTGGAAGCCTGTTCTTGTTTTATGACAATACAGTGGTACCTCAGGTTACATACGCTTCAGGTTACATATGCTTCAGGTTACAGACTCCGCTAACTCAGAATAGTGCTTCAGGTTAAGAACTTTGATTCAGGATGAGAACAGAAATTGTGCTCTGGTGGCGCGGCAGCAGGAGGAGGCCCCATTACCTAAAGTGGTGCTTTAGGTTAAGAACAGTTTCAGGTTAAGTACGGACCTCTGGAATGAATTAAGTACTCAACTAGAGGTACCACTGTATTGCCTTGTGTATATTTCTGGGGGGTGAGGGGGTTACCCAACCCATTCCCCACCATTACATTTAAGTGTAGAGTAAGTCCGCCAACGAATTCTACATCAAATAACAAATATTTATTGATTTAATCATGACATTTATGTAGCACCTTCTCCTCCAAGGAGCTCGGGTGTTTGTGTATATGGTTGGTTAGGCTGAGTGACAGTGACAGGCCTCAGGTCACCTAGTGAGCTTCATGGCTGAGTGGGGAACTCAGGGTGTTTTCACTGATGTATCAAAGCATGCAGATTGTCTTGTGTGTTCTGACTTTGGTTACTTGTTACAAACGTTATTTAAACAAGTATTGGGGTACAAGACTTTGGCTGCAATCCTAAAACACTGACCCAGGAGAAGGAAGACTTGCTGAATGCAGACTTGCATAAAATTGCACTGCAAATGGCATAGCTGCTATGTACTAGAGGAGGGGGCTGCGGTTGATATTTTTCAGGTCTTCTGATGCTCCCCAAATGGGCCAAGCAACCCTAAAGGCACATTTCTGAGTGTGTCTTAGGATCAGCTTTCTTTATGACTGTGGAATGTCCATAGAAACCAAACCGGCCCTGGTTTGGGGAAGGGGAGGATGCAGATAGTGTGGAGGAAATTTTAACTTGATACCAGGGACATTATTTACATGAGGTCCTGTTCCGAGTAGATCCCTGCTATCCACATCAGCATGTTTTTGTACTGAGTGGGCTTTGAGGTAAGAAGAGGTGCATTCTTTCCTGGATTGGCTCATAATTCCATTCCCTTTTGTGGGCGGTTCTGTCAATGGAAATTACTTGCTGAAGCCATCTTGCTTTTTGACAGAAGACATTTCTGGTGGTGCTGGGAGCCTTCTGCTTCACCTTAAGGTGCCTCAGCTGATGAAACAGTGACTGTAGCATTGCAGTTATTTATTTCCAGCACTTAGGTAATTCCAAAAATACAGAGTCCATTAATAAAATACAGTGTTCATTCATAAAGCAGTAACATAACTCTCCATTGCTACATATTGGTTGTGTATTTCAGCAGTTGAACGTACAGGTTTATGGCCATGCTGTAGTGTAGTGCTTATGCGAGTGTGAATAAAAGGTGGCTGGGCTCATCGTCCGGGGGTTTGGGGGGGGGGAGAGGTGATGAAACTGATTTCCAATAAGTGCCCCCCTTTATTTCTATAACAAGTCCTTGAGTCAGTACTCTGAATAGTGACACCAGGGACCTAGAAGGTGCAGGGCTTGTCAGTCCAACCCCTGCACAGTCTCATCAGGGCTGACCTTAAGGCAAGTGGAGCAATTTGGCCAAATTGGGCCAATTGGGCCCCACAGGCCGCTCCTAAGGGGCCCCCACACTAGGGCAATCTAGATGGATTTTATTTATATCTATAAGATTTCGCAGACTTTGGCTGTGAATTGGGGCCCCACCAAAAAACAACACCTAAAGTTGGGCCCCACTGGCTAGCCCTGAGTCTCATAGTTGCTGGGTCCGAGTTGCCCTGCCCTTGCATGAAGTCTTGGGTTTGCAATTTTGGGAGAGGGGAGGTTGCCTGCTGGGGAGCGGGCAGGCTGGTGAGGCCCCCTAGATTTAGAGGCCCTAGGCTTCAGCCTACTTAGCCTATACAGTGGTACCTTGGGTTAAGTAATTAATTCATTCCGGAGGTCCGTTCTTAACCTGAAACTGTTCTTAACCTGAAGCACCACTTTAGCTAATGGAGCCTCCTGCTGCTGCTGGAGCACAATTTCTGTTCTCATCCTGAAGCAAAGTTCTTAACCTGAAGCAATATTTCTGGGTTAGCGGAGTCTGTAACCTGAGGTACCACTGTATTTCTATTTTAAACCATTCTAAGGAGGCAGTCATTGCTTTATTTATCTGTTTAGATATGTAGCGCAAATCATTCCCAAAATACTGGAGTTATGCAGCAATAGGTTTAAAAGTTTCAATGAAAACTATCAATTAAATGAGTAACATTCATGTTAGCCAGCTTTTCGAATTAGAAAGGGGTTGCAGAACAGTGAGGCTGCAGCAATAGCAATAATCATAAGAATCATGGCTAATATAATTTCACATCCGTGCAATGACTTTGCAAATTACCTGCTGCGGTTATTTATAATGAATACATCTTTGCCATGCAATGCTGCTGCTGGCTGGATACGTGTGCTGCATTTAATTAGTGTTTTCAGAAATGGGCACCCCAGGAAATTACAGGTTCCCAAAATACGTCAGTTAATACTTGGAAATCTATCTTCAGTTGTTTAACATCTTGGCAAACACTGTGAAGAACTTGGTTTTGAAAGGGAATTAAGTCTGAGGCACAGGAGAGGGCTATCACTGCTTCTACAGTTGGAGGCAACAATGCTTCTGAATACCACTTGGTGGAAACAAGTGCTATTTTTCTAGGGGGGAAACAGTGCTGGAACTCATCATGAAAACCTCCGTTGTTCTTTAATGGCAATGGCACCCACCTGAGAGGTGACAGAATGGAGTTTTGGTGAGAAAAAAAGCCCTGGTGGAAACCATAGGAAGGGAGAGTGCTCCTGTGCCCAAATCCTGCTTCTGGGTTTCCCACAGGCATCTGGGTGGCCACTGTGAGAACAGGATGCAAGGCTATAAGGGCCATTGGCCTGATCCAGAAGGCTCATCTTCTGTTTTTAAACAGCCTAGGCCCTATGCACCTTCTTCAACATATTCCTTCCAAGCCTCTGCTCTGATTTTACTAGAATCATGGATGTTTTGGCTCTCTTGTACAGTGGTACCTTGGGTTACATACGCTTCAGGTTCCAAACGCTTCAGGTTACAGACTCCGCTAACCCAGAAATAGTACCTCGGGTTAAGAACTTTGCAATCAGGATGAGAACAGAAATCGTGCTCCAGCAGCAGCAGGAGGCTCCATTAGCTAAAGTGGTGCTTCAGGTTAAGAACAGTTTCAGGTTAAGAATAGACCTCCGGAATGAATTAAGTACTTAACCTGGGTACCACTGTACTGGTTTTCGTAATATTTTTATTTGTTTGCATTTATTATATTGTTTTATTGAGTTTTGACAGTGTTCTGTGATTTATTCAGTGTGATAAACTTTAAACTGGTTTGCGAAACTTATGCTTTTAAAGTTGCCTAAAACAAATGTGTTGTTTAGCCATTTAGTTGTGTCCGACTCTTTGTGCCCCCAGGGACCAGACCACACCAGGCCCTCCTGTCTTCCACTGCCTCCCTCAGTTTGGTCAAACTCATGTTGGTAGCTTCGAGAACACTGTCCAACCATCTCATCCTCTGTCATCCCCTTCTCCTTATGCCCTCCATCTTTCCCAACATCAGGGTCTTTTCCAGGGAGTCTTCTCTTCTCATGAGGTGGCCAAAGTATTGGAAAACAAATGTACAAGCGCTTACGCTTATTCAGAGAGATGCAGTAAGCACATATAACCAAAGAAAGCAGTGGCTTTGAAATACACACACACACACACTTAGAAAATGTGCTCTCTAATGTTGGCAGGGAGGTTGTTCTCTGATCTTCATCCTCAATGAACAGAGTAATTCCATTGGTCTCCCTTTCAGCTATGTGCAATCTAAGTTCTTTTAGCTGTTTGTGATCACTGTTTGTGTTGTTTAATAGTCTATGCAAAAAATGCTAACATGACTCACAAGCGTGGATGGCAAAGGTATCAATTAGATATACATATTTCCAGGGTCTGGGTTGTCTGCCGAAAGAAATGATTAATGGTAGGTGGTTGGAAAGCATTTTGGAGAGAGGATGGCTGCCGTTGTGCATTATAAAGAAGGAAAAAGCATGTACCGTATTTTTCGCTCTATAACACACTCCCGACCATAACATGCACGTAGTTTTTAGAGGAGGAAAATCCGTAGGCATGCCACCCATAGGCATTCCCTCCATAACACTCACAGACATTTCCCCTTACTTTCTAGAAGGAAAAAAGTGAGTGTTATGGTGCAAAAAATACGGTAAATTAAAAAGGCACCTACACACTGCCTGAAAATTTAACAATTGAATGATGATTTATTTCTCTGTTTGGCACACTCTGATTAGGCACACTTGCCTTCAAATGCTCAAGATTTTTCTTCTCTTTGTCTCATGCACCAGCAGTGTGAGGTGGTATGGAACAAAGGGCATTGAACTGCAAGGTTGCCCCCTTTTCAGCCAACATCTTAAACCCTGCTTTTAATAGCTCAGAGTGCAGACAAGGAGGAGGAGGAGGAGGAGTTTGGATTTGATACCCCACTTTATAACTACCCTAAGGAGTCTCAAAGCGGCTAACAATCTCCTTTCCCTTCCTCCCCCACAACAAACACTCTGTGAGGTGAGTGGGGCTGAGAGACTTCAGAGGTGTGACTAGCCCAAGGTCACCCAGAAGCTGCATGTGGAGGAGCAGAGATGCGAACCCGGTTCATCAGATTACGAGTACACCGCTCTTAACCACTACACCACACTGGCTCTCAAGAGCAGATAATGTGAATTTCCACATTGGGTAGGGCCACTGGGGGGCAAATTATTAGTATTAATTATTAGTTATTAAATTTGTATACTGCCCTTCATTCAAAGATCACAGGGCAGTTCGCAACATTAAACCACAATGAGAACACAAAATATATAATAAAACGAACCAACCAATAGGAAGTTTGTTCAAGGTCTGGATCCCACCAATAAGCTGTCAGGGAACTATCCCTGGACTCTGACTTAAACTAAGATTTCCTCCTTGACTGGTGTTTGTGGCTCATAGGAACATAGGAAATGGCCTTATTTATACCATCAGACATGGAAAGGTGCTGTATAGCATTGGTCCTTCTAGGTCAGTATACTCTATCATAACTATCAGGGGCCCTTCCCAATCTTACCTGGAGAAGTTGGAGACCGAATCTGGGACTTTCTGCATGCAACCAGAGAACGATGGCACTGCCCCTACCCGGGCTGGTCCATCTAGCTCAGTACTGCCAACATTCACCAGCCGAAACTCTCCAAGTTCTCTCCCAGGACATGCCCAGGAACTGAATCTTGGACCTTTTGCTTGCAAAGCATGAGCTTCACCACTGAATTATGGCCCTCCACCAAGAATATGGTCTGGTCTGAAGGCATTAAGTCACCACTTTGCTGAAGCTAAGCAGGCTTGGGTCAAATCGGTGCCTGGATGGGTGAGAAGCCAGCTGTGTTTTAAAAGTTTTTAACATTGCCCTGGTGAAGGGCAAGTAAGAAATCTAAACAACTGCAACAACAATAAATAATAGGGTTCCATGATGGAAGAAAGGTAGGATAGAAATGTAATAGATAATCAAAAAATAGCTCTATCTTACCCTCCTGGAATTTCTGGTTGTTTTCTCCATACCCACCTGCTCATGGAACAGCCCCCGCAAATTCTTTTGTCTTGTTCAACATCTCAGGCTATATATATATATATATATTCAAGTAAAGACAACTCAAGCTCTGGAAGCGTCAGGAATAACTCACCTAAACTAATATTCCCCAAATGAATAAAACCCTCTTTGAAGAATCGGTCTGATATTGACATTGAAGAATGAGTGGAGTTATTTATTGTACCGGGTAGTTTTTCTTTCCCCTCGTCCCAAAGTATGCTGGATGACTAAGCTCATAAAAATGTGCATAATCAAGTACTTCAAATGAATCATCAAATGCCATGAAATGTCATAGAAGAAGTGATTGCTCACAGGCAGCACAGGACAGTCGCAGGAAGCATTTTGTGCACCGACGTGCGCTGTTGGACATCGTTCAGCATCAGAAAAAACCATGAAATGAGGCCCTTTGACCATCCTCTCTTATTTCTCATCAGGTAGCCTTGGTCAGAATGGTGCCTGCACCAAACTTTTATCACTATTCAACAGCCTGGTTCTATGCATATCTACCCAGAAGCTGCATTGAATTTAAGAGGGTTTACTCCCAGGCAATTAGGACTGTGACCTAAATCCTATGCCCTTTAAAAATGTGGGGGTTTTTTGGGGGGGGAGGGTTATTAGGTTGCTGTTTTTATTTTGATTATGCATTTTGTGGTTTTATATTTTGAATTTATTTTATGAACTGCCCTGAGACGTCTGTGTATAGGGTGGTATATAAATTCAATCAATCAATCAATTAATCAATCAATCAATCATGAATTGTCCCTATCATCGGAGCATTTACACTGCTGACTAGTTCTCAATTACTGATTTGCTACCCTGGAACTTTCTCCAATAATTTACCTCTGCAGTTTCCTTGTTCTGCAGTGGAGTAATTAAACTACTTCTCTCGGTTCTTAAGAATACAAGAGCCTGATGGATTAGCCCTGTGGCCTATTCTCACATTTGCGAGGTTGTAGCCTCTGCCTGCCCCTCCTTGGTTAAGGGTATCCTATTAAAGGGATCTGGGAAGAGAGGCTTCTGTCAGACACCCAGGTGAGGGCTAGGGCCATAGCACTTCTCCAACACGGACCCCTTGATGTAGGTCATAGTCCCCCCTCCCAAGTTGGGCTTGCCCTTAGATGCACTCCCAGCAGCTGGACTGTGGTAGAATAATGTGGCTGCACCCAATGCCTATGCCAAGCTGTTCACAACTGTAACCAATAAAAGTTGTGGCCTCTTTGACCCCCAAAACTATATGCTGTTGCCATGTTTGGTTCTTTACTCCATGGGAACTGCAGGGTCACAAGGTCTTGGCACACAATTGAGCTACTTCTCTCAGTCCCTAAGAACATAAGAAGCTGTTGGATCAGATCATTGTTCCCTCTAGCCCTGCATCCTGTTCACAGTTGCCAACCAGATCTAGCAAGCAGGATCTGAGCACAGGGACACTCCCTGCTCCACTGTGGTTTCCAGCAACAGATGAGAGAGAGAGATCGATCAGACAATTGATTAATGTCAAATATAGCTTGGCACCTTGAGACCCTGGAGAAGGAGTTAGATCTTGGTTGAAGACCGCACTATAGCAACTGACCCTAGCACAGTTTTAACCAGGCATTCCTCAAGTGCAGAAGCCACAACTCCGTGATAGAACATCTGCTTTGCATGCAGATCAATGCCCGGGATCTCTAGATAGGGATGGGAGACATGTGTGCCTGAAATCCCAGAGAGTTGCTTACAGTTAGTGTAGATCAGGGTTTCCCAAAACGGGGTCTTCAGCTGTTTTTGGACTACAACCCCCAACATCCCTGGTCACTGGTCCTGCTAACTGGGGATGATGGGAGTTTTAGTCCCAAAACAGCTGGAGACCCAAGTTTGGAAAACCTGGTATAGGTACTGAGGTAGATGTGTTTTTTTTCTGTACGGAGAAGGCAGTTGACCCACAAAACACCTACTGTGTATGTTGGATTGAGAAGTTAATTTGCTCAGTTACATAAAGGCATCAGTCCAGTGAGCCCAGGATGTGATCTTCACTTTTCAGCCCAACTTCATGGGACATCGGATAACATTCCTGTGTAAGAAAAACTTGTGTACATTATAAGTTCAGAATGGGACTTGTATGTACACACAGAAGTGAAAATCCATTGTTACGTGAAAGGGTGAAGGGAAGAGCTGTAGCTCAGAAGTAGGACATCTGCTTTGCATGTAGAAAGTTAAAGTTTCCATCTTAACCATCTTCAGGGAGAGCTGGAAATGTATCCTGTCTGAAACCCTGGAAAGCTGTTTCTAGCCAGGGTGGACAATATTGAGCTAGATGACTAATAGCCTGAGTCCTATGGTTTTAAAATAGAATACAGTCATACCTCGGGATAAATATGCTTCAGGATAAGTATTTTCGGGTTGCGCTCTGCGGCGACCCAGAAGTAACAGAGCACATTACTTCTGGGTTTCGCAGCTCGTGCATGAGCAGACGGCCAAAATGATGTCATGCTCATGCACGGAAGTGGCGAAACGTGACCCATGCACGCGCAGATGTGCAGACGCGTCTTATGTTCTATTTAGGATGCGAACAGGGCTCCAGAACGGATCCTATTCACATCCTGAGGTACCACTGTACAGTCAAGATTTCAATAAGACTGGCTTCTAACTGGAAGCAATTTTTGTTTGTTTGTTTATTCAGCTCTTCCTTATTCTTAGCACAAAATGCAACTGTCTCCTTAACATATAAGCAACTACAACCAAGTACAATAAGACGAGAAAAAGAACTTCTAGTTTCCAGTCTACAAGGAAAGCAATGTTGATCATTATTTATCATTATAAGCTAAAAGATTGAATTCTGCTTTGCTTTGCTTACATAGATGTTCCCAAAAGTTAATAAATGGTAACAAAGCTGCTTCAGACACGTGTGTGTGTGTGTGTGTTTTGGTTCCTTCCCTTAATTGGACAATCTCAGTACATTTTGCCATTTCAATACCCTCCCCCCTTTTTTAAGGCAACCACAGCTTAGCAGATGGTTCAGCCGCTTGCACCGTTTAGAAGCAATTAGGATCTTTTGCTGCCGGTATCACACTCCAAACAATTGTACGATGCACTTGTCATATACAACTAGCTATATATCCACACAGAATATTAATTGCATTGAAAGGAATGCTAGTGTTATTCTTTTGACTGTATATACCGGGGATCCCCAATCTTTTTGGGCCCATGGGCAGATTTAAGAAACTAAGAAAATGCCATTGACCCCACAAAAATATTGTTTTCATAGAAGAAAAACTGGTAGCATTTGGAACCACCGCCTCCAAAGGGGGGGGGGGGAACCTACGCCTGAAAGCAAATAAAGCACAAGAGGGAAACTTAAGTAGCTCCCCACCCCCTGTGCAAAAATCCCCTCCCTAATTAATTTTTTTGGAGAGGGCAGAGGGCCTCATTAGGTACCAAGTGGGTGTCTGAGGCTGTCATGCTGGGCACAGACTCCGTCTTTTCTTTTCCAATACAGAGACTGGGATCACCAGCTATATAAAAATTCTGCCTCCTGCCCACATTCCCAACAATATATTGTTACCATTCTTGTTAATTTTGTTGACCTTGCATTTTCATGAACGTAACCTGCAACTTGGGACTGGAGAAAAACTAAGGTATCACAGAGACCAAGGCTTTCAAGAATGATTTATTCCTTTCATTTATTCAAGAGCTCTCAGTCAAACGACACAGTCACACATGTTCTGTAGAGATGCACTTAGCAGATATTCTTGCTCTGACTAATAGGTAGCCAGCCTAGTAGCAGAGGCGGAGATGGTGGAGTGGGATGATGGTGAAGCTCCTTGGGGCACTGCAGAGATCTTTGCCCAAGGATTGCTCAGTCTCATTCTTTTGATTATGAGGCACAGTCTTGACTGAAGATATTCTGTGGACTGCAAGATCAAGTTGGAAAGTTTGGGGGATTGCAAGATCCTCTCATCTTATGAATCCAAATCTGAATGTAAGTAGCACCTTTTCTGGCTATGAGATGCAAAGGTCACAATCTTTGCCCTTAATATGGTACAGCTGATATTAGTTTCATCTCCCAAGAAATGTTGGTTTCCTGCCCATAGCCAACAGCAACCTGTTTTTGTCTTTGGCAGACTTGCAGAGCCACCTTTCCAAAGATTCAATCATCCTCCCATTCATACAAGTTGATTTAACAGATTTACCATTTTCTTGTCCAACATCTCACAAATCATTTCCCCATATACATTTAAACCCCGTCAATGAGCCTGCCAATGTCTCTACCAGTTCTTCATACATCCTTGATCTCATTTCCTTATATCTTTTTTAATTGGCCATAAGAAAGTTCTTTCAGACCATGTTATTGTTCTCTCAACACACATCTCAGCATTGGGGTCCAATAAAATGTGATGAGATTTGTTAGTCGCTGAAGAACATCGTGGGGACAAACCAAACCTTTACAAAAGGAATGGGCTCCATTTGAACCAAAATGAACTATGCTGCTGGCAATTAATATCAAAAAGGTTGTGCAGCCCTAACCTTTGGCAGAAAGCCACCTGGAGTAGAGAGCATCCACCTTGGAACGAATCATTCACAGCCTTCCTTTCCTTCCTTTCTTTTCAAAAGATCATTTCCATCTGTCTCCATCTTTATCAAAGCACTGGCTTAGCTTAATCCTGTTAAAGAGGTTTCTTAATCCGCTGCGTGGACAACAGCAAAAGGGGATAAAGTAACTAAAGGTGAACAGAACAGGAATTTGCTAGGGTAAAGTTAAACTTAGCAAGCAGGTGGATCAAACCAAAGGGGGAAAAGATGAATCATCATTATTATTACTTTAAGTTGTCTATGGCAATACTCACACTCAGGGATGGCTATCTCCATCATGCCCTGCTCATGAACCACCTGAGGCTTTTTGGCCTCCAGCTCAGGGATGGGGAACCTGTGGCTCAGAGGTTGTTGGAGTCCAGCTCCCATCAGCTTCAGCCAACATGGGCAATGCCTAGCTGAAACCACTGAGCTACCTTAACCTTACATTAATGCTTTGTATACTTGCCCCCCTCCAGCAGCAGAGCTAGCTGCTTGGGCACCTGGAACGGCGCACATGCCATGCACCCGGGGGTGGGGTGTTCCGCCTGGGGGGGGATTTTGTCACCCCCTCTGGGATGGCACCCGGGGCAGACCACCCCACCGCCCCCTTCCTATGCCTCTGCCCCCTCTAGTTTTTATGCATACCCTGGTTCTCTGTGCATTCCCATTCTCTGGTTTATACACATCTCCTTGCAAAAGAAAAAAAAAGTTTTTTTATTGGTTTTCCAAATTTATAACAAATAAAACAAAAACATCAAATACAAACAAACAACAAACAAACAAACAAACAAACAAACAAACATTGATCTTAACTATAATAATTCCACTTTTGTTAACATTGTTAAATGACTTCCTCGAATCTCCCCGACTGAGTTTCCATATCAATCATTGTAGCAGTTTACCAAAACTATTTTCACATAAAATTTACTTAGTCAATTAACATCTTTCTTTCTTTTCATATTGACTTCTATCCTTAATATTATACACTTTCACATATTTAAATTCTAGGCCAATCTGTTACTCACAAGTATTTCTATTTAGGTTATCGTAAAATATTTAACTAAATAATATTTAAATTTCTTCCATTCCTCTTGATACTCCTCTTCCTTCTGGTTGCGGACTCTTCCGGTCAGGTCAGCTAGCTCCGAAAAGTCCACCATCTCCATCTGCCATTCCTCCACTGTTGGTACTACTTGTAGTTTCCAATTCTTGATCAACAAAATTCTAGCTGCAGTTGTGGCATACAAAAATAATCTGACATCTTTTTTGGGCAATTCCAAACCTATTATTCCAAGTAGAAAGGCTTCTGGTTTCCTAATAAATATATATTTCAACATTTTTTTTCAATTCATTATAAGAAAAAAAAGTTTTATCAGTGTAAGTAGAAGATGAAGTAACACCTTGGCCTGGAGTGACTATTTTGCACCCTTTCCCTTCCTTTCTCCTCTCCCATCCCCCATATTTATTGTGCCACTTACACCATACCTCTGTTTCAGTCAAATTCTCAGCATTTTCCAACTCATCTGGCACTATCTGAATTTGGGGGAAATGTCTGTATACACGTTGTTCTTATTCCTGGAACTGTTTAATGTTCATTTACTCCTCTGCTCCCCTGAATGTCTGTGAAAAACAAGCCTTTCCAAAAACAACACAGTCCATCAGCAACAAGTATTCATGGAAAGCTATGCTGTAATTATGTTTCCTATCTCTGCTTTTAACGCATGGCTCCAGTGTTAATAAGGTAAGGCCTGGCTCAGCAAACAGAAGGGCATTGCTGTCACATTGCACACTTGATATTCTGAGGCATATCAAAACACTTTGTGGTTATCTCTGAATTTTGGCCATGTATCTCCCTGCATACTGTGTGCTTATGCTGAAGTTACATAGACGGTAGATTCTATTTTCACTTTGCCAGTCACAAGAGGTTTCTCTAACCTGCTGATAAAATGTATATCAAAAGTTGATAAGGGTTCCAGCTTTTTATTTCAGACCACCCAGTGAAGCTCTTATGAAGAATCACAGGTTTAAACATGCAAAGCAGATTCTCTGGAGGTTTGTGAAATACATGTTTCACAGTATTTCAAGAGCAGATTATGGATATTAGCCTGAAGGTCAGATAGCCTACGCGAGGGATGGATGAATCAGCAAATTTGGATTTATTTGCTTCTCATTTTCCCACTCCTCATTTCGCTCCGCTTCTGCATCAGCATAGCAACTTGCAAAGCCAATAAAACGTTGAAAAAGTGCTCAGTTTTAAACAATTGCCTCATCAGGACAGAGATGAAACTCCAGTGGTACCCTGGACAGCTCCACACAGGGCTCAGGCTGGAATCTGTAAGAGCAGAGCTCAGGTGTTGACTCAGCAGCAGTTATTTCCAGAGTGGAGCCCCTTCATTAAAAGCGGGGAGGGTAACCTGCTTTAGCACAGGTCAGCTCCAGTAGGAGGGTTCTATTAGGACATCTGAGCTGGAGTTGTCTGAGTCAGAGGAGAGTAATGCAACAGCCTTGGGCTGAAGAGATACTGCCACAATGGAGTCTTCTTACACAAATGTTTCTGGTTGGGATTGTACATCCTGTAAAATGGGAGCCTGACTCCAGGGTCACGACAGAGATGTCTAAACTCTGCTGTTAATTGCTGAAAGAAATTGCTGAAGAGGCCATACATACTTCTCTGTGGAGGGAATTCCAAAAATGTGGGGATGCCACTGAAAAGACCCTGTCCCTGATACCTGCCAATTTGATGGATCTCAACGACAAGAACAGGCCCTCTGAGGCGAAGCTCAGGACCAAGGTAGGTTTGTAAACTGCTGTTCAAATAATCTGGCCAAGGATCTTTACGCTTTTAATGGTTAACACCAGCACAATAGATTTAGCTGAATGGCTTAGTGTTTTAAACTTAACCATTCATATAGCCCCACATATACAAACTTATATAAACAAACCCTGTCTCAGTAAACACGTTTTTTAAAGGTGATTTATTTCTCCGCAGTCCTCACAAGCATCTTGATGGTGACTTTAAAGGAAGCCATTTGCAGAGAGCATTGCAATAGTCTAATCTGGATGCAACCAGATGCATAACTGAAGGTGTTTTGCTTTCTCCAGATAAGGTTGCAATTGGCACTCTGTCTAAGCTGGTAAAAGGCACTCCAAGACATCAATAGATAGCACAGTCTCCAGGAGGCCTTGCAGGCTGCATATCTAGTTCTTCTGTTGAAGTGCAAACCTACTAACAGCACCTCTGTGTTGTCTGGAATAAGTTTTACTTTGTTTGCCCTCATCTGCCCCAGAACTAATGATATATATTGCTATGCAATAAGACTGTTGTAAGGAGAGTCATCTATACTGCCAGTCAAACCAAATCAAGGTCTCTATAACTGCATTAGGGTCAGCTGCTATATATAGCACTATAATGTGCAAATTTCTCATGGAAGTCGTCTCGCCAGCAAAGGCAGCAGCAGGCGGCCTTACTTTCTAGCCACTGTATTAGCGCCATCTAGTAACCAGGAATAACATTGCAAGCCACATTTTTCCATAACTCAATTCAAATAAAATTGCAAAGATTATTATATAATCAAATGTGGTTTTTTAATTATAAAAAATGACAAGTTGTTTGTTTCTGGATGCACATAGTAGATGACATCTAAATGGGAGCAATCGTCTGGCACAAAGAAATTAAATTCTTGTAAAATTGGTAAAGGTCACAGTGATCCTCAAATTTAACTTTCTGTCCTGGTGAGTGCCTTTAGGTACTCTTAGACTCTGGACTTCATGTTCTTACAATCCCCTACTTATAAAGATTGCAATATTACTTACCTTACCTTAAATGGCCTTACCGGGGTGGAGGTGGGGCCTCTTCAAACATGCATAACATCAAAATCCAGCAGTGTTTAGGAAGTACCCTGCACATTCTGTAGTTTGAGCTCTGGACATCTGCCCCAAAGTCCTGCCCTGGATGCAGAACTAATCTGCTGAAATTCTCTCGGGCCAGAATACAAAAGCTGTGTTCTGTATTGCGAGCCAAGACCCCATGTGACCTTATGAACTTCCTGTGTCCATGTAATGCCAAGGCATAAGAAACCATGCTAGAGTATATCAACATGATTATACATAACACTAGCATTTTGGGCTCTCAAAGTCTGTAGCTAGTGATGGGGGCAAAGTTCAAATCAAGAGAGTTTGGATTTCAGAAACGTTCAAGGCATTTTAAAAAAATAATTCAGGCCTGGACTTGACACAAGGTTCATTTCTCCTGTTAGCAAACATTTAATACCTTAACAAACAAAACTCCATCCTTGATAAAAGGGATAGGGAGACGGAAGAGGCTTTGCTGGGCCTTTTCTTAATTAGAGGCATCACTGACCCCCCCCCCAATTTCAAAGCGAAGGGTATTTTCATGCATGCATGAAAATAAGATGCAGGGAGGAATCCTAATCCATTTCTGGGTTCTCTGAGTTTGCACAAAGACTCAAAGGCTTTGTGTAGGTATCAAAACGGATGTGTGTGTGTGTGTGTGTGTGTGTAATTCTGAGTAAGTTAGATGAAGTAATTGCTTCTCCCCCACAGCAATTTTAAATAAATGAAGACAGGGAATGCTAAATGTTTATGGTTACCTGTATCTAGAGAACCCTAAACATTTACGGTTTAATTGCATCCAGAAGAAACTCTCTTCACTTAGAGATAGATAGGTAGACAGATATTCAGCAGAAGATTACTCCTTTCTTGAAGATTTAATGGAAAGGCTTTGCCACCGACTGCAGCAGAAGGTAAAATTCCGCATTTATATGGAAATAGTATTGCACACAGGAGCTTGTTAGAAGTAGTTTATGACACACTGAGTTGAGATGCAGTCTTCTTCTTTTTTTAAAGCTGGATCTGTCAGACTCCATTACAGTATTACTTATTTTGGATTTCAGTGGCTCAGGGTAATAGAGTAGCGAGTTGGGAATGCTGAAAAGGGAGAATCAACTTTAAATTAAGATAACAGTGTGACCTGCTGTCCTTAAGATAAGAGCTTGGCTTACTGGGCTCAGGAAAGTAGGAATATATTTATTTTGTATTGGTTTTAATCTCAGAAGGCCATCTCATTGCCTACATACCCAACCAATCACTGTATTTTGCAAGAGAGAACATTCTGCAGATACCATCCATGTGGGAATTGGGCCTTTAGTGTGGTGGCACCTGCCCTTTGGAATGCCATTCATTATGTATTAGACAGGTGCCTTTTCTCTTTTCGATACCAGCAGAAGACGCTCCTTTTTCAACAAAACTTCTGAATGGAGATCTTTATCTCAGTTGGTCCTTGTATTGGATTTGAACTGATTTTATGTATGTGCTGCTGTTGTTTTAAATGGTTTATGTATCTATGTAAAAAAAGTTTTTTAAAAATGTTGTCACGTATGCGGCTGTTTTAACTGCTTTTACTGTATATATGTAACAATTTAATTATGTCTTTTTGTTACATTGTAAATTGCGTCAGGGTGTCTCATGAGAAGCAAAATGAAATTAAATCATCATCAGATGGAGGGCATCAGGTTGCGGACCGTGTATTTCTAGAAAATTTGGAATATATTTTTGTTCTTCAGATTTTACACATTTCTGTATTTTGCAATACAGTTCTCAGATTAAAAAGAAGTACCCAGATGCATGAAAACAGGATAAAAGGGGTAGAATAAAATGAAATTAGAAATATGTATGTTAAGATAAAAGACAGATTTCAATAAGGGTAATGTGCACTTTTTGGGGCCAAATTACATCATGAAAATTAGGGTGCTCGTTAGATTCAATGGAGCATTAGATTTGCGTAAATACAGTAAGAGTATTATTACTAATAAATACATATGTTAAGAATAAATTCTATAAAATATTGATAGCGTTCATTGATATATTGAATATTGTGCATTTAAATATGAATTTTCACTCACATCTTTTATATAAGAAATGACAAATTTATGTGCAAATGGGACAGTACAGATTTTGGAAAAAGCACGTGCAAACTTGATGCGGACTGGAAAGAGACAGAGCTGTCCATCCCTAGTTGGTAGCAGCTGGCTAGTTTGATCACAGCCAAGCACAAAAGCTGGTGATTAGATCTTGGCATTCACTGCATACAAGGGTGTAAACACCTTATGTCAGTTTCTGTCTTTGTAACAGCAGAAGGAATGAGTTCATCATTCATTGTTCGGATGTGTGTGTGTGTGTGTGTATGTGTACACGCACGCCTGTATGTAATTAGTTTTTTTACCAGATGGAAAGTTGAGCAGATCGACACTTTGTCTTCTCTTTCGAGAGGATCTTACAGACTTCCGTTGAGATTATCCTGGGAAAGGACCCATTTTCAATTAGCTTCCAAACAGCTAATCTGGAGGAACTCATTGTTTGCCTATCTTATGGTATAATAAGTCATGTATCATGCATAATATATCAAGTATCCTGTCTTTCTTTCTGTGCATGTGCATGTCTGAGTCACGCTGGAGCCTGACCAAGAAGCAGTTGACATTATAAAGCACAGAATACCGTTTGGGAGGGTAGTTGTGTTTACTCTACTGCGATGAAACCAACAAGAGTCATGTGGTCATAAACCTTAATGGATTTATCAGAGCATAAGCTTCCTCAAATGCATGAAGTGTTTAATCTCAGCTGGCAGCTTTTTGAAATATCTGTATGGCTATTAAAAAGGGGGGGGGGTTTGCAAACACTGGAGCCAAACATCCACAAAAAGGAAGAGGTACATCCTGTAAAAATTCCTACCATCAGTTTCTCATTCATATGCTCCCCTTCCAGGTGAGCTACGGCATTACCAGCCACTACTGGCTTTCTGTCATCTACACCGGACAGAGAGGTCCGTTTCTGTGCCAGGTGTACAGATGTTGTCAGGATTAAAAAACTCCCATCAGCCATGCTGGCTGGGGTTGATAGGACTTGGATTCCAACAACATCCAGAGGAACGCAAGTTCCTCAACTCTGCTGTATGCAAAAGAATGAAGGCTCATGTTTTAATTGTTTGTTTTTGTAGTGGTACCTCGGGTTAAGAACTTAATTCGTTCCGGAGGTCCATTCTTAACCTGAAACTGTTCTTAACCTGAGGTACCACTTTAGCTAATGGGGCCTCCCGCTGCCACCGCCGTGTGATTTCTGTTCTCATCCTGAAGCAAAATTCTTAACCCGAAGTACTATTTCTGGGTTAGCGGAGTCTATAACCTGAAGTGTCTGTAACCTGAGGTACCACTGTACTTAGTATCTCTCGCCAGTTCAGCTTCACATGCTACTTCCTCCCTTCCTCCCCAGTGTCTGCTTGTATCCAGAACCTCAGTGGGCCTGAGAACCCATTTTCTCCTTCTCTGCCCTTCCCCCCTCTTCCAACCCTGCTTTCCCCCTCTACCTTCTCCTTTATTTCCTCTCCTGTCTCTTTTCTCTCTTGTCTCCTCTAATTTCTTCACCTTTGCTCCTGCCTCCCACCCCAGCTACTTCAGCTTCCCTCTGAGAATGAGAAAGAATGATAACTGCTGCCGCCCTTTAATTTGCCGTGAGGTGTTCTCAGTGTCCTTCAACTGAACTTCCTCCCTCTCTCCTACTTTTGACTCCAATGTCTCCGTTGTGTGTTGGGTCAAGGAGTGACAACTCCCATCACGATCCCTTCACAATTGGCTACAACAGAATGTCTGATTTCAGCAGTGGAAAGGGACCCCTGTGGGTGCCAGAGAAGACCTCTGCAGGCCCACATACACCCATAGACACCACACTGGTGACCCTCCATGTATAAAGAGCTACATCTTTCTAATGCAGGTCCTGTTTTTGCTCAGAAAGAGTTAACTTCACTTACTTCCTGCGATTTACTGCTGGCTCGCTCCTGCCACTGCATTTCCAGGCCTATTCTTTCAGGTAGTTGGATGACTAGCTTGGGTGGGTAGGAGTATATACCACAGCCGAAGCAGCAACCACTTGCTGCCACTTTCCCCAGAGTGGCAGGAAGCTAAGCCAATCAGATGTCACCTTTGGGGTTTAAGAACCAATGAGGGTGCAAGAGCAGTGGGGTGGCCAGCCTCATTGGCTCCGCAGTGCCAGAGATGGCTTATCCACACTTTGCTCCACTCTTTAAAGCTCTGTGTCAGAGCTCCTTTACTATTTTCCCTCTGGAGCGTTCCCCCTAAAGTAAAATTATGGGGTGGCCAGCTTTGGGTACTAGGCACAGCACATTCTATTTTAGCACTGAAACTCATCCACAACCACCTATCCAGCAGTCCTCTTGGATCCTGGACTTTTGCCTGGTAGTCTGCACCGCTGCTTCTCTGGGGTTCTCCTGTGACTTCAACAGAAGGGGTTTAATACAGGACACTACTTTTATAGGTATCGTATTATGCCCTCATCAGGCCAGGACTGACCTGTGTGAGCACTGGATAAACAATTGCTTTCTCCTCTCCCTCCTCCATACAGCTCTGCCCAGTTTTCTTTCTTGGGCTGGTGGAATCATGCCAGTGAAAGTCTTACATGGCAAGTAATGCCAACATATTTGATGCTGACCTTCTCCCCCCACTGGTATAGCATCATGCTCTTTCAGAAGGGAGTTTAGTAATAATCCTATGTTGCCCGGTAGATGTAACTCAAAAGGGAGACTCACACTGTTAATTCAAGTGCAGCCTCTTGTTTATTTGGCATTGCACTCAAGACATCTCTTTTGATTCCAGGAACGGTTGCATAATAGTACAGCTGATGAGTTTTGCAGAGGACTCCGTGTCCTTGATGAAAGTTCAGAGATTTCATATGACTCCATGAAACTCGTTGAAATGGAACTTAAAACCTATTGAGCAGATCATACGGTGTGGGAAATGGTGCTATTAGTTCAGGCATTTATGGGTTTGGATCATTGTTGGAAAGGGTTTCAAAACATTTCTCTTTTATAGTGGCACCTTGAGTGTCCATTTTAAAATGGGCTATTCATTTTCAAATGACATTACCACTGCCTTTCAAAAAAAAAATGTTTTGACTTGGGTAATTTCAAAGTCAGGGATGTTCCCAGGTACTCAGAAAGATTCAGGGCACAGAATCATACATCTGTAATGCAGAATAACCAGGCACTGTGGAATTTGGCATTGAAAAGTTTGGATTATTCCATTACCTCCACCTTTGCTCCTCTGAGAAAGAACCCCCAGCATAGCCTGGTTGAAAAGACTCCTCCAGGGTCTATATTGGTTTGATTTCCAGGCTGCAAATTCATGCTCTGCACACTTTCCACTGGCCACAGTGGGGCTTCCTTCTGAGAAAGCATTCCTAGGGTTAGTTTGTCTTCGCCATCGTTTAGTCGTTTAGTCATGTCCGACTCTTCATGACCCCATGGACAAGAGCACGCCAGGCACTTCTGTCTTCCACTGCCTCCTGCAGTTTAGTCAAACTCATGCTGGTAGCTTTGAGAACACCATCCAACCATCTCGTCCTCTGTCCTCCCCTTCTCATTGTGCCCTCCATCTTTCCCAACATCAGGGTCTTTTCCAAGGAGTCTTCTCTTCTCATGAGGTGCCCAAAGTATTGGAGCCTCAGCTTCACGATCTGTCCTTCCAGTGACCACTCAGGGCTGATTTCCTTAAGAATGGATGCGTTTGATCTTCTTGCAGTCCATGGGACTCTCAAGAGTCTCCTCCAGCACCATAATTCAGAAGCATCAATTTTTCGGCGATCAGCCTTCTTTATGGTCCAGCTCTCACTTCCATACATCACTACTGGGAAAACCATAGCTTTAACTATACGGACCTTTGTTGGCAAGGTGATGTCTCTGCTTTTTAAGATGCTGTCTAGGCTTGTCATTGCTTTTCTCCCAAGAAGCAAGGGTCTTTTAATTTCATGGCTGCTCTCAAAAACCATGGAATTACCCGTAAAAACAACTCTTTGAAACATCCAGAATAAAATTGAAATCAATGATAAGCTAACAACCATATTAAAACACCTGTCAACATTCTACGTATCTGGTTGAGTCGTGCCTAACAAAATCATAGAAACGGTGTGCAGGCGATAATAACAAAAAGGAGTTTTTCAGCAGGGCGATCTTTGTGTGGCTGTTAACAGTGTTTCCTTACAACACTGAAAGTGACTTTAAAAGGCAGGGAGAGAATAAGAAGTGAGGAATTGTAGAGGATTTCGATGTCAAGATGCCTTCCCCATGCTTTTTGTCACTTGTGGCTAGAGAAGACAGGATTCCTGTGTGTGTGTGTGTGTTGGGGTGTGTGTGCCGTTCCTGCCAGGGGATACAATCAACCTGATTCTGTAGCTTTTGCTTTCCATTTTATGGTCTCCTGCTGGGTTGGCAACAGCAGCTTGTGTATGAGCTGGAGGGAGGAGGGGAAAGGGAGCTTTGGAGAGGTCCGCAATGGAACCGGGGGGGGGGGATTTTTTTCCTTGCCTCATCCTTTGCATGTTTTCTTCTCTCTTCTCACAAGGCTCCCTCACACATCCATATGCTTTCCCTCCGGACATAATCATAATCATACCACAATAGGAGAAAGCTTCCTCATTATTTCACTCTCTCCTACCCCGCTCTTCTAACTCTCACCGTTTGTGAAGAAAATGAAATGAAAATGTGCGACAAGGGACAGCCAGTCTCCCAACAGGTGGTGATCTAATCATTTCCATCGTCACATTTCTCCTCCTCCAACTCCTCAGGAGAGCTTTGGTCATGCTGGCCCAGTTCTCAAGCTTTCTTTCTTCTGAACTCTTTCTCTTTCCCACAGTTCCCTTGGGGATTCGCTTTTTTGGAGCTCACTATTGCTTTGGTTGGGTTGCTGCCTATGCATCAAAGGAGGCTTTTGTGTTTTATTCCTAAAGGGTAAAGCATTTTATTAAATCTTGCAGCCAGATCTACCTTGTGGGCTCACAGCGTTCTTGGGCAGGTTGTCCTTCACCTGCCTGATGCTGAGTTCAAGTCCCAATAAGAACATAAGGGGGGCTTTCTTCCCAATGTCCAGGAAGCTTCTTCCTGGCTTATGGAGGGAGGTGCAATGCTCACATGTGCGACTGGGCCATACATGCTTTGGGGCTAGTTATTGGGGGGGGATGGTTTTTTCATAGTTATGGCCAATGTGTGGAGAAGTGGAGATTTGTGGATGGGAATGTGGGAGGAGGAAATTTTAATACAGGCATGTCCAATTCCGGCCCTCATGGCAGTATACGTCCTGGGGTAAAATCCTTTAAAAAGCTCAGCAACGTCAAACCTAAAAAAAGCTGAACAACTTTGGTCGGCCCTCATACGTTCACTTCATCAAATCTGGCCCTCTTTGAAAAAAGTTTGGGCACCCTTGTTTTAGTTGCTCTGCTCTGGAATGGCTGAGTATTAATGCTGCTGCTGTGTTTAGTGAACGAGCATCAAGACTCAGCATCCCTGTAACATCCCGCTCTCCCCTGCACAAGCTGTCTTGCACCCTTAGCAGTGAGAAACCGGTTGCCATGACAACCGCCTATAAAAAGGTCATCTTCAGGAAATTCCTTCTGTAGGCAGAGTAGCACCAGGATGAAACTTCCTGCAGGAAGGTTAAAGAATGGTCTACATTATACAGAATGATAAATATCTTGGTGGCTTCTTGTAATCTGCCTGTGTTTTACTGCCACATCAGTAGGAGAGCCAGAGTCTCTATGCATCTGGGCCAGCTGTTTTTTGGTAGTCTTCAGTGGAAAGCCCAGAAGCGCGTGTGCTAAGTGCCATACCTAGTATGACAATCATGATGACAGCTTGAAAGGAAGAGTGAAAGAGTAGATGCAGTTCCCTTCAGCTTTCCCTCAAGTGTCTTTACCCAGATCCATCTCCCAACATATTAGTGGAATGACCATTAGCTGCTAAGCCTTAGCATAATGCAAACATAAGCATATACACTCGTACCTTGGTTCTCAAATGCCCTGGAACTCGTATGTTTTGGTTCCCAAACAACCGAAAACTGGAAGTGAGTGCTCCAGCTTTTGAATGTTCTTTTGGAAGCTGAATGTCCGACAGGGCTTCCACAGCTTCTGATTGGTTGCAGGAGCTTCCTGTAGCCAATCAGAAGCCGTGCTTTGGGAGTTGAATATTTTGGAAGTCGAAAGGACTTCTGGAACGGATTCCATTTGACTTCCAGGGTATGACTATACCTGTGCATACCTTGCCTTTGGGATGTGCAAATACGTCAGTTTTGCATTCTCTTGGTTTCTCATTCTTCAAACCTTAAGTTCAGACCTCCACTTTCCACATCAGTTTTTGATTTTTTTTTAAATTAAAAAAACATCATCATGGAAGCTCATGTGCATTTGGGGGGAAATTTCTCTTAATATACCCATGTCTCTATATGCCATTTTTGCCTAATACATGAATTTTTCTGAAAAGCAGTTTTCCTGATACAATTCATATTTGTATGCTGTTTTCACTAGTACAGTGGTACCTCAGGTTACGTACTTAATTCGTTCCGGAGGTCCGTTCTTAACCTGAAATTGTTCTTAACCTGAAGCACCACTTTAGCTAATGGGGCCTGCTGCTGCCACCGCGCCGCCAGAGCCCAATTTCTCTTCTTATCCTGAAACAAAGTTCTTAACCTGAAGCACTATTTCTGGGTTAGCGGAGTCTGTAACCTGAAGCGTATGTAACCTGACGCGTATGTAACTCGAGGTACCACTGTATGTGCATTTATACACAAACTTTATTTTATGCATTTTGTGTGTGCACATTGCTTGGCAGGAGAACGGCAAAATTAATAAACGTGCACATTTTGAAAAATGGCTACGCTCCCTTTTGTATGTTATTTCAGAAAGTGCAAAGGATGTAAGTTTGCCTTTAAATGCAAATTGAATTGAATCTTTCCCCCATCCCAATTTTACTTCTAGGCTCTGTTCCAAAGAGGTGGGGATGGTAAATGCCACGCCCCAAGGAATGCCAAGGAATAACCTGGGTATGCTTTGCAAATGTGCTGCACTCAGGTTTCCTATAGGCATCTAGTTGGCCACAGGATGCTGGACTAGATGGGCCTTATTTATCAATTAATTAAAATATTTATATACTGCTGATTCATAAAAACGTATCACAGTGGTTTGCAACAATATAAAAATATTCTCTCTGTAAGAGAGAATGTAAGCCTCTTATAGAAACCATTGTTCCTTTTTAAATTTTCTTAGCATATCTATTTTCAAAAATCCATACTCTCAGGGACCTGGAGACATGTAACACAGAAAACCTGTGGCATAATTGGGAAGATAAATATAAGGTGAAATTTGCAACAAAAAGTCCAATATACCAATACCTGCTGCTTTTCAGAACCTCTGCTCACATCAGCACTGCTGGTGTTTAGTACACATCCAAACCTCTTTGAAATAAATGGAAAATGCTCATTCGACCTGCTGTACAGATTGTTCTCTGAGTCAGCAGGATGTATGTACCTGTTTATCTCTGTGCACCTCACCGAAAGAGATATACAGGTCAACTCACTCACTTTCCAGAATTAAGAGTTCAGTGAATCTAAAGAAGAATTTTAGGGATACTGATCCACAGGTGTCCTGGGGTTATAATCTTCCTCAATAATATATGTTATGTGGACTCTAATATTAATGCAATACCTGTTGCACAAAAAAAGACAGAGTCCATTTCAAGTGTATTGATACAGTCAATTTGTTCAGTCATGGCTGAAAAAGTGTTAGGAGTTGATTACTGTGAAGATCACCCGTTCTATAAAGCTCAGGCAGAGATAATTCACCCTGGTAACTTCGTGACAACTTGACAGGCTCTTACTTGGTTTCTGGAAAAATCATGTGCAAGAGATGGCTTTGTTGAGCAGCGGCTCTGAGGTGTTTGGGCTGGTTTGAATAGGCGCATATGTCTTGTGGGGCTAATTATGCATATGTATGTAGCTATATCGGATACATAAATGACATTCACACATCATTATGTTGTTGAAATGTTATTCCTGTTCAGGGAGAATTTGCCTGTGAAACTAAAACATACTGCTGTGAGGAGGGGAAAGAGGTTAAAGGATCACAAAGCCAGATCTGGAATGGTGTCTGGCTTGCTCCTTTTCCGCTTATAACGTGCGTGTTTCACCACCTTTTGTTTTGTTTTTTAAAGCTGCATTAGGCCTGTTTTTCTCACCCTTGTTGCAACATTTGAGTTTAGCGTTTGGAAAGTGTCGCTCGTTCCAATGTTTTTCAAAGAATCCCATGCTAAACTTGAGAACTCGTAACAAGGAGGTTAAGTGCTGCTATTGCATTTTCCATTTGGTTTTAAATTTGCCGTGTGTATTAATCCCACGGGAGCAAGATGAAGGAATGGAATGGAATAAGCAGTTTGTTTGCTTGGACAGGCGGCTAATCCCGAAATACTACTCGGCCTAGCAATATATCTGATTTATAGATATAAACGTGTCTGTGTTTATAGTCTATATTGACACGGAAATTGACATGAAAAAAGTTTCCTGAAGGCAGAAGTCTGGGAAACACACTGCTGCAATGTTTTGCAAACACATAATAGGTACTCAAGTATATCTCTCCCCCCACTATTTGTTCCAAATTGCCATTTATTTATTTATTTATTTATTTATTTATTTATTTATTTATTCCACATGATTTACAGGCTGCCACATAAACATGGGCAGCTCACAACATACAAAGTGGAGCCATTAAAGACTATGGGCTTAAGTTAAGTCATGTCCATTAATCTCAATAGACATGCTCTGCATTACCCAAAACCTAGTCATTTTCAATTTTAATACATTTTGGTTGTATAAGATTAAAGAATGCACTAAAATATGGCACCTGATAAAAGTAAGGAACCAATTGGAGAAAAGAGAGCTGGGAATCAAACTCAGCAACGAAATAATAAGGATAAAAGCTAAAACTTGCCTGGTACCGAAATGGCATTAGAGTAGGTGCCCCTAGGCAGGAGTGCATTCTGTCATTGGGGGCCACAGGTGGCGCTGTGGGTTAAAGCCTCAGCGCCTAGGACTTGCCGATCGAAAGGTCGGCGGTTCGAATCCCTGCGGCGGGGTGCGCTCCCGCTGCTCGGTCCCAGCGCCTGCCAACCTAGCAGTTCGAAAGCACCTCCCGGTGCAAGTAGATAAATAGGGACCGCTTACCAGCGGGAAGGTAAACGGCGTTTCCGTGTGCAGCTCTGGCTCGCCAGAGCAGCGATGTCACGCTGGCCACGTGACCCGGAAGTGTCTTCGGACAGCGCTGGCCCCTGGCCTCTTAAGTGAGATGGGCGCACAACCCCAGAGTCTGTCAAGACTGGCCCGTACGGGCAGGGGTACCTTTACCTTTACCTTTTTACCTAAGAAGGACCTGTCCCTCAGATCCACTTGCTGTACCTGACTTAGTGAAGGCAATTGAATAATACTTTTCACTCTTGCAGTCAGCTGTATTCCAGTGCCGTGTTCACTCTGTGCAGGGCTCATCCAAATTGGAATTTGCAGACAAAAATCTTCAAGGCTTGTTCGCAAATATTCAAACTGCCCTGAGCCTTTTGGATGAAGGGTGGTATACAAATGTAATTTAAAAAACCACATTATTTGAGTTAGAAAGTACCCCATACCTGCATGCAATCCATCACAAACAATGATTGGATTTGCAAGTTTCTCCCTCTTGGATTTAGAGCCTGACGCTTAACATGTCTTAAACATTTCTTTTAATTATTTAAATGTTTTCTTTTGTAAGTATCCCTAGAAGTTGAATTTCAAAAGTGAAAGGATCTGATTTTTAAAATCCAACCTGGTCTTTATTGTACTTTGAAACTTGTAAGGTGCATTTGAGCGGAAAGTATTCTAAAAGGCTTTCTGTTGGAATTTTTCAGGCTGTGTGGCTTCTTTCCTCTATTTACTTTGGGGGTGCAGTTTACAGTTTGGAGTTCACAGTCAGGGACTGGGCCGGTGGCAATGCAGACTTTTGTCTTCCCCTACCCCATGGCACTGCTTGAAGCAGAAAAATCACATCTCCATATCAGTAAAATACAATCAGAATAAGTTTAATAGCTTACTTTGCTGCCCTTGTATGACACTGAAAATCAGCTGCCCGAGGTGACTGTTTCATTCTGCCTTCTGGTAGGACCGGCTCTAGCTAGGGGTCACAGATTAGTATTTATTAAGAAAAGTGAACAATGGAAATGTCAGCTGTTTCTTAGCTTTTGGAGCTAGCTGCTTTCAGCAATTCTGATTGCTAAACCCTGATAATGAGGAAACCATTTACCTCCAGTGCCTTTTAGCTTGTGAAATTATCATACCAAATTGGCCACTCAGAACCTCTTAAGTCTTTTTTCTTAGAATTTGGGAACAGACAATAGTTAGTTTATGGGCATATGCTGATGTGTACATAGTTGGGTTCTTTTTTTGGGGTGGAGGTGGGGGGGGGGGAAGAATGGCACAAACAAGGATGCATTGAAAGGTTCGCATAAGGGCTTCAACAGAGTCAGGATTAAAACTAGGCAGGGAACGATGCCAGTTCCTTGGAAGCAAAATAACATTTCAAGGAGACAAACTATCCGCTGCTGGGCTGTAGCCTGACAAGAATACATTATTGGCTGTGATAAATATGCCTGGAACTAGCAAGGAAAGAGATATACAAAGGCATTAGGTATGATTAACTGCCAGGGAGAGCCTGTGCCAACGGAGAAAATCAAGAGCAACACTTGGGAAAATAGATTTATAGGGGAAAGGTGGGTTTATGGGGGTGAACCAGGGGGAAGTGAAAGGTGCTTAGTTCTTGGGGCTGGTATCTTATACCCAGTATGGAGCATGCCAAGACTCTTAAAACTGTAGGCTGTGTGCTCATAAATTAGACTTGGTACTTAAATCTCAAGGCTACCAAAAGTGCAAAGTCCATTTATCCACTCAGCATGGTCACCATTCCCGTGCTGACACCAGGTGTTGGTTTTTTTGTTTTGTTTTTTACAATCAAGTGGTATATAGGTTTTATGAAATAAATAAGCAAATAAACAAAAGAAGAATTTGCTGGATCAGGCCAATGGCCCATCTAGTCCAGCATCCTGTTTTCATAGTGGCCAAGCAGATGCTTGTAGGAAACCTGCAAGCAGAACCCCAGCAGAAGAACATATCCCCATATCATGGTTACCAGCAAATGCTATATAGGATCACGGAGAGATTTACCTCCACAAAGAGTCTCATTCCTGCTCTGCACTTGATCTGACTGCTCAAGCCTTCAGCCTCTCTATTTAGAGTGTCAGCAGTTCCCCACCCCCAAACAATTCCACGGCTGCCCAAATTTCTGGATGATGATTACCACAATTTATATTGTTATGAGCTGGTGGGTACAAGACCCCCGATATCCTGGATCGAGCTAGTGTTAGAATCTAATGAAGGCTTGTGAGTAAAAACTGTGTATCAGACCCTCACATGTTAGAATCTAATCAAGACCAGTGTGTATTAAGCTGTGTGTCTGACACCTCTTTAATGTCTGGGAATCAACATGCATTAAGAGCTAATTAAGTCAGGCTAATTTTCTTTTGAGGGGATATCCAGGGGATGAGCCATTAAGGATCAAGGTCAAATCTCATTTGCAAATGAATGAGCTCCCTCCTTCCCTCTACTGAGAGTTAGTTTAAAAGACAAGGAAAGTGCTTTCGGTTTAGGAGTTCAATGGAGATAGTATGCAGCAGGTTGGAGAGAGCAATGTCTGAGAGCAATGATTGGGGTCTGCTTAAGTTCAAGGCTGCTGTGGCTATGGGAGAAGCCAGAACCTCTTAGGGTGTGAATGCTGTCCATGGTAGGTAGGTTGTGTATATGTGTAAATAAACCACATTTCCTAAATACACCACAGTTTCCGCTGTGCCTCATTTTCCAAAAGGAAATAGGGACCCTGGGTAAAGTGTGTCTAGAACCTCTGGGCTGGCATGTAACAGTATTCTTCTTACAGTTTCCTTATCGTTATTCAAAATAAACAAGTACTAGGTAATTTTTCATAAATGGTTAGGAAAACAAAAGGGTGCCTATGCTACTACAAATCAGATTCCCAGATGGTGGAAACTCAGGTAAACCCCCCCCCCCCAAACCAGTGACTCTCACATTTTTGTATTTGTGAAATAAAACGGCACAGCATCCAGCTATCTCTTGCAGTTTGTTTTTCACTCTCTCCCAGGCATTTCAGTACTTGTTTATATTTCTTACGTTTCTCTCTCATTCTTTCTTCAAGAAGCTCAGGACTGCTCTTAGACACTTCCTCTCCCCTCCATTTTATCCTTGTTAACAACCCTGTGAGGAAGTTAGGTTGAGAATCAGTGACTCCCTGGAAGATGGTGGCTGATTGGAGATGTCAGCTTGGCTTTCCTGGGCCATCGCCCAACACTCCAATGCTCCTAACATACAAATCTGAGAGGGAAAAGGTGTATGTGCCATGAAATGTGCAAGGATTCCCCGCCTTCCCAATGAAGGGCAAAGCTACATTGGAATCCAATGCAACTGAGAGCTGCTCTGGAGACAGTCTCGTGTGTGTGTGTGTTTGTTGAGAGAAGCACTGTTCATCAGCTGTGTGGTGAATCATGATGGACCCCCTGATATCACTGGAGGAAGCTGCTTGCCAGCAGCAGAGGAAAAGGACAGGCAAGTATTGCGTGGTGTAATCTCTGTAAGAGTAGCTAGCAGCATCCATCGCTAGTTAATAACACTGTTGGCTCACACTGGGCTCCATTAGCCATCCTCCAGCTATGGAACATGCACTCCACAGCCGAAAGCATGCCAGTATGGGTAGATAAATAGGTATTGCTGCAGCAGGAAAGTAAACGGCGTTTCCGTGAGCTCTGGCACTCGTCGCGGTGTCCTGTTGTTCCAGAAGTGGTTTAGTCATGCTGGCCACACGACTTGGAAAAGCTGTCTATGGACAGCGCAGGCTCCCTCTGCCTGAAAGCGGAGATGAGTGCCACATCCCATAGTTGAATTCGACTGGACTTAACCACCCAGTGGTCTTTTACCTTTACCTTTACCTTATGGCAGCACTTCTCCATTAAGATTAGGGGTTCCTCCTACTCCCACAAAACCATTGCAATCCTAATGGAGTATCACTGCCATGACCCTATCTCTTCAGAACTGCTGCTTATTGTGGCTTCTTTTTGAATGAATTTAGTCATACATACTTTTAGTTTCTCCACACCAACACTGTCTACTCTTTGGGCTGGATTAAAATGGCCAGGTCTGGTTTCAACATCGTGTTTGCAATATACCCTTCTATTGTAGCAGCAAAGGTGAATGTCGTATGTCTTTGTATCTAGGAGAGACATCCATGTTTATTTGTGTCCCTCGAAGAAAAATAAGGACACCGCATTGCTAATGCTACTGAGTCCTGCATTAGACAGCAATTAGACAGCAACTGAGATGCAGTGGCCTTTAACATTTATCTTTGGTACTTTCTGCAAATTAGTTCTCCAGGGAAAACGAATGGGATCTGAATTCTTTTCGATTCTATCCTGCTTCCATATTATTATTTTTTACATGGAATGAGATTTTTGTGGTGCATTAAAATAACCTCCTGCAGCCTCCTGGAGGAGAAAGGAAATTACTTATGCACACACTTCAGCCCATTAAATAAAGTGGCACAACTAGCATTGGCCAATCTGGGGCAGGGAGAAAGTGGTAATGAATCGGCATTGTGGTCCGTTAGTGATAACCATGAGCATCCTAATCTTCCAACAGTTGTTCTCGTCTTACTGAAATTAATAGAGCTGCACCCCTGGGTTGGAAAGCAAAGGGAACTGGGATTCCTTTGGTACCATAAAGTCAGGACCAACATCCTAAAGACATTAAGTGCAAGCCAATAGCTTTAATTGCTTTGGAAGATGTCTGCTCCCCACTACCAACCCATTGGTATAGCAAACTGCAAAAACCCAGACTTCCTTCTTTTTCAGTCAGGTACATACAGTATTATCTTTACTACTCTTCAAGCAGGGAGATGCTTCCAGTAGCCAGCAATTATGAAGAAGCAGTAAGTGAGTAAGCAAGTAATGCAAAAGCCTAAAGAAAAGGCCAACTTTTCATAGGATATGACGCAGTCATATTTTTGTAGCAACACTGTGTGCTTATTTTCACACTAATTAAACATGATTGATGGGACATTGTTGCAGAAAGACATTTCCTAAAAGTGTCCTCAAAATAATGGAGAGGTGATTCATCAGGCAACATTTTATTTTATGAAATGGAAATAAGCAGCTATAAGGACATGCATACACATACATTTTCCCCTAAGCAGCAGACATTGAAGGATACGGATATATATATATATCCATTAGCTGCTAGAATCCACGCTAGCATATGAAGCCAGTCATCAGGAATACTGGACAGACAAACGCAGAGCACACACAATCCCACACAATTGTATTTAGTACAAAATTGACTGCTTTTCATGGCAGGAGACACAAGCCTTCTGTTCTCAGTTTTAGTATCCTAACATGAACTCAGAGGAAATCTGGAGAATCATAAGGTTAATCAATTGCTTAGTACAAAAGAATTACCGGGTAGCTGAATCTGAGGTGCCAGGAATGACTTGTGAATGTCTGCAGGACTGGAATATAAGGTACTGCCTTATATGAAGTCAGATTATTTGCCCATCTTGCCCTCTGTTGTTTGCACTGTCATGCCAGTAGCTTCTTTGGGATCTCAGGCACAAAGAGGTCTTTCCTATCGCCTGCCTAATCCTTTCAGCTAGAGATGCCTGAGATTAAGATTGCAACCTTTGGTGTGCAAAGGATGCTCTCTAACTGTGGCCCCTTCCCATACCACATTAGCAGAACACTTTTTTTAAAAGTTTAAAAAAACCTATTTAAAAAAATCTATTTTTAAAAGTAGAAAGCTATACCTTTTTTTTTTTAAGTACCGAATCATCTTGCCCATTTATTGCTAGCCCTTAAAAAGTGTTACTCCTGAAAATAAGGGTTGCCTTATTAATTCTATGCAGCTTAATATTCAGTATATGCATTTGCGAATGATGGTAAATGTATCCTGTTCACAAACTTGTGTCCTATGAGCAATTCAGATTGACATGGAATTGCATTTTTGGAAGGAACACACACACACACACACACACACACACACACACACACACACTGCATATAGCAACGATACTGGCAGGTATTAAAGTTGCTGTGAAAACGGCAGCAATAATAACTACTTTGGTAACCAGCAATCAAGTATTTGAAACTGTAGTAGTAATTACCTGCACTAAAAGGTACATAAGCTTAACAGCATTTTCAGGGTCAATGTGAATGACTGATTATTCTTCTCCTTTTTGGAGCTTTAGCACCACACTGTACTCAAAACATCATCTTTGGCAGGCTGAAAAGTATGTGGCAGTTATTTTGTGAGTTCGTGACATGATGTGCCATATAATCAGAGGCTTTTGACTGATGATTCCAAGTGTCTTATGTCTGAGGGTGAGACCTGCACTTGCAGTCTTTACTGTCTAGACATAGATATTGACAAACAAGCCTCGCTGACATAAGATGCTAACATGCTTAGCCAGAGGCATTTCAATGATCTTGCCCTTTTATGTTCTCTTTCCAGGCTTTTAGTCAACTGTGAAATGTACCTCTTAAGATCTATCACATTAATTCCACAAACAAAACTTTGTGTTTTGAAACTTAGAAACTTTACTATTGATTGATTGATTTTTTTATCAGTTGTAGGCTAAACTGTGCAGGTGGAGGGTTTGTGTTCTTCAGAGGCTGCGTGAAGAGGTTGCATATTTTTCTAAAGCATTCAGAGATGGTGCAATCAGATGTGGGGGAAAAAAAAAGGCCTTGCTTTATCGTGATGAGAACAGTCTGGTTGTGATGTACAGTGATACCTCGGGTTAAATTCTTAATTTGTTCCGGAGGTCCGTTCTTAACCTGAAACTGTTCTTAACCTGAAGCACCACTTTAGCTAATGGGGCCTCCCTCTGCTGCTGCGCCGCAGGAGCACGATTTCTGTTCTCATCCTGAAGCAAAGTTCTTAACCTGAAGTAGTATTTCTGGGTTAGCGGAGTAGTGTATGTAACCTGAGGTACCACTGTAACATTAAACCAGTGTTTGGTGTTCCATGCATGAAACTGCTCTGCGTCTTCCTCTCCTCGGGTGTAGCTACAAAGAGATCAGAAGCATTTGCTTCCATTTCCAACTGACCACAGTTGCCTTATATTGAGTCAGACCATTGGCCTATCTAGTTTGATATTGACTGGCAGGATTTCAAGCAGGAGCCCTTTCCAGCACCACCCGGAGAAGTGAGGGATCGAACCTGCCACCTTCAGCATGCAGAACACTAATCCTAAGGAAGATGAATCCTGTGCATGACGGTTTGGCCTGTGATGTTGCATTGATACAATTGCATTTCTACACAAACGTATCTGTTTGACCAGGTGCAGTGCAGCATCTTAAGAAGACCCATGCTGATGCATTTGATAGCATCCTAAATAATGCTAGTATACGTGGACATTATTATTATTTTTACTATGTTGGGCGTCATATTAAATTTTGAGATCAGTTAATACATAGCATGGTGACACTGAAGGCAGTTTCGCTTGCCAAAATCTTAGGAAGACAGCAGGTGATGTATAGCAGTGAAATATATATTTTCCTCTCTGCTGCCTCTCTGTGGTTTAGTTCTGAAGGAATAATTATCCCAGTATTGCATGAATAATATCCAGTTGCAGTTCAGAATTCCACAGGAGGGCAGCCTTATCCCAAGCTATGTTACAGTGGGTGAGCAAATCATGACATTTTAAAATAAAACCCACACAGATACTTTTTTATTTTTTAAAAAAGCTATATAAAAACAAACTAGGAATACTTTAGAAAAAACAACCAAACAAAACAAACCCTAAAGCAAAAAGTGCAAATATGCATTGGTTAGTATCCATTGCCTTCCAAACTAGGCTTGTATTATGTGCCACAAAAAAATCAATAATATGCTGGCCTGCGTATTCTAACATCCCTGACAAACATTCGCTGCATTTTACAACACAAGATGGGCTTGAAATTCCCTCTCATTTGTTTTGCATGAAAATGCTTTGATGGACACTGAATACATTTTATTTGGATGGAATTGTATTTTAAAGGTGCAAAGAAAATAATGAATTCTATTGGTATCCTACTCTTCCTCCAAAATGTCCAGGGAAGTATATTACCTTTAAGACCTCCCTGGGAGGCTAGCTAGACCGAGAAGACATTGTTAAAGGAAACACAGCAAGCTTTGTGGCTGAATGAGGACTTGCAGTCGTGTCTTCCATGCTCAAGTGCAACAGTCTAGTCACTACACCACACAAGTACAAGCAGATATGTGCAAGATTGACACCTCATGCAGTCATAGTTCTGCAATTCAGTCATAGTTTTTCCTCTCTTCTTGACGTACTAGTTGTTGTAGTAATTTGATACAGCCTAAGGAATAAGGTAGGTGGGTATCAATTTGATCGAGAGTCGTTCTGCATTTCTTTTTTTTGTGCTTCTTAGGGAAGTGGACTGAGGGTACAGAATCTTGATGAGATGTGAACCTATAGCTGAATCACTCTAAACTTAAAACAGGCCGAATAGCTTGGGCTGCAGCCCTGTCCTAAGCTGTATTTGAATAAATCACATTAAAAGCAAAGGGATTTACTGTTTGCTGAATAGTGGATGTGTTTCAGCTCGATACATTAATACATTCTCTGCTAACGTTTTCATCTAAACTTTTCTACAACCCGTTTCAGAGTTTGCCTAAGATATAGATCAGGCATCCCCAAACTCCGACCTCCAGATGTTTTGGGACTACAACTCCCATCATCCCTGACTACTGGCCCTGTTAGCTAGGGGTGATGGGAGTTATAGTCACAAAACATCTGGAGGGCCGAGTTTGGGGGTGCCTGATATAGATGTTTGCTAGCCCCAGCTTGTAGGTAAGGTTCCCACTGCCTCCAACAGTGGCTGAAGCAGGAGTTACACCATTCTAACACCAACATGCGAAGATGGAACAGGAGTGAGGAAGGGTAGTGGGAAGGTTAGACACCAAAACCTTACAATTTTGAAGTGCTCAGTCACACACCTTGTGTTAATATTTAGGGACAATTCACCATTCCTCCTTATCTTGAGGCTTTTCAGTTTTACATTTAGTGTAACTTCATGGTGGCAGGGTCAACAAACAAGCAGGGTGGGGCTTATCACTGAGCAGTCTTATAGGTCTTCATGTAAGTACCTGAATTACCTATTATTTCTCCAGAAAGAAAGAAAAACATGTTTGCAATTCTGTCTTCCCTGTTCACGATTAGAATCAAGGACTTTGTACAGCACACAACAGCATAGTTCATTCAAACGCAATATGTGCATTTATTTGGGACTCTTATCCGAGCCTGAATGAAAAATACTATCTTTCTCAAGAAGGCAATATGTACATATTTTTTATCTAAAGAAAGGCAAAGAGTCACAGAGATACTGAGTGTTGACTATAGCCAACAATTTATAGCTTCTCTCCCTCTTTATTTTGTGGTGTAGGGCAATGCTTTTCCACTCTGATTTAATTAACTTCATTTAATGGCCTGGTCATAGAGATAATAAGCATAGCAGCAGCATAGCGGCCGCACTATCAAATGCCTGGCATTGACTAATATTTGGCAACAATATGGTCATTCTACAATGGAAGCACATACAAGAAAAGAGCAGCCTATTTTATTAATTTGCCAAGTTCCCCCTCCTTTGGGAAGGCTACTGTGCATTTCTTCGAGACTGATTGAAACAGAAAGCAAGAGTATATGGTGGTGAATACTGTTTTATTGTGTTGGAGTCATTTAGCAAAAAGTGTTCCTTCAGGAAAACAGAATCAAGATGCTAATGTTATACCTCATTTATTGCCAAGCATATTCAGTGACATTTCATAAGGTACATCTGTCAGCCAGAGATATAAATGAATGAGGTGAACTGTGCAATTTACCCTGAGGAACTTCCATTAGAGCCCCCTGAAGTATAATATTTATGAGGTCAGAGTCAATTAATCAGATAGCTGTATTTGCTTTTCAGCTTGCGACGGTCTCTCACCAAACTGTTGCACTGAGAGGGAAAATGCTTTTCTTTTCAATAATAATAATAAACAAAATGGGGAAAAAATGTAACATTCAGGTTGTTTAGATAAGGGCTGCATTTTTAACGACAACAAAATCAATTACTGTATGTTAACTACAGAAAAACACAATGTAAATATAAAGAAGCATGCCATGGTGTCCGTCGGAGCCTGGTGGCTCAGCTGAGGGCTTAGGCCCCTGGATGTACTGCTTCCCCCAGAAATATGGGTGTGGTCATGGAACTGAGGTAAAAGTGAGGGAACAAAGCCCTTGTTTAGAAGGGAGCTGGAGACTATAGGGAAAGAAAATGTCTCCACTTCCATTGGAGGTGAGACTGCTTTGCTTTGGGGCTTCTAAAGACTGCAGTTCTGTATCCACATTCCCAGAGTATGTCTGTCAGTGGGTCTTAATTCTGCCTAGAAAGAACTACAGTGGTTCCTCAGAAGTCGAACAGAATCCATTTCAGAAGTCCGTTCGACTTCCAAAACATTCAGAAACTAAGGTGCAGCTTCCAATTGGCTGCTGGAAGCTCCTGCAGCCAATCTGAAGCTGTGGAAGTCATGTTGGACATTCAGGTTCCAAAGAATGTTTGCAAACCTCAACACTTACTTCTGGGTTTGTGGCATTTGGGAGCCAAAACATTTGACTGGCAAGGCGTTTGGCTTCCAAGGTATGACTGTATTGCTTTCCCTTATTTCCACAATTCATTGGTTTATAGCACTGTCGTCCACCTGTCTAAATTCCTCATCCAGTGGCCGCTCAGACCCTGCCCTTTGATCGCCAACCCTACAAGGAAGCATGTAGTGTGAGGCTAGCGCAGAAGGCTTAGATTTTGATTGGAGTTAGAGGCACTGGGGAAAGGGGTGTTTAATCTGTGCCTTTTCTGTGAAAGAAATGGCTCCTTGAGACCTTGCTAAGGACTCCCTGCAGGTGTCTGTCTCCCTGCCACTCTGCTGTGGGGCTAATAGAAGCTTATGGTGGGCATGGTTTTGATTAGTAAAACAGCACATGGGGAGAGGGTTAAACCTTCCCTCTCCCACCAGAACTACCCCAATGAAAGTCATGGCTCATGGCTGATCTTGGACCTCCCATCTCATGCTTGTTTTGCCCTCGAATGAGGAAACTAACCTTGGGACAGAAAATGCCACAGGACTCTGAAAAGTGGCCAGTGAAAGAGGATTTTTGACACAGTGGAGCATTTATTTACATGTAGTAAACTGCTGTCCTACAAACCCATGGGTGGCATCCAGCTAACTCAATCCTTCAGTGTAAGTGCTTCCACTTGTACATTGGAATTATCCCCCTCTCCTACTATGATGTGCCAACCTAAATCTGTTCTGGGGCTTCCCTCTGGAGCAGATTTGGGGAAGGTGCAATGTGTGTGAGAGGAGAGAAGGAGGAAGTTCTTTTGCACAAGCTGAAATCATTTGCACTGATGGGATGAGTTAGTTGAATACTGACCCTCTGTGTGATCCCCCCCTTGAACTTGTAGATGCTTTTCTAGAATAGCTCTTGTCATATTCCTACATAGCTGCTCCAGCTTTATACCAGGATCTTAACTTGAGGTTAATAATATCTAGCCAGAGCTTCTCCATTTTTATCCAGGAGGTGGCTCAGGGCTCATCTCACACAAAAGTATGCCACAGGCAAATTGTGGAATCTCATGGTATGACCTGAGGCTTTTTTCTTTTTCTTTTTACATTGCTCTACTAAGTATGCAGAGCCAATAGACCATTGGAAAGGCTCAGTTCCATCAAAACAATATGACATGAGGCATTTGTCCATGAGAGCTGGATTTCAATATCTTTAAAGTGCCATCTTGCTGTTAAGAAGCTGGAGTTGCCTACCAAATAGCTCCTTCTGTGCGTTTTGTTTAGGCGTGATGCTGGTGGGATCTGATGTTGAGCTAAAAGGCTGACATTCAGTGAAGGGATGAAAAAGAATAACTTGCTTTCGCATTCCGTAGGGTTAGCTTCATAAGTTCATTTCAGCAAAACAACAGCAGCCAAGTGTCTTGTGGAAGTGGAGCCTTAAATACCAACAGATTTATCAAATCGGCCAACAAGTTCATGGGCTGCAACCTACTTCATCAGATGCCCGAAATCTGACCCTCTGTTACTTTTAGATATATGCAACTGGTGACAAAGAAATCAAATGTAAAAAGACACTTTAGTAGGTATAGCTCAGAGCACAGAGCAAAGTATGAAGACAAAAAAGTAGTCTGTTTTTATTTTAAACAGTGTAAAAATGGTTGCATAATTTCTGTATGCTTTTAAACCATCACAGAGAATAGATTTTTTTAAAAATTAAAACAACCTGAATTTATGGCCTGATCTGTGGTGCATTACCAGACAGTTCACAAATGCAGAATATTTGAGTGAAAATGCCCTTGGTGTTCTTCACCCCTCTAAGTCTTCCTCTCTGGATATATTATTGTCCTTTAACACTAGGTATTTTCTGGACTAGTAAAGATACAAGTGAGAATCAAGAGGAGGGCAGCCTCAGAGTCTTGCAGGCATTTGGTGTCTCCTTGATTTAATATCCTATATAACGTAATTGCCACCATTTCACTCATGTAAGTTCACACAGCACACACAAGTCCCCAATGACATCTTTTTATTAAAATGGATCAGACCTTGAATTCTTCCCGGTATTGCTGTGATCTATCACGTTTCTTTGTGTGCAACTGTCTTTTGTCACTCGGGAGCTCTGTTCACGAGATTACAAATGCTATAGAGGCTGGGGGCTGGGGAGAGGAGGAGGAGGAGGAGGAGGGGAAGAGGAAGGGACGGGCGTCAGCCCCTTTGTGAATCACACAGATATAAAAGCTGAGTGCTGAGCTTGAGCTTTGCTTCTTATTGGCGATGGGTGCGAGGGGGGGGGGAGGGGAAAGAGAGAAGATAACGCTGAGAATCTTGGAAGGCTTGACAGCCCACTCAGCTTCACAGTCATTTATGATAGTACCCCTCTCTCTATGTTGCAATGAAAAAAATCTGTGTGCGTGCGCACACACATACACTCATGCACAACAAAGACACATACCACCCTATGCATGTCCCCTGGAGCTCCCTGAGAATGTTTATGTCAGCAGCAAAAATCTTATTTTGACATTTTAACACAATGGAACTGAGAAGTATTGCTTCGAGCAACCTGTGCCCTGCCTCTTCCCCCTTCCCTGTCTTAGAAATTCAGATAGCTGAAGTGGCTGGTATGGAAAAGAATATTTGCCTGCTTATTCTCTTTAATTCCATACAGGGGGAAAATTGCAAAGGGGTGGGAAGAAACCTTTTTAGAGATGCCAGCTGGGATTTTGAGTAATAATGGGCATTAACCTAATTCTTCTCCTTCGGCAGTCGATGTTAATTTATGTAAACTGCTCTGAGAGGCTTTGGCTTGAAGAGCTGTGGAGAAATAACTCAAACAAATGCATAATGTTTTTAATTTTTTTTTAAGGAGGAATGGAATCAGCCGCTGGCCATAGTGTGCTTGAAAATGCACTATGGAAGCCAGGAAACCATCCTAAAAACCTATTATATATATATTAATTAATTATATCATTATATCATTGGGTTACCTGATATATCTAATGTTTCTGTGCATCAGACTCTGAAGGGTTTGAACTAGAATTTCAGTCCTGGTTCCCTGCACTGCTAGCCTGTAATCTTCCTGGCCTGGAAAGTCAGGCGGCACAAGGGAGCCAATCCAGTGTCACTCTCCAATCTGGGCAACCTATCATTGATGGAGGCCACTAGATCTTCCCACGGTGCTCTCGGCCTTCAGGAATCCAGCCCATCTGTCACCCAAGATGCTAACTCAAGTCTGAGGTTATGGCACTGTGTGAAAAGCCTAGCAACAAGATACAATTCTCAGAATGGTGTGACAACTAAACTCATCTTCCCAATGATTGTGAAGGGAATAGGAGTCTCCTAGCAAATCTCAGCACCCTTAACAACCGCAACTCCCTGGATTCTTTGGGGGACGGTAGCATGACACTGCTTTAAATGTACAGTGCAGCTGAGGCCTGATACAGAAGCAGGAAACAAAAGTCCACAAAGGGGTTGAGAGAATCACAGCTCTTGAGGACTCCAAGGATTCCTATAGCCTGGTGTCCAAACAATTCAGCCTTCAATTGCAGCTATGTGGTGCAGTGGTTTAGAGCAGTAGACTCATAATCTGGGGAACAGGGTTCGCGTCTCCGCTCCTCCACATGCAGCTGCTGGGTGACCTTGGGCTAGTCACATTTCTCTGAAGTCTCTCAGCCCCACTCACCTCACAGAGTGTTTGTTGTGGGGGAGGAAGGGAAAGGAGAATGTCAGCCTCTTTGAGACTCCTTAAAGGGAGTGAAAGCCGGGATATCAAATCCAAACCTCCTCCTCCTCCTCCTCCTCCTCCTCCTCCTCCTCCTCCTCCTCCTCCTCCTCCTCCTCCTCTTCTTCTTCTTCTTCTTCTTCTTCTTCTTCTTCTTCTTCTTCTTCTTCTATGACTTCACTCATTGGCTAAAAACACTGGAAGGTAGGAAGGTTAGAAGGTTGCCTGCACATTATCATTCATAGCTTTCTTTCTAGAAGGGCTAAAGAGTTTGTTCATTTTTTTAAATGAAGTTTTGGCCTTTTAAACATATTGGGGGTGTTATTGGTTTGCTTTTATTTTTGTTTTATTATGTATTTTGTGTTCTCTTTTTGGGTTGTGAACCACCCTGTGATCTTCAGATGAAGGGCAGTATACACATTTAATAAATAATAATAATAACAACAATATTGTGAGGGCCCTCTGGAGTGTATCATAGAATATCCTGTTTTGGGGTATTGCACTCTTGCATGAATCAAATGGTTCGTGGCAGAGGGCCAGACCAAAAGAAGCTTTTTTCTTTTGTTTTCCTTTTGTTTTTGTTTTCGTCTCATGCTTTTGCATGAATCAGCTTGCTCTTGTGAAAACTTGGGACCAAAAAACGAGCACTGTGATTTTGATCAGCAGGATGTTGGAGGGGCATGCGGTTGCTCCAACTGCACCGTTTTGAATATGGCCCCAAATACACATTTCCTGCTACAGACTGTTTGGGCTGTCCAACAGGCAAAGGTGAGGGACAAGAGCCAATTAGAAGAAAGTGTCTCAAGTTTATATCAGATTTGGACTTGGGTGATAGGTATGTTGCCATGTGGGAAAAAGTTAATAGGGGATTGGTTTTAGGGGATCCAAACGGCTACCAGTGGGGCAATGCCAGTTGAAAGCATGCTTTTGTTTTCGCCAGGGCTAACAGAAACCAAACAGAAGCTTGTCTTGGCAAATAGCTCAGGGGCATAAATAGCCATTGACATACAGCCAGTGTTCTTGCCCCTCTCAGTTCCAATGAGGACAAGCCATGTGCTGTCCATGAGACCAGCTAGTCTACATCAGGGGTCAGCAACCTTTTTCAGCCGTGGTCCAGTCTGCCGTCCGTCAGACCATATGGTGGGTGGGACTATATTTTGGAAAAAGAAATGAACGAATTCCTATGCCCCACAAATAACCCAGAGATGCATTTTAAATAAAAGCACACATTTTACTCATGTAAAAACATGCTGATTCCCGGACCATCCACAGGCCAGATTGAGAAGGTGATTGGGCCGCATCCGGCCCCCGGGCCTTAGGTTGCCTATCCCTGGTCTACATCCGCACTTGCATCCTGTGTACCATTTCAATGTATCACCACAGAGCAAAGCTAAAGGAGCCATGTACAGTAGCTCCAGGGCATATGCAGAGTGCCAACTGTTCCAAGAACCTCAGTAGCATTGGATTCCAAGATTTCTGTTACCACTCTAAGAAGTGTACCATAATGGGAAGAGCTGAGGGGCTCAGGTATCTTCATCATGGCAATAGGGCTGGCCTGACGCAGGGCTCTCCATTTACACAGGGGGCTTGTGCCCCAGAGTTTTTTGTTGTGTTATGTCCTGACTTGCATGTGGAAGGAAAAGCCTGCCTTTTCAACCAGGTGACCTTAGTCCGTTTTCCTGAGATCTATGCTGACTAGCACAGGCAACATGAGCTCTTCAATAGTGAAGTTGAGAATGGAAAAATAAATTTTAATGCAGTTTCCCTCCCTCATCAGCAAAAATGAAAGCTCAGCTGGAAACCTCAGAAGCTCAGATGAGAAGATTTTTTATGTTTTGTTTTGGTTTGGTTTTTTTGCAATCTACACATAACATATAGAGAGATACCATTGCCACCCGCTCTCTTTCTTAGTCGGAAAAACAGAATTTATAACCTTTGGCTACAAAACAAAAGAAAGCGAAACAAAACAACCCTCTTCTAAATGATATGATGAAGCAGATGCACAATTCCAGCCAGTTAAAACCTAGAGGGGTTTAATGTGTAAATAATTGAAAAGGTCTGACACTCTTTCTAGGAAGATAGACACTGGCATGTGTGCAAACAAGCCGATACATCACACACAAGGAGGGAGCATTTCGAATTTTCAACTCAGCAACAAATGTCCCTCAAGCATTTCAGCTCAATCCAACAGAGCTAAGCAGAATTCATTAGGAAATGGACGGCTGCACTAGGTCTGTGGAGAGAACCCTGTGGAGAGGTTGTTTTTGTATATATAGCATTGAAACGTAAATGTTTGGATGCTATAGCCATGCATTCTTCAAAATGAAACCTTGGATAATGTTGGCTTGTGTGCTGTTGGGCTCTAATGGATGGTCTCCTAGCAACCCAAGTCTATCAGGCCCATGATGACACAGCCTGAAAGGCTCCGTGGGAATGCTTTTCAGGCCAGTAGGGCAAAATGAGATCCATAAACTCCAGCTCCCTCATGACAGAGAACTAGGTCAGTCAGAGTATGTGGATTAAGGGATGGAGAGCTTGTGGGCCTCTAGACACTGCTAGACAGCACCCCCATAATCCCTGTCATTGGCCAAGCTGCCTGGGATGGACTGGAGCCAGGAGTCCAATAACACCTAGAAGGGTACAGTCTCCCCATTCCTGGATCACAGCTTCAGTCTTCAATCTTTCTGGATTTGTGACTTGCCTTTAACTCAAACTAAAAAGTGGGACCTAGTTTTTAATTTTGTATTCCATACACAAATCCAGTCCAAGCCATTTTGCTACCTGAGGCAGAGCAGCTAGTGATGTTCACTCTCCCAGCAAGTAAAGGGTCATATAAGGTGGTATTCAACTAAGCTTTGCTCAGAGTAGACACACTGAAATCAATAAACAAGACTAAGTTGTGGCTATTAACTGCAGTGGGTCTACTCTGAGTAAAATACCCATAGTACCCAAAGCTGCTTGAGTTATTTTGGCATCTGAGGCAGAAGATTCCACAAGTGCCTCGCCCCTTCCCTGGAAGTAAATACATACTATTAAATAATAATGTTGGTTCATTAATTTGCTGCTCTTTCATGACACTTGGCAGGAAATAGCAAAATAGCAGGAAAAGCATTTTTTTGTGGACATGAGATGACTCTTGGCAGCATGCAACCCTTTTTAGAAGATCTCTCTCATAAAGTTTGAATGACCGATCAAGATTACATAAGATAAGGTGGTCCAACAAGATGTACCTGGTTGCAAGTTGTTAAATGATTTTATATGCTAACAGCAGAATTTTAAACATGGTCCAGTAGCATTTTGGCAGCCGGTGCACCATGGGATAAAAGCCCCTTATTTCCTTCTTTCAGTTCCCCCCATGCTTCCAGTGGGGGAGTGCTCCAAATAGCTGTTTATTGATTCAGATTGGAAAAATGAACCTCGTTGCAGTCAATGCAATGGTGGTTTAATGGTTCAGAGCAGAACTACTGAAGCTCAGGGGTCTCTTAATGAGCAAAAGATTTGCAGCAATTTCCTCATTTTCTGAGCATGATGTGAACAGCAACTGCAGCAGCAAAGACAACAGTCTTTTAACATTATAAGATAGTCAGTAAAAGTAAAGGGACCTCTGACCATTAGGTCCAGTCATGACTGACTCCGGGGTTGTGGCACTCATCTCACTTTATTGGCCGAGGGAGCCGGCGTACAACTTCTGGGTCATGTGGCCAGCATGACTAAGCCACTTCTGGCGATCCAGAGCAGCGCACAGAAATGCCGTTTACCTTTCCGCTAGAGTGGTACCTATTTATCTACTTGCACTTTGACGTGCTTTTGAACTGCTAGGTTGGCAGGAGCAGGGACCGAGCAACGGGAGCTCACCCCATCGCGGGGATTCGAACCGCCGACCTTCTGATCAGCAAGTCCTAGGCTCTGTGGTTTAACCCACAGCGCCATCTGCATCCAAGAAAGTCAGTAGCTTAGGTTCAATCTCCAACATCTCTAGGTAGAGCTGGGAAGGGCTTCCTTCCTGAAACCCCAGAGAGCTGCTCCCAGTCAGGGAAGACAGCACTGTGCTAGATTGACCAATTGTCTGACTTGCTGTGAGGCAGCTTTCCAGGCTCCTCTGCTCTCACTAAATTTTCCCCACTTGAAAGCTTTAAAAAAAGAAGAAGGTTGAGACAGTTTCCCAAAAAGGATGGGGGGAGCTAGTCACAATCAATATATTGCTTGTCGCAACTTTAAAAGCCATGCATGGAGCAGTGATGAATTACCCAATGCAAGATGTTGATGATGATATCTGGTTGGCAGGCACAGCCAGCAGCAGGGAGGAAAACTGCTACCAGAGATCGCAGCAGTCATTTATGCAAGACCAGTTGCCTGGTCGAAGACAAAGGCAAGTGGCCTGATGCTGGTAGACTTTTGACATCCAGCACCTGCCCCTCCCTTTAATTCATTTAGCATTTCTAGGAAAGAGCAATCTGTGAAGAGACATTTATTGAATCTTGCTGCTCTGTTTGAAGCTACCCAGGTCATGGCTTATATAATCTGGCTGTAATTCCGTTATTGGTGACAGAGAAATCAAAAACAAAACCCAAACTGTATTCCATTGAGCCATTTAGTCATTAGAAACTCTGATGGTTGCCAAATGGAATGCATCTTTTTTTCTTCTTTTTGTATGGCTTGTGCCTAGCTGACTGTATCTTGCTGCCCAGTAACCCCTTCCAAACCCTTAATTATCCTCTCAACCTTTGCCAGGCAACATATGGATAGCACATGGGATCGTGGCAAGGGCATCTTTTGTTACTTTCAAGTACAATCATTTCACACACAGAGAAGTCTTTTTACTCATCTGTGCTCTTGGGTAATAAATAAAGATTTTTTAAAGAGATTGTGTCTACTAACGAAAGATGGCAGAAGTAAATACCTATCCTATCAATCAATCAATCAATCAATCAATCAAATGGCATGATGGATACCCCTTGAAAATCCTGCAATTGAACTTTCTGTTTCTCACGGGACTTTCTGTATCCCTTAGTACAATCTGATCAAGATGGCCTATAGCTCAGTGACAAAATGCTGAGCATCAGACAAATCTATTTATTTATTTATCAAATTTATATCACACCCTTCCTTCCAAAAGAGCCAAAGGCAGCAACCCTTCTGTCATAAAAACACTATTAAAATAAATATGTATTTTTAAAAAGCATTTTAAAATTGCTGAAAACATTTGGAAAAAAATAAAACACAAAGACATTATCGACAATAAAACTATGCTCTTGTTCCACTGCCAACAGGGATGTAAGAAGACGTTGTTTTCCATTCTGTTCTATGTTTGTTGCTTGCAGCACTGTTTTTGTCCCACCGCAGTTCATATTCTACCCCAAACTATATTGTCTCCCTGTCCACTGTGGTGTAATCATGTAATTTACATAATTAATTACATGCCTTAGGTAAGTTGTGTAAATTACACTGTCATTATGTTATTCCACCACATTCATTTCAATGCAAATATTGCGGGGGTGGGAATGCAATCAATTACATATTGTTTGTGGAATAAAAGCAGCAGCAGCAGCAGCAAACACCGATCCCATTTGCTGGATTTGATTTCCCTTCCAAACATGGAACAAATAAGCGAACATGAACAATTTCCGCTTTCATTTCCATTTTTGTTAGACGTGACCCCCGTGATTGTTGGAGGAAGCATGCCTCTCCATGCCAACTGCTGAGAACCACAAGTAGGAGCAAGCACTGTGGCTCTCATGTCTTGCTTTTGAGCTTCCCATTGCCACCAGGCTGGGCATGGTAAGAACAAGATGTTGGACTAGATGAGCCTTTGACCTGATCTAGCAGTGATCTTTGTATGTTCATAAGTCAAGCTTTGCATGCAAAAGATTCCAAATTTAATCCCTGGCATCTTCAACGAAGGCTAGAGAACCCTGTCTGAAACCCTCAACACCATCTACTTGCCCATCACTGGAGAGAATACAGAGCTAATGGATTCATGGCCTGACTCTGTATAAAGGCATATCCCTGCACAACCCCCATTGAAATGAATGGGAGCAGCAGATGGCCATGGTAGGTTCAGTAAACACCCAGAGAAATCTGCATGCTGTCTCTCACAAGCCTTATTGAAATGCATGAGACCAGCAAAGACCTTGTTCCTGCATAGCTCCCATGCATTTTTAGGGCTTGTTTGGGAGCCTTGTGGGGATGTGATACCTCCTGTGAGCAAATATTGGCTTTTGCTTGCAGGCAGGTGGTTTAACTAAAGTACCACCTGTCATCTTTCCCTACTCAGTAAGCACATGGAAGGATGAGTTAAAAGTTAACCATTAGCTAAGTTTAAATACTTGCTAATGAGGAGTGGTGAGTGATGTCCTGGGCTGAGGAGATTATTGTGGTGCCAGTAAAGCAGGTGTTTTCAGCTAATCATCAATATCTGATAGTTGCTTTATGAAGTCATCTATCAAAATTATGAAATGATTGGTCTCAACTGCCCAGCTGTGCTTAGGCTGCAGCAGTAACAGCAGCAGCAAAATGTGTTGCTCCATTGCGGATGCCACGCTCAGCGGCTGAAATGGAGACAACATTTTTAGTGAAAGCGTTTAGAGGCATATAGGAGCAAGCACATGACTAGCTAAAATGCACCAAAGCGGGAGAGGACTTCAAACTTTCCTAGTTAGAAAATCAAATAAGCAAGCACACTATTATCAGCCCAGACATCTAGTACTGGTGAAAGACAAGTGTGTTGCTAAAGGCCGGTGACTTTTAGCAATGCATTTAGTTCAGCTAGTGGTGAGCGGGTGGAAACCACTTAGGGCATGAATTACAGATGAAAGTAAGGTTTTGGTTTGCCCACAGACGTCAAGAAAATTATTAGAGCTGTGAGTAGCCTTCTGTGAGGAGGTGGGGGAAGCAGGCTGGCTTGGCTTGGTCCATTCAAAGATCTGGGAATTTCTGAGGGTCTTTGCCACTTCTCATTTATTCACATCCTTTCCATCCAGAATGAATGAATATTTCCACATCTATTTGCAGTGATTGGGGAATGTAGTAAAGGGAGACTGATACTGAACAATGCAAGCATCATTCCGAACCCTGCAGCAAAAGTAAATAATCTCCAGGACCGTAGCAAAAAGTCCCTAAATATAAAGCCCACAGATCAAATACATGCCCTAAGAAAAAGCAGGCATTAGCAAAGGATAAGTCCACAACCAGTCATTGCTCTATGAACAGAAACCTCTTGGTAGGTCTAAGGTCATGGCCACAAGGCCTATAATTGGGCTCCAAGGAAAAACAAAAATCAACTCTTCTGGGGAAATGCAAAATGAGATACTGCTGTGTCAGCGTAGTTTTTATGTATTGCAAATGAAGGAGATTGAGCACCCTGTGATTCCCCCTCCTCAGAAATAGGTTATTCTTATGCTTTTATTTTAAATGTTTTAAGGCTGCATTTAATAACAGAAGCCCCCTGAAGGCAGCTTACAGGATAAAAGCATACAGCAAAATACAGGTGATGCATAATAATAAAGACAGTAGTATGCAATAAAACAACTGTCAGACCAAAACATTAAAATGCAGTAACAAAGTTCACGAAACAAGTAGAAACTGCCCAGGGATTAAAGTGTAACAGGTTGCAAAACCTTGATTGTGTTCTCCATTGGAGGATCTGCTGCTGAATTAGCACCAAAAAGGAGAATTTTGTCAGTTGAATTTTGCAGAGTGATTCACCGTTGCTTTAAAAAGTGTTTGGGAGTAAATGTTGAGAGTTGATTTTTGAAAGGCAAAAAGGTTTATGAGGAATTGTGCCCTTCCTGATTCCTATATGAATGCTAACTTGAGCATACTTACCTTGAACATGGTAGAACATGTATCCTGTGAACAAAATGCCAACAAGATGAGAGGACAAAGGATGCCTTGTGGCATGCCATTTGCTATCACAATATGAGTTTAGGATCCTTTCCTACAGAGCCACAACATGAAAACCATATGTGTCAGAAGTGGAAATAATCATCCCTATGGATTTAGCAGGGAATAATTCCTGGATAAGGTAGTAGAATCATGTTGTCTTCTGCAAAGATGATTCTCCCATCTATCACCCAGATGGCCATTTCGGATGTAACATTATTTCTCTTGACTGGAATCTATGAAGAAGCACTCACAAGGAAGACAACTTTGTATCAGACCTTCTGGCTTCTGGGGATTTTAATTTCATGAAACTATTTTATTGCTTGTTGAAATGGAGAAAATGTTACCTTCAGCCAGCTTGAGTAACTAGGTTGAAAAATGTGAATATATGTTCCATGGCAACATATATTTTTCACAAAACCTGCAGTTACTGGAAACTATACTGCTATTCACCTGAAATATGATGGCCTACAAGAAAATGCATCACCAAGACTGATGGGTCATGGTTCAGCTGATAGCCACCCCATACATTACTAATGTGTTAGTGTTAAGAACTTGGCTTGTGGTGATCTCACCTAAATTATAACTGGCCAGCTCCTAAGTGGGGGAAAATGGTCCTCATATATGAAAATCAGTAGATCTAAGATGATTTATTGATGAAGACTGGTTCTGATGGTTGCTTGATTTTGAGTACATATCAGTTTGTCTGCATTGAGTTTTGATTATACCGGTTTTAGCAAGACCATAATCTCACCAATGGATGCATTTGAAAAATGTATTGCTCTCCTGTTACATGGGTAACGATGGGAAGCAGCTCTAGTATATTGTGGATGGTAGCGTAGTGGTGCATTAGGGAATAATCATAAAGTCTATTAAAGCCTTGGAACTGCGGTATTCTAAGTACACACAAGGGAAAATAAAGATGTTTTATGGGGGATGCTCTGTGAAACTATAATGAGCAAGCATTGAATTACATATACAGTGCTCCAGTACAACCAACATAATATTTTGTGGGCTCAGATGTTTTTAAAAAAGCCACAGTTGGTAAAAGCCATTATGGTCTATATACAATACTGTAGGGACCTAGTCATGTTGGGGCTTCTACGCTATTGACATTTTCTGAGAACTTCTCAATACAGAGCACGTATTCATCCTACTCCCTTGAAGATTCATCACAGAATGCGGTGCCTGTTCTTTCATAAAGAATGCCAGGGCCAGGTGGGAGCTATGGGTGGCCATACCCAAATATCAAAGAACAGAGTCCTGAGTTAATCTCTGTGTTAATCTGGAGGTTACAGGTCTGTGAGTTAATCTGGGAGCTATAGTAGTTGGAAGAAGAGGTCTCTGAAGAGGTCTCCCCAGTAACTCTCTAAGCTAAGTCTCACCTCCCTGGTGTCTGAACCACAGTGATGCCCACAGATATGTGATGGCCCAAGCAAGGAGGAGTCTAGTAGTCTCAGGGTTATAGACAGACGGGAAGGCAAGGCAGGATCAGTACCTTGAAGAGGGACCTATGTAGGTGTGGGTTTCAGCACCACAAGTTGTTTCAGTAGTGTCCTGAAGCAGATTTTTGTAGGGTTTAAGTATTCTAGTGGCCCCAGCACCTGAATGTTGCACCGGGCCAGTCACTGTTCATTTTTTCACTATCGGAGGTAGGGCAGGAGGGGTGTGTGAAATGTGCATTGCCTTCAGCTCTTTGAAGGAAAATGTGACATGCAAACATTACAAATGAAGAAATGAAAAATAAGTCCAGCCCATTAATGCAGCCCTGATCGTATCTGCTTAGAACCAGGCAGAGGGCCTTCTCAGTAGTGGCACCCGCCCTGTGGAACGCCCTCCAACCAGATGTCAAAGAGAAAAATAACTACCAAACTTTTAGAAGACATCTGAAGGCAGCCCTGTTTAGGGAAGCTTTAAATGTTTAATAGGTTACTGTATTTTAGTGTTGTGTTGGAAGCTGCCCAGAGTGGCGGGGGGGGGGGGTTATTTATCTATTTATTAATAAATAAACAAACAAATAAATTTATTATTATTATTATTATTATTATTATTATTATTATTATGAGGCTACATTATCTGCAAATCCCATTCTGACAATGCTGGAAACCTTATCCGTAACTGAGAGGTGCTTTTTGCTTTTTGTTAAGGCAGTGGGTAGCATGTTGAGGGAGGAAGTGAACAGTGAAAACTGAGGAAGAAGCTGGCGCCTTATGTCAGCTGCCGTTTTCTCTCCTCTAGTGGAGCAACGATTAATTCATTAAGATAAGCTCAGGCAGGATTTTCCTCTTGTGTGAATCACTGGAAGGGGAAGAAAGTGGCTCTTCCTTTCATGTTGTTGACATCCAACCAGAAGTGCAGGCCGGTTACCACGGTAGCCATAATCTTGAAGGCTGCCATCCCGGCATTAAACAGATTGGGCTTGCCTTTGTGTTTAACGGGAGCTGGGTGTGCTGCCAATGTAACTGTGAGGTACAAAGACTAATATTTGGACCTCTTTGGGATGTGGCGGGATCAATGAGCTCGATGCATGGAATGCCGCTGCACCTGCTCTCAGCTCTCAGATTTTAGCTTCTTTTCTGTGGACTGATATCTCCCCCAGCTTTCTTTCTTTGAGGGAGGGAGGGAGGGAGGGAGGGAGGGAGAGAGAGAGAGAGAGAGAGAGAGAGAGAGAGAGAGAGAGAGAGAGAGAGAGAGAGAGAGAGAGAGATTTAATCCCCAGGCACCTGTCTTGGCTTTTGGGAAACACTGATAAAGGGAAATGAAAAGACCTCTTTCTGTGTGTATGGAAAAAACAAACAAACCTAACAAAAGATACAACAGGCCTTCACTAATTAAACAGGAAAGAGTAGATGTATTACAGGCAGGTGTTTGATTCTCCTTGTGGGTACACTGTCCAGTTTGACTCCCTGTTTAGGATACAGATATCTGTGCCTGAAAGTATAAAGCACAGTATCTGCAGGATCTAGCCAATATTCTGACCCCATGTATCTCCTCTGAAATTTACAATCTGCGATGTAAATCACAATCTGGCTTGCGCCCTTTAACTTTTATTTCTTATTAACTAGCCAGCTAAAAAATAAGGGGCAGTCTGGATTTCTGTGTAGTGGTGCTTGGTGTTTTCAAACAAAGTACCGTACATTCCCCCTTGCATCATATTTTCCAGCAGTCAGAGAATGTGTGTCTCTTTTTTTAAAAAATAATAATAATATGGGGGGTGTTCAATCAGCCAATCTAAAGTGGAACAGATAGGGAATAATTTGATCCTGTGGCAAGGCTGTCCTGTGTTTTTGCTCAATAACTTGAGCAAAGCTGCATTTAGTTCTGTGGTGGGGAAAAAAGAGGACCAGAACAACATATATTTGCACTTTTCACTCCCTTCCCCACCTGAGAGCTAACAAAGTAAAAAATAAAAAATAAAAAATCCACAAACTGATGTGGAAGAAAATGGTTAAGTGCCCCCACCCAGAGCATCATTTTCCTGATCTTCAAAATTCATAGAATCATATAATTGTAAAGTTGGAAGGGAACATAAGTCATCTAAACTAAACCCCTGCAACGCAGGAATCTTTTTGCCTATTTTGGGTCTTGAACCCTGAGATTAAGAGTCTAATGCTGCTGCTGCTGTTTTTGGGTTGTCTCAGCCAGTCTGGGTGGCTTCCATCATATCTAAAAAAATAATGAAACATTACACATTAATGATTCAGACGTCTTCTAAAGGGTGTATCTCATCTCCCTGACACCTCCTTTCTCCCAAGCTATACAGCGCATGTTACTATTTTAAAATACTGAAACAAAGAAATGGTTGGAAACATGGAGGATCAGAGTTCTGTCAGATAGGTTGGTGATACCTTCAGAGAATAATGGGAATGTTCTAATTCATTTCTGCCTTCCTTTTGGGCATATAGGCTTCAAACAACCACAGGAACGTCTGGATAGGTGTGTGCTTCTACCCAAACTGTTTTCTCAGGCTGACGGAAGGTCCGTTCAGATGCCAATTTGCTTAGTAATGAATATGGGATCAATGTTTTTCTGCAATTCCACTTTTTTCCTGCAGTGTTCCTCTCCAGTCCTGACTACTTTCTTCACCGGGTTCTTACTGGAGTTATTATGAGTTATTAAAATACAGAAAATAACCACAGCAAATACTCTCAAGTCATATGAGCTTGGAATTCTTTGCCCCTTCTGACTACTGAATAAGAAATTATCCTCATGATTTAGACCCCCCCAACCCCCCCCAGTCATCATTAAAAACCTTTGGCATAACAAAACTTCGGTACAATGCCAACTTCTTGTACTGTATTCCTATCTGATGCACTACCCCCCATGCTTTGTAAATACACCTGAACTTTGAGTGACCTAAAATATACTACCAAGTATTACAAACCTAGACATCTGGCAGACAATAAAAGTGTGAGTGTGTGTGTGCACTAGGCTGTAGCAGCTGCACCGACACAAATAGCGAGAAATCACGTAATCAGAGTGTAAGTAGCAGAAGTTAGTAAGTTATATTACAGTTGTTAGGCTTTTATTTAAATATTGAATGCCCCCTTTTAACTTTTGCTTTATTGACAGTTAGCAAATCCTCAGCTGGGGTGGCATTAGGAGAACTAGATATATATTTGCTTTATCAAAATGCATGCCATCTGCTAAATTGACCGTATTATCCATTGTCTCCTGTAGATGAGGTATGTAGCTTAAAGCTATGAATAGCACTGATAATTTTTATGGAAAACAGTCGTCATTTTCTCATGCAACATATACATCTTTTACTGGTACTCAAATCAGCACAGTAGTGGTGTTTTGCAGTAACTTCCCTCCCCATGCCAGCAGCATTTGTATATATAAGCCAATTTGCTCACTGTTGCTGAGGGGGGAAAAAAAAACTAGTAAAGGAAATGGCTACCAAATTGGCTGTTTAATCTTTTTCTACATAACACAAGTTCTAAAGGGGATAGAGATGATAGATAGATAGATAGATAGATAGATAGATAGATAGATAGATAGATGATAGATGATCGATAGATAGATAGATAGATGATAGATGATAGATGATAGATGATAGATGATAGATAGATAGATAGATAGATAGATAGATAGATAGATAGATGATAGATGATAGATAGACAGACAGACAGACAGATAGAGGCATTCTGGGGGCTTGGTGAAGGCAGGACTAGAGGAGGAAGACTTAGCCTGGATCTTAAGCCCATTCAGTTTACCCCAGGTTCTTGTGCATAGGTTTGAATTCTTCTTGGGGATACAGGTAAGGGTCTGCCATGAGTGATACAATCATGGGAGAGAACTGTGCTATTTCTTCTTCACTCACCCTTAAAATTATCCTACACCCTGAGATCCAGAGCAGGAGACACCTTCTAAAGCAGATGTGTAGGATGTATATCATTGCAGGTCATGCAGTCTTGTTATTACTATTGTTGTTGTTCATATTTTCTTTTTAAAATCCCTATAAAGAGATGAGTTACTTCAGCTCCTAAAGATTATTTCCATACTTTTGCAACAGTGCTACTACTAAAGGCTGTTCTTCCCTACTGAGTGAAATTCTACTTTTCACAATGGCCTGGTCCATTTCTTTTGTACTGTAAAAATCAATGTGTGTCAAAATGCATTACATTTGACAGTAAGCTAGAAACCAAAATGTTTAACCTAAATCAATAAAGGTTTGTGGAGGGCTTTCATAGAAATAGAAACCCTTGTATTGTGCTGTATCATATTGTATCAACTTCTTTATAGCTTAAGTTTACCAGGTGTGTGTGTGCAACTAGGGTTGCCATATTTTGAAGAGCAAAAAAAAGAGGACACATTTGCCGAATTCTACCTGGCATAGGATCTATGGATCTAACTGTGGTTTGCTACGACAAGTCTCATTTTACATACCCATGAAAAAGAGGAAGTGTCCTGGAAAAAGAGGAGATATGGCAACCATACCTTTAATCTGGCCTGAAATCCTGCCTTTGATTCCAGTGGATGGAGACTGCTTTTTGTCTTATCACTATTAAATTAATTTTTATAGTCCTGCATGTGTGAGATTCTACTGTGTGTTTTAAATTGGCTATGTCTGTTTGAAATGCAACGCTGAAGCAACCTTTAATGAGGAAAATCCATTTTGCTTTGTAAAAGTAGCCAGTGTAACCTATATGTGAAAACAAAGATGAGACAGCAAGGCATGCAAAGTTGGCTGAACCAAGATGTTGCAAGTTGCAATCTGGCATTTGATGAGAGCTTTCACAAACCTGTGTTCATAACCACCAAAATGTAGCGCACTGGGGCGGGACGGCGGCAGGGGAAATAAACTTGTCATGTTGTCTTCAACTTGTGAAAAAGGATTCTCTGAAGTGGCCCTTCATGAATGGTTAAGAAACATAGTACAATGGAAAGGAAAATAGAGGCAACAAAATAAGAGTCACAGTTGAGCAAGATTATGTATACCAAAGTCCAATTGGAATTATTGCAATGCTACACATATTTACCTGTACACGATATACGATATCTTTATTGTCATTGTCCCATGCAGAACAATGAAATTGAAAAACTACATAAAACTACATAAAAACTACATAAAACTACATAAAAACTACATAAAACATTCAAAACCCCCTAAAACTCTGAACCCCCATTTTAAAATACACTATACTATAGAGACCCTTTATGCTGCGTTTAGAACCAGAATTGCATTTGCGTAGAAACTGTTTCTCAGGCAGCTGGTCCTGGCCTTTATAACCCTATACCTTCTTCCAGAAGGCAGAAGCTGAAAGACATCATTTCCGGGGTATTTCAACCTTCTCCCCAACTACAATGGTCCCACCCCTACAACAGCTGTGTGGATGCTACTTGCCCAAAGATGGAAGGAGGACAAACTACAAAAGAAGAATGGTTGATAAAGATGATGGACTATGCTGAAATGGTGAAAATGACCAGGAAATCAGAGATTAAGAGGACAATAAATTTAATAAAGAATGGGAAAATTTCATAATTTACTTGAAAGAACACTGTAAACAATTAGAAACATTGGCAGGATTTTTTTAAAAAACCAACACCTGCAATGAAGCGAGAACTATGGTAAGTTTTAAGAAAATACGGAGAATATGATACGATGCAGTTTGAAAAGAATATCTAGGGAAACCATGGAGGGGTGGAGGGAAATTCTGGGATTCTGAGAATCCTGATTATGATTTATGTATGATGATAATTGTTAAAAGTGAATAATAATAATAATAATAATAATAATAATAATAATAATAATAATAATAATACTAATACAATGGACCCATCCATGCATCAAGTGTTCCACTGTCCCCACCTTGTTGAATGCACATTCAGCATGATGACTGCAAAAAGGACACCTGCTTGCATTTACCTGTAAGTCTCACACCCTGACTATGCAAGGGTCTTGATTGCATGGAATGACTAAGGAAATCCACCTGTGCAACTGGGGGCTCACTTTTCCAAACATCACGCTGAATGCAGGGGGCTTACCCCAAGGTACAATGTGTAGAGGACTGAAGCCTTAGTCTGGATTCGACCCATTATGTCCACTTCTTAAAAACATTCTTTTTTTTAAAAAAAAAATGCATTACAATGAACGTAAATCAGCACTGTTTCCATTTAGATAATTTTGGTCTGGGGAAAGAACATGGCGAGTAATGGACAAACCTTACCACAGTACATTTTCATTTCACACTATAAGGCTGAGAGAAACAGGCAGTTATTATTTACAAGAAAAATTATTATGACTGAAAAATATAATTAAGTGGCAACTGCATCTAAATGTTACAGTGTATCCTCCTTCCTTAAAAAAAACAGTGTTCCTGTTTATGGGTCCAGGCAGCCATTTTCTTCCCTTCTTCACCTCATGCTTCATTTCCCCCCTTTTTAGTAGTGACTAAGGATGCTCAGTTCTCAGTCCCTATAGTTGTTGTTTTTTTATGTATTGCTGCAAACCTCAGAGTTCCCCCAAACACATGGATACATCTAGAGATGGGGAAGAATATAAGTTCAGGCCACCTATTTTGCACTTTCCAAAAAATATCTGTGAACCAAAACACATCTGTCCATTGGAAATTTACAGTTCTCTGAATTTTGCAATGCAGTTCTCCAGCTAAGTACAAGGGTGCATATATTAGGCTGAAGGCTGCATATTAAAAAATTGATTGCCAAAATGTGTATATGAGGAGAAATTCGCACTAAAATGCTGATTTTTTTTTGTAAGGACTTAGAAAATAATAATTAATGAACTGATGTGGAAATGTGGAGAACTTAAGATGGGAATAATGGGAAACTGAGAGAAACCAAAATTGAAAAATTCTTATTTCCCAGTGGCTCTGTTTTGGCTATAATCTGTGACGCTCACCACCTGTGTTTCCCATTAGATTGAGTGACTGGTGACCTTGAGAACAGCTCTTTATTTGACTTCTCAAGAGAGAACTTATACTATCTCATTTCCACTCATTATATATTTTGCTGTGGGGGATATGAAGGAGTATGTGAGACATATGAACAGGGAAAGCCCTTAACTGCACTGCTCTGTACAATTAGTATAAAATGAAAACTTGGACAACTTTTTGATTTCTTCCTGACAGGACTCAACTAAACTTTATTAATCTAAAGCACCCCAGCACAGAAGGCCTCTATCATCTATCTATCTATCTATCTATCTATCTATCTATCTATCTATCTATCATCTATCTATCTATCATCTATCTATCTATCTATCATCATCTATCTATCTATCATTTATCTGATAGGACCAGCATGAACCTGTCTAATCAATGGCACAATTTGAGGAGGTCTGAATGTGATAAGGAACCCTTCACCTTTAGGTCAGTTGTCTAAATCCAACCTAGGTTGGTAGTGAACAACCAAGGCCATTATCATCTGCTGGCTACTGAATGAGAGCAGTGGCCCTAGACCATTCCCCAGGAACAGATTGGCAGATGATGCTTTCATACTTGACAATAATTGGCACCTAAGCTTGATAAAAGGAGACAAAGGAAGAATGACCATGGAGACCCACTGATCTTCTCACCTCTGTTGGTTATTTTTGTTCAGGTCAGGTCTCTGTTGTCACATTACCGGCAAGTCATTAAGGGAGATTTTACTTTTTTGTGTGGCATCTTGCTTCTTTCTACTGAGCAAGAACAAGTTAATTTCCCATACTTTTATTGTCAACATTTTCCCCTTTCAGGTCTGCTGTTTTCTTTAGGTTGAGTGACTCTTCTTAATAAGCTAGAGGTGCACGGTGAATGAATAGCCCTGTTACAGTAAGTCCCATTGTTATTGAGGCTGATATGCTCAGTCCCTTTGTTGTTGTTGTTGTTTAGTCGTTTAGTTGTGTCCGACTCTTCGTGACCCCATGGGCCAGAGCACACCAGGCACTCCTGTCTTCCACTGCCTCCCGCAGTTTGGTCAAACTCATGCTGGTAGCTTCGAGAATAGTATCCAACCATCTCGTCCTCTGTCGTCCCCTTCTCCTTGTGCCCTCCATCTTTCCCAACATCAGGTTCTTTTCCAGGGAGCCTTCTCTTCTCATGAGGTGGCCAAAGCTTCAGGATCTGTCCTTCCAGTGAGCGCTCAGTCCCTTAATAACCTCTAAATTCAGTTTGGTGTTTAAGAATGATGAATTATGTTCTAAAGTTAACCTCCCATATGTGAAAGGTTTGTATGTGTGTGTGTGTTTTAAAGTGTAGGATTCTCTTGTTACAGCAGAAGAAGTTGCATTTCCAGGATATATCCATATGGACCAAACAATTGTCTTTCCCCACAACTGTTCACCAGTTTTCCTTTGGAATACTTTAAGAATCAATAACAAGGAGACAAAACATCAGCACTGTAAAATCTGGTAGATTTATAAAAAAGTGAAAATATTGGTCATTTTGGATCAGTTAACAAAAGAGTACACCTGAAAATTTCAGTTGCTCTCTGTAAAGCTTACAGTGGTCTGGTTGGTAGGCCACATTAGATCATTTCTATCACACCATTCCTCTCAAAGGACATCTAAACACATTAAGAACAAGGGCCAGCAGGGGTTCCAATTTGGCCCATGAGGCTGCTTGCTCCAAAGCATGGCCACTTCCCCCTCCAAATGTCACCCATTTATTTATATAACATAATAGCTATACCACTTGAATGATCTAAGTGGCTTATAACAGGAACAACCAGGACTCCCAATGGTTTCTTGGCAAGTAGGACTCCCTGTCCATACTAGTCTTTACATTGTGCCTTCAAATGTTTTAAACATCATCAATCTTAAACTTCATTAATAAACCCAAGCCCCCTGTATAATATCAGTTCATGATTTGGACTTCTTATTTCTAATTTTATTACAGGTGATTATAGTCAATTTTACAGTCTGTTTCCCTCGTGTGCCTAATCTAATATTTATTCATTCTCGTATATCAAACACATTTTGTTAACTGAAGAACAGAATACACACATTCTTTTAAAAGCATGCTTTGTATGTTCCATTTGAATTCAAATGGAACATCCTTTTAGGTTAGTAAAATCAAGATGTACGTTCCATTCAGTAATTTCACAGGTCATTATCAAGTGTTTTTGGATACCTAGACGTGGGTACAGTTACTCTTCCATTCTCAAGCAATAACTGTATTGTTATAGAGGGGTTTATACTCATATAAGGGCTATGAAATCAAGCCTCTATTGAAATGGCTGAGCACGGTAAATTATTTTTTAAATCTTCCCTCCTGGTAGTGATAAAACACAATGTAATTGGGTACTTGTGTATCTGTCACTTAATGCTTCCACATCTGCTCCATCATAATTCAAAATCAGGTAAGAATTATGTAGCAAACAATTTGAAGTACCTTGTCTGGGGCTACATTCCTCATGGCATGGTAACAGATAATGCTGCTGAATGCTATTTGATTGGCATACTTGTTCCATTGTATCTGCTGATGCTGACGGGTGAGTGAATAGACCTATACAGAAGGAGAGAGCTCTTGAAAAATTATGACTTAAACTCAGACATTCAATACAGTCAGCAATAATTGTGAAACCAGAAAAGTCCAGAGAGATGGGACAGTTTGCCCTTATTTCAGAAGTATTGAAGTCACAAAATAATTATAACTTTGCATGTACTTTAACTAACTCTTTACAGAATATCTACTTTCTAATAAGTGGGCAAATATGAAATGTGTTCACTTTAATAATTCTGTCACTTAAAGTTTGCTGTGTTGGTATATTAGACGGGTCTGGTCTATGCTAGGGACACTTTGCTGTTTAGAGTGGTATAGTTGCTGTATGAGCCAAGGTTTTAAAGAGTTAATTTGTTTCCCATAGGGCAGTGCTGTTACTATTGTGTTCTTGAATGTGATGCACATATCCTGTCAGCAGCGAGGGCTGACAAACCTCTCTCCCTAGGAAGGTGTCCCATAGTGGGAGACCAACATGGGGAGATGCACATACCATCATTTTGGATGTCACCGAACAGGTGCTGAAAAAGATGCGTGAGTCCATTGTGCACATACAATTTTTCATGAAAGGGTTAACACTCAAAATCATCACAGGCAAGTGGTCCGTGTGACTCTGCATCAACAAGGGCATCCGTGACAAATGATGACACTCTCTCATTGCTCTCTGCTGTGCTGTGTTCGTTTGCTTTTAGCCTTAGGGTTGTGTTCCATCCTCCCTAGAAAGGGAAATAATGCAGCCCTCATTTGCCTCATGTGAATAAGATTTGCATATCTTCTAATTTCCAGCTTCACAATTTTCTCTGCTGAAAGAACAGCCTATATAATTTGATTCCACAAGCCACTGAGAGTTAAATTTGGTCCTGTCATGCTTCATTGTGAAAGACAATGCTTATATAATATCTCTAAGAGATGTTGTTGTTGTTGTTGTTGTTGTTCATGTCAATAGAAAGTTGATAGTCATAATCTAAGCAGCAATTATCTTTTATATATGCCCTTGCTTCCGGCTGCCATTTCATCAGGTCTCTTTTAATACATCCTCCTCAGGCTAGAGACGAAAGGTAGCCATTTTATTGTGGTGAAGGGGAGGATAAAAGTGGGGTTTATTACCACTAGAAAGAAATGAAATAAATTTATACCATGCTGTTTATTTACAGAAAGCTGTGAGGTGCCCTTCCATACTTCTTGATTTTCTCTGTTGGACCAGGGGACAGAATGCTTACATTATAAAGATAATGCCTGTCATATTATTAGGACACACAGGCCAGGGTCAGGGGTTGGTATGGTCAGGAACTTGACGGAGTTTTCACTTGCATTCAGAACATTCCTGATGCTGCTTGTGTTCCTTTTAGTCTTTGTCACCACTAATTCCCTCTCCCTTTGGCCCAATCCGCCCCACCTGTGTCGGAGAGGGCAGGTGAGTTGCCTTCTCCTTTGTTGCAGGATTGCACAGACTGTGGCCCTGAGAGCGAGGATGAATGTTGGGCAAGGGACCGTTGCTTTAATGTGCTCTTCTAAAAATGAGCTGATTTGGGCTCAGTTCAGATCAAGCCAAAGTTAGCTCAGGTTGACATACAGAATTAAAAGTAATTCAAAATAAAGAAATGAAGAGATCACAGTTTTAAGCCACCCTGTTCACTGGTGGTCCTAGCTCTGTCCAGATCTCTCAGTGTCATCACTTCAGGTATCATTCTCCCACTCCGTACACTTGGTTTCTTGGCTGGAACACCACAACATAACTAAATAAGACGGAGCGCCCAGCACTGTGATATCATCCCACTCAAAGACTGATATGTGATTGATTAGGGTTGCCCGTTTGATGAATCCTCTTCTCTTGACCTAAGTAATAAAATCATTTGGCACAGCTCTACATTTTTATTAATGCCTACCATATCCAAGTCCATATACATTTCTATATCTATTGATCCAACCAGTGTTATTTTTCTAGAAAAAGAGATGCCAGAACACTTCCCTTGTTCTCTTATAATGGCAATCGCACCCACCTGAGAGATGCTGGAACTGAGTTCAGGCAAGTTACATATGAAAAAAGCCCTGGATCTAACTAACTATATGCTCTGTGGAAAAGGAGGAAAACCACAAGGGCATACCCTAAAAGGACTAGATATAGTGTTGCTTCATTGGCTACCAAACTACAGCTAAAAACAGGGATTTCCTCTTGGCTTCCACAACAGAACTGACCTAGAGCCTAAGGGCAGGTATGCTGATTTTGTGGAATTAGACATGCACACGTCTTGTTCTTCTGCACTGCTGTAACATGTCTCCAGGGTTGCATACTTTGCTTTGTATTCATTCTGCTTGTCATTTGAGAAGACAGGTTTTCTGTTTTGTACTTACAGGGTATGTGAAGCAGTGCCGTGGAGTCAGATCTTTGACATAGGAGATCTGTTAAGGATACGCATAACTCCCAAGGGGAATTTTTTTTGTCATCTTTCTGAAAAGTCTTTCTGAAATTCCCCTTGAAATTTCACTTTAGGGGAAATTTTGGTGGCAACTCTAGTGCTTATCTTCACTTTGTCAGCGGTTCCTTGTGGAAGGAATGACAGAATGTCTTTTTGGAATCTGGATGTGTGAACCTCTCAAGCCCCCAAGGGGTTCATTTCCCCATCCATGAACCTCAGAGCCCTCAAGGCAAATGTAAGGAATCCCCATTTCAGCATCATAATGTCTCCAGGTGTTCACCAGTGACAGTGGGACTGTGTACACACCATGCATTTAAAGCGCATTCCCCCAAGCATCCTTGGGTCCATAGTTTGTTAAGGGTGCTGGGAATTATAGTTTAGTAAGGAATAAATTACAGTTCCCAGGATTCTTTGGGGGCAATGTGTTATGTACTGAAGTTCTCACCCTGGGCCAGCAGGGGGATACTGTAGATAGTTATGCAAATAAGGGACCGAAAGTGACGTTCAGTGATTGGATGGTTTTAGAAAGTTGTTACAGTAACATTGTACTGGAGCTCTATATAAGAAGGCTGACTGAGCCCTTCAGTTCAGTTCTGTCCTGTCCTGTGAATAAACAAGAGCTATTTGAAGAATCGCTGTGTCGTCTGAAATGTTCACCCACAACTTAACACAACGTGCTTTATCAGTATGGTGTGTGTGCAGAATGCATGTCCCACATCTGAGGTCAGCCAACTCGCCCCATGACACTGCTGGGGGGGTGGGAAGCGGTTTTCTATGAGAAAACATTAACAGGTTGCAATTGGGAACACCGTTAAGAGGAAATAAACTCTTACCCACAGCTCACAGCACACACACACCAAAGTTTAGTCCAGTTGATAGTGCCCTTTTACAAGGAGATGGCATCCGTTGTTCAATTCGTACAGGAAAAGACAGCCACTGCATTTAGAGAAAACATTGCATTAGAGGCAAAACCTGCCACTCACCCTGTGACACTGGGTACCTTCACTTCACTGAGATGGAGGCGTGGGATGAGTGTCTTTGCAAATAACACACGAAGACTCATTACAGCCCTTTCAAGAGCCTCTGCAGTCGAGAGTCATTTCCTCCATAACCCCCTGCCTGTCATAATGATGGGCATTTTCACTACTTAGGAATGAAAAGCAAACAGACGCATTCAGTTCCACTAATCTATGTTCAGGCCTTTATGTGCAATTCTATGTGCAGGCCTTTCTGTGTCCCGCTACATTGAAATTCATGCAGATTTCTCTTCTCTCTTTTCCTCCAGCTGGCAGTGACAATATGCATATCTAAATGGCATGTTTTCTGCTGGTTGGTGTAGACAGAAAAAGGAGAAATGGTTACCTTGTGGTGCTGATTCAGTGGGAAATCTCACCCTCCAAACTGTTACCAAGTAGATGGTGCTATTGCTGTCGTTAGTTCTGGAGATGGCTGTTTGCAAAGGCGGAGGGGTAGGTTCAGCCTTTTTTTGTGTCCTTCATGTCTTGTCCTACATTAGGAAACAGTTAAACTCTAGAGACAAGCGCAGAATAATGTGTGTGCTAGGGGGAAGAAAAGCAATCTTTCTTCAGCAACACATATAGAATTGCTGGTGCAAAGGGTCACCCATTATACCAGGGAAATCAATCATTCTGCTAAAACATCTCACACATGTGGAACAGAATCTTCTGCACACTTGCTTCTCTTGAGCCTTGCAGATTAACTGCTTTCTTTCTTTCTTTTCTGCAAATAGTGCAATGTGCTGTGATATACAATGGACTTCTTTGTACAGGATCCACCGCCTTTCCGTCTTCCAGTTAGGTTCCATAGTCCATCAGAAATGACAAGCAAAGGTGGATGGGGACAAGGAGGAGAGCAGAAGAAATCAATATTTCTATGGAAATGGCATGGGCAAATAGGAAGCACACAAGTGTTTCACTCGTTCTCCTTGTCTGATTGATTTGTATCTCAGATAGAAGTGTAAGATTTCAATGGGCAGATATTTAAAATATGGAATAAATTCTGTTTCTTTTTCCAAGGGAAAGATGAACAGTGAGAAGTGTTGAAACATAGTAGTGGACATTTGAGAAACACTGGAATAGTTGCATGTTTTTGTATTGGTGCCAAATGAGGTTATACCTGCCAGGCTCAGAAATTATGAGTACAATAGCTCTGAGACTATTGTGAGCCAGCTCTGGAAGAATGTGGGTGATTTGACATTCCTCACCATACACTGAGCAGAGCAGTGACATTTGTCTGGACCCACAAACGGATTAGAAGAATGAGGAATCACTTGAAATACTTTTATTCTCTGGGGCCTCTAAGTCATACTTCAGGTATTTGGAGCTGCCTGGGTCATGTGATTTTAGGTCCTTGAGTTACCAGATTCATAATACTAAGCGGAGGTCTCTAGATTATAAATTATTTCAGTAGAGGAGGGAACTAGTGGCTCCATTAGGTGCAGACTTTGGGGCTGAGTCCAGGATCCTGTAGTCTGGTAGTCTTTTTTATAAGAAAGGGAGCTTTATACGTATTTTAATAATAAAAAAGAATAAAATAAAATAATGACATCTCAAGAAATGAATATTCATGGCATCCCCATTTGTTTTTAATGGACAATTTGTTTTTTATTGTGCTTGGTAGTCCACTTGTGTGCCATAGGCACGCATCCTTTATCCTTGTGCACAGAAGTGTATACCGTTTGTTTCAGCTATGGAGTGTATAACTGAGTAGAGCATCTATGACAAGCATCCCCTAAGCCTGGTGACCTTCAAACCCACGAGCTTTGGCAATTGCCTTCGGCCACCTGCACCAAAACGTGACCTTAGATGCATGCATGCAAATATGTGGAAAACACGTACCCATAAACTGTGGATAATTGTAGCTTGCGGACATGTATGTGCAGGCATTTATCTCCACTTCCAGTGTCAAAATGTTTCACAAAGGGGTATATTTTGGGGTGGGGGAAGAAATCTTTATTCTTCCCATGGTGTGAGATTCTTCCCCAACTGTTGATGTTTGCCTGGACTGCCGCTCCAGAACTACAGTGTTTTAAAACTAACGTCAGGTGCTTTTGTGCTTAGCATTCATCAAGTTTTCATCCCAGTTAGTTTTGCAAGGTCTCGGGGTGGTTAAAAATAGATTCTGGCAGATGCTGTGATGCAGGAGTATGGCATGGGTGAACTTTTGAGGCTCCTGAAGCCCCCAAACACAGCGTGACTCTATGCTCAAGAACAATTCCCAACAGTCTTCAACGGCAGCATTCTTTGGCTCCGTGACCTACTTCTGGTAGCTGCTGTAATTATTACACATGTCTTTGCCAGACTGAATTACTGTAACTGCCACCTGAAAAGTCACTTGGAACACACACACACAATCCAAAGCCTGAAAACCAGAGGTACATGTTTTCTCATATAATACAAGTAAATGCAACAGTGACAAGCAAATACAATGTGCTACATGTTCTTCTCAGTTTTCAACCAAATCACACAGCAGAATATAGTCAAGCCATATTGACATGGAAGAATGAACATATATCCATTTTCCCAGTTTGATGCAGGCTGTCACTGTGTTGTAATTGCTAACAAACAGATTTTCAACCATTTCAGCTGGCTTCTGCAGCATGGATTCACATAAGGAGAAGGGGTGGGGGAAATTTTATTCTAATTTGCTACATCTGGTACTTCCTTTATACCATTGGCCACACATAGAGAATTATAAAACCCTTTCATGCCCAACACGTAGGACATCCTCCTCCTGCTGACTTGGGAGTAATCCCCATTGAATTCAGGAAGACTTACTTTCCGAGTAGACATGTATAGGATTACACTAGCTTGTGTCTGTGCATGAGAGCAAGAAATATCCTATTAACTTACTTCCAGAATTCATGCAATTTATAATCATGTCTTCCACCTACCTAAAACATAACACTGGTTCTTCATGCCATATTCAGGAATCACTTTCTTGACTTTCCTCTGTTACTTTGAGCCTTTTCAACATGGATTAGAAATCATGTTGCATTTGCTAGTACTTTACACAGAAGCCCACAAAATGGAAGGGCTCAATTTAGAGTGCTGGTTTTCAATGCCCTACATGGCTTAGGACCCTGATTTATGTTGAGCTGCCTTTTCCTGTATCAGCCTGCCCATCATCTGAAGACTGAGAGGTAGCTCCTTGCCTTTACCATAAGGTCCCAGAGTGGGTTACAAAAATGTAGATAGACAGCTTTAAAAACAGGTTTTATGAAAAATTAAAGTCACAGGAGTAGGCTGCATTCTAAAATATATGTGTCTCAGGTGTCAATGACCAGAGTAAAGAGGTGTGTCTTGAGCATATGATAAAAGCCATGTCATATAAAAGTATCAGACCCACCTCTGTGGGAAAGGAATTCCACAACCTAGGAGCTTCCACAGCTCATTTTCAGCTGCCACCCCATAGCTTCTAAGGGCAGTGGAACCACCAAGAGGGCCTATCTCTTCTTAAAACCTTAGTGTATCCATTGCATTGCATCACATGACATAGAATCATAGACTTGTAGAGTTGGAAGGGACCCTAACATATGGTGAAATGCTAAGAACATGTTTACTGAATCAAGTGCAAGGGCACTGATGGCCTTTCTTGACAAAGGGGTGTGTTAACACTTGCAGGAAGCAATCAGATTCTACATGTAAAAATCTCTGCACAGTTCAGTACATCTGAATGTTGTGTTCCTGCTCCAATGTTAAAAATGGTTTAAAACAAAGAATAGGGTGGGTTCTAAAATATCTATATCTCAGGTGGCAACAGTCAGGCTGATGCTTCAGCATATGATGAAAGCTATACGGTATATAGCCTTCACCTTCAGGAAATTAGTTATGAAGTGGAAGTAAAAAAAGAGAAGCAGCAGCAGAAATTGCTTTCCTTATCCAGTAAGGAAAATTTTCAAATGCCCAGATTATTTCAGAACAGTTCAGCTGCAAGTAGACAGTTCTCTCTCTCTCTCTCTCTTTCTTTCTTTCTTTCTTTCTTTCTTTCTTTCTTTCTTTCTTTCTTTCTTTCTTTCTTTCTTTCTTTCTTTCTTTCTTTCTTTCTTTCTTCCCCCTATAGAAAGCTCTTAATTTCAAAATATCCCTTTACACTGTAAAGTTTACAGAGACCATCAAGACAGAGGACCCGGTCCAAGGACCCATATTGTTGCAATAGGGAGAGGGGGATTCTGTGACAATTCAGTTGGAACTGATTTGTGCTGTAACAAATAAAATAAATGAAGAATTTAAAACTCTTCAGATTGGTTTGCATCAGAGGACAGTGGATGTAATATGGACTAGACAGTCATTTCCCCCCACCAACTATACTTTTCATTCATTTCAAGTGTTATGAGCAAAATTACCTGGTGCCTTTATATACCTTCAGAAAGAAATAAGGAGCTGAAAGGTATTGAATAGAGATGTGAACTATCTACTGAGTTGTTATATTCCCAGTGCTGATATGCACTTGATGCAACTCATTATACCAGAATCTCGTTTCAAAACAGGAAAAATCTGGTTTAAAATAGGAAAGAAAAATCTACACCTCTCTATTATTGACTAGAAAGCATGACATAATTTGAAGTTCGTTTTCCTTTCCATTTCTAGTCAGGAAAATGATCCTTCTGGTTAAACTCTGTTCACCAGCCTTTAAAATGTGGCTCTTTTTTGGGAGGGGGTGTTTTATTGGATTATTATTTTTATTTATATTATATATATTGTGATTTTTTTTGTGTGAAACTCCCTGACACTTCCGGGTATAGGGAGGCATATAACTTCAATAAATGAAATAATAATATGAAATGAAATGAAACTAGCCTGGTGACCCGACTGATCTTTGAGGAAAAGTCTGCTCTTTGCTAAACTAACAGCAACAGCAGCAGCAGCAGTGTAGGGATTACTGGGCCTCCAATGTCAACAAGAAGTCTGTCAGAGCTGTGGCTCATTGGTGGTGTGCATGCAAAAGGTCCTAGGTTGAATTCCTGGCATCTCCTACAACCCCGGGGGGCGGGGGAGGGCTATGGCTAAGTGTAGACACTCTGGTGACATGTGTACAGTAGTACCTTGGGTTAAGAACTTAATTTGTTCTGGAGGTCCGTTCTTAACCTGAAACTGTTCTTAACCTGAGACACCACTTTAGCTAATGGGGCCTCCTGTTGCTGCCACGCCACCGCTGCTGCACGATTTCTGTTCTCATCCTGAAGCAAAGTTCTTAACCCAAGGTACTATTTCTGGGTTAGGGGAGTCTGTAACCTGAAGCGTCTGTAACCCGAGGTACCACTGTACATACTCACTGCTGAAATACAAGAGGACCCATCTGCACTGGCGTTTTGTAGGCTTTTGAAGATGCACCTGTTCACACAGGCATTCCCTTCATCTCTCAACCTGAGCCTCCTGTTTTAATTGCTGCGCTGCTTTAATGGGATTGTTTTAATTATAGATATTTCTGCTTCACCATTTGATCTTAGCCATGATGGCTATTAGGCCCAGCCTCCATGATCATGCTTCTGAATACCATTGGCCAGAAAGGGAGTGAACTTCTGCTTGCAGGTGCCATAGGTACCATTTCATGCCAAAGATTGTGGGTGCCCGCAACAGAGGGCTTCAACTTTGCCCAGTGACTTTGTGGGGGCCCAATGGGGGTCTGACCATTAGCGATGGCTCAGTTGGTAGAGCATGACACTTAATCTCAAGGTTGTGGGTTCAAACCCCACATTGGGCAAAATATTCTTGCATTGCAGGGTGTTGGACTAGAATAGATGACCCCCGTAGTCCCTTCCAACTCTACAATTCCCATGTACCTGTTGCTGAGTCATGTCCCTGGGCTCTTGCCCAGCAGTAATGCCTGTCTGTTGTGTGCCCCACCTATTGGAATCTCTCATCATAAAATTAATCTCTATATGCAATGGAGTCTTCCCTTTCCATTCTCCTCACTAGGAAGTAATCTTATATTCTTAGCAGCAATTAAGGGAATTATAGGAGAAGCTGCAATTAGGAGGGATTTTCTAGCCCAACCATTTCTGTTTTGCCATTCAGAAATAGTTTCTGTGAATCCCAGAGGTATTTATGTTCTGACCATCAAAGTGTGGCCTAACCCTCACTTCCTGATTTCTCAACTGCACGGCTGAGCTACTGCTGACAACGTAAACCATCTTTAAATTGGATTTAAAGCCACAGCTCTGCTGATAAAGTCTAAGCCCTACTGCTTCCGAGAATACTTCCAAAGGAGCACACTAGCACTGAACCAAAGGCAAATCTGTGTTGCTAATGTACCTCATATTAAAAGGATGGATTTTACCTAAAAGCGACAGCCCACCATCCATCAGCCACAAGGCCAATACAAGCTATTTTGTTGCCTGAGGAGAAAATGCCCTGCCATGAAGCGAAAGTGCATAGTACCTCTGAACATGCACAGAATTTATTTTAAAGGGGCATTTAATTTCAGATCAGTAGATAGAGTAGCCATAACCCAACCTACTCTCTTACCAGCTTGCCTACTTTTCTATATTGCAGAAGATAGGTAAAGGTAAAGGGACCCCTGACTGTTAAGTCCAGTTGCGAACGACTCAGGGGTTGCAGCGCACATTTCGCTTTACTGGCTGAGGGAGCTGGCGTTTGTCCGCAGACAGCTTCCAGGTCATGTGGCCAGCATGACTAAGCCGCTTCTGGCAAACCAGAGCAGGGCATGTAAACGCCATTTACCTTCCTGCTGGAGCAGTACCTATTTATCTACTTGCATTTTGACTTGCTTTTGAACTGCTAGGTTGGCAGGCGCTGGGACCGAGCAATGGGAGCTCAGCCCGTTGAATGGATTCGAACCACCAACCTTCTAATCGGCAAGCCCTAGCCTCTGTGGTTTGGACCACAGTGCCACCCGCATCCTGGCCTCCCAAAACTAAACAAAAACAAAACCTGACATAGGACCAGTGATAAAGCCAATCCAGTGTAGTGGTTAGAGTGTTGAACTATAACCTGGGAGACCAACATTCAAATCACCACTTGGCCATGAAACTCCCTGGGTGACCTTGGGCCAGTCACTGCCCCTTTGCCTAACCTACCTCACACTGTGTTGTTGTGCAGATTAAAGGAACAGAGGAAGAACCTTGAGCTCCTTGAGGATAAGGTGGGCTATAAATGCAATAAATAAGTAATGTACGACCTATGATTTTATGCATGCTTTGTTCGCCATTTTGCTGCATGAGAATTTACTTGTATAGCTCTACTTGGGCGCAAGGGATTGGGTGTTGCTATTGCCACAACCCAGCATTTGCCACCTAAGGTGTCAACTTTGCTTTGCCTAATGGTAGGACTGGTTTTGAGTCCCGGTAAGGAGGTGTAGATTCAGCTCTTCGGTTGAAAAGAGTGCCTTGGGCAAGAGATGCCTGACAGTGCATGATAGATGGGGTGAAGTGCATGACTCATGGCTCCATAATTTTTCCATCATGCATTGCAGGGCCCTGGTCACTTGGCGCTAGCGCTAGGTACCAGGAAAGGCTAGGGCAACGCAGGAGAAACTTGCGCGGGTTCTGACTTCCTTAGTGCCCCATGCATATTGATGGCTGTTTATGGTTGGTCAACAGACCCACTTGCTAACTAACATCCTGGTTGGTTAACAGCTCACAGAGCCCCAGTTCATCCACTTCTGGTCCAACCCGGCCACTTCAGGAGCCAGACTAGGCCTGCTGAATTCCTTAGGTATGTGTTCTCCTCCTCCAGCAGTTTATATATCTAACAAAGCTTCTTCCAACGTAGCCCACTCCCAGTATTTTGGACTGAAGCACCCTTCAACCCCAGCCAGCATCTTGCTCCTTCCTCCTCCTCCCATGCCTAGTTCAGCAACTGAAGATTAGAGAGCCAAAACTCTGGCTGGGATATGTATCAATATACACTGCTTAGAAATAATTTATTTGAACCTCCGCTTTCAACTTGAAAATAGCTGGTAGAGCTGCATTATTTATATCTCCAAGCCATACTACTAGATCTAGATCTACCACTGGAAATGCATTTTTGCCAGCTCCCCAAGAGCTGCAAATGTGTCATCCAAATAAATTATTTTCAGGATCCCCAATGTGTGCTATGTATTTGTTATAAAAGTACGCTTAAAATAGTCTCTGCCTCAAGAAGGACTTGAAATTAAGTATTAAATAAGAGAGCTGGGTCTGTGGAAATTATGCAGGAAAAGTGTATCCCATAAAACATTTCTTTCCACACAATCTGCCTCGCACAGGGATTGTTCTCTGCTTTACCATTTTGAGGCTGACTTGTAACAATCAAGTTGTTTTAAAATTTCACAGAGGCTCTAGTTGTCAAGATAATAGAAACCCTTTTAAAAGGTAGCTAGAATTTACAACAGTAACATGCTAAAAAAGAAATAGAGGCTTGTGGGACACTAACTTTGCCCTAGAAAATGAGATGTATCATAGAACAACCCAGAAGCTGTTTCATTTAGGGAGAAGGAAACGTTTTGGCTAGGAGTTGGTGATGTTGTTGGGTGGTTTTGCCATTGTTGTGGGAGAGCTACTGCCTGATTTAGAATTGGGTATTTGCTTTGAATACGCATGACTTGAATACGCCTTAGACCTTGCTGGAGATGATGCCTTGGCAGTTGTCATGAAAGCCACTTCTGAACTTGAGAGGAGGTGGAGTTGCGGGCTACACGCCCCCTCCACGTGTGTGGGGGCTGGCTCTCAGCCCCTGCGCGATTGAGGGATTCCCTGGTCGCACCATACCCAGGCCAGCCAATCAGCTGGCTTGGGGGAGGAGGATGTGGCTTAGAGTATACACTGGCACGGCTGGGAATCGCCCTCTTTTGCAGGGGGGGAGGAAGCGTCATCACCTCCCCCGCATGTTGAAGGGTAGTCTGGTAAAGGATTCCAGGGGGCGTCGGCCTGTCCGAAACCTATGGAGCTGAGGGCCCAAGGCACGCCCCCAAGCGGTGACCCCGGAAAAGTCCCTAGTTGATGTGCATCAGCAGGTCTCCCCCTACTGGTGGTTAAGCCTTCCTGGACTTCAAGCAAACAGGTTGAAGCTGGTTAGTTGATTAGGACCAGTACTGCTCATTACCTGTAACCAATAAAGTTGTGGCCATTTTAGCCCATTAACCTTAAACGATTGTCTCATGTGTCTTTATTTCACCAGAGGGAGGCGGGAACTCACCACACAATCTTTTTTTATTTTTTGAGTTTTCAGTGGAGCAGTCACGATTTCTCTGCCACTCCTACTAAGACTATCTGGGAGCAGGTCCAATTGAACTCAATGCGGCTTACCGCTGGCTGCTAGACATGAATCGGAGTGCGCTGTGAGCAATGCAGGGCAAATGCGTGCAAAATGCATTGCTCTGCTATTCGCTCTAGAGCTTCAGAGCAATCTGAGCTTGCTGTGGCACCGCTGATCTATAGTCACGACAACTCCCGGTGACAAATATAAATATGCATGCAAATCATGATCTCCATTTAGTGTGGCGCCAAGCTGTGAACCGGTGTTTGTTAGCTTCAGCGCCCAACCTGCTTGGCCTTTTGATTTATTTTTGATCAATCATTTCCAACAGCAAGGTGGTAGCAGTGGAACAAAAGCTTAAAAGGAAAGATTGAGCTTTTTATTGCTTTCAGGTCAATTGTGCTGACACTGCATTGCATTGTGGCCTTCCTCTTTCCCAACACTCCAGTGAATAATACAATGTACAATAGATCTTTGAAATGAAAGCCTTCCTAACTAAGCTAGGAGCACTTGGATCTGTAATGGTTGCTTTTAATGGCTATTGGAAATGAGAACCTATTAGGAGCAGCAACTGCCGAGACCTTTTGTACTTAGCCTTCATCACGGAGCTATTTCTCATCTGTGTTTGTAGAAAGAATGCATTTTAATTATTATTATTATTTTCTGGTAAAAATCGCAGAAAGCATTTTTTGAGTTCTCGCTACATTCAGCCATTTACCACCTCTTTGTTTTGGGTTTTTCCTTCTGAACAGGACTCTTCTGTAGCACTCCAAGAGCAGAACTGGCCTAGAGACTAGTTCTGGCAATCACAGTGTTGGACTGGGGAAGAAGAATTTGATCACATGATAGGGACACGCCTTGCACCAGGACAGGCCATTGGTCCATCTAGCGCAGTATTGTCTATTCTGAATGGCAGCATCTCTCTCCAGGATTCCAGGCAAGGACTATATATGGAGCACCATAATTGGATAGGCAGTAATGTGGGAATGTCGGCTTCTCTCAAACTTAAAAAAAAGCATTTTTGGAATCCTTGAAGCTGTTGAGAGAAAGTATAATGTCCGGGTTGCATCAGTGAAATTTCAGAATCGGTTATCTGTTGCCTCCCCCTCTTTCCCTGGTGCCCAAATATTATTCACTTTTTCTATGTCGTCTCTGGCTCACCCATGATATATAGCACTCTGAGCTAACTGTATATCCATCTCCGAAGGTCCACCCTTTGTATGGGGCAGATGTTGCACAAGACCCGCCTTCACAGCTGCATCTCTTGTGTTCCCTTGTGGGTGGTCCACAAGAGAAAGGCAATGGCAGATGATGCCCATTTTCAGTCATCTCTCACCCTCCTGCCAGGTAGAGGAGACTGAACAGTGGCGATCCACTCTGACTGCAGATCCCACTGCCACTCTCTCCATCATAAATATCTTGTATGTTTTTGCTTCCCCCGACTGATCCCATGAAGCTCCTGTTGTGTTTATACTGCATTAACTATTCCAAAGAGCAAAACCGGACCCAGATAACATTGTGAAAATGTCTCTAAAATATATTTTTCTTCTTTCTTTTTTGCAGATGCTGCCCTTCCATTAGATCAAATTAGAATCTGAATACTTGTCTTTTTAGCTTGGTGATCCGCAGCTACGAGGATAAAAGAGATCGCAAGGCGAGGAAAACACATTCCCCCCATTCAGTCTTCGCTGTAAATTATATACTATAGAAAATCAGTCCAAATTGTTGAAACCCTTGGACGATTACAATGTTGTTGTGCTTACTATGCTAAGTACTTTCTAATTATCATGTTTTGCAGAGTTTCCTCCAGCCCACCCCTTCAGGCGTCAACACTTAAGGAGGTATACAAGCTTTGCACTTCAAAACCAGCTTTCCAGCTCTCTGACTCGCCAAGCAAAGAAAGCTTTTCCGTGTACTTAGCCGAGTGATGGGTCTGACCAAATCTGCAACTGTCCAGGGAGGAGGAGATGGGCAACATAGTTAGATTTAAAAAGAATTTGGGCATTAAGAGTTTAAACAATATATGCAGAGATTTTTCAGCTGGGTGCATACAGTCCATTTAATAACAACTCCTGTTATGGATGAACAAGCCTTCTGATTCAAGGAATTAGCCTTCCCCCTGTTGCTGAAGATTATATTACCGCCATTGACTTTGCTAAGGGCAAAATAGAACTTGAGCAGTGATTTAAAAGCATGAACTTTTATATGATGGCTTCAACTAAGCATGTGGTCATACCTAGGGTTGCCATACATCCGGGATTTCCCATACATATAAAGAATACCGCAGTCAGCAGCAGTTTGCCTCCCCACAAAAAACCTGTACCTGTTTTTTGTTTTGTTTTGTTTCCTTGGAACAGGGCAAACAGAAAGTTGAGTAATGTCCCTATGGGAAATTTCCTTCTGCAATTCTTAACCATGCAACATTTCTGCATCACACACGCAACAGCCCAGTCTATGTTATGGGCTAGTAGGAATTGGAGATAAAAAGGTAAAGGTAAAGGGACCCCTGACCAATAGGTCCAGTCGTGACCGACTCTGGGGTTGCGGCACTCATCTCGCTTTATTGGCCAAGGAAGCTGGCGTACAGCTTCCGGGTCATGTGGCCAACATGACAAAGCCACTTCTGGTGAACCAGAGCAGCGCACAGAAACACTGTTTACCTTCCCGCCGGAGCGGTACCTATTTATCAACTTGCACTTTGACATTCTTTTGAACTGCTAGGTTGGCAGGAGCTGGGACCGAGCAACAGGAGCTCACCCCATCGCGGGTATTCGAACCACCGACCTTCTGATAGGCAAGTCCTAGGCTCTGTGGTTTAACCCACAGCGCCACCCGTGAATTGGAGATAGGGATGGGCAAATCTATTAATTTTGGCTCCTCTCCACTTTCTCATTTTTCCAATCTTAAGTTAAATGCTTCACATTTCCACATCAGTTTGTGAATCCTTTTTTTTTAAAGTTCTCCTGAAAATCTGTCAGAATTTCAAGGCAAATTTATCCTAACAATATACTTTCTGTATTCCATTTCCCCTAATATAATGAATTTTTGTATGTTATTTTCACTCATATGCATTTTAAATGCACATTTTATCTCAGACGTAGGGAACCTTTTTCGGCCTGATTAGTCAGATCTCTATCTCCCCACTTCACACCCCATGGGCCATGCTGTGGTTTGGGGAAAACGATGTTGTGGGCCAAATGGGAAAAACTGATGGGCTTCCTCACCCTTGTATATGCATCCCTAGTATATGCATTTTTGTACCCATTGCTTGGTTGGAGAACTGCACTACACTGCATTTTGAATCAGGAAATGAGAATTCTGTAGATTTGCCTTTATACAGGCACCAAATTTAGTTCCCCCCTCCTCCCTGTATCCCTGTGTGTAGAGACCAGCACTGTGGCTGTGGAGCACCTGAAATTCAGATGCTGACAAAACCCACATGCCAATGGTCCCCTAAAATAGTGTCCCAGTTAGAAGTAAATCTGAATCTCTACCCTGCCCTGCCAGCCTTTCCTCGCTTATTTGGCTTGGTGAATGGAGCCACTGGCAGCACGAGTAAAGTGGTAGCAGGGAGGTCTTAGAAGAGGCGTTCCATGCTCCCTTTCTCCCTGGCACCTTCTAAAATACTGCCACAGCAGTGTTCCAAACAGCAGGGATCTTGGGAACTCTAACATGAACTGGTGCCAGTAGTCCCGGAACATGCGGTTTCCAGGGCAACTGATGTCCAGAAAAGGGACTTGGTTGTCTTGGAAAAATAATTGCTCCTAGAGTCCCCTGGCACAAGATAGCCGTGTGGAACAGTATTAATGGCATGAGAGTGAACACAGAAGAAATTATTATCTGGTCAAAGCTTTATGCTCTTGTCCTTTATTTAAAAAAAATCAGGAACCTTCCCCTCCCTAACCCTATCAGCATATAAATACACATCCTTTCACAATGCATTATACACAGTTTTAATATACGAAACAACCCCCCAGATTCCACCTTCCCGTCTCTGCTACTAAATACCGTATATGGAAAAGTGTAACAAGGAATCATAGGAGCCAACTCCTAGGGGCTGAGGGGGCTTTGGGCTCCCCCATAAAATATTTGAGGGGGATTGCCCCTCCACAAAGTTGAAGGGCATTGCCATTCAAATGGTGGGTGCGCATTAAGTCGTGTGATTGATTATGCGGGGCGGGGCCTACCTGGACCCCCCATATTTTATTCAAATTGGCACCCCTGCAAGGAATATCAATTTCCAAATGTATTGTTGCACACCTTGGAATCTCCAAGCAGTGCAAGATTCCAAGGGCTTGTGTTTCCTTTGGAATAAGGAACAGCGGAGACTATGGTGTTTTTATGGTTTATTTAAACAGATATACAACCTGAGCCTATGATGGAGGGGTTCACAGCATTAACACCCCAAGAGGGCCTTGCTTCCCCCATAGCTGCAGCTTTGGATTAAAACAGAAATCAAGCATCGCTCTGCCTATTTTGGTTCCCAGTTTGCTACTTTTCTTTTAGCTCACATCAGTGGCGTAGCGTGGGGGGTGCAGGGGGGCCAGCCGCACTGGGCGCAACATCTGGGGGTTAGGGGGCGCAAATCCACGGGTTAGGGGGTGCAAATTACTTGTCTTGCCCTGGGTGCTGACAACCCACGCTACGCCACTGGCTCACATCACTCCAAACTCTCTGCTCTCAGTTCTGGCTTTGTCCTTCCAAGTATCAGAGGGTCAGGGGAGGGACCCCACCTATTTGCCACCTAGCACAGATCCACTTCCTTTGTTCCCCTTAATGTTCTATCACCTTACCAGGAAGCTAGAAGGAAGCCCAGGAATTAGAAGGAGGCCCAGGCATTCAGCCTAACCCCCTGAAAACTCATAACAGTATAATATAATGCAAGTGACTTCTTCTTTTTTAGAAAGCCATTTTGGGTTGCATCCAACCATACATGTTTCTCCGGAGAAGCTGCCAAACAAACTATCATGAAACACTCTTACCATAACTTTTTCTGTGAAATACATTAAAGAAACAGGCCTAAATGGGTCAGGAAAGTTTCCCAAGCTTTCCTTTTGGGATTATTACTGTGTGTTTCCATCTGCTTGGCAATTCAGCCATACTCCAGTGTGAGATGTCTTCCCTTGCTACAATTTGTATGTGCCCAGTGTGGCTGTGTTTTATTTGGCTACTGAGTTAGTCACCATTCCATTTCCCCAACCTGAACAGCTTTGTGAGCGTGAGAGAGAGAGAGAGAGAGAGAGAGAGAGAGAGAGAGAGAGAGAGAGAGAGAGAGATGCTCTAAAACCCAGTTTGCCTTGAATTAAGAAGAAAAGCCAAGTGGCTCATTAGTCCAGCATTATTTTCTCACAGTGGCCAACCGGATACTTGTGGGAAACCTGTGAGAACAGGAGCAATCTCCTCTCTTGTGCTTTCCAGCCGCTGGTATTCAGAAGCACTGATGCCTCTAGATGCTGAGGTATTATAACTGTTGGCTTAACAGTCATGTTTTCTGTGCATGATAATGTGTACTGTGGTACCTTGGTTCTCAAATGCCTTGGTACTCAAACAACTTGGAACCCAAACACTGAAAACCGGGAAGTAAGTGTTCCAGTTTGCGAACATTTTCTGGAAGTAGAATGTGCTCTGTTTTGAGTGTTACACTTCAAATTTGAGTGCCACACTTCCGTTTTGAGTGTTACGCTGAGGTCTGTCTGTTTTTATTTTGCGTTTTTGTTTTTTCAGCTCTTTTTGTTTTGTTCCAACTTGGAACCCAAACACTGAAAACCGGGAAGTAAGTGTTCCAGTTTGCGAACATTTTCTGGAAGTAGAATGTGCTCTGTTTTGAGTGTTACACTTCAAATTTGAGTGCCACACTTCCGTTTTGAGTGTTACGCTGAGGTCTGTCTGTTTTTGCTATTTATTTTGCGTTTTTGTTTTTTCAGCTCTTTTTGTTTTGTTTTTGTGACTGTGTGGAACTCAGTTCAGCTATTGATTGATTGATTGATTGATTGTGTGACTGCAGTACATTGATTATTGCTTTCATTTTATGGATCAATGGTCTTGTTAGATAGTAAAATCCATGCTAAATTGCTGTTTTAGGGGTTGTTTTTAAAAGTCTGGAATGGATTAATCCATTTTGCATTACTTTCTAAGGGAAAGCGTGCCTTGGTTTTGGAACGCTTTGGTTTTGGAACGGACTTCCGGAATGGATTAAGTTTGAGAACCAAGGTACCACTGTATGTACAAGAGTATTCCTGAGGCTAGGAAGTGTGGAGAGGAAACATCTCCATCACTTCCCACTTTTGTGCCCCTTAGTTTCACTTGTGCCAGTACAAGAAGATTTACAGTGTAATTCTAACCATGTCAAGTCAGAAGTAAGTCCTGTGAAGTTCAGTGCAGCTTACTCCCAAGTAAGTGATGTTAGGATTGCAGCCTAAAGCATTGTCCCCCCCGCATTCATGTAGCAGTTATTGGAGGGTAGCATTACCCTCTTAATTACATAAAGCAGACTTTGGCTTATTGATTTACTTCCTCGGGAAAAATGTATTTCGACTTAGAATCCTCACATTATAGAATTTTTATTTTTTTTTTAACCTGAACACACATAATACACAGTGAATTGATTTTGGGTGAGATATTTACTTCAGAGTTCTGTAATTAATCATGTAAGGACAGAAATAATTAACCTACATTGAAAACAGGTTAATTTTACAGATCGCACTTGGAACTTGACTAGATAAAACTTGGCGTGAACAGAATATAAGTCCTTGGTGATACTATTGTAGAAAAATCAAGCATGTTAGATGATGGTGAAAAACAAATGATAAATCTTGAATTTGTAATTACTGGTAATGTTTAAGATGCTTGCACTTAAGTCACTTTGAGAAAAAAGAATTTGTTCATTTGTGTGTGTGTGTGTGTGTTATTCATTTGCCATCCCTTTCATTTCACCTCTAAGATCTGCATGGAGAAACCCCCTTTTAAAATGTCCTTACTGAGACAGGGTTTGTCTCTAATACAGGGTATTAGAGTTTGCTGTGTATGTGGGTTTATGTGAAGGATTAAGTTTGAAATACGAAGGACCAGCTTCAAATACCCTGTTTCAGTAGCAGAAGCCAGTGCAAGGACTCCTGCTAGCACATCAGGACTTTGCCCTCTCACCTCAATCCATGCTGCCCCCAAACCACTCTGGAGGGTTGGGAAATCCCCCAGAACAGTATACAGCAGGGCGGGAAGGAAAGGAGAGATCATTCCATCAGGCAAGCCAAAATGCTTGTGCTGATGGAATGATCTCATTAGTGCTAAATTTGAACTCCACTCTAACAGCTGGCTGTTACTTAGTTGCATGATACTCGTTTGGGGAAATCTGTGGCCCTCCTGATGCCATTTAACTCTGTCAACCCCAGTTAGCAAGGTCAAGGGTAGAGATGGCTGGACAGTCACAGGTTCCCCATCCCTGAACTAAGTCAGATGCTTATGCACCCCAAGATGAAGTTTGGGTCTGGATTCAAAATGGTACCTGAAAGGTTTTGGCCAATGCATCTGTTAAGCAGCAGATTAGCAGCAATCTGGGTTGGATCCAACCTTAGACCATACCTTGCAATATTTATCCAATGAAAATAGGCATGTCCTATTCAACAACAACAACAACAACAACAAAAATAATAAATTAAATTTATACCCTGCCCAGCCACTCTGGGTGGCTTCCAATGTATATAAAAACAGAATAAAACATTAACATTTAAAAAAACATTACAGGGCTGCCTTCAGATGTCTTCTAAAGATTGTATATCTCCTTGGCTCGGGGGGACGCATAATTCCACACCCTCCAAAATTTCTCTAATAAAAATGGGGCTGTCCTAAGGAAAAGTGGGACATTCCAGGATCAAATCAGAAACCGGGACGGCTTCTGTAAATCTAGGACTGTCCTTGGAAAATAGGGACACTTGGAGGGTCTGTTAGACATGCTTGCAGTTAGACTAGGAAATCAATGGGATTTAAGTTAGTCAGTGGTGGGGGGACAGAGGAAGTGGCGTCCTCCCTGTGACAGTGCTATAGTTCATGGGGATAGGTATGGGGTGAAGTGAGCTCTGGGGTTGTGGCAAAGCCTCCCAAGGTGAGTGCACTTGCAGTACCACTGGTCCCCCCCCAAAGACCCCCCAACCTCGCCACCCTTACTGTGCCCATTCCCACCTCGGCCAATGCATCCCCGTCCCCTGGAGGAAGCCACTGGCCCATGCTTCCCATCAGTCACCATGGCCTACCTGACCCAATGAAGTCATGGGTTGTGCTGTTTTTAATTGTTAAAGGTGCAAAATTGCTTCTCCCTCCTTATCAGGATTCAAGAACAGAACGAGGAGAGAAAGCACCATCGAGGGCTTCAGAGACCACGGGGCCTGCCTGGGGAACACCCTGCTTTTCAGACAGAAGTATAAAAATGCAAAGGTTTATTTATGGTGGCGTTTTTATTGAACGACTTGCATTTAAATCAGGACCTTAAAAATTCATGAGTTGAGCATTCCTTCAACACTGTGTAGTAAAGTTTACTGCTGTTAGTCTTAAAGATTATATAGAATTTGATATATAACTCTAGACAGTTTCCAAGATACGGTTGACATGCCTTGTATGCTTAACACCCTCCAGTGTCTGATAGTGTATCTTCTGTTTCACATATCCCCCTCCGTCCTTTCCCAACCAAAGACAATCTATCATAGCAGCAGCTATAGGCTAGAAGCAGCCTTTCACCACTGCTGCCTTTCCTCGCAAATCTTGCCGAACAAAATATTTTCTGTTTGATGACAAGTCTGTTAGATCCAATACTAGGGTAAGTAAAGCAACAGGCAAGTCCTCACTTAAAATCCTTGCATCTTCCTTTCTCCCCACTGCTTCCCCCCTTTTATTATCAACCCCCCCATTATCAAATGTAGTGTGCAAATTCCTTGGGGCAGGGACATCTCTTTTGCTTCTGCTGCAATTGTTATTGGTTATACAGTGCCATCTGCATAGCATTTTCCGCTTCCATTTCTGTTTCGCCCCTTTCCAGATCCTCTGACATCCCTGCTCACCTTAGAAGCTTACAATTTCAATTTTGTCTGGAGAAGGAAAACTCCACGGTGGATCAGTGTGAACAAATGTTGCACCAGCTTTCCTGTCCTGCAGTTGGGACAAGGACCAAGGTGTTTGTTGTTGTTTAGTCATTTAGTCGTGTCCGACTCTTTGTGACCCCATGGACCAGAGCACGCCAGGCACTCCTGTCTTCCACTGCCTTCCGCAGTTTGGTCAAACTCATGCTGGTAGCTTCGAGAACACTGTCCAACCATCTCATCCCCTGTTGTGCCCTTCTCCTTGTGCCCTCAATCTTTCCCAACATCAGAGTCTTTTCCAGGGAGTCTTCTCTTCTCATGAGGTGGCCAAAGTATTGGAGCCTCAGCTTCAGGATCTGTCCTTCCAGTGAGCACTCAGGGCTGATTAGTTGAGACAAGGACCAAGGTGTTAAGCCCAAGCCAATGTGGTTTGAAGGTAGATTTGAAGGGGGTGTGTGCAGCACTGCATAGGTAGTCTGGGTAGAGTCCCAGGAATTTGAGGTTCATAGATCATAGAATTGTAAAGGACCCTGAGGATCATCTAGTCCAACCCCCTGCAATGCAGGAATATGCAACTGCCCCATACAGAGATCAAACCTGTAAGCTTGCCATCATCAGCGCCATGCTCTAACCAACTGAGCTATACAGGCTTGCTTCCATCATTCAGTAAAACAGAATGTAGATGCATAATGCATCATATTAATAAGAATGATAAATGCCTCCAGTAACTTCTTGTACTTTGGTCTCTTGCTAGATACAGTGGTACCTCAGTTTTCGAACGTAATCCATTCTGGAAGACTGTTCGAGTTCTGAAACGTTCGAAAACCAAAACTCAATAGCCGACAGCCAGGCCTCAGGATCTTGCACTCAGCGGAAGCCGCATGGCATGTTCGACTTCCGAGGCGTGTCCGAAAACCAAAGCATTTCCTTTTGGGTTTATGGCGTTCGAAAACTTAAATGTTCATCAACAGAGACGTTTGGAAACTGAGGTACCACTGTATATGCAAACATTGTAGCAACAATTAAACAAATGAGACCTCCTCCATTTTGGAAAAAAATATAGATTCCCATGAATCTCAGAGTTGACAATAGTGGTTAACAGGACTCCCCCCCCCCAGCTGGAACTTACCAGAGCTCAGTTCTGGCACCTCTCAGGTGGGTGCTATTGCCATTCTAAGAAAATGAGGGAGGTGTTCATGGTGAGTTCCGGCACCTCTTTTTCTAGAAAAAATAGCCCTATTGGTTAAGAAGGAATAAACTATGAAGGGCAAGGTGGTAGTAAAAACTAAGGCTGAGACAGTTAATGGTATCCTTGCTCCCCCTGTTCACATGCTTCTCTCACTCCTACTGTTGGGAAGAGCCAGAACTGCAAACTGCTAAATTGTCTCAGAGGATGTGCTGCTTACTTATTCCATGGTCTTATGCTTGCTGTGTGTTCATTTACTTTCATAATAAGCCATCTTGGGGGCCTGTTGCATGAGGCAGAAAGGTGGGATATGGCTGTTTTCTTTAAATAAATGAAAATGATCATTTATTCCCAAAGGTCTAAATAATATGTTGTGTGCGAATTTTTCAGAAAGTATTTATCTCTAGATTATTGCTATTTTTGGATTGGATTCTGTCATATACTGACAAATTCAGGTTGAGCAATTAAAACTGATCTGGTGCTCTTGTGCAACAAATCCACTCTCCCCTCCAACTGAACATTTTGTAATAAGGAAGGTGATGGTGGAAACTGTGCATTGGAAAGAGTGGGATAATAATTGTCTGACATACCAGTGTATAACCTCCCTGCAAACAAATCAGAATGAATTTTCAGTGAAAAGCGGGCATCGTCTGATCTCCCCACACATTTTCTACAAACAAATTATGATGACGGCTCACTATGCACATGGAAGTGACTCCTGTGCTTTAGAAATATGATTCTCTTAAGGATGTTGTCTGGTGAGATTTTTTTTTCTAGAAGTGAAATAATACAAAAATTAATTCTCACTATAGGAAGGTTGCAATTTCTTTTGGTTCCCTGGAAATTCATGCAGCCCTTCTCTTTTGTTTCTTGCACAGATATAAGAAATTAGCGGCAGAAAGTGTGTTGCTAATCTTCTCCCTCCCTCTGTGCACATTCTCTGCCTTTCTAGTTATTGCTGGCACTGCAAGATCCGCCTCCTCCTGAGCAGCCAACAGCAGTGGAAGGTGCAGTGAGGTGCCACCGCTCACCTAATTTCCAGTTGGTTGGTTGCAGCTTGCCAGGATGTCGAAGGGGAGGAGTGAGGTGCTGGGGAGGTCGGCGCAAATGATATTTGCACTCCCACCACCTTTTCTTCTATCTGCTGGTAAGCATCAGTGACACAACCTACCGAAAATCAGGTACCACAGGAGCAGGTCGGTTAGTAACCACACCATTCCAAGTTGCAATTAACTATTTATTAGCAAAGACATGATCCTCACAAACTTGGTTGAGTATTAGGTCTAATGAACGGAGCAACTCATTCCCAGTGTCCTTGCTCCATGAAAATCAGTTTCTAAGACTGAAAGTCTCCGATTTCCTACAGCTGTCTAAGCCCCTCCTCTCCAGGGCTTTTTACAAGCAACTAGAGACTATACCTGTGTGCAGCCAACCTCTCCTCCACCCTTTTCTTGCCTCTCCTGGTTCTGGGAGCCAAAGGGGGGGGGTAAGAGAGCTTGTTGCAGCAGGAGGTGGAGTCACCCATGACTCTTCACTATCCTGACTCATCTCTCCCTCTTCCCAATCTCCTGCTTCAGCCTCTGATTCTGGACTTCTCTCTGCCACCAACTCTCCTAGCTCACTAAGCCCTGTTATCTTTTCAGCTTCTGATACCTCCTCTTCCCAGTCTTCTCCTCCTCCCCCTCTGACCACTGATCAGTGTTCCACCACCGCTCAGAGTCTTCTTCCCTTGGTGGTGGTTTCCCAGCTACTGCTTCCCATCATTCATCTGCATCCAACCAGCTCATGACATTTGGGGAGTCATGGCAGCCCACTACCAGAAGCCAACTTCTATTGCCCATGAGGACACATAAACACTGGACCAGCCTTTGCAAATATGGTGCCTTACAGATAGTTTCTATTCTATATTTCCAATGTTTTTGTTTTTGCTGGGGAGGGGGCGATGTCAGCAATACTGGAAGAGACAAAGAAAATTCCATAAGCTTTAACATCACACACATCTCTTTGTGTGTGTGTGTGTGTGTGTGTGTGTGTTAAATACTACCTTAATGGGTGCAATATAAAGACCTGTGGGGACCATTGGTGCATTGGAAGCACATTATGGAAATCAGGTCCCTTTAGCTACATAATTACTGCTCAAATAACTTAATCATCACATTAGCAATTTCCATTTCCCCTTGTAAATATGTATTCCCCCCCCCATGAATGTTACTGCCCTGATGAATTTGTGTTTCATTAAACTGAATAATGAAAATGGCACATTCTTAGATAAGGGGGTGCGTTAATATCTAGCTCTTTCTGAAATGACTAATTGGTTTGGATTATATTATTGTATTTGCAGCATTATAACATCCAGGAATTCAAATAATGGTTCCGTGCTATTTTGGCTGTCTTTCAAGACGGTTATCTGTAAAGAGGCATTAACTACCTAAACGTTTCAGCTTTTGTCAAATAATTTGATCGTGTCTTCTCTGTAGCTCTATTTCTTTGGCAAAACACTTTAGGCAGTTGGGGAAGGAGATACAGTTTAAAGCGTGACCTGGCATGTCCTTTGCAAAGGGTGAATTAAGCATTATGCACGATATAGGTATGCTGACCAAAACAGCAACCACACATTCTCTTCTGCTATAAATCTGATATCACATGACTCCATATGACTGTGATGTGCATTTTTCCGCAATGTCCCCATTGTTCTGGATGGTGTCAGTAGGTAGTTTCTTTACAATGATGATGATGATATTCTTACAACATGTTACAGCATCATACGTAGTCACCAGGTAGTTTCTATTGTATGTATGCAAACATAAATATTATGTATCGGTCAGAGGAAAAATAGGTAGCCTATTTTAAACTCAATCAGTGCATTCATGGCCAAATTGGAGCCAAGCCCTCTAATGTAGAATTTAATGGTACTGTCCACACAAAAAGTACTTTTAGAATTTCTTTAAAAATACATACATTTTCCCAAAACTCACAACACACATTTTCATATTTTCATATTATATTTTGGGCTGTCACTGATTAAGGATTTTTATGATTATGATTTATAATCTGCCTGTTACCAATTTTGTTTAAATAGATTTGCATATTAACAAAACCTCAGTAGGGATGTTTTTTGAGAGATTGATAAAATCACACAATAACATATAATTTAATAAACGAAAAAGCACCACATCCCCGTGGGTCACAAATCATTATCTGATCTGCATTGACTAGACCAGGGTCATAAACGGGTATTTAAATTCAGAAACATGTCTGCTAGGAACCATGGTATAAATACTTCACAATTTTGCTCTACAAAAGAAAGTTGTGGTTTGAGGACCCCACCCCCGCAATGTGGAATGAATACACAAGGACACGTGATATAAGTTTAATGGGCAAGAAAAGGCCACAACTTTATTGATTACAACAGTGAAAAGGTATTAGCTTAGGCATTGGATGTCTAAAACAAGGGGGTTTATTCACCAGTAGGTGGAGCCTGTTGATGCTAATCCAACTATAGGCTCTCCCCTGATGTCACCGAGGGTCGTGCCATGGCCTCCCGCCAAGCAGGCATCGGACAGAGTACATGACCGCCAGATTCCTTTAACGGAATACCCCAAAATTGAAGGCATAGGCGATGGCCACACCTAGCCCTTCGACACACCACACCACATTATTCCAATGCCTAACCTACCCACCAATACCACAAAAGTTGTGACGATTGCTACGAGGTAGGCAAAAAAACCAAAAAGCCTAATGCCAAATGGAAAAATTCCTACCAGGCTCCCTGGACAACTGGGGCGACCAACCTAAGGTCCATAGCAAGGCCAAGGAACTAAGACCCTGAGCTCAAAGGGAGTGGAGGGTGGGTGACTCGTGATGAGACGACGGAGAGAAGAATGAGTCCGAGGAGCTGTCGCCGCAGCATAAAGGTTGCTGTAAACGCCCCCTCGGAGGCACCTGGTTGGGTGCCTGCCGATGGGCGTGGGCGCCAGCCAGGTGAGTGGGGGAGGCAGGGGGCTAATGCCCCCTGCTAGGGGCGGAGCTCGGGCTCCCGCCCACAACCACTCCCCTCTCTTCCAGGGAGGAGAGTCTTACTCATTCAAACAGCACATAGTTATAATTATGGCATTCTCCAACTCAGGTGGCTTTGAAAGTGGATTAGATAAATTCATGGAGTATAAGTGACTACTAACACGGATGGTTATGTTCCACTGCCACTGTCAGAGACAGTAGTGCTTCTGCATACCCCTTGCTGGAAACCACAGAAGAGCACTCAGGTTCTGCTTGCGCCTGGGGGTCTGGTTGGCCACTGTGAAAACAGGTTGCTGCACTAGACAGTAGGATCAAACAGGGTCCCTATTATGTTCATGAGATCCCACCCCCCTGCACATCCTCTCAATTCTGATCATAGTAAATAAGTGGACCAGCTGATGCCAATTATGATGGGGCAGCAGTGGCCGTGTAGAGAGAGACCTCTGGAAGAATGGGATCCCTGGGTACCAGGCTAGCTTGTGGCACTGTTGACTCTGGGGCTGTCATTTGAGTGTCATGATTGTGCTGCCACGTAAGTACTATGGCAATAAAAAACACACATTTAAAAACATGGGAGATGGGAAGTAGCATTATTTTATATATATTTTTTGGTGGAAGTAGTAGAAATTACTAGTACAATTCTGCACACACACTGCGTATACGTACCACTTGGTCTGCTTGGATTGCAGAGATGGCTACAACAGTTTGTGCAATGAGTCAAATCTACAGACTCTTTCTGCTTGGAGCAGGTAAAAGGTGGTAGGCTGCAAAGCAAGGATCCTGCTCAAAGCCACAAGTTTTTCTTTGCATAACATTCAAGAAGGTTTATCACAGCAGCCTTTAATATGGAATCTGCTTCTGCAAAGCTTTTATTACAAGCGTTAAAGTAGCTTGCAATATGAATTCCCAAAGCTTGCAATAAAATAGTGATTTACCCCCTCCCTCCAATAGAAAAGCATAATGGAAGTTAGGGGCTTTATTTGAAAGGAAAACATGATGCTCCTAATGATTTCCTTGTTCCTTGTTTCTTTATTAATTTTCTCCTAGGCTTGGAGACATCCCTGCTCGTTTATAGAGACCATGCAAGCCAGGAAGTTTTTGCTTTGTGAGAAATTGTCCTGTCTGGTTCTCGAAGATAACCATGAAACAGTTTTCAAGAGTGTAGTCTAGGATGTTATCCAACCGAATTAACAATATAACATTTGTATTTCTTGGAAGCTTTTCAATTTATCAGCCATCTGGTTGTTAAACAAATAAGATGTGGGAAAATTCAGACTGATCATCCATTCTGTGATGGAGTTAATGGTGGAAAGATGTGAATGATGAACATTTAGCAGAAGGGTGAGGAACTGAGTCTAGCTGGTGGACCAGATCCTTATCTCCCCACCACCACCATGGACCAAGTTTAAGGTGGGTGGGACATAATGACGCCAGGTGTTTGACACTCACATCGCTGTGAGGATGATCTAACCAACCCCCAACAATGCAGGAATATGTAGCTGACCCATATGGGGATCGAACCTGTGACCTTGGTGTTATCCACACCATGCTCTAACCAACTGAGTTATGTTCTTGTCTGGAGGGAGGCTGTTTCTGATCTTGCATGAATCCATTTCATACATGTCCTCAGGTTTTGCAGCTCCTTTTTGCTCCTTTGTGGTGTATATTGGGGTACACAACTATTTGTTCAAGCATTTAACAGAAGAGACAGTGGGACAGCAATTCGCTAGCCCAAAGCATGGGACACGGGTGGCGCTGTGGTCTAAACCACTTAGCCTCTTGGGCCTGCTGATCAGAAGGTTGGCGGTTCAAATCCCCGTGACAGGGTGAGCTCCCATTGCTCTGTCCCAGCTCCTGTCAACATAGCAGTTTGAAAGCATGCCAGTGCAAGTAGATAAATAGGTACCACTGCGCGAAGGTAAATGGTGTTTCTGTGCACTCTGGTTTCCGTCACAGTGTTCTGTTGTGCCAGAAGCCGTTTAGTCCTGCTGGCCACATGACCTGGAAAGCTGTCAGTGGACAAACGCCGGCTCCCTCAGCCTGAAAATGAGATGAGTGCCACAACCCCATAGTTGTCTTTGACTGGACTTAGCCATCCAGGGGTCCTTTACCTTTACCTTTTATGTATACGAGCATCATCAAGGACTAATGAAAGAGAAGCTGAATGAGAACTACCACGACTGGGCTTTTATATAAACGGTTGAGAGCTTGACTGTCCCGAGAATTCACCCAATTCGTAATACGATGAGTTGAGTTTAAAAAATCTGCTTAATCAAGAATGTTTACATCTTAAGTACTGGGATAGGCACAGCACTTAATTTTTCAGCTCAGCTGTGGTACAGATGAAGGAGCAATAATAAAGGCACACATTTGAACCGCTGCCTGTTGCTCAGTAACACATGTGCCCCTGTTTCCCTCACAGAACTGCCTGGGAAAATGGATCATTTGTTAAACTGTAGCTGCCGTGAGGGGAATTGGTGCTCTCCTCAAAACTTGCAGCCCTCTTAACAAACTACAGTTCCCAAGACTCTTTGGAGGAAAAACCACACGGCACCTAGTCTTCGGTAAGCTACCCAAAACAACTCCCATATATATATATATATATATATATATATATATATATATATATATATATATATAAAAAATATAAAATCCCCAAACACTGTAAGCTTTGCATTGCATAGGAAACCATCTCCACAGCGACTGCCATCAAGCCCCTCCTCCCCTCTGCAGACATTACATAATGCTCCCGACCGATATGCTGAATCTGTCTGTACAACAGATAACCTTAATGAGTGACAGTGTTTGGCTTTCTTTTCTCAGCCCCTCCTTCCGTTGAAGGCATATTTGTGTGTGTGTGTGTGTGTCCCTTTTTTCTTCCTCAACTCATCCTTCTCTGCAGCACATATATTTATCATTTCCACTGCTGTGACATTTCCAGCTTGGCTGACAGGCCATGCCTTGTCCCCCCCCCACCCGCTCTCTGTAGATTGGTTTGCCTACTCCTAGATTTAAAAAGGTTTAAAGAAACAGCAGGGAGTTGGCAGAGAGGGGATGAGTTGTTTGGAAATGTCAAAAAGCATCAAACTGGCAGCCATGTGGGGAAGATCAGCTCTCCTCAGTCACTCTGGGCCAGAAAGAGATTTCCCTCAGAAAGAACCCAGGAGTGAGTGGGACATGGAGATGATTTTTTGTTGTATTTGGAGGAAAACATATATTTCCACTTTCCACAGGATGATAATTTGAGGTCTGAGGAATCCAATATTCACAGCACCCAAGGTAATAAATAGCCCCTGTCTACACACACACACACACACACACACACACACACACACACACACACACAGGTTTCAGAGTTGCACATAAAAGAAAACTGAAATAGGTAGGATACAAATTGTCTTTTAATAGCAGCAGGAAGCTTTCGTTTCTTCTACTAGTGTTTATTATTCTCAATTTCCTGCCTTCCACAGTTAGCCCTTGTGCTTTTCTGTGATATAGATTTTCATATTTCTTCCTAGGAAGCAATAGAAACCTAAAAAATATTGATCTTGCAAAGGATCCCCACAGGGGTGACGGCAATAGCTAAGCTGCAAGGATAGTGTTCCTGGAATATAAATAAATTCTCACATATTAAGTCTGCTACTTGAATGTCTCCACTTCTTATAAACTTTTACAGGTTAAGATTGCATTCTTCAAACCAAGTACTACTTCTTGAGCATTCATCCTGATTTGCATGCACAAAACGTACGTTGAAAACTTGTTTGGTCTTTACTGAAAATTTGTTTGGAGTTGTTTGTGGGGTAGTTATAGAATAATAAGCATTTATCCTGATTTGCTTGCAGACATTTCTCTCCCATTAATCATTCTTTCATCCTACACATTTCAGTGCATTCCACTGTCACTTTCCTAACTGCAGACAGTCCAGGTTTCTTTTTTTACAATAGATTTGTTGCACTAGCATAATAGAGCACTTTAATGGTGCAAACCTAAGTCTTTGGTATGCACTTTGAATCCCTTCTGCAAAACAGTGACCATCTGAAGGCACCCCCAAAGGCCAATACAATCTTCGTCCTGAGACTACTTATTTCATTTGCCGACCATTATTCCTTACCAGAGTAGCCACATTCCTAAATATCTATATATTTATGTCTCAGCAAACCTTTTGAATTTCCTGCAAGTCGAATTAGGTGGGATGATAGATATTTGCTCAGTTAGGGTTATAGACTGAGCTCATTGACAGACAAGATTGGAAAAGGTGTCAGAGTTCACTGGTCTAGCTGCTATTCTACACCAGCTCTATATGTGGAAAATACCGTTTTCTACACTGGCTCTGTATGTTGTGCTATACTTTTAGTGGTGACATGGAGGAATTCAGTGCACCATACATGTGTAGGAGAAAGAGATAAGGAGAAAGCGTTCTGCTTTTGTTCTTTCTTTCCAACTAAAATGTCTGTGGAGCTGAACCCTTTATATTTATTTAGAAGTTAAGTTCCATGAAATCAAATGGGTATATTGACTCCCAGGTAAATGTGCATAGAATTATGCACTATTTTCACATTCGCCACACAGTCCTGTGCATACGAGCCTATCCAGACCTTAGTCCAGTCTTCATCTGAAGCTCTTCTCTGACGGAAGTTCAGAGGAAGGTTGCCAGGTTAGGAACAGCCATGCCTTGAGAGTTCTGGTCCCAAACCTGAGACTGTGGAGTGGCTACCACAGCAATATTTTCTTCACATTGGTCACATTTGTACTTCTTTATCCCGGAATTGTGTGCTCGATAATCATGTTCATTAAATACAGTATTTACATCCCAGACAGCAGATGTATGCTCCTCAAAAGTCCTAGCTTTCCTCTGGTATTCTGAAGCTGGATATTCCCCCCGCCCCCGCCAGCTCTGGATCTGATTTCCTGGAACACATGTAGAGATCAATGTCTTCTGGCCAATAGATGCTTCACTAGATGGCAGTAACAGCTCAGCTTGTGAGCTCACTTGTTCAGCGGCCTCCCTTCCCCCAATTTCCTTTGCTTTAAACACACGGAGGAAATACAAATGGCTTTGTATGTTGCTGCATGTGGCTTATTCAGAAAAGCTGAATAAGCTGCTTCATTTTGCAAATGATATTTTTTAAAAGCCAAATATTCTTCCTTTTATGAAGGATTTTTTTTATATCTAAAAAAATTAAGATGCAGGATCTTTATGGAAGGTCAGCAATGTGTCCTTCTCTGCAAACTGAGTCACAAACCCCTATATGCACCTTTGCAGATTTTTACAGGCTTCATGTGGTGTGTGCACAAGTGGGGATTCTCTGACTGACCAATGTCAACTAGGTTTTTATTCTCCCTAAGAAGCCAATTGGTTGGTTGCTCTGTCTAGGGAAGGCTCAGCACAGAAATGGAGTGGGACCTATTGATGCTACTTTGTGTTGACGTCATCTGTGTGACGTGTCTCTTTCCAGCTTCTTGTTTGGCAGAAGAGGCAAATGGCAAGGAATTGGAAGAGAAACCCACCCATATGATGAAAATTGCTCAGAAGACTTCTGAAAACTTACCGTATTTTTCGCTCTATAAGACTCACTTTTTCCCTCCTAAAAAGTAAGGGGAAATGTGTGTGCGTCTTATGGAGCGAATGCAGGCTGGGCAGCTATCCCAGAAGCCAGAACAGCAAGAGGGATTGCTTCTTTCACTGAGCAGCGATCCCTCTTGCTGTTCTGGCTTCTGGGATTCAGAATAATTTTTTTCTTGTTTTCTCCTCCAAAAACTAGGTGCGTCTTGTGGTCTGGTGTGTCTTATTGAGCGAAAAATACGGTACCTGATGGCAAATATCAGTTTGATAGATCATCTGTGAGTGTTGAGCTGTGCTGTTATATCTGGTAAAAAGAACAACACCTCCCCTTCTCACTTTCTTCTACTTGCTAACCCCTCCCCCCCAAACCCCCCCTCACTGTGCCACACTTTTGCACAACATTTTCTCCAGCCATTTGAGGGAGTGCTGGACATATGGCAGCTGGAGAGAAATGAAGATCTCTTCAGAAAGGGCAAGTTGTGGGTAAAATTTCTCAGTTAGAAAATTCAATTTAAAAGGAACCAGCTGAAGGGGGTCACATTTGTCCATTTAGCTCAGCAATTTACCTTTTTAGCTGAATGGGGTGATTGCAGGGTTATTCTTTGAGAGAATCTTATTTTCTTAAAAAGTTAGAGAAGTCCCACATTTGCTCATAGCAGTGTGAGGCTCTTTCCAGCTGAATTTTAGGAAATACTGTATTTTACTTTTTTGCAGAAACACTTATTAATTTTTTTAAACATTCAAATAACCCAGTGCACGATTCAGAGAAATTCTACTTCAGCTTGGATGAGTTGCATTTTTTTCTGTTGTGAACTGCCCTGGGAAGGGTAGTATACAAATTTAAATGATGATGATGATGATGATGATGATGATAATGATAATGATAATAATAATAATAATAATAATAATAATAATAATAATAATAATAATAATAATAATGATGATGATGATGATGATGTCCAAAAAAGCCTTCCTTGGCCTTTAGGGATTCATTTGAAATGAAATGAGTGTTTTCACCTTGGGGAGAAAATGCCTCTTATTATACTATTTTCTACTCTCTTAAGAGCCATTGCTTGCCTCCAGTGTCAGTTTTCCAAATTCTGCGGTTCAACTTCAAAATGGGTTGCTGGGTCAATGCAACCTGATGGAAATAGCTAGTCAATTTATTCAAATTGATAGATGCACTGTTTTGCAGGTCTCCCAGGTCATTAGGATAAATGAGATTGTGGACTGCCCAGCCAAATTTACTGTGGCATGAAGAGCTGCCATCAGAGTTTGGCAGTTTCTTTTGAAAAACATTGGCAAGAAGGGGCGTATTTTTCTACTGTACAATTCAGGCTCTCCTCTGGATATCTACGACCTCTGCTGGAGTAGTTCTGGTTGACCTTGGGCAGACGGCTTAATCTCTTTTGGACATTTGTAAAAACATGAACATAATAATCTGAATTTGCCAACTTTAATACCCACATGAACAGAATAAGGACAAATAAAGGAGAATAAAACAATGGTAAACAATTAAATTGTTATATTTTGTTTTGCGCTCCTCTTCTTCAAATGATAGGAATAGTGGAAGGTCTGTGGAATACTAATAAATTTGAAGTGAACTGATAGGAACCTCCTGGCAGCCTTTTCAAAGTCCATTTTCTCTAGAGGAGGGAACATAACAAGAGCACTGCTGAAGCAGGCCAATGACCCATGCAGTCCGCCATCCTGTTCTTGCAATGACCAACCAGATGCTTGTGGGAAGCCCACAACTATGACCCAAGTGCAAGAGCACCGCCTCCAGCATCTGGTATTTGAAAGCATATTGCTTGTGACCATATTAGCACATTAGTAGTCATGCTATACGCCGGCTCCCTCGGCCAATAAAGCAAGATGAGCGCCGCAACCCCACAGTCAGTCATGACTGGACCTAATGGTCAGGGGTTCCTTTACCTTTACCTATACTAACACGAATAGTATACTAATAGACATGGACGTGGGTGGCTCTGTGGGTTAAACCATAGAGCCTATGGCTTGCCGATCAGAAGGTGGGAGGTTTGAATCCCCATGATGGGGTGAGCTCCCATTGCTCATTCCTCCTGCCAACCTAGCAGTTTGAAAGCACATCAAAGTGCAAGTAGATAAATACAGTAGGTACCGCTCTGGTGGGAAGGTAAACAGTGTTTCCGTGCACTGCTCTGGTTTGCCAGAAGCGGCTTAGTCATGCTGGCCACATGACCCGGAAGCTGTACGCCGACTCCCTTGGTCAGTAAAGTGAGATGAGTGCTGCAACCCCAGAGTCGTCAGCGACTGGACCTAACGGTCAGGGTTCCTTTACCTTTACCTTTATACTAATAGAACGATCCAAAGCGGGGCTGGGGACGAGCAATGCAGAGGATCCTCTGGCACACCTACAGCTTTGCTGGCTCCTGTTGGTGGAGCCAGAAAGTGGGAAGGCTCCAGAGGAAGAGGCTGAGCTAGGACTCTGTGATTCAGCTCTGTCCCTGTAGCAACCTGTTTCCAAACTCTCTTGCAGGAGCAGCATTGATGGTAGCTTCTTGCTCACCTGTGCTTTGAGCAGGTGCAGTGCTGGCCTCCACTGTAGTAGAGCCTAGGGACACCTGTACAGAATACAGAGTTTGAGCAGGTGTTAAGGGATGTGGCAGAAACATCATTTTCACAGCTACACCATCAATTTGAAATCCTTTTTTAAAAAAGCCTTATTTCCTTTAGAACCCCTTTAGCAATTCACATTTTTGAACCAGTGGAAAAAACATGGGAGAGATTGACCCAATCTCTCTCTCTCTCTCTCTCTCTCTCTCTCTCTCTCTCTCTCTCTCTCTCTCTCTCTGTGTGTGTGTCTTCACTTTTGTGACTGTCAAAAGCCACCTCTGTTTTGGGATAAGCTATCCAGTGCTTCCCAAAAGTTCATCTATCCAAGCCCAGGACATAAGAAGGGAAATTGCGCAAACTCTTCACAGGTAACTCCACAGAATTGTACAAACCTTCGGCTTGCCCACAGGTCACAGTTCAGAGAAGCTCCAAAGTTTTAGGAACAGAGGACTGTGAAATCCCTGAAGATATCTAAGTTTGTTGGGGGAAACTCCATGACCTGAATGGGCTTTAGCTGAGGTGTGGGGAACCTATAGACCTCCAATTATTGATGATCTACAACTCCTATCATTGCTGACCACTGGCCATTCTTATTGGGGCTGATGGGAGTTAGAGACCTGGATAGCCCAGCTGATTAGAGTGTGGTGCTGATAACGCCAAGGTTGCAGGTTCGATCCCCATAAGGGACAGCTGCATATTCCTGCATTGCAGGGGGTTAGGCTAGATGATCCTCAGGGACTCTTCCACCTCTATGGTTCTAACACCTGAAGGGCTGAAGGTTCCCCACATCTGAGCTAAAGCTTATGCAGAGACCCTTTTATATACAGTGGTACCTCAGGTTAAGTACTTAATTCGTTCCAGAGGTCTGTTCTTAACCTGAAACTGTTCTTAACCTGAAGCACCACTTTAGCTAATGGGGCCTCCTCCTGCTGCCGCACCGCCGGAGCCCAATTTCTGTTTTTATCCTGAAGCAAAGTTCTTAACCTGAAGCACTATTTCTGGGTTAACAGAGTGTGTTACCTGAAGCGTATGTAACCTGAAGCGTATGTAACCCGAGGTACCACTGTACTGTTAGTCTGCCTCCCCCTATATAACTGGTAAGAGCCCCACACTAGCTATACCCCCTAAGTCAGTGGGTCTCAACCTGTGGGTCCCCAGATGTTGTTGGACTACAACTCCCATCACCCCTGAGCCTTGCTAGCTAGGGGTGATGGGAGTTGTAGTTCAACAATATCTGGGGCCCCACAGGCTGAGAAAGGCTGCCCTAAGTAGAGTCACACGGACTGAGGTATGCTTTCAAAGAGTATATAAAGGGCATCTCCTAAGCTTTAGGTCATTTGAAACAGGATGTTTCTGCAAGCTTGGCAAGACAAGCTGAGTTTTCACAACTCCCTTTGCTTCAAGGTTTGGGGATTTCTCTGGGTTCTGCCCTGTAAGCAGCCTTTGGGAGTGTTTGCACAGTTTTGTCTGAGATGCGATTTCTGTTCAGGGCTTCAACACGTTCAGTTTCTTGAGATTTGCTGAGCTGTCGGATGAAATGTTCTCCCTCACCGAACATGTAAATTTTGACACAAAAATCAAAATTCACATACTCTGTCACACAAATCAGCTGAGCTCTAATATAGCGTAAGTTGAGGCACTTTAAATTAGTGAGTGCTATCGTTAAATAAATGCTATCATTGACTAGACTGGTTGATTAATATAGGGAATGCGTTCTCATGCACAGAAGTGGCAACTCGGACTTTGGAATAAAAGCAAAATGAGGAATGCACCTAAAGTAACATTAATCTTGAAGTGGAATGAGGAAAAACAATCTAAAAATATAATGGTTGCTTGGTTTACCAGCTAAACATCACACCCCTTACACATAATTGTATACAACTGTATTCTTGTGTATGTAATTAAATGCTTTGTAAAGTACTTTGAACACTGGGTTACATTAAAAGTACCATTAAGACACAATATGCAGTAAACAATGTTTAAAGCAAATGTAGCTAAAGATGCTTGTGTTGGTGAGCAATAATCTCCACCATATTTGGGATTTCAATCCTCAGCTGTTTTTACCAATTAAATGACTGAAATAACATCTAATAGTAAAAATTGAATATGTTTAGTGGAGGAAGGGAACCTTTGTCAAAGACGTTATTTCTAATTTTTAAAAGTGCATCAAACCAGGCGGAGACTGCAAAATAAAATAAAATAATTTAGGAGACTGGAAACAGTTTGTCAAATGGGATTGTGCCAGCATATTAAAGCCATTTTAATGCATTATTTATAGATATTATTGCACCAGTGCAAGCCACTGAGATCAAGGTCACCCTGTGGACTTCTGGGCAACGGGTCAAGACTTGAGAGGCAATACTGATAAGGCCAGCTGACAGTTTCTTGGACACAACTAGCCGGTTTCTAAGCAGAGCCTTTTCAAACTTTTAATGAACAACGAAAATCTGTTTGCCATGGATCTGCTCATGTCTGCTACCCCAATCTCAGCTCATTAATTACGGCCAGCCGCAGCGCTGGGGCTGGTGTACGCTCCTATCTCTCTCCTTCTCCCTGCATCAGTCCTGCAACTCAGCCAAGCCAATGTGCGTGATGGACGTTTCACATGCAATCTCAGGCATTCTTTCTTCCTGAGGCCATGATTCCTCCCCACTTGTCGCCCCACCAACCCCTCCTCCTGTGATATTTTCCAGCACTTACACTCCCAAAGCTCCACTCCTTTTTGTTAGGCTGGTGTGGATGACAGTGAATTGTAAACTGTGATTGAAGCAGACAGACATCTTGATGCCCATGGCTCCTGGCACCAGAATGTTTAGTAGTAAATGTTTGGCTTCTTTCCCTTCCTTGCTCAGTTCAAGTTGATGCTGGCTTCTGGATTCTGTGTGTTGTGCTTTGTGTAGCTTTTTTTTTTCTAAAAGGAGGGTCTGAAAACACACAAAAAACCCCACCAAGATAAACACATGAGCATTCATCACTTTCTTTTGTTGACTTGTTCTGTGCACCTTCAGATTTGGGGGGTGAAAGAGGAGGCAACTAACTGTTGCTCCTCCACAAGGGATTTCTGTTTGCCTGTCCCCCATTGCTGGACTCCTGCCATTAACGCACACTGTTATTCCCCCCCTCACAATATCTTACAACTCACCCACCTGGAAATATACTTTGCTCTTTCTGCACATTCCCTTTTGAAATTTTGTTCTGGTGCCACCACTGCATAGGGGTTAGAATATGTCTGGTCATTACTGGGCACTGATCAGTCATCCAAAAGGAAGGTTTGTGTACAGGTAGTCAAACTAGGGCAGAAAGCTTAATCTTTATCAGGATTAAGGAAAACACACCACTGTCTGAACTAAGGTTGACTTTGAGAAATCTGAGCAACCTCTCCCATACACAAAATATGATGTGCAGTTTTCATACATGAAACTGAATTTGCTTTGCTTGCATTTCACGTTTATGAAATTGGAATGTAAAATCAACCCTAACAGAAGTTGCCCCCTCTTGCATTCTATTCTACAACATTCACATGTATGCATAACTAGGTTCAAAGGTGCATAAATGTCATGGGTGAGAAGTGTTATGCCTATAATGGGCAAACCATTTACTCAGGGTAGCTAGTGCTCTAACACAGTGGCAATGTGTGCAGAAGCTAAGGGTGCCATTGATCAGGAGCAACATATGTTGGCTGTGTGAGTCTTTCATTTCAACCCATTTGCTGTCCTTGTATTTGTTTCCTTTTATATACATGCTTCTGGCAGCATCTCCTTAAGTCAGTTTGCTATGTGGGGGCTGCTTCCTCACGACATGGCCTCTGTGCTCCGTGGTAGCTCTGTGGGCTGTAGCGAGCTTTTAATAAAAATCTATTCCTTTGCCACTGACACTTCAGACTGAGGTGGGGAATGCCAAGGGCCGCATTCCCTTCTTTGCAATCTTCTAGGGGCAACGTGGCAATGGTGGGCAGGGCAAGAAGCAGAGCAACAAATGTTGAAGAACACTGTCCCAATCAATCCTATAACCAGTTGGATAGTGCCTTTGTCTTATTTGAGTTGAGACTGAGATTATTGCTCCGTTTCCAGCCTGTGATGGACTCCAGACTTCTGTTTGTACTGTCCACATTTTCACCTTCATTCTGTGTTAAAGTGAAAAAAGATCTGAGTGTCATCAGCATATTAATGGGATTCTAGTACTCTGATGTTTTTCACCCTTGGGTTACCAGATGTTGCTGGACCACAATGCCCAGCATCCCCAAGCAGCCTAGCTGATGGTCAGGGAGGATGGGATTTGTAGTTCAGCAACACCTGGGGACCCAAGGATGAATAAAACTGCCCTAGCTTCCTGCTTCATGGGATGCTCAAGAGATCCCTGCTGCTGTGCACCATCCCACATGGCCAAACCAGAGTGATATCTTGACTCATTGCTGTGCGTTGGTGACATGGCCCTTACCTCCCACTTTAACTTGCTTTGCCGTATAAACCAAGGGGTCAGGAGATTAGTCTTATCCCAAAGCACCACTAATCCTGGAATTGGAAAATAACAATTTTATATGAGCTTCTTGATTACTTTGAAATAGCAATTCCACCATCACCACCACCCACTTCCAAAAACGACTTTGTGCAGCAAGTCATATTGTATCTTATCACTGCGCAAACACATTACTACTCGATATGAAATGCTCAAAATTCTTTTCAAAGACTGCGATAAGTCCAGACTTGGTATATTTCATTTCTTTCTAAACACCTCATTACCAGAAAGATATTGAAAGGCTGGAGGGAGTTCAGAGAAATGACAAAGAATTATCAAGAGTTTTTGAAGTGCTTTACTTGTGAGGAGGGATTTAAAGAACTACAGGCAAATGTTTTGGCTCTGCTACAACCAAGTTCCTTGGAAAAACATGTGTAAATAACCCCAAGAAATGAATTTCAAGGAGGGGTGGTTATGGAAGTTATGAAAATACACATATATCTCAAAAAGCGTTGTGAAAGACAGGGTGTTAATAACATTTTCGATTACAGATCCTGGTGAAGATCTCTGATCTTCAGCTGGGATATAAGGGAGGGGGAAAGCTTTATGAACCTCTCAAATGAGAGATGAGCTTTATAAAACCCTAAAATTCTTCTCAAATTCAGATTAAAATTGTGCTGGAGAAGAATACTAACAGAAACACCCTATCCCCCTCAAAACTCTTCACCTTCTTTTTAAATCATTGTTACTGGGCAGTGTAGTGGGAATAGCAGCAACTATTCTAGCCATGATAAGAGATGAAAACAGATTGGATCTCTTGGTCCCCTTCCTCTCTAGTAAGCTCTCCCAATGGCTCTTGGGAGTTGTAGTTTTTCTAACAGCTACTGCCACTGCATGCATGTAGGATTAAGAGACTCTGCCAGTGGCATGTTCTTGTAAGCTTAAAACCATGGTTTCCAGTTTCCTCTGAACTGAGCCATTGAGATGTTGACCAGGCAATTGAATGGGAAACAAGTTTACCTCATAGCAATGTACCACCGACCTCTCCTCTGTACTGTAGTTTGTTCTTGCTTTATTCAGAGGGGAAACATTATGATGATAGAATTTAGATACAATTCCCTTGTGCTGGGTTCTTAAGAATGCCAGTAGGAAGTATTACTGAAAACTGCAAGTAACTAAGCCATCTGCCTCTTTAGTAAAGCTTTTCTTTATTTCTTTATTAATGTTATTATGTTCTCATTCATCTAAAGTAGTCATCACTCATGCATTTCAGTTAAATGGGAAATGTTCCAAACTAGTTAAATGTTAAGCTCTGAACTACCTGCCTATCTGGAATGGTGATCTTGAAAGACCTTTGATAGGACTCAGAATGACAATACTTTTGCTTCCCCAAATAACGTTATTTAGAGCTGCTGGGAAATCCACCTCACATTTGCCACCTCACTTGAGGGAGCCTTTTTTGTGTTGGCTGCCATTTTCGTTCCTCATAATGTTCTGGAACAACACCATGTCCAGGAGAGAAAAAGCCTACAGGGTTAATGGCAGGTGCTGCTTTGCCGCCGCCTTGAGGGGAAAATAGGCTTTACAAAATAAAGGAACAATCAGCTCTGCTTCTTTTAATGGAGAGGCCAACAGGTTCCTCATTAAAAATCCACCACACAGTTTGGTATTTTTACCTGCCTCCCAAATTTGAGTTGAAAGTTTTTTGGTGTCTAAGTTTGGTTATTAGTTCACGGTGCTTGTTTCAGCTTAGGGCCAAACCAGAAAAGATAGAGTTTTGCATGCAGTGCTAGTCCTACTCAGCATAGAAGTGGGTAGTCCTGTTTATTAGCTTTAATGGGTCAACTGTGAGTAAGACTGCCATTGGCTACAACCCATGGTTATTATTGTTTGGCCTTGTGTGAATTTTTAAAAACAGTTAACTAGCACTGGGCTTCTGAACTGGATCTGGGCCATGATGCTGAGGGCAGAATTTTAACCCCCTGCCCCCAGCACAACCCAGAGCTGAACCCAGGACCAATGGGTGCTTCCCCCTATTGCAGAGAGCAGGTGTGGGGAGACCTGGATTTGGACTGGGACTATGGTGGAGGCAAAACAACAAACACTCCTCCTCCTATGCCATGCTTCTGATCTGAGTCAGACTGCCTGGACCAGCTATTTGTTGTCCTATACCAAATGGAATTACTAAGCAAATAAGAAATACTGGTGGCAGTGGGCAGATTTTGTCCTCACTCAGAGTGCCATATTACCCAAGTCTGCCCCTGGCAGACTGCATTATTTTGTACATACTCCACAATAGCAGAGATCCGAACCATATTTCTATTTTGGCAATTGCGTGCATCTTTCGACCTGCTTGCAGTAAAACAGAGCACACAAAAGAGGCTTTCTCTGTCTTTAGGAATGTAAAGCAGATGATTCTAGGTATTATGCTATCTAATCTACTCTAATCCATCTTGAGTGGCTTCATTCAATTCCCATTATTCTAGCATCGTCTTAGCATCCATTGCTAAATTTTCTCTTGTCTTTTTGGCCATGGTGGTGCTGGGCAGTGGAATTAAGAAAAAACAGCCCAGCTAGTCCCATCAGTCAAATTGACAGCAAAAGGAAGGTAGCAGACATAGTTTAGAGCTGTCTAGTAAATGGCAACTGTTTGACTGGCAAGAAGCCGCACCAAGCATGCTGTGCCTTTTAAAATAGGTGTCTATTTGGGACTTGGAATGCATTCAAAATCAGGTTGTATCAAAAGTTCTTCCAGATACTTAGAAACCACTTTCAGTAATTAAAGCGGGGAGGAGAGGAGAAATTGGAACGGCCACTTAAAAACCAATTTTGAACTAAAGCTACCAACGTAAACTCCTTCTCATGTCGAAGCACACCGACTTGGATCCAGAGTCCCTGTGAGCAGAGCTCTAAAATGTAGGACACAATGTCATCACCACACTCTGAATTTCCTTTCCCTGCTCCCATCAGAAGCTGCAGATGGACCAGAATGTAGACAGGGAAATGTCAGGGACCAGGAGTCATAGGCTCCTGTTTTTCAGGTGATGGACCAAAAGACCAACCCCAGAAGTGCTGCTACCTGACAAGCCTATGGGTCAAAACCCCTCCAGCCTAAGAATATGGCACTGCCATCCTTGGTCTTCGAGGACTCCACTGCAGAAGGCTGAGGTAGATCAGAGACTGCTCCTCTGCTTCTTCACATTAGACCACTGGAGACCCTAACCTGTTTAATTAAAGCAGAACTTTCCAGTATGGGCAGAGCTAACGATTAGGATGTAGTTGCTGCTCCTGCTGTTGCTCTGCACCTCCCCATCTCTGTTTCCTACTGGAACAACATCAGAGTTCTGTGGTCCTGGAGCACAGCCTAACCCTTGCCCTGCCTTCCCTTGCTGCCACCTGGATGTGCTTCATTATAGTATAGAGCAGGATACCTCCCCCCATTTTCTTTATTTTTAAGCACTTAAAGTTCCAAAAATCTCTAAGCAGTGGGCAGTTTGAAAAATGAACAATATGCCATTAAAAATAAACATCCCACTAGGGCTTTTTTTCCATTTAAGCTGGAACTCGCCAGAACTCAGTTCTGGCACCTCTCAGGTGGGTGCCATTGCCATTATAAGAGAACAAGGGAGGTGTTCATTGTGAGTTCTGGCACCTATTTTTCAAAATTAAAAATTAAAAAATAGCACTGCATATCAGGTTTCAGAAGCAAGGGTGAAGAGGTGTGTCTTCAGCATTCACCCAAAGCTGTATAATGAGTTCTTATATATGTAAAAGCTGCCCAAAGTGGCTGGGGCAACTCAGAGAGCCGGGTATAAAATAATAATAATAATAATAATAATAATAATAATAATAATAGTAGTAGTAGTAGTAGTAGTAGTAGTAGTAGCAGCAGCAGCAGCAGCAGAATTGATTTGAGAAGTGTGAATAAGGTAGTTCCTCATTACAATGAAAAGCATATTTCTTCCCCACAGTAAATGTTTTATGAACTTGTAATGTTATATGTTGTAAGCCACCCTTGGCAGTGGTGGGATAGAAAGGTTTCAATAAAGTAAAGCCCAAAATCTATAATTATCTAAGTGTACCCCTGGTGGCTCCCTGACACCTGTTCCTGAGTATTTAAGGGTGTATATATCTTTTCATTCACTTTTTCTTTACATCTATGCACTGCAGGAAACATTGATATACCCAAGACAAGTAAGATTGCCACATGAAGAGACACAATGAGACAGCTAGAAAGCTTCTGTAACCTACAAAAAAGGGAGGCAGATCCAAAATGTTTTTATTTCAAATGGAAATACTTCAATGTGTTTTCTTGCCCATAGCTTAAAAGTAGGCTTCATAGATTGGAAAGAACACCTTTAAATGAGGACTTAGCATTTTTTCCACTAACCCCTGGATATCACAGTCAGGCTTCAAAAAATTAATTAAATTTACTTTTAAAAGCTTGAATTTTCCCCCAAGTTTTTTTTCCCCCATTTGAAAGTCAGGCGATCTTTTTATATTCAAGAAAACGCAACCCATTAATGAACAGAAAATGCAAATTTGATAGAGCTCATCACCGTTTTCCAGCGCTGAGACAATCTTTTGTTCATAAGCAAAAATTAAGTGTGAAAGATAGAGGGAGAGAAATCCCAGCTCCATTATTTGAAAGAATATGTCCCATACTTATCAAGCTTTCTTCCTCTTTTCTTCATCTAGAAGGTTCAATTATATTTGCTTGTTGGTTTTACGGTTCTTAATTATGTAGTTGTCTGTTCTGAAGAACTGAAGATGCTTCTGGGAAATGTTTGGGAGGAAGGAGAGCTTAGGAGGAGGGAAAAGGAGGGGAACTCATTACCTTCTGAAAACAGCAAATCTCTGCAAATGGTCACTGAGGCCAGAGGTCGGTGGTGAAATGAGTATCAGGTGTGAAGAGAATAAAAAATACCCACAGTGAATATAGCTAGAGCTTAAATTACGTATAAATTTTCTTGGTCACAAAACAATTGGATTGAAAAAGGTACTGGAAAGGAAACACAGTGAGGGGTCTTGACAACTCCTATCAGTATTGGGGATGGAGGGAGAGAGAGAATGTCTAGTCATTTCTTGCTGAATGTATTGGATGAAGCCAAATGAAATTCCTGAAAATGCTGCTGGCCATTCTGTTTCTGTTTTAAAAAAGGAAAGCTCTTTGATGCCCTACTATTACGTCTGGTGCTTCTTCACTTCCTCCCCCTTTTCAGTCTTCTCTGACAATTGCCACAGGTGTGTCAAACCTCTGCTCTCTGAAGCTCATGGTTCGCAAAAATAAAAACTGCCACCACAGTTAATGGTTAGTCAAAATGACTAAAAACCCCAGTCAGTTGTCTGGAAGAGATTGTAGTGTATGTGCAATGTAAGGTTTTTCTCTCCCCAACCCACTTTAGCTGCTGGACTTGGAGACCCCAGATGAGGCCTTAAGGAGATTTGGTTGTCAAAGTGAACAGAAAGGTCAGATTAGACAAATACAGGAGCTTCAGGCAGGAGGCCAGTGCAGCATCATGCCATGATTTCTTTGTAGAGCTAGATCTGCATGCACAGATAGCCCCAGGACATGTACCAAAGCTTATCTAGCATTGGAACTGTATTCCTTTCAAACCATGTTTATTGCAGTAAGTTCATGCTCTGAACCTGACTGCCTGCCCACTCCCAATGCATATACTTAGGCTGCATACACAATATACCTTTAAAGCACCTTCAAAGTAGATTCTTTTCCTCAGAGAAATCAGTGTGGTGTGGTTTAGTGGTTAGGGTGTTGGACTAGGACCTGAGAGAGCAGGGTTCAAATCCCCATTCCGCCATGAAGCTCACTGGGTGACCTTGGACCATTCCCAGTCTAGCCTACACAGCAAGGTTGTTGTGAGGATAAAATAGGGAGGGGGAGAGTTGTGTGCACCATTTTGAGTACCTTGGAGGAAAGTGGAGTTTCAGTGTAATGATAATTACATAAACAAATGGGTATTGCTACATGTCACTGAAAAGAATAAAGAGGTACGGTGATCTATGATACAAAAAAGTTTCTTACTGGACTAGGGCTAACAGTCAGAACAGAGAACGATGCAAACCATTTCCTCCATAGAAATTCCTTCCATCCTATTCCTTCCATAGCCAATGAGGAATATAATATTTATGTCTGCAGGCAACATTTTCTGACTTAGGTCTATAGATACAGTCTTGAATTGATGTGGACCTGGTGCAGTTTGTTTCCAGTGTGTGTTTCAGCAGTAGGGTGAGATCTGGCTTGTCAGAAGATTGATTTTACTAAATCCATCCACTCCTGGGTCATTTGACAGTCTGAAAACTTAATCAATATTGCTGCGCACAGGTAATTGCTCATTAGAAAGCCCCCGTCCGCATTCTAGTCTTTTGAGCTTCAGTTTATCATTTCATTTTTGTACATGTCAGAAAAGTACACTTACTTTTCTAAAGGAACATTTGTTCCTGTCAAGGTTAATACCAATTTAATTCCCTTTCATACAGCAGTCTGCATGGCATGTCCTCTTTGGAGAAGAGGTATCGGTCTCGCCTCTGAATCAGTCTAGTCACAATGCTGCCGAAAACATTTTGTAATGTTTTAATGGGTGGATAATTAGTGATTAGTATTGCCTTAAGAATTGTGAAGATTATGGCTGCTTGTGAAGGAGCAGCAACCAGCACCGCACAGGATCAAACCCTTTGCTTATCAGCTGGTAAGTGGGAGGGCTGAACCTTGTGCAGTGTTGCTTCAGGGGGCCGAGAAAAAGGAGAGGCTGGTAGGAAGAAGGTGAAGTTGGGTAGCAATGGCATCCCCTAACTTCTCCCACAAAGATGCAGCTACCTGTTATTCCTCCTTTTTGCAGTTTCTCCTTCTTTCCATCCACACCTGTCTCTCCTTCTGATGCTCCATCCCTGCCAGGCTCGGGAATTCTATCCCTCCCCCGGTGGCAGCAAGAAACAGAGAAAAACGAGGTAGAGGACTTTCTAATGAGTTTATTCATTCATAATAGCGAGAGACAAAAGAATGCAGTCTGCTCAAATAATGGCGTTGGTCCAACTGAGCTCCTCCTTCCTCCTTTCCTAGCAACGGTGTTATGTACTGAAGTTCTCACCCTGGGCCAGCAGGGGGATACTGTAGATAGTTGTGCAAATCAGGAATCGAAAGTGACGTTCAGTGATTGGATAGTTTTAGAAAATTGTTACAGTTAAGTTGTACTGGAGCTCTACATAAGCAGGCTGACTGAACCCTTCAGTTCAGTTCTGTTCTGGCCTGTGAATAAATAAGAGCTGTTTGAAGAATCGCTGTGTCGTCTGATATGTTCACCCACAACTTAACAAACAGCATTTCCTCTTACGGTGGCTGCCTGTGGCCAACTGTCTCTGAGTCCTCTGTTCCTGCACTCTTAACGAATGCCGAGTTCTGGGAGAAGGGGGGTCAGAAATACTTTCCAATGACAATGTGTCAGCTGGCTGCTCTGTCTCTGCTCCCCTGTCTCTGCCTCCTGTCCCCCTTCTCCTAACACCTCCCAACTCTTCTGTTTGCCTGTCCTTGCGCTGTGACCTTCCTCAAATCCCTGCTGTAAATCAATACTGCTTCCCTCTATTCTCGAAGCATCAGGAGAAGGGGGTGAATCTCCACCATTCCTCCTCCATCTCACCCCCTTCTGTCTAGTCCCTTGACTTCCCCTAAATTGCTCTGGACCATGCAATTCAACCCATAGTCACCCAGGGCTATTTCAACCCATCTGGACTGATGCCCAGAGTCTCCTGAATCAGTCCAATTTAGTTTTGGTTTCCACCAAATCTGAAGCCCTAGTTAAAGGAGCCTGCCCAATCATTTTGCTGGTCTGTTGCCAACCATATTTCCTGAGAGAAGCCTGAGATAAGGAGAGTGTGATGAAAATGCCTGTTTGCAACCCTCTGTGTTTACCTTTGCCCTGTGAGTTGTGGCAGATAAGAAAGCCATGCCTGAAGGCTTGGAACAGTGGAGCCCAGAGAGAATAGAATTCGGCACATGGGTGCCTGTGTCTTCTAATGCAACCTTGGTGAGAGAGCATCTCTCCATCTGTTCAAGCTGTCTTTGCCACTGATGCTCTCCTTTCTCCTCTGCATAATTCTGAAGCAACAGCTACCATGAATCCTCTGGGATTACAAAACACCCTTGACTGGGCTTGAGCAGCAGCTGACACCTGCCAGGTGTCATTTTCAAAATGTCATGCAATTCTGCTGTTCAGAGACTGTAAAATAACACGGAGATTAGGATTACACAGCATCAGTTTACTATATATATCTACGAAAGCATATATATATATATATATATATATATATGCAGGTTTTGGTGTCCTCGGGTGTCTTCCCGTGTAAAAGTTGGGGTGTCTAGGCGACGTTTCGACGAGGTCTCACTCGTCATCTTCAGGCTGGTCTCTGTTCCAGTAACAAGACCAGCCTGAAGATGACGAGTGAGACCTCGTCGAAACGTCGCCTAGACACCCCAACTTTTACACGGGAAGACACCCGAGGACACCAAAACCTGCATTCCTGTACCCGTGAAAATCTACGAACGCATATATATATATATGCTTTCGTAGATTTTCACGGGTACAGGAATGCAGGTTTTGGTGTCCTCGGGTGTCTTCCCGTGTAAAAGTTGGGGTGTCTAGGCGACGTTTCGACGAGGTCTCACTCGTCATCTTCAGGCTGGTGCTTTCGGCTTCTTGTTCCAGTAACAAGAAGCCGAAAGCACCAGCCTGAAGATGACGAGTGAGACCTCGTCGAAACGTCGCCTAGACACCCCAACTTTTACACGGGAAGACACCCGAGGACACCAAAACCTGCATATATATATATAATATACACACATACGCACACGTAAGAAATTGTCAAGTTGTAGAATGCTGGGGAACATTTCTCCTATAAATGTTGTGAACCTAATCTCTCAATCAGCATTGATTTGAAATGCATGTAGGGAGCTCTCCCAGATTTCTTTCTCCCAAGCCTTGCTTAAATGCTGGAAAAGCAAACCTCCATATTACTTTCATTGAGTAAACAGGATTGTACTTCTTAACCAAAATCTAACAGCAATGAATTGTTTAGGAGTGGTTTCATCGTGGACATCTGGGCTCCAGAAGGCCAGAACCAAAGGCAGAATTAAAACAAGGAAAAGGGATCCCAGTTAAGGAATTATTGGTGCAGAGAAGTCAGGTGAGAGAGAATGGCCACACTTGGAAAACTCTACGCTAAAACTACACTGCTTCTGATTCAGTAGAAGGAACAGCTAGTTGTATACAGGTACACAAACACCATATTTCTTGTTAACAAAACAATCCCTGATCACCTTCCAGTTTGGGCTCTAATTTGTTTTTCAACTTTAATTATTTGTCAGTTTGGTCTGGACAGCTCTCATTTCCCACTCTGCCCACTTTCAGTGCTTTGAAATGAAGCCATGATTGAAACAACACTGAGCCCTGCCACAATTTCCCAATTGTCATTAGAAAATACCTGAACCTGGTAAAAGGACTACCAGACACCAGAAGGGTCTGTTCTGGGTGTGGGGGTCCATAAAAGGGTTCCTGGCTTTAATCAGGAAATGCTGTGTTCCAGAAAAGTATCTCACAGGGACATATGTGATCAGAACCAGAGGGAAGGTTTCATTTCTGAGCAGGGGCCAGAGGCAGCATCAGCAGCATCAGGGAGCAGTCAGGAGAAAGGGAACAGGTGTGTAAACAGAATCTCCATTTGCAAGGCAAATTCCTCAGCATAAGGAGAAAGCTCTGAGGTATGGATGAACGGAGGAGAATTTGGTTCAGTTCACATTCAAAGGTGAACCTACTTAATTCACACCTTTGAAAACTATGCATATCTAAGACACAGCTAGTGGCGTAGCGTGGGGGGGCACAGGGATGGTTGCCCTGGGCGCAAATTTGTTAGGGGGTGCAAAATTTCAACACCTGATGTATACCTCAATACAGCTGTAGGCTTCCATTACTGGACTCTGTTGATAATGGCTTCTCCATATGAACCAGGAAGTGACCTCTCCAGACAATGGAATGACTCTTCTTTTCTTATCTCTGTGCCTGCAATCTCCTGATGTGTACTTCTTGAAATTTTGCAATGCCATTCTCCAGACATGCAACCTGTACAAACTGTTATGGAAATGTGGAGAATTGAAATTAAGGCTGGGGAAATAAGAAACTGAGAGTAATGGACACTGACAGATTCACCCACCCCTACTCTGAAGCCAGGATATACTGTACAGACGGACCTCAGAAGTCAAACAGAATCCATTCCGGAAGTCGGTTCGACTTCTGAAAAGTTCGAAAACCAAGGCGCGGCATCTGATTGGTTCCCGATTGCACAGGCATGCTGGAAACAATAGCAGAAGCCGTGTCAGATGTTCGGCTTCCAAAAAAAGAAGAAAAAATTCAAAAACCAGAACACTCACTTCTGGTTTTCGATCATTCAGGAGCCAGAACGTTTGACTCCCAAGGCATTCAGGAGCAAGGTATGACTGTATAGGGCTTAGTGAACAAGGATTGGCCCATGCGGTCAGTTGACCATTGGTACTACAGCATGGAAGGTGTCCTTGAACCACAAGGCTGCCAGGCTTGCTGAGTTATTTGTGTGCTGGTGGTGCAGGAGAGTGTTTAAGCTCTGCTTCCTCCTAGTCATGCTGGCCACATGACCCGGAAGCTGTACGCCGGCTCCCTCGGCCAATAAAGTGAGATGAGTGCCGCAACCCCAGAGTCGTCCGCGACTGGACCTAACAGGGGTCCCTTTATCTTTAAGTAAGTAAGTAAGTAAGTAAGTAAGTAATAATTGTACCCTACCCATCTGACTTGCATGCCCCAGTATTTGTATTGGGAGTTTCTGGGGCAATCCAATAAGTCTCAAGTGGCCTTCCAGAGGAAACCAGAGCTGGGTAAGTTCTGTGCCCCTGAAACTTTTCAGCACTTAGAAAAGTAGGATGAGCGTAACAATGTATTCATGAAGAGAATAAACTTTTTTTTAAAAAAAAGATGTATGATGGTTTCAATGAATTTAGAAGTTCTATCAATTGTGTCAAAGCCATTTCTTTCCTCTGCAAGTTCTACACATATAACCGAATTTCTTTGATGGATTGAGGTTAAGTGAATGTATTATAAATATTTATAAAACACAGTCATATTATACATAATTTATATACTACATGGAGAAATGTACTGACAGACAAAATTCACTATGAGATATTGTAAAATGCTTCCACTTCAGCCTTTTCAACAATAAAATGCAATATGTAATATATTTCGTTTGTCGCTTTGGATAAGGATTGTGTTTTTAGAGCCCAGTAAAATAGCAACAGAAACTTGACTCACAATGATACATCCCACCCCTAACCTACCTCCAATAAAGATTTTTCAAATACTAAATCATAGAAAATATAAAAGTATATCAGTGAGAAATCAACATCTTGGTTGCTCTAAACCATCCCTTGTTGCTTTACCCAAACAAACCTATTAGCTATGAGGCTAAGTTCAAGGTTTTGGTTCTGGTGTATGCAGTCCTGAACAACTTTGACCAGGATGCCAAAAAGATAATTTCATCCCTTATATAGCTGATTGAACACTGCACTTTGGAGAAGAGGGCTTCCTGCAGATATCATCTTATCAGGAGGAAGGGTTGGGTATAAATTTAGTAAATAAATAATAAACTGAATCATCATTTCATTATTTCAGACATGATACTGGATCCATGCAAAACCAAGGTGTGTGTGGAAATGTTCCTCATACTCATTCTAGAGGAGGGAATTCTTGGAATTGCAGCTCTTTGAGATGAAACAGGGGTCTCCTAACAACTTTCAGCACCCTTAACAAACTACAGTTCCCAGGATTATTTTGGGGAGCGCAGGACTGCTTGCAGTGGTATGATACCATTTTAAATGTATGATGCAGATGGGCCTTTGGTTTGACTTCTTTAACTGGAAAGGCAACATAGTATTTATTATTACTATTATTTATTAAATTTATATACCACCCTTCATCAAAAGATATCAGGGCAGTTCATAGAACATATGATAATTGTCTTTACTGATGTGGCTCTCCTAATTATCTGTCAGACTGATTTTGAGTCCTGAAATTCTCAAATAGGTCAGCATATTAGGTTTCAATCAAATTGACTGAGCTGGGAAACCTCCTTCATGTAAACATACTGACTTTTAACCCGCAAAGAAAAGAAAAAAATAGCATTGATACCTGCTGTCAACACAGAAGCAACTATGCTTTACAAAATGTGCAAGAATAAACAAATACATTTATTAAAATGTATTGTTTCCATTCTAAGCTCCACACACTGCAATTTTCACATAGTGGCTGTCCATTGCTCAATTGTCTACAGAACAGCAAATTGTTTCATTTTATTTAAATTCTGATGCATGTAGTTAAATTGCCAAGAGCCATGAATGACTGCCTGTGTTGGAAACTGCAACTACCTTCATCTTTCATACATTGCTGCAGTGCTTTTCCCCCCTAAAAAAATGTTTAGGAGTACTCTCATTTTCCTTCTCATATTGAAAGAATGCCCCTCAATGAGGCCAAACTTAGATTCACAAAATGTTTAGGGGTATGTGTACCTCTGCTTCTCCCCAGAAAAAAAGCACTAGATTGCTGGCCTGACTGCATAAACAACCCAAGCTGTAGTTTGGGGGATAAGTGATCATTAATACATATGTAAAAATACAGCATAGTTAAGGCATCATCTAAAGCATGATTCTCTTCTAAGACCAAATGCAACAGAGCTACTAGACTTATTATTATCTGTGAGGGGAAACAAAAAGAGGACAAGTTATATTGCATTGGGGAGCTGATGGCTTCTTTCCATCATTTTCTTGGGCTGCGGCTCTCACCCAGCTATGTAAGGCATGACAACACGCCATTCATCTGAAGTGACACTTAGCAAATAGCCTAGTCTTGCCTGGTTAAGTGCACGGTGACTTTTGTCCTTCCACTTTGGTCTTCCTGTTCTCCTGCCAAGCATGGGCAAAGCTGGAGAGCTACCTAGAATGAAGGATAGGCGTTCAGCTATGAGTAAAAAGAAATGGCCTCTCCCCCTGTGTGTGTGTGTGTGTGTAGAATGTCAGGCAGCTGGGTGGAAAATGAGCGCCACAGTCAGGGAGGCATGGTATCCTGATACAAGTACTGATTTGCAGGAAGCCTTAGCCCAGCCATAGGCAAACTCAGCCCTCCAGATGTTTTGGGACTACAACTCCCATTATCCCTGACCACTGGTCCTGTTAGCTCAGGATGATGGGAGTTGTAGTCCCAAAACATCTGGGGGCCCAAGTTTGCCTATGGCTGCCTTAGCCGGAGTGTGTGGTATGCAGTTCAAAAGAGGGATAATGGCTCACAGTAGCACATCACATTCACAATTATGAGAAGAATTCTTTGGTTGGGGCAACAAGTATTTGGAGGCCACTCTCCATGGCTCATTCAAAAGATGAGTGTGACCATATTTGCAAGATGGAGGGGAACTGAATTTGCTCTGCATTTTTAAGTTAAGTGATCTAATTCATGCCTCCAGGACTAATATATGGATTGGAATCTGATCAGATTTCATGCTTTCCTGAATTTTCAGCAAAATTCTTGGCTCAAATAATGTGGCAAAATGTGTAAAAAAATTTGGTATATTTCAGAAAAAAGTATATTTAGAAATGCATACGCTGGGAATATAAATTTAAATACATGTTTTGTGATTAAAAAATGCATTTGAAAATGTAATTCTGTATTTAAATACTTTTCTTTCTTGCAAAAAATATGCAGATTAATGCAGCAACTGGATGGGATGGACTTATGAATAACCAGATGCAAAACAGATATTGATCCATCCACCCCTACTATATTCCACCATGTGGAAGGAGATAAAAGACAAAACTAGTTCCCTCAAGCCATATTTGTATTATTTATATCCTAGTATACGTACAATATATCCTACAGAATACTATCATATCATTTTCCTAATCAGAATCAGGCTGCTAACCTATATCAACTTTCTTAGGAGTAAGTCACACTGAATCTGATTGCACTGAAACCTAGCCATGCCTGGGATTGTGCTTCCAGCGACTAATAGTGTTGGAATCCCATACGTAGCTATTAAAAAGCTACCAGAGCATAGTGGGTACAGAATTGCAAATTTAAAGATCTATGGAATTGCAACCTTGGCTGCATGTGCTATAAACGACAGTAAGTTTGTCAATACTTTCTCATGTTAATAAATTGTTGATAGGCAACATTTGTTGAAAGTACTTCTTACAATATCTAGTCAGAAGGGAGACGCTTGTTTTGCAATCCATTCAAAGGCATTAGCAATGCTCTCGTCACCAAATTTCAAGCTTTGATCTGAGAGATTTGCAACTGTGTCACTTGGCTGCAACAATATTATTTTAAGGCATGACATGAAGAAGCATTTCATTCCTCATTATGAAAGAGAAAATATTTCACCATTACGCTCCCCCCCCGTCTTTCCCAATTTTTTGTTTTTCCATTAGGCAGCAGGGCACAAAAATAACACACACACACAAACACTTTATCCATTTTCTATTCTTTTCTTTTCCCTGCACCTTAACATCTCTCCTCATAATTCTGTGCATCAGCCCTTTTCATAGAACGACACCCATCACTTCTCTTGACAGTGTGCTGATTCCCTTCCAATGCAATTGACCAGGCCGATGTGATTGTGGGCCTTTAAAGGTCTCAGGAGAGCCAGAAAAGCAGCTCCCATTTAAAATGCAGAGAGGCTGCATTGAGACATCACTTTGTCCTATTTCCCCAGTGTTTCCTTACCTGATAATTTCCACATTTTATGTGATCTTTCACGTTATAAAAACCACTTCTGGAAAAGTAGCAGAATTTAGTGGAGGTTTACTGTTCATTTCCATGTTATTTGCTTCCAAATAACCTGAAAAATCCCAGGAGTTGTGCATTGTAATTTGGGACTGTTTTTTGGCATACGGTACATTATGGTGCTACAAACATGAGTCTGACCAAACTGCGGGAGGCAGTGGAAGACAGGAGTGCCTGGTGTGCTCTGGTCCATGGGGTCACGAAGAGTCAGACACAACTAAACGACTAAACAACAACAACAAACTTTATGGTGCTGGAGGAGACTCTAGAGAGTCCCATGGACTGCAAGAAGATCAAACCTATCCATTCTTAAGGAAATCAGCCCTGAGTGCTCACTGGAAGGACAGATCCTGAAGCTGAGACTCCAATACTTTGGCCACCTCATGAGAAGAGAAGACTCCCTGGAAAAGACCCTGATGTTGGGAAAGGTTGAGGGCACAAGGAGAAGGGGACGACAGAGGATGAGATGGTTGGATAGTGTTCTCGAAGCTACCAGCATGAGTTTGACCAAATTGCGGGAGGCAGTGGAAGACAGAAGTGCCTGGCGTGCTCTGGTTCATGGGGTCACAAAGAGTTGGACATGACTAAATGACTAAACAACAACAGCAAACTTTCCCACCATTTAAAATTTAGTGCAACCTGGTGGCACGTCGATCAAAAAAGCCACAGCACCATAATGGAAACAGGAAAATGCAGTGTAAACAGAACACTGGAATCTGGGATAGAAGTGCTAGCCCCTATAATCAGGAAAACAAGAATCCCCACATCTGAACGCAGCCCTAGTTAATGTACAAAGTAGAACTTTAGGTATATTTGGAACAATGTGTGGCTGACACTTTCCTTTGTGTATGCTCCCACATTGTTCTCCAGGGACATCTAAATCTTTTGCCTGTGAGATGGAACTTTGCTGAGTGTTCACATAACACACAAGCTTAGAGATGTGATTGCCAAGGGTGCTTTAAGACAGGTTGCATTTTAGTTTATGAGGTTCCAAAGCCAGCTCACTTGAGTCTGCCCACAGCAGTGAGGAGATGGGAGAGGCACTGGATGAAATCAACCAAGGGAGAATAACCTCTTGCAAGAGTTGTAGGTGTTTGCTGTGATCTTCAAACTCTTGTTTGTTTAAGATTTATTCTCCCGACATAAATCTGTTTCTGCCCTGGGTTTTCATAGCATATATTTCATCTGGGATTTTATTTGTTGTTTAATACACCCTGTCTAGAAGGGCGGGGAAAAGATCTGGTTGGATAGAGGCCGTATAAAATATTTATCACACAATGGGTGAGGGTGTATTGTGAAGTGGAAAGGAATGATGGGATCAACCAGTGATATATGGAGCCTGCATGGGTTACTTTATTATAAGGAGATTATTAATTCATTTACTGGTGCCACAGTACGAACTGTCTGATTCCCAAATGGCAAAGGCTAAATATAGCTCTTTGCGATGAATTCCTTAAACAGTTAATACCAAACATACTTGCAAGAAGCGGAAGGGGGAGGCATTAATTCATTTGATGTGAATCAAGGAATCACGTGATTCATTTGACATGAATCAAAGGTGGCTCTCTCTTCCCTTTGACAGCGTCGGCTCACGTTGAAAGGCTCCCAAACAAAACTGAAAGTTTCAGAGAATGGAGGAAGGGCGATAGATCTTCCGTGAAAGAGAATATGGTATGAAGTTGAACAGTCAGGAAAGTTTGGTTTGCGCAGGGCCTTGCCCCAGCATGATATAAAAGCAAGAGGGTTCAAATTGACTCAGTCTCTTCTTAGACAAAAGAACAAGTTAAAGGATTCTCTCTGAAACAAAAAAGAGTATTTTAGATGTCTGAAAAAGACCTCCAGATGAGACCAACACAAGGAATATTACACTTAATTTTATGGTATATAACATCCCGAGCCAGAGAATACAGGCTATAGATGATTATAGGGCATATTATGAATGGCTCTTACATTATTTCTAGCAAGAGCAATGGACACCACCCACAGGGATTCAATCTCTGTGTTTTCCTGCTGCCCACAGTTCACAGCACATCCTCTGCTACCAGTGCTGAGACAGAGGCAAACACACAATGCAGAAAAGAAAGTAGGACTGGTTAGAGCTTTTGCAACGGGTTGGGGAACCTGCTTAGTCCATGGGCCACGTTCTTTTCTGGGTGACCTTCCAAGGGCTACGGCCACTGGTGGTGGGGACAGATGTAAAAGTGGGTGAAGCAATTGATGTAAAATTTGCCTTGGGACAGTTTCTACACACTCAGACACGCCTTTCTATCCAGGCAACCAGTCAAGAGCTCAGGATCACATTCCAGCCAGGGGGGGGGGAACCTCCCAAGAAAGGGGTAAACTATATCATGAGGGGTATTGGCTTAAGGAGAGGGTGTGTGGCTGAGGAGATGTCACATGAGAGTGTCCCAGGGCCACATAGAAAGGCCTGGAGGGCCACATTTGGCTCCTGGCCCTGAGGTTCTCCACCCTTGTTCTACAACCAATTAGTTTCGCTTTGAGAAAAGAGACAATGTGGAATATGAGGGGAATAAATGTGGTAGCGTGATTTAGTAGACTCCACAAGAGGAATTCCATGCATGGCCTGGTAGCAGGGAGTTGTTGTTGTTGTTGCTTGTAAGTCATTTAATGCAAAAGAAAAATATCTAGATGACTTTGCGGGGGGGGGGGGGAATAAGAGGCAACGTATAGATTACAACAAACAACACGCTACAATAAATTCACTCCAAAACTGTAAAAACCGACCGAGTAGGAGCAGCAAAACTCTGCAGGAGAAAAAACATCGCCTCAATAAACTAGCTAAGAAATAATCTTTTACTTGTCTCCGAGTGGTGGACTTGCTGACTAGAGTTCTTGGCTGATATCAAGATGCCTGAAGACACATGTGATAAGACTACAGCAGTTCAGTGCGATATTGTCATGCCATGGTGCGGTAAATGTTCCTGCATGTTATGGGTGACAATGGAACATGGAAACAGCATCCGTGCAACATATAAAATGCATAGATATTCATCTGAGTCTTCTCTTTAATATATGCCAATCGGTAACAAGAATATATACAAACTCATGGTAGGTTTTTCTAAGTGTTCACAGCTGCAATTAGTAGATCTGCTCCAGGAAGTAAACATGTCATATTAATCCATTTGTTTTCTCCTACTTTATTCAAATGAGCACCTGGTAAAATCCTAAGAACTAAGGAAGGCAGTATTCTGCCCAAGCTGTTCATTAAAGAGCCCTGCTTGTGTTTACTGCCGTCATATATAATCTTGTAATAACCACTTTCAGTCACACAACTTGAGGTCTGCTCTTCTCTGAGCTCAGAGCTAAACAAATTGAACAGTTGCCAGCTGCTATAACACATTCCTTTTATAGATACTGGAGGTTATATCACTTCTTCCTCCAGAACAAGCCACCGCCCATGTATCAAAAAGGGCTGCACGATGTGTTCAGAATGTCAGTTTTGCATGACCCATGCTAATTTCCCCATGCACATATGGCATATGAAACATGCAATTCAGGCTACAGTCCTAATGCTAAATACACATCCTAGTAAGTCCCATTGAAATCGGTGAGTCAAAATGTGTAGGGTCGCAGTGTGGAACAGATCAGGTCTACAGATCAGCCAAATCTTCATGTTTATATCTGTATATTTGGATTTTCCACCAAGGGGGAAATCTTTCATGGGACAGCTAATAAAATCACATCACAACAGTACCTTTCGTTTTGGCTCAAAATCAGAGGGAACAAGGCAAAAGCCCCAAAAGCTGATTTATTTATTTGAGTTATTTGTAAAGCTTAAAGTAATACCATAGTGGGGATACAACAGCAAAAATGCAAGATAAAAACGGATAGAAAAGTTATCAGCAAAACATCAAAGAGTGCCCACAAGTAAACTCATTCTTCTAGGAAAGCCAAGAGAAAGTGGTGGGGGGAGGGTTTTAATATCTGATGAAGCAATGGGGCCAATGCTAATTTAAGTGCAACAAGCCATTGCTCTACAAGTCCAGTGCTGGACTGTGCTAAGGGGCCGAGCCTGAAACCATGGAATGAACCTCCAGTGTATGTGATACCACAGGCAGGGGCCCCATACATACAAGGTCTATGGGGAGCATATCACTCTGATATTCTGGTCCAAAGTTAGGACTTTATATCCCAACAGGTGAATCTTGCAGTTGAGTTTGGTAGCATACTGGTAGCCAGTGCAGTTTCCTCAGCACTGGAGTTATAAACTGACACAAGGCCACCCCCGTCACAAGCTGTGCCACCCCATTCTATACTAGATGCAGCTCCCAGATCAAACGTAAGGGCAGCCCCACATAGAAGCCATTGAAATAATCCAATGTCTCTGACTTTTACAGAAAATGTGGAGTCCCTTATGGCTAGCCCCTGCAGACTACCACAGGGTCTAGGGAGAATTCCAAGTCTTGGTTGCAAGAGATCTCTAAGCTTGTAGACCAAGTCCAAGTCCCATTGAATACTGCTTGCAAGCCTTCTCTTCCCAGTTTCAGTGAGTGGAGGCATAGCTAGACAGGTCTGTTACCAGTCACATGGGCTTTGGGATGGATTTGCAGAGAGCGTTGGGACTCTGTGGACATTTCATTTAGTCAAGTCATGACTTGACTTTGGTAAGGCAAGCTCAGAGATTCAGAACTTTTGCTAGCCACAATAGCTATTTCCAACCTCTATGTTTAGATGCAATATTCCCCTGAGTAGCAGTTACCTGGAAGCAATGGGAGAGAGCTATTGCTTCCATGTCCTGCTTGTGCGCTTCACACAGACATCAGATTGGAAAAAGGATGCTGTGCTAACTGAAATTCTGGCCTTATCCAGCAGGGCTCTTTTTGCATTCTTATGGTGCTCTCAAGGCTTAGAAATGGCCCTGACCAGTGGCAGATGTTTTGGGCTACAACTCCATGAATATCATTGTGGGGTTTTTTTTTTGGGGGGGGGAATTAAGAACCTAAAATAAATTAGACTAAACCATGTTTTGATAAGGCTCGATTGTGTTTTTCAAAACTCATTTACATTTAAATTCCTCAATTTAAGGAGAAATACATTGTGCAAGAAAATAAATAAACATTTAGTATATGTTTAAGTGAATTCAACATCAAGACGTACAATGAGTTCTCGGAAGAAATTTAGAAACCAACCCACCCCAAATTGCTCATGAAAAACAAAACAAACAACAAGGAAAAGAAAAAGGAGGAGAAGCTGACAGGGTGTTGTTTACGAGACAGTCTGAGGAGGAAGGATTGATTCTGAGGGACTTAATCTGGTTGAAATGAAGATAGACATAGATTTTCCACCTCTGCTTGTTACAACACTATGAGCACAGTAGAGTTGGTGCGTGGGAGCAGAACTGAAGTATTCTGAGTAATTAAATTTGTGCTCTTAGTAGATAAAAGCGAAGGGAGGAAAATACAGAAACATGAACTAGTTGGAACAGAGCAAGAGTGCTTCTAAGTACTGCTTTCATGATGAACTGTGACCCAAATATGGATTTTGCTTTACAGTTTTGTATTTGAGCCAAAACACGACGAGTTGAAAAATTCATTAGACTTATCAGCAGAGACTAAGGTTCAAGTGCAGCCTGAACTGTAGGCCAAATCTCTTCAAGAACCATGGAAGTGCCAAGTCTGAGGTAGGAAAGTGATACACTGTGGGCAGGGAATGGCCTTTCTATAAAAGGAAACAAGACAGAAGAAGGCATTGTTTTTTTCTTCAAGGATTTTTCCTGTGAGTGCCAAAAAGTACATCTTTATTAAATTGCTGAAATTAAGGAGAAATGTTTTGTGTTTAAATCCCACCACATGGCCGAGTGGGATGGCTTACAAAAGAGCAATCAATAACAAAAAAACCCCACAGCTAATTAAAAATAAAATTGCAATAAAGCAACACCAGCTACTGATTCTGTAATTAAAAGATGGCTAAAACTATAACACAACCTCATAGTAGCAGGTAAAATGCCTCCAAATCTGAACAATAGCGTTGCAAATGTATGCAAGAAGAACGCACCTGCTTTTGTGTCAAATGTGTATAAAATTGTGTTGGTGAATAGTGAACGTATGAGTGTGTGTAAAAATCTGTTACCATAAGTGTCAGGAACTTAATAAAGGCTGACAAATACATCAATGTTTTAAATTTATGAGACCCCATGGGAAATAGCAGCTATGTTTGTATCATGAACCTGCTTTTCCCCCTTTACACTGGTGGACTAGTAAATGTCCTTTACCTATAAGTGATGTGAAACAACTGGAACATTTACCAAAGGCACTCAGTTGCCAGTGGTATTTTTCTCTGGCCTTTTTTTCAAATCTTAAAACATATAGGCAAATGTCAGCATGTTCCCTATTTCTGAAATTTGTCCTCACCTGAATTAGATGACAAACATTCGCATAGTTATTTTCTTGTTTTTGTTTCTGCATTCCCAGTTATGGATGCTTTCTTGCATACTCTCAGCTATCAAGGACTATTCAAAATGGACAATTCACTTTTCATACGTACACATGAATACTATCTATTGTAGGGATGCAATATGAGGCCTGTAGAACTGATTATTCTAATTCCATACTAACATTTTTACAACCTGCAAACATCATTTGAAAAGCCAAGCTATTTTTCTCTCCAAATCCAATCTATATATAGTCATACCTTGGTTTTCAAACAGCTTAGTTCACGAACAACTTGGAACTCGAACATCGGAAACCTGGAAGTAGGTGTTCCGATTTGCGAACTTTGCGAATGTTCAGCACGGCAGCCAATTGGAAACCATACCTTAGTTTCTGAATGTTTCGGAAGTCAAATGGACTTCTGGAATGCATTGTGTGGACAGGTGGAGTCCCCCCAACCCCAGGCAACTCCCGAGTGAAATAATGGCTCAAGACAACATGCTATGGGATTAAAATTGGCCACAACTTTATTAAATTTCAGAAGTAGGGAGACCTTGGCTCAGGCATTGGGCATTTATCCTTCCCAGTCCCCAGCTGGGGATTTGGGGGACATCAGGGTTATCCAGAAGGTGTGGGGATTGGGCTGGCTCTGGAGAACATATGCTCAAGCAGAGAGCCCATCCCCCGTTTCACTGCCGTCGCAGGGGAGAGCAATGACAACTTTTCGGTGTATGGCCCATGCCTTTGCTCAAGACCCCTTTAACGGGGAACCCTGGGATCACTACCGCAAGGGGGGGGCATGGCATGGGTCACCGCTTCACGCCCACCCCCCATTTACAGAAGACAGACTAAAGGATTCTGCCTGAAACCGCCAAAGTTGTATGTTTTATTACGGGGAAGGCAAAACCTGCCAATGCAGGAAAATTCATTTCCGGCCCTTTAACAGCGACCATGATGTAGCAGTGCCTGAGTACCTGTGGAGAAGAGGTTAACCTGCAAAGAAGCCTTAACTGAGGGAGGGCAGGGTGGGAGAAGCTCTGGAGCCAACTGACGATTCCCAGGTAAGATCCACCCTCTGTTGTGTGGGCAGGGTGGTCCCTCCCACTACCTGGCCAATCCCCTGGCAACGCCTCCCCAGGCGGGATTGGGCAATTGGCTGAGGTAGGCGGAGACCTCCAGGTATCCAGCCTGGAGAGGGCAAAGCCAGCCCGTACTGCCAGGACCCACATGGGATCCGGGGGGCTGTGCGTGACCACACAAAAGGCACCCCCCCATTTGATGTGGGGAGTGGTCATTCTGTTCAAAAACCAAGGTACGGCTGTACTAATTTTATAACTGAGCCAAAACAGACTTTTCTGTTTTGTTTTCACTTTTCCTCTCATGAAAAGGCTTCCCACCGTGCTTTTTACTGTGCTTTCTTAAAATTCTGTCATTTCCCTTTTTCTCCATGGAAATTATAGCATTCTATAAGGAAATGTGCAACTGGAAAGGTTGGCTTTTAAGACTTCAAGAAACTAGGCACTGCCCCAGATTAGGATTCCTGCTCAAGGAAAATCCCAAATCTGGAAACAAAAGAGCTGTGCAATGTATTGAGCTTATCTGACCAACCCTGAGGAACTCCTGCTCCCCACCCCACCATTCCGAGGAGGTCCTTCTTTCTGTCTTGCCATTGGGAGCTATATACTATCTGGTAACACAGGAAATGATTTCTTTGCTGTTGCTGCCCTGGTTGTAGGAAGTCCTCCCTAAGGAGCTATGCTTGCTGCCTCCTTTTCCCATATAGGTGCCAAGTGAAAACCTACTTGCCCAGGCATTTGCAGGATATTAGTTTTAGTCAGTTATTGCTTGAGGTTGTAGTTTGCTCTGTGTTTTAAAGATTTGTAAGGCTTTGGGTTTTAGCCATATTTGTCTCACTTGCTTTGTGAATAAGTGGTTTTTAATTGTGATTGCTTAATGCAAAGTTTCCATTGTGTCATCCGCCACCATCCCATGGGATCAGTTGCATTGAAAGGTGAATTAGAAATATTCCAGATAAATACTCGAAACATGGTGCCTTCCAAGTGTTCCCTCTTTTCTCCTAATTTTTGGTGACGTGTGAAGTGCCCGTTCTACTTTGAGAAGCACACACAGAACGCTTTGGTATGGACAGAAAAGAAGATCGAGTGCCAGGTTACCTTTCTGTTTTGAGTGTTGATGTTCAAGCAGTATTGGAAACCCAGGCAGCAGAGAGACTGCAAAACAAGTTTCTGAGCAGTGAGTAAAATGGCTGGGTCTTGGCAGTAATATTAGCGAAACAGACAGCAGCCTTTCAGAGACCAATATGGCACAGCTTCCTCTTGGCAACAGCAACTGTCAATCCATATACTTCTAGTAGCAAACTAGAAAACAACAAAATAAACAAGCCATAAAACGGAAAGCAGGAAGGGGGAGAGAAAGATATTTCACCATAATCAAATCGGCTTGTTGAGAGACATCACAATCGAATCCTTTGTGCTTTGTGAGTGAAACAGTTGCCACATTGGGCTCTAATTTGAGTGGCCAGATGGAGGTTTGAATCATAGACTGTAGCAGCGTTCTGGGATACACAAAACCACATGAGGTGCTAAGTATTAGCTCTGTCTTTCTATTAGTATATGCTGAGGGCTCTGTGCATTGACAAACACCCCCCCTCCCAATTCCTAAACCAAACATATCCATGTCAATGTGCTTTCCCTCAGCATGCAAGAGGCAGAAAATTTATTTCCATTCGAAACTTTTTCACTTTATCTTTATCATCATGTTGAAGGTTAAGAAACCTTAAGGCGAATTTCAATCTACCATGCTCCCAGAACTACCCATTGTTCGGACTTTCACCAGCCTTGGCTCAGCCAGCTTCAGTTCAGCTGAATGAGACCTGGCTGAGACAGGATGAGCAAGTTATACTAGTGTGTATTCAGCAGAGCCTTGGTTGAGAACGCAATGCCAGATGAGCTGGGAATCAGCCGGCTGAACAAGAGACCTGCTTGCATCCTAAACTGCTCATCTCACCTGATCTTGGCATAGGATTGCCTCCTAAATCATACTCAAAATAGACCCACTTAATTAGCTTGACTAACATGATTTCAGTGGGTCTACACTGAATATGACACAAGTCTTTAATAGTAAGACACACCTTCCTTAAGGTAACCTCTTTTCAGTGTTCAATTTCCAGCATATTTTTCTTTTAATTATCAAAATTCTAACCTGAATTTGGAAAACTTATGTTGTGTCCTATACCCACCTTTACGGATGAAGCCCACTGAACTCAATGGAACTTCCATATGAGTAGATCTGAATGGAACTGTGCTGTTACGACTTTTGGATTTACAGGAAATGTTGCTTCACCCTGTATTATTCTCCTAGCGTGGGTTTTTAAAACAGCATGAAGGTATACAGCTTTTGTGATTATCTCCGCTTCTTTACTGTCATTGTGACTTGCTGGGGGAGCCAGAGGGAACCAAAGAGAGTTCAACCTTCTACATGAGCTACCATGTCACCGGTCACTTAAGCTTAATCCAGACCAATTGGAGCAGAAGGATCTAATGCCTTTTGTTGTTCGGTTTATTTTTTTATTCCGACAGGAAGGGATAAATGTCAAAGTCACCAAGAGGGGAAGCTTGCTTGCTGCTTCACCACAGAGATAATTAGCTGGACCTTTCTTGACTTCTGGAATGGTGTGTGAAAGTCTCCTTCCAGGTAATGGAGCTCTTTATTTCATTTTCAGGAGCCCATCTCTGATGTCTCCTCTTGCAAAGGAGAACTTTCCTTTGTGATTAAATATTCATCATATGAGCAGCCAGCTGAAGGCCTAAATGCTCCCAATTAACCACAGCGGAGGGTCACATGAGACTACAGGACAAGGATAAATATTTCATGCTTCCAAATGCAGGTTAGGGCAATGGCTAGACCCACCTCTTTCCATGTTATTTTTATTTATCCGTAAACAAATGTTTGTCTTCTTGCTGCCATTCCTGTCTCAGCTGTACATTTGACAGTGAATTCATCTTGTGTATTAAGTATTTTGGTTGGCAGAGCAAAAGAGGTGGAGGGAAACTCTTCAAAGCACAGAACTCTGCAGAAATCTGCAATGGCATTGGGCAACACTGCTTTGCTGCATAGAGCTAGAGCTGTTATGGTGCCCAAAATGCACCTCAGTCATCATCTCTTCTTCTGGACTTTCTCTTGAGGTGTCCTTGTTGGATGGATGCCTTTAGTTGCATATTGCTATTAGCTTTTTAATTTTGGGGACTGACTGCTGTTTCATCGTTTTATAGCTTTAAATGCCAATGTGTACACATTACCAGCTCAAAATGCAGTTTGGTTGTGTTTTTTCTCACTTTGGACTGAAGCTGGTTTGGGGGAAAATGCATCAAAAGGCAGCAGTTCATAAAAAAAAGGATAGCCATGGATTGTGGCTAACATGTGTATACCACTTCCCAAACCAAGGATGGGGGATGTACACTGGTTGCAGAGTAAACTTGAATGTGCACACTTGAATGTGTTTTCTTGTAAGCTGCCTTGAGAGTGTCCTCCCCCTAAGGGCATTTTAAACCAATAAACCATTGAGGCAGCAACTTTTGTGCAATACAAGGCTCCATGTTCAGATGAATATAATTTAATTGCCACCGACAAGTTTCACAGAAGCCTTAATTATTCCTCCTTCGCTTTGCAAAAGATGCCACTGCAACTATTATCACAAGCCACTTAGCAGTGATGCCTAAGATCAGGGTGCCGACGCATGTGGTTCCATTCTCCACTTATAAATGGTGGCATTTCCTCCACTCAGGTCTCATTAACTTATAACCATGGCCACTTCAGAGGCTCTTAAATGCTGTGCATGGGTCATAGATTGTACATTCGTTAAAATTCAGCCTTGACTGCAGGGGTGGATGGGAAGGAAATTCCCTTAGTGTCTGCTAGAAAACTAACATTAGCAAGCCATTTAGCCGCACAGGAAACTCTACATTAATTTAAAGCCAGGTGTTTTAATGTTGACATTAGAAGAAATTACATTAGACTTCAATGAGGACCTGTATTTTCTTTTGTGATTGCACAGCACTTTGTACAATCAAGCTCCATTCTACTCTGCTTGCGATTTTTCAGGTGCAATGAAAGGAGAAGGAGTTGATCTTAACCATTTAGCTTCTTATAAAACATATATTAAAAATGACCAGAGAAACTCACCATTATTTTTTTTAAAGGGCTTGTACTTTCAGGTGTTTGTCACAGTTTAGCTGTCTCTAAGGTTCTTCTTTAAAAGCATCCTCCTTAATTCCATCCCATTCTATAAAGCAGTTGCTGGACTCCTGCTCCCATCAGCCTGAGCAAGCCTGACCAATGGCTTGGGGCAATGGGGGTTGTATTCCAACAGCATCTGGAGGGCCACAGGCTAGCCACCCCTCTATACAACAAAAAGTTGTATCTTCCTAGTATATTTTCAGGGCTACAGTAGAAAGGAATTGCAGTAAGGTGCCAGTCTATCCAACAAGCAACCTGAAATTGGGAGGCTATGCCCTCCCTACTTTTGTGCAGGGGTGTCGTGTGGGGGTACCAAAGGTGCACAATTTTTGAGGGGGCACAAACCAAGCACCCCATGCAGGTGACTACAGCACGGCCTACCCTTGTGCTCCCCTCTGCCCACCAAGGGCTGCGTTGGCCGGCCAGTCTCCCCCCTGCATGGCTGGCAGGTGGCTCAGTGCAGACCTGCTTTGCTCCAGTGGGGGGTGGGGTTGCGTCAGTGGTGAGGGCTGGGCTGGCACCCCCCTCCCCGGGCTCTTTTGGACCTCATAATGAATGCACAGAGACTTTCATCTTCCCCAAGTCAAATAATATCTGATAAACACTAAAGGCACAGGGGGAAGTATATAAACACTCAAGGTCTTGTCCTTATCCAGTGGATCTTTAGATTTTGCCTTGAGACCTTACATTTGTGTTTCTCGGGCTTTTGATAACTGCAGAACCTTCCTTTCTTGCTTTACAATGGGAGTCAACCTTGTACCACGATAAACTTCCCTGTAATATGCCCATGTAGTTCTTATCATTTTCCTAGTAGCGGTAAGGCCAAAGGCAAATCGTATAGGACCAAAGTCAAGCTAATTTGCAAAGATCAATATTCCGTGCGCGTTCATCCATCATCTGAAATACATGCACTTGATAATCAATGATAATCCATCTCCTTCCTGTTGGTCAATTAATCTTTTTAATTTTGTATGGCTGACCTTTCTTAGTGCACCAGTTCTCAAAATGTTTGAACGGATTCTGGTTGCTGCATTGCCATGCAGATGGAATGAGGCTAAAATATATCATCTAGCAATGAATGTGGTACATGAGTGTGATGAGAAGGAGGGCAGATGTTTACTTCTCTCCTCTAGAGTAGTGATCATCATCCTGGATGAAGATTGACACCAGCTATGGAAAAGCCAAGAAGAAGAGATATTGCAATTGCCTTTGTACATATTAGTGTGTCTGTGGATCTTTGTGGAATTATGCCGAATAAATTAAGGGTGGTGGAGATTGGGGAGTACAGGTGACGCTTTTGCCTCACCAGTTTGTTAAGTATTTGCCAACAATGTCCTTTCCACCTTCCCTCTTCAATGTTTTCCATCAGTAGAGCTGAAATGTGAAGTTCCCAGTACCAAAGGTTTCATTGCAAGCTTTGTTCCACAAGATGGCTTTGACTGGTGGCACAAGCACAGTGAAGCAGCAAATGGGGCAAGTTTTACTCTTGTCTTGTTTCTGTGGGGACCCACAAGACAGAATTCTCCTGTGAGCCCTCATCAGAGAAGGTGGGGGAGAGAAGCCTTTAGGAGGCTTCCCCCTCCAGAACATAGCTGTCAACTTCTCCCTTTTCTTGTGAGGAATCCTATTCGGAATAAGCGAATTTCCCTTAAAAAAAGGAAAATGTTGACAGCTATGCTCCAGAATTTTGCTTCCCAGGCTTCCCACCCACCCACAGTATAAAGCCTCCACTGAGCATCGGAGTCACCAGTTGACGGAGTCAGAAAGGATTTTCTTCTCTCAGTTTGATTGGCCCTTGGTTGGGGTTTTTCCACCTTTCTCTTGGGCTTCTTTTTGTTAGGTGGAATAACATTGTGTTTATATAAGGGGCTCCTGCTTATGCTTGACCTACACATGCACATTTCTATTGCATTAAAGGGAATTTTCCAATCTGGTGCTGACAGCAGCTTGGCGGGGGTGACGGCTTTCATCAGAACCACAGGTGGTAGGAAAAAGTTTACTTCCCTTCCCACACACCATGGTTTCAATCCTGATTTCTCTCTCCTACACACACACACACACACACACACACCAGCTGTTATTTATGGGGAGGGGTACTTGACATGTTAAAAAGCAATCATGGATTTAATGCCCCTTTTGTTGTTGTTTAGTCATTTAGTCATGTCCAGCTCTTTGTGACCCCATGGACCAGAGCACGCCAGGCACTTCTGGCTTCCACTGCCTCCCGCAGTTTGGTCAAACTCATGCCGGTAGCTTCGAGAACACTCCAACCATCTCATCCTCTGTCGTCCCCTTCTCCTTGTGCCTTCCATCTTTCCCAACATCAGGGTCTTTTCCAGGGAGTCTTCTCTTCTCATGAGGTGGCCAAAGTATTGGAGCCTCAGCTTCAGGATCTGTCCTTCCAGTGAGCCCTCAGGGCTGATTTCCTTAAGAATAGATAATTTGGCCCTTATCAGTTAACAGGTTGGTAGATGGGTGTTTGTGTGTGTGTGTGTGTGTGTGAGAGAGAGAGAGAGAGAGAGAGAGAGAGGCAGAGAACAGAACAGAAATGTAGATGGAGGTATGTGCTTGATGTGGAATGAAAGCATCCAACACCTCAAGGCAGCCCTCTATAGGGAAGCTTTTTAACGTGTAATGTTTTATTATGTTTTTATATATGTTGCAAACCACCCAGAGTGACTGGGGCAACCCAGTCAGATGGGCGGGGTAGGAATAATAATAATAATAATATGCTGATGCTAAGTAAATGGTTAATGTTCACAAGGGCTATAGAACTCTGTTGTGTCATATGCCTAAGGCAGTTATGTCAGCTGGTACAGTTATCGCAGTTATGAACCATCTTAACAAAGCAGCAGGTCTGTTCTGTTATGCTGCTGTCTGCCTCAGAGTTAGTCAGTCTGTAACAGTATTTATACAAATCTACATAAAATGTATTGGCAACATAAGTAACACCTACCTGCATTGTACATTCTAATCTACAAGTGCAAGTAAAGGAAGGAAAGTTATTTGTTATTTAAACTTTACAAGAGACTATCTTGCTCAGTTTTTAAAGGAGGGGAAAGGGAACTAATTGAAAGGTCAAATGACCTAGGCTCTCTTCCGCATACTGATTCCCACTTCAACCATTGGGTAAGATTGATTTGATTCCCCGCCTTGTTCCCAACGCAGATCTTCACCCACCTCTTCTTCACTGGTAGGAAGGAGGCGCCATTTTGTCTCAGGTGCCAAAGTGTCTTGGGTTGGCTCTGGCTAACTGTAGTATAACTGCTGGATACTGCTTACACCCCTGGTGTAAGTGAGGCCCATCAGAATTTTATCCATACTTAAAGCACCTACAGTGGTGTAACTGTGATGAACAGTGTCACTAACAACTGTGCAATTAACAATATGATCCAAAAACACAGCTGAATTGCTTTTGCCCACAAAATGCACTCCCTCTTAACACAGTGTTGCTGAATTATAACTGTATAACCATCTGGTAAACCTTCCCCCCACCAAAAGAAAAAGTCACCCAAATAAACCCTTCTAATTATCTGCTTTTTAATGTCTGTATGGCTACTCTGACACCTTTGGAAATTTCCTTTGCATCAAGTTCTTCCTTAGGGCTATGGAAAAACTTATGTGCTGTTCCATAAGTCTGGCTGCAGCTGGTTCCATTTCCACATCCTACATATTTTTATATGAATGGCTGACCCACAACTTATATATTTATTCATTGCAATTCAGTTTCTCTCCCCCCCTCCCCATTCTTAATTCAGGTTCACTTCAGCCAGAGTTGAGGTGGGGGTAGGTGAGAAATACAATACAGTGGTCCATTCTTAAACTGAAACAGTTCTTAAACCGAGGCGCGCTTTCCCTAATGAGGCCTCCCGCTGCCGGTGTCCTTCCACCATTCGGATTCTGTTCTTAGACCAAGATAAAGTTCGCAACAGGGATACTACTTCTGGTTTTGCGGTATTCGTAAACCAAATCGTTCATAAGCAGGACTGTTCTTAAACTTAAAATTGTATGTGTTACAATTCAAAATCTTCTCTCTCGCTGAATAAATGAATGAATGAATGTTCGTGTTAAGGTTGCGTACATGCCATAATTTTAAATCACATTTTCTGCCCCAAGAATCATGAGAACTGTGGTTTGTAAAGGGTTCTGGGAATTGTAGCTCCGAGAGGTGTAAACTACAGCTCACAGGATTCTTGGGGAAAGTAATGTGCTTTAAATGTGCTTAAATGTGCAGCTGAAAGAAATAATTTTAAGGCCATTTTATACATCTTGGGCATAGTTATAGGAGTGAAATATTCTGTTCACCATTGTTTACAGATATTCTGTCAATGCGATCGGACAAGAATTTTAAGTCTATTCAGATCCTTAGCTTTCATTAGGGAGGATGGGAGTCAGAGCAGCAAGATAACAGGGAATGGCATTGCGACTGTGAAATTCATGTCAGCTTTCCCATTATCTTTCCATACCTGCAAGTTGTAAATATTCCCCCTGGGCTGAAACTTAACATTCAAGGTCACATACAAGAAGCAATATTTTGATGAATATAAAAAAATTGGTTCAGAGACTATTCTAAATTATGTAATTGCACAAGATCCCCGAGGAAATCACCAGGTTTGTGTGTTTTGCAGGTATTTGACTCTATGCTTTTATTTCATCTTTCTTGGCAAACAAGGCACATACTGAATATTTTATAGGCCTGACTTATTACTCTAGCAATCCTGGTAGATGGGGTTAAAAATAATGTACTGAAAGTCTTTCACCTGCAAGTGTACCTTTTCTTTATGATATTTTACTCTATTATTTTGCTTGTCAACTATCTCAGTTTTCAGTTTCTTATATTTATAAGGGATTTTATTCCAATTGCGCCTAATCACTATGCAAATTAGGTAATTATTTGGTGAATATTAACATTTTCCCCCTATACACAGCAATAAATATATATTTTACATTCTCTCTGTATTTGTGAAAATAGCATGGCAATTAAAATACACTTAAAGAGCTCTAATTTGCATGCAAATTGCCAGGATGAAGGGGGATATTGAGATAGGCAAAATAATCTGTGAAATTGAAAATTAAACATACTTGTTATTAGTATAAATATCCCTAAATATAATTTAGTCTGGAAATGTTACCTGTGATGCTGAACATAATTGCTGATTTGATTGCTTAACTGCACTGCAATTTTTTTTGTTCCTTAATGCCACAGTCAGTCAGAAAGATTGCAGCCCTATGGGGGTTATCAAATTCTCTATGAGTAATGGATCAGATTCTCTCCTCTCAGACAGCACTATGGTGAAAAATGACTCATTCCCCAAAGTGCCTCTGCTCGGTTATCTTGACGTTCCTGGAGCTGATTTGAGTCTTACTAATTCGTATATGTTTTTGATTATAGTGTCCATACTGATCTTGAAACGCATTCACTTGGAAGCCCTAAAAGTGACTTCTGTTATTCTAACTGAAGTGGCAAGGGAAGAAACACCCTCAACCTGTGTTTCCATATTATGGTGTCCAGTTATTGATGTGCGAAGTGGAGAAATTGGCATATTTTCCACATGGAGATGCATGTTCCATGTCCTAGGAAAATGTGCTTCTCCCTTTGCATTAGTCGTGGAAGCAGCAACACAAGGAATGATCAGTCGCAATTCTTCTCCCACTGTTTTGGTCACCGACTGATTGTATGATTAGCATATGCTCTGATGTTTTTGTATATGGTTGTTGTTGTTTTGTCGTTTAGTCGTGTCCGACTCTTCGTGACCCGATGGCCCAGAGCACACCAGGCACTCCTGTCTTCCACTGCCTCCTGCAGTTTGGTCAAACTCATGCTGGTAGCTTCAGGAACACTGTCCAACCATCTTGTCCTCTGCCGTCCCCTTCTCCTTGTGCCCTCCATCTTTCCCAACATCAGGGTCTTCTCCAGGAAGTCTTCTCTTCTCATGAGGTGGCCAAAGTATTGGAACTTCAGCTTCAGGATCTGTCCTTCCAGTGAGCACTCAGGGCTGATTTCCTCCAGAATGGATAGGTTGGATCTTCTTGCAGTCCATGGGACTCTCAAGAGTCTCCTCCAGCACCATAATTCAAAAGCATCAATTCTTCAGCCATCAGCCTTCTTTATGGTCCAGCTCTCACTTCCATACATCACTACTGGGATGTATATCCCAGTTTTGTATATAGTATATGGTATGTTTTTATTTTATTTTTGGAAGCTACCTTGAGGCCCTGATGTGATGAAATGCCAGACACAATTATTTCAATTACTGAAGTCATTGCAGCCTTTGCTATCCTTACCATAGTTAATACCAATTTGTGCAGGCCCACTCCAGGACTGAAGGGGTCTACAGAAAAATGCCCTTGAGTGGGGTCCTGCCAGTATGGGGGATCCCCTCTGGGCTTGCCTAATGATGGAGCAGCAAAGAGCAGCCAAAGGTTGAATGGCTGGGAGCCATTACTTCAGTGCCGGATTTACATATAAGCTAAACAAGCTATAGCTTAGGGCCCCACTCTCTTGGGGCCCCACAAAAAAATTTAAAGGAAAAAAACCAACCCTGAATGTACATTTCCAAAATATAAGCTAAAAAACAAATAAAATAAAACCTACATATAGCAACACTGTTTTGCGTTGTGTATGGACCTCTTAGGTCCATAAATTAGCATACAGCATATATTCAACACAAAAAACAGCGGCAATCTGTTGTTGGCAAAGGACAGCTGGACATATAAAGGGCCTTACTACTTTCAGTAGCTTAGGGCCTTATCAAACCTATATCCGGCCCTGCATTACTTAAATCTCCCACAATGCCTCAAAACAATACATTGGAATTAAAATGGTACATCCCAGACCCAGTTGCCTGGAAAATATTTTAAACAAAAGCCTCCAAAACGTGTCAGCAATGGACACTGCAGGACAAGAAGATGCCCAAAGGTGTCACATGATGAAACAGGGCCTTCCTCTGTGGTGCCTATGAAAACAGTATCATGATTTAATAATGAACATGCGTTGCACACCACTTTGAAGACTGAGCCTATATGTATACCCTCCAACACCAGAGTGAGGATAATCAAAACATGACCTCGACGTAGGCTACACACCTTTCATTCCAACCCCGCCCCTTCTCTCAGCTCTCTCCCACTATCACCTGCCACCTCTGCCTCCTCCGCTGCCACCACTGCTTCTGCTGTGGCCACTAATGCTTCTGGAAGTGTGGTACTGGCTTCCACAAGTCCATCAGCTGAAAAGCATTGGTAGAAGAAAAGTGGGCGACGTGTGGGAACCAGTTAAGTTGGCACATCATTTGGTTCCATTTTTTGGTCCCGCTCTCTGACGTGAGCCAACTTGACTCACGTCACAGCATGAGAACAACAAACATGCGTCTTTGGGTCCTGCACTCTGGTACAGCCAGAGCATGGGAGCCAAAACAGAACATTCTGGATTGGGATCAGAAGCCAGGGCAGCTTCTGTAAATCTGGGATATCCTGCTTTAAGTGGGACAGTTGCGTGGTATGCTGTATATAGATATATATGCACATCTGGCATTCAGTAAGCAAGACGACAGAATTACACAGCCATGATGGTCAGAGGTATTTGCTCTAATGTAGGCATAGGCAAACTCGGCCCTCCAGATGTTTTGGGACTACAACTCCCATCACCCCTGACCACTGGTTCTGTTAGCTAGGGATGATGGGAATTTGCCTATGCCTGCTCTAATGAACTGGTGTTCACAATCAATGGTTTTGCTAGCTGATCAACTTTCTCATCCCACCCTCATCTCCATTAAAAGGTTACTTTGATCACATAAGATCAGTTGTAGTCCATTGTAATGGAAGGAAAAGAGGACTATATAAGGTGGAGATAGGCTTTGTTTTGTTCTTACCCTCTTCCTTGTTGAGGGCAAAATTGAGACTAAGGAGGAGGAAGCTGACAACTAGAACCAGCCCCTGGGCTAGTTGTAAGTAAGAAGGCAAAGAGGTGGAGGCTGGCTGAAGGCAGAATGAGGTTGGCGGGGCAGTGCCCCATTCTCACCCAGCCTCCACTGGATAATAAAGCCTATCCATGAACACAGTTAAAGTAATTCAATAGCTGTTTCACCAAATCCAAGCTAACAGCAGTTATTCCATATTAAAAAAACCCAGCTGTGTTAATTTGCCCTAAGCCTTCTTCTTATCCTGCCCACATATGACTAGAGGGCATCATGATTTTGGGTGGATTTTGGAGACCCTGACCACCCAGCGGCCTCTTCTTCAGCTAGAATTTGAATGGGCTAGAAAGAATGGTCACTTTCCCCAAAGCCCTCTTTGAAATAAAGGGACTTTGTTTATTCTGGCATATTGTAGCATAATTTTTTTTTTATAAAAGTACTGGAAAGAAGTGGAAAGACATAACCAAATGGTTTACTATAAAAGAATAGGGAGAGAACAGATGGAGCAAGCAGCAGGAGGAATGGGGGGGGGGGAGAAGTTTGACTTGAGTTAAATCAAACCTTTGGATTTTGGTTTCAAATCAAAATCAGTTGAGAAGGAAAACCAAATGAAGTCATACTGGAATGCAGGCAGAGTTAATATTTCATCACAGTGCCATATTAATGTACAATACTATCTCCTGTACTGAAGAGATGTTACAGCTGGTCTGTTTGGGTATCGTAATGACATCTGAAAAGATATAAAATGACTATGTCTGGATTTTAATTTTTTTAAAAAAGAAATCAGATCTAGTTTTTTAAATTATTATCAAAAATTATTAACTCCAAGTCAATATCCAATGGTTGTCAACCATTTGACCCTGTCCAATTACTTTTTTAAACATGTATCCCCATAGTAACATTTACCAAGTTGCCTGATTTGTCCATTTTATGGCCCTTATTTGATGTGCATTTAATTTAAACCACATATTTGCTGCATTCCCATCTGAGACCTCCTCCTCATGGCATGACAAAGTATGAAAGGTCCTCCACATCTCCCAAGCCCAACCAATGCATCTGGGGGCAGGGAGACCACACACAGACACAGCAGCCCTGAACAGATCAACTCACACTATCGAAACCACAGTGAGCCACCAGCACAGAGTCAGAGTTCTGTAGTTAGGTGCCTGCGGAGCAAATGCAGATGTCTCAGACCGCATGCTGAAGGCAAAACACAATGAAAGACCCTAGAGGCACTACCCAGACAGCTAGGAGAACTTCCAACAGATCAGACTAAGAGTCTGACCAGAAACCATTCGCAGAAACCTTTCCAGGCCAAATGATATTCAGGTGTATGCCACACTACTTTTTCTCTTTCCTGTCTGAAGCAGTGTCTAGTGTGCCAAGAGCCTCTTAACTAAAATTGCCTGCAAACGACATAGAATGAATATATAATATCTCTTAGAGAGGTCTGTGGGCTCTAGCATAGCCCCTACTTGATTCACAGAGGGAGAAAGTGGGTCTGGTGGCTTATTTTCTGTGATGGAACTAATCACAGAACTAACTAATGTCCTGTGGGAATAATAATAATAATAATAATAATAATAATAATAATAATAATAATAATAATAATAATTTATTAATACCTCACCCATCTGGCCAGGCTTCCCCAGTCACTCTGGGCAGCTTCCAACAAAATATTAAAATACAGTAATGCACCAAACATTTAAAGCTTCCCTAAACAGGGACGTCTTCTAAAAGTCTGGTAGTTGTTTTTCTCTTTGACATCTGGTGGGAGTGTGCTCCACCGGGGGGGGGGGGTGCCACTACCGAGAAGGCCCTCTGCCTGGTTCCCTGTAACTTGGCTTCTCACAGTGAGGGAACTGCCAGAAGGCCCTCAGTGCTGGACCTCAGTGTCCAGGTAGAACAATGGGGGTGGAGACGCATTCAGGGTGCTATTTGTGCTTTTCATTAAGTTACCCCCATAACTCACATATAGCCCGTTGTAAGCAACCTTGAACATGGTTTTAACTACAGAAAGGCGACATACAAATAAAATGATGTATTGTCAGAGACCAGGCTGAGAAGTACTGCTCTGATGAGGAATGGTGGGAGCCTCCACCTCTGCCTGCTCCTGACCAGGATCCTGAAGCTGCCCAGGAGCAGTGGAGCAGTATAGATTTGGAACAGTGGTTTGCAGAGGGACATAGGTCTGAAGACAAAAGTTGGGAAGAACTGTGGGGGTGAATAGCAAACTGAAGAACAGGAAGAGAGAGAGCCAAGAGACACTTTCTCTTGCTAGAAAGTATTCAGCCCATCAGTCCAAGGGCATGTAGGGCAGATAAGGTGGCGACACAAAAAGCAGGGTGGTTGTGAGATCAGGTTGCAAAACAGACTTGACTAGAGGAGGAGTGGGCGGAATCCTTAATTGGGAACACCTTTATTCCGAGAATGGACGCTTTGTTCTTTTGCTGTGATAATTAAGGGCTCTTTAAATGGTAAGAGATTCTTTTCACTTTGTCCTGCTTATCTACAGGTCTGTGTGGTTTCACTGGCGAGACTGCTGGATTGGCAATGGCCATCCTGCAGTTGGAACCATGTGGTCCCAAACTCCCTGCTGCAGCCCCATCCAGGTAAGAGCAATGGTGACAGTGTTGGCAGGCTGGTTTCATCCCACCATATGTTCCCTTGAGAAGCAGCTATCCATGACTGTACAATACTGATGTCCTACTTTTATAGGATGGCGGGTGGCGCTGTGGGTTAAACCACAGAGCCTAGGACTTGCCGATCAGAAGGTCAGCGGTTCGAATCCCCGCGACGGGGTGAGCTCCTGTTGCTTGGTCCCTGCTCCTGCCAACCTAGCAGTTCAAAAGCATGTCAAAGTGCAAGTAGATAAATAGGTACCGCTCCAATGGGAAGGTAAACGGCATTTCCGTGCACTGCTCTGGTTCGCCAGAAGCAGCTTAGTCATGCTGGCCACATGATCTGGAAGCTGTACGCCGGCTTCCTCAACCAATAAAGCGAGATGAGCACCGCAACCCCAGAGTCGGTCACAACTGGACCTAATTGTCAGGGGTCCCTTTTACCTTTACTTTTAGGTATATAATATAAAATGTAACAAGCATGTATTGGGAAATGTATTGGCAAATCATATATGTATGCTTATCTAAACACTGGGGTGGGGAGGATGGCTACAACTCACTTGTTGGGTGCTATACCTCATGGCAAACCCAGCTCTGCAACCATTTAATGTGGTGAAACAGCCCTTGGAACCATATTTAGATGTGCTGTTTACAATATGGCAACACCTTCCCCAAACTCCCCTGCTTTGCATAAACATGTAGATCGAAGCATTGTTTCACATTACGAATGAGAGTGAATGGGTGAAATAACCAGGACTAATGATTGTAAAAGAGTTGTACTATATGATTCTGTCTCCAGCATTAATTATGGGGCATATAATGCAAGCTTCTGTTGTTGTCAATTATTTTCGTATCGAATGCAGCAGCATCGTTTAGCATGCATCCTGCCATCTACCTTTCCGTCATGGACCACTAGGCTGATGTTGACCTTGTAGATAAGAGAGAAAACCAAAGGCATGCTTCATTCTATATTGTTTTGAAGTTCAGGCTGGGTGTATGAGTTTTCTTTCCCTGAGACATAATTTATTTCCTACACTATAAACATGTACATAAACGGAAACATTCTCAACACAGGGTTGATGCATGGGAGCAATTATATATAATTACAAGGACTAGAAGAGCTTTTATGTAGAATGAGCAAGAAGGGTGATAAAACGTTTGTGGAGAGGTGATCAAGCAAGTTGATAATTAAAAACCAAAGCTTTTAACGCTTTGCTGCAGTGTACGATCAAAACATTCCTGTAAAAACCTGCTCTCCATCTCTCTCTCTCTCTCCTGCTTTCAGGACATGGGACACATTTTTAGAACGCTGTCCCTTTTGCTTTGAATTCTGGCTTTGTCACTCTGCCTATGCACCAGTTATCTGGTTGGAAGCTAGCTTTGCTGTTCTTTAAGAAAGAGCAGTAATAGATTAAAACCCCAGTTCTTGCTTCCAGGACAGTGTTGGCAAATATTGCTGCCAAAGTCACCACTACCGCTTGGAATGAACTAATTTAGACCAGCTAATTAAATTCCTTTTCCAGTACAACTTTGGGCAATTTTTAATTTAATTCTTATATATCATTTCTTTGCACTTAACATGCTGAGGACACGCTGAGGGAGAAGCAGGGGAAGTCATTGGCTCCATAGGATCTATTCCTTTCCCAAAACAACCTCAGCACCGCCAGCCCCCCAGAATCTGGAAGCTGGTATAAATCCATCCCTTTTATGCCCTGCCCACTATTCACAATGGGGACATAGATTTTTTTGGGTGTGTGTGTGTGTGTGTGTGTGTGTGTGTGTGAGAGAGAGAGAGAGAGAGAGAGAGAGAGAGAGGAAATGGCTAGAAAAGAACAGAGGAGCACAGAAACTCTCTCCTCAGCTGTCAGTTCCACATTTCCTGTAAGAGCCTGGCACAGCACTAGATAAAATGGAACAGCTCCCTTTGTATCCCCACTTCCCAACCAAGAAGCAGAATCAAGAGTTCAAGGGTGGATTCCAACCTGGGGGGGGGGGACATCCAAGGAGGGTGCAAGCAGAGAGTGTGTGATGCGGGGAGATGTCAGGGACTGGCTGGATACTGATGAGTAGGTACTGGAAGAAGGGGGGTTCAGACTGACTTGGAAGAAGGAATCAGAGATCTGGGGGAGGCTGTAACAGCCAGGAGAAGAGAGTCAGAGGCAGGAGAAGCTGCAGGACTGGAGAGTCAAGAACAGGTGCAGGAAGGAGTGATAGGTCAAGCTGGTGCAGAGCCAAGGGCTTCCACACCTCCTCCTCCTCCTCATCTTCCCACCTCTCTTGCTCCACTTTCTTAAAGGACCAGGAGAGGATTGAAATGAGAGGAGCAGGGAGCTGGTTACACAAAGGCATAGTCTTTGCCTGCTTGCACGTAGCTCAGATGGTGGAAAAACATAAGGTGATGTTGGGGGCTGCTGATGCTCCATTGGGTGCCCACCTAGGAGTAGCTGAGAGATGTAGGACTGGTGGACATGCCTTTTCCTAACTTGTAAGCATACCTTTGACAATAAATAGCTAATTCCTCATTCTGGACATTCATGGCCTGACTGCGCCATGACAGAAGAGTCCCAAGGCCAGATGAAGAGCTTTGGAAGGCTTGAGGTTCCCCATGCCTGCCCTAAGTCTTCAAATGGTTTCAATCACCATGAACCTAGTTTGTCATCTGCTTAGGAGTGGAAGTGAGTCAGGCAGTTTGACATATGCATGGATGTGGTCTATAGCTGTATGCAAGGTAACCATAGGAAATATTTACATCAATGTTTAACCCCCAAAAAGCATATGCCTTCCCACAGAGCTGTCAACAATATATTACACACATGAAGATTAGCAGCCTATTTTTAAAACTTATTTTGAAGTTGATAAATCTGACTATTTAATTATATTTAGAAAATGCCCTACTTCATCACATTGTATAGTAGAAACTGACAGATTCTCAATATGTGAACTGCATTTGCGATAAGAGGGTTGCTGTATTAATTTAGAATGCTGTTGTATTAATTTAGAACGTCCATATTATAAATATAAATATTTAAAATTAATATTACTTAGTATTCATCTACATTGGATCTTGGTTAGAAGACAATTCCTGGTGCGCCCAATACTTACAATAAAATAACTTAATGGCATTTAATCCACGTATAATGGTGCAAATGATTTGTGTCCAATTAGAAAGAAAATTCATTTCAAAAGCATGCATGGATCCATTGATAAACAACATTGTATGCTGCCTTCAAAAATCCCATCTCTGATTTAAAAAGTAAAGGTAAAGGACCCCTAGGTACTTATAAATATACTAGTGCTGCATTCTTGATAATAGCAAGAGAATAAGATGTCTGAATCCCACCAGGCTGTTGTATAATGTTAAAGCTGCAATCATATGTTTACCTACAAACCTCATTGAACACAGCAGGGTGTACTCCCAAAAGAACATGCATAGGATGGAGTTGTTAAAATGCCCTCCCCAGTGCCTAATTGTTCAATAATGGAATTTCTCACTTCCACACAAGTTAGTCGCAGCTGTTCAAATCTCTCCTTGCACACAGGGGCAGTTCAGATGTAACTCCATATCGCAGTCTGACGTTACAGTAAGAGACTTCAGGAACCCTGACCCCTCCCTCCCCCCCCCATGTGGTGATTCCTTACTGCTGATCCTTGTTTGCCCTACAAATTTGGACCAAAGCCACCTTTTTAAATTTAAGTTGTACACTGTTCCTCTGTTTCTTTCTTCATTTATTCCCCAGGTGCCTCCTAGCAAACAGAATATGATGCAGTGATCTCACTGAGTAGGCCCTTTTCTGTGGTGGCAACCAAGCAGTGGCATAGCGTGGGTTGTCAGCACCCGGGACAAGGCAAGTAATTTGCACCCCCTAACCTGTGGATTTGCACCCCCTAACCCTAACCCCCAGATGTTGCGCCCGGTGCGGCCGGCCCCCCTGCACCCCCCACATTACGCCACTGCACCCAAGTTATTTGTACACTGCTTAGAGAATTTTTTGATAAAGTAGTTTTCTAACAGAATTGAACTTCCCACAACAACAACACACACACACACATACACAAAATTTGTATTAAGGAGTCAGCTTCAGACTTCTTCCAGCAAGGCTTTGGAGCATAAATTGAGGACCGTCACTCTGTGAAATTTGTACAAAACCTGTTATATTTTTATTGTCACCCTGGACTCTTAAGAGAGGGAATCAAATGAGGGTGATGATGGTACATCTATAATGGTTGAGGGGGAGATATTATTTTAATGAGAAGCAGGCTACATGTAATTGGTTGGTTGGTTGGTTGATATCCTACTAGGTTTTGGTGCATCAAACATGCCAGGCAGCAGCAATTTCCTACTGCTCCATCTCCATCCTGTCAGTGTTCAGATGCTCATTGGCAGCCATGGCACCTGCTGTTGGAAACCACCTTGAAATCAGAGCTTTTAACTCCACTGCTTTCCCCAGTTGGCAATTTCTTGTACACTCAGATTTGCTTTTATGTGTTTCTTGTATATTGCTTTAGAACAGGGGTCATCAGTGTGGTGCATGTGAGTGTATATGTATCTGCAGAGATCTTCCATAGTGCTCACAGGATCCACTTCCGCACTTAATTAGGCATAAGAAAAGTATTTTGTTGTAGCCAATACAGTAAGTTGTGGGGTGTGCTTGGTTGTGATCTGTGTGTGGTGTCATGGAAAGTGCCTCTGGTTTGCAAATGTCTCCACAGGCTCAGAAAGCTTAATGACCCCCCGCTTTAGAACACCCCAAGCATTCTATCACATTAATTATTATACCCTAAAAGCAATGGGCTTCTCAACTCACATTCCTAAAGCACAGTCCTGGGTACTGTGAATCTCTCTGTGAATCTCATAGGAAGAACATCCCAGCAGCTACCTTTTACCCCATACTTTTATGTTGCCAAATTAATCTCAAGAAACCATCTATCCCAGGTTAGCGATCTTCAGGAATTCATCTCCCTGCTTGGAAATAGGACAGTTTGCAACTTATCTGCTGTCTATCCTTTACAATCCAGAAATAATGGAGCGAGTCCTCCCTCCTTCATATGTTGGACTGATAACTGCAGCTTGCCGGGATTCTGTTATTAAGTTACATCTCTTGGCACTCTGAAAGACAGCTCAGTTCAAAGGTGGGCTACATTATCTTCCTGCCCTTTGTGAAAAGCCTCTCTTTATTGAGAGTTCAAACTGACCCAGACTTGACCACATCTTTGGAGCATAACTAGTTGAACCATAAACTGCCAAAAAGGCTAGCCCTTTTGAAAGATAATTTAATTTAACTATCAGCTGTACAACAAGGCATTTTGTCAGCATTAAAAAGTAATGGGGAACATCACCATTCCTAGGTCATAGCTAGCTAGGCTGAAATCAGAATTCAAAATGCATTCCATTGCAGAATTTTGTCTCCTGTAAAAATGTATGTGTATGAGCATGGAATCAGCTTATACAGAACAGATTTTCAGGAACAATTCAAATCACCCAGATTAATTACTGGCATATGAAAATTTCTTGCCAGAGGGATGAATATTTAGAAAATAACTTTGCTTGCTGTGAGAGCAAATGGCTCCCCAAGAAATTAAAACAAGCACATGTTGCATTGGCTTAAAAGAAAAGCCTATCAGTCAATCAAAAATCAATATAAATAATAAGCCAACACATCACCATTTGCAAATTCATTCTTTGAAAATGCTGGAAAATTTCAAAGCTATATCTCAAAATGTGCTAAAATTACCACTGTGCTGCATATTATCCGTTCTGACTTGACAGGAAAAGCAAAGGGAGAAATAATAGGTCTGTGATTTTTTGACACCTTGCTCATAATGCCCTTCCTGAATGACTGAAGAATGCATGGCAGACTAATGTGAAATAAGGTAATACAATATAGATATGGGTGATTAAAATGTAGTTAATATGCATGGCTTAAAGAGATTGTTTGCTTATTAAGCAGTCCTAAGTTTCCAGGAAGCACAGCTGGGAGACATTGGATATTGTTGACTGCGTCCTGGGAGGGTGGAGGTCAGTGGCTGGACACCTCCCAGGGCAGTAAGGGCAAATAGGGGACATTCTGGGTGTTGTATCAGGGACAGGTTGTGGGACATGCCCTCAGAACAGTGGTGAAACTACAGCATAGTTGTTTGGGAAATTTTAAAAAGGTAGCCTGATGAAGGAAGGAAGGAAGGAAGGAAGGAAGGAAGGGAGGGAGGGAGGGAGGGAGGGAGGGAGGAAGGAAGGAAGGAAGGAAGGAAGGAAGGAAGGAAGGAGAGAGAGAGAGAGAGAGAGAGAGAGAAAGAAAGAAAGAAAGAAAGAAAGAAAGAAAGAAAGAAAGAAAGAAAGAAAGAAAGAGAGTAAACAGTCACCTCACCATCTGTGCTGGGCTTTGCAAGCCCAGCAGGGCTCTTAAAGTGTATTTTATCCAAAGTGGACTTCCCCAACCTCACAACCTCCATAATACAGTGGTACCTCGGGTTAAGAACTTAATTCATTCTGGAGCTCAGTTCTTAACCTGAAACTGTTCTTAACCTGAAGTACCACTTTAGCTAATGGGGCCTCTTGTTGCCGCTGTGCTGCTGGCGTGCGATTTCTGTTTTCATCCTGAGGTAAAGCTCTTAACCTGAGGTACTATTTCTGGGTTAGCAGAGTCTGTAACCTGAAGCGTCTGTAACCTCAGGTACCACTGTATCACTCTGTTAAAGTGCTTGCAGGTCACCTTCCAAGGCAAAGCCCTCTCAAAACTGCTTACAAAATACAGTCATTAGGAGCATAAAATGTAAAAATTTGTAAAGATGCAGATAAAACAACCCAATTACAAAAACTCAAAACAGCAGCAATTTAAAACCAAACAACATTAGAAGCGGTTCAAAACACATTTGTTTTAAGGTTTGGTTACAAACCAATAAGGTCGGGGGTACATGTACTTCTTTGGGGAAAGCATTTTAAAAAGATGGGGCCACTGAACAAAGGCCCTGTCTATCATGGCCACCAGTCTGATAGCTCTTGGCATCAGGTTTATCAACAGAACCACTAAGACCAATCCTAAGACCTGGGTACAGGCAGTTCTTCAGATAATCTCTGCAGTGGCTCCCCGTCTTCCCAGGAAAGTTTGCGTGGCACCTTCATTATACACCTTTAGGAGCCAGGCAAAAATGTTCCTTTTTAACTAGGCCTTTGGTTGACCTAATTGACATCCTATGCCCTTTTAAAAATGTGGCTCTTGGGGGGGGGCTGTTATTGGGTTGTTTTTATTTTGATTATATATATTGTGGTTTTTCCGTGAACCTCCCTGAGACTTCTGAGTATAGGGTGGTATATAAATTCTAATAATAATAATAATAATAATAAACTGGTTCTAAGCTATATGGGTCTTTAAAGGCCTACAGCAATAATGTAAATTGGACCCAGAAACAAACAGGCAACCAATGTGGCTGAGAGTGGAGGAGCAAATGATCGTACTCATGATTTGTTTTTTGCTAATTTATTTCTTATAATTTATAACATATTTTCAGCTGCCTGCTGAAAAAACTGGACTGTTTGACCTGCCCATGATAGCTATTTCACCTCAAGTCAACAAATCCAGACTCAGGATATATAATCTCTGCACAGTTTCTAAGCCATCTCAACCCGTTTGCTGTATGTTGTTCCAGGCTGCTCTCAAGTGAAGCTGCTGTAATTTATCATCATCAGTTGTTTCATAGTAGCATAAACCATACTCATGAGGCGAGCTTCGTTCAAATTAATTTAAAACCGCCATAAGTGAAAAGTGAGCAGCTTCTTTGTGTTTCCTGGGAGATTGCATGATATGACTAGACTACAAACAGGTTTATTCACGATAAGCTGGCAAGCTAGCAAATTGTATATTCTGAAAGCTATTTGTTCTACAAGCTGTTCTGGAAAAAAACAAATCAAATTAAGCTTTTTCTGCCAGGCAAAGTCATTTTAGGTGGCTGGCTGGGGTGCTAATTTTCAGGAACACTGTGACCCTGTAGGGAATTGTGCTACAGTAAAAGCCATCTGGTTAGATGCTCCCCAGGGCTCTGCAAAGTGTCGCATTCTTGGTGATTGCCCTGCAACTCTAGAAAACCTTCCCAAAATACACCTGCTTTGAAGTGGTTTTGGGATCCATAAGTGCACACAGCAGGAATGAGGACTGGCACAGAACATGATGGCTCAAAGTTATCCAGGGTGATAAAACAAAAAGGGATTGTAAGTTGCTCCAGAAGGATCTCTCCAAACAGGCTGAATGGGAATCAAAATGGCAGCTGTTGTTCCATCTAAGCACTAAAGCAAGATCCTGGAGTCATGGTATTTTATAATGATTTTAGAATGCTGTATTATTTTACTGTTGTTAGCCACTCTGAGCCTGACTTTGGCTGGGGAGGGCGGGATATAAATAATGCAATAATAATAATAATAATAATAATAATAATAATAATATATACCTGTTGTCAGGGCTTTTGTTCAGGGGGAACTCACTGGAACCCAATTTCGGCACCACTCAAGTGGGTGCCATCGCCATTCTAAAAGAAAGAGGGAAGTGCTCATGGTGAGTTCCAGAGTTTTCTAGAAAAATAGCCCTGCCTACTGTGCCCTTTGCAAAAGAACAAGACCTGGCCTTGGTAATTCACATGTCACAACCAAACTAGGTCACTCAAACGTGCCGTGAAGTTTATCAATGAAACAGTGTGCACATTTAGCTCCATTCATCGATCAATGCATATGTATGCATGAACCAGCCCATGATGAACAACCAACATGTGAAAAGCTCACACATGATGTTCTATCTGCCTGGACACACTGTGGAAATATATAATGTTAGCTAAGAACTTTCAAATCTGATGCGTCCTGGAAATATTCAAAGGGATTATTAAGGTTATTAAGAAGTCAACTCATGCATGACTTAACACAGTAATTCTAAGCAGCCTTATATAGATGTGTGTTCACTGAAGACAGAGGATTTTAGATTGCAGTCTAAAATCCCACAAGTTCTATGGAGTTTCTTCCTTGCTTGTAAGCCTAAGGCTGCAATACTATACCTATTTATCTGAAAGTATTGAATTCAATAGTGTTTATTGTTGGGTGGGATTTCATTCTAGTAGGTGTTAGGCACCCTCTATGCAACATTTTCATATAATTTTCTCATCTCCCATAGCACGCTATAAAGCATATATCCATATTCCACAATTGTTCACATGCAGGCAGCTCTGAACCCATTATCCCCAAAAGAAAAGCTTCTGGGATTGTTGTTTTTTGGTTGTTGTTGTTTTTTTGGTTGCTGTTGTTTGTTTGTTTTTTACAAATGTTATCTTTTTCTGTTCATTATATATAATTTCCCAGTAGGTTTTAACCTTATTGCAAGACCACAAAACATGGAAAAGGGTACTTTCTTTCTCTTTCCATTTCCAACACATATTTGATTTGGATTTATTCATTTTTACCATTCTACTGGTGTTAGGCACCATCTATTAAACATTTTCATATAATCTTCTCTTCTACCATAGCATGCTGTAAATCTTATATCCATATTCCACAATTCTTTGCATGCCTCCATTTCTAGATTGGCCAGGACGCATGACTTTCCCCAAAGAATAATGGGAACTGTAGTTTTTTTAAAAGGTGTTGAGAATTGTAGCTAAGTGAGGGGAAAGCTACAGTCCTCAGTGTTCTTTAATGTGGATTGAATGTGTTTTAAAAGTATGATGTGGATTTGCCCTGTGTTTAATTTTTTCAACTGGTTTCTTCACAATCTGATATCACAAGGAGACATTACATGGTATTTTTAGGCAACTATTTTGTCTTTAAACTTTTAATTCCCTGCTTTTATGCTATCTGATCCCATGTCTATATTCTATAATCATTTATTTTCTGAAGGGCTCTTTTTTCAGCATGAATAGTTGGAAGCCATTTCTGAGAAGTCATCCCAGAGCTAGGAAAGCAAAACCAAGTAACTAAACAAATCCTGTAACTCTTTTGGAAAACTTACATTCTTACTCAGCAAGATTTTGCGTCTCTCTTTTCGAGAGGAACCCATAGGCATGGCACCTAATAAGTCACCACCATTATATACTACCCTTTCCCCTTTGAGTGCACAAAATTTCCCAAGTGTAATGAATATGAGTCTCCCCGGGGGAAAGGGCACAGTAGTAAATTACTTCTGTGTATCCATTAAGCATTTCCATGCAAGTAATCAGATTTATAACGGTATCTATTCAGAACATTTAATGAAGACTGCAAAGACCTGCAAAATATTTCATACAAACAATGCTGGTGACCTAGCGTGTAACCTTTACATTTATGGGTTTGTAATAGCAAAATAATAATGCAGTATGTACTTGAGAAATTAGGTCTTTGTTGGGTAGTTTTACTGGCTTGGGGGAGGGAATAGAAGGGGCAACCAATTAACAGTGCAACAAAGGATCAGGTGCTCAACAAGCATCTGTCAGAATGTTGACAGCTCTGGAGTTAATCACCAGTTTGCAGCATGTTTTATAACAGCCTTGAACACTTTCCCCTTGCATGCCATTGATAAATGAGAGCGCAATAAATTCCAGCTCTGCATGCTTTTCTTGATCTAATTAACCTCTACTGTGCCAACCCAGGTTTGACTATAGAAAACTTAAATTAGGGGGAGGCAGGGGAGACCCATAAAAACACTTTACTCCCTGGAAAAAAATGTTGATGGAGGAGATCCAACATAGTTGTTTATTGGCAAAATAGAGTGAATTACTCTTCCAGCACTTGTTCATTGTGAAGAAACATCCTAATGTATGCCCAAGTGAGAAAATAAAATAATCTATAGACTTTTTACTAGCTTTTCTTAGACACACTAAAAATATGGATGTCTGTATTCATTTAGAGCACAGGATGGCAAATCGTAGAGTAGTCAGCAAAAATCCTCCTTAAATCCTAAATTATGTTCTAAACAGATGAGGGAGGAGGCATAAACACCCATCCTGGTTAGACATCCTGAGTTACTTCAGGTCAACAGATGCCAAAGGTTTCAACGCATATTACATAGGTGTTTGGAGTAGCCACTGTTTATCTCTCACTACGGTGAAGAGGGGACTTTTAGTTCTTCCATCTCTTTTTGTCTTTTAAGAAGCTGACATTACATGAAATTATACTGCCATCACTGTTTCACAATGACGATTGTTTCATTTAAGAACTTGTGCTGCTGTCAAAAGTCATGTTTCTGAAATTCAAACAAATGATTAAGAGCCTAAACCAACTTCATTGAAATTATAGAGGGAGACTGGATTTCTCTTGATGAAAGCCAAGTTAAAATACACTGTATATCTCTGCTTTTGCTCTTAACTTCAATCCTTTCCAAATTGTTTTGGTGCACGAATTGGGTTTGTGCTGGACTAGAATTTCTATGATCATTTCTGGATCACTTTTGTAGTTGATGGATCTTCAAATGGGGTCACCAGAGAAAAGAAACAGCCCCATTCCTATACTACGATATGCAGATACTGGGCAAGTGTGACATTTTCATACCTCTAGGAACAAATCTCCGCTGTATGCCAGACAATCAGTTTTATAGAGACTCTAGATCAGGGGTCTGCAACCTTTAAGACAAAAAGAGCCACTTGGACCTGTTTCCGAAGAAAAAAGAAACTGGGATCCGCAAAATTCGTCATTATAAAAATAGCTTTTTTGTCACTTTTTTATTATTTCTTTGTTTGACCCCTCAGAATTACTCCTCCTCATAGAAATAAACGTTAAATTAACAAGTTACCTTTTTTTGTGTGTGTGTTCTTCACTTCCCTTCAAAACAGTGACCAGCGTACATGCCCCCTTTCAATGCAGTGATCAGTGTACACGCCCCTTACAATGTAGCGGGCGGGCGGGAAGGTGACGTCGGGACGGTGCATGACTAACACACGCATGCGACGTCACAGCCAGTACAGTGCCCGCCACAGCGGGGAGTGTCGGGGCGCACAATGCGCCTCCTCCCCTCGCTAGTATCCGCCCCGGAGCCGCGGCAAAGGTGTAAAAGAGCCACATGCGGCTCCAGAGCCGTGGGTTGCAGACCCCTGCTCTAGATGTAACAAGATGTTTAGTAATTCCTCCCTAAATGTGCTTTTTCACTTGGAAAAGAGAAATCTTGCTTACTGTGAAAAAGAACAGAAGCAAACAGTTCGGAGAAACTGTTGGTACACTTGCTAGCACTCTCCTGAAGTGATATCTTCCATCAGTTACCCAAATGGGGGGGGAGGGGGAGGTTTCTAAGAAGCTGTGTACTTCTATATCAGACCACAGCTGTTGCTGTGTTTTGTTTTGTTTTTGAACAACTTTAAAAATGCATCTGGAGAGGGGCAGAAAGGTAAAATGCTTGGGATTGTAAAATCACATGTTCTGATATTAAGGAGCACAATGTGCCTTTGATCCCCACATACATCTGTCCTTGATATGGTACAACTGGATTTCTATGAAAGCGCTTAGGGCAGAATAGAACACTGGGGGCCTGTCTCGTAGTTATACTAAGTGCTTTGGAGAGCTCTCTGGACCTCTCAGTTACAAGCACTTTTAACCTCCCCCTCCTTTTAGCCTTGCCAGTGAAGTACAATGTGATGTTAGTGTGGCTAGTGTAAATAAAAGTTCAGAGTTTCAGAATTCACTTTATTTTCTTTAGGTGGTAGAGCATTTTACCCTGATCAGTGAGATCTGGGTTCATGCCCCCTACCTGTCGTGACACTCACCGACCAGCTTTGAGCTAAGCCACAATCTCCCTCCCAGGGTTATTAATTGTGTGAATAAAATGAGATGGTCACATATAAGCAACCCCAAGCTCCCTCTTGGAAATGCAGGCTACAAAGGTTGTAAGTAAATAAATGTTCTTCAGCATGTTAAAAATACAAAAAGTGAAGGTTGCTTATGAAAGCTCTGTGGGGTTTTTGTTTGTTTTTTGTTTTAATTAACATAAGGAGAATGTATATTCTCAACTATATAAACATGAAGGCAAACACCAATATATGAAATCTGAATGTAACTGGTGATATATTTAGCTAGTTTATAACCTGATGCTGATCTTTCCTTCAATCCTATGACAAGCCTCTCTTGAGAGACCACATAAGTTAATGTTATAATCAGAGACCACAGTGGCAGGACTGTGAAAGACATACGGTCAAGTTTTGCTTGAAGGTAGTCTGAGGTAATATCACAAAGCTTAGTGGGATTGCTCTGGTTATCTTCTGTTGTAAACAAGAGCTAAATTTGGCTCACATTGCTTAAGCAATCTTTGACACTCCATTACTTTTCAATAGCATTGTTTCTTTTAAGCAGAAAGGTCCCAAAAGATAGTATATATTAGCTGTTTTCTAACAATGTCAGTAGTCTCTCCTGTCCCCCCCCCTTCTCCATGATCCAATATTTTCTGTAGCAGAAACAAAGAGCTAATTTTCAATTTAATTTTTGTACTTTGTTACACATATGTACAAAAATAGGTAAGTCTTTTTCAAGCTTAATACTTTTATTTGATGTGAACATAAAGTCAAAGTTGGCCCTCAGATACTTCCTGATAGCAGTTTTCTTTATAAATAGTCATTTATGTGGTATAGGACTGAAACCACAGGGTTACTTCAGTTTATTACTCAGATGTGGAGAATATTTAGTTTTGAAGGCATTTTTACAGGGTGAACTGATATGCTATTTGTCCTGATATGGTCAATAACCCTGTGAGGATACATTCAGACCCATGGAAATTGATGTGCTAAAAATCATCAAAGGTGATGTCATAAAACATGAAATTTGGATCTGACTGTAAAATACTGAAAGGTCATGTGATGCCTTCTCATTTCTCTCAATTTCCACATGTATCATGAAAATTTATCAACATTATCATGTATATTTCTCTCAATAAACACATTTTTCAAGCAATTTTCCTAATACAATGCACTTTTGTAAGTTATTTTCAGTAATAAATGCGCTTTAATGCACACTTTCCTCTAATGTAAACATTTTTGTGTATATTATTTGATTGTACAATTGCATTGCAAAATTCAGAGAAGTGCAAATTTTGAATAATGGTTTGGCTTCAATCCATGTGTCATTTTGCAATGTGCAAATAGGAAGGTATATATTAAAATGTGAACCAAACCAAGTTTCTCCCCTGTCCATAACCATAGTTGAAGTTCCTGCCTTGGGTTTGGTAGGTTATTATGGAAAGTCACAGAAAAGTAATTCTTATTCCTTGCTTACATTTTCCCTGGCCTGAAGTCCACTCTAGTTCTTCTCATGCTAAATGCTAAGGCTTGTACTCAGTGCAGTGCTGAGTAAGTGTCTTATCAATTCAAGGAGTTCTACTTGCACAGTGGGACTTCTTCTCCTCCCCCAGTGCATGTCCTCCTCAGATCTCCTCCAGAGGGTTTGGAAAAAACCCAGAACATATTTATGGAGTACATGGTGGGAGAGAAAATGGGGAGGGTCCCATTGTGCAAGCGGGAATACTTATGGTGACAGGGCCGTTCTTGGTGTATCATTGAATACAGGCCTAAAGTTGTCACCAAGTTTTGCTTAAAGCTTGGCAAATGACTTTTGAGAGACAGTTTGCTATGACTAGCAAATTTTCCATACAGGAGTTTCACATGTTCCCTTAGGAACCATTGATGAAGTCTTTCTAATCTCTGTAAGCATGAGCAAAACCGATCTAGCTGGTATCTTTCTTTCTTTTTAATAACAGTAGTCTGATAATCAAAATACTTACTATTCATTGATGGAAGATATCTTTTGAGCATTTTTCTGATACCTGCTTTTGTGTGTTGCCAAACAGGATTTCCTAAACTATCAGAGCCCAAGTGTGGAAAGCAGGAAGGAAAATGCATTCTTTCCCCTCCTTTTTTTTTGCAAATACCTAATTTAAGAATTGGTTGTTTTATTTACCACATGTTGACAGGAGGGTATCAGGTTCTGATAGATTTAATTTTTTTACACAGAGGCAGTCTGCACTGGATGCAAAATCAAATTACACCTTTTCCTGTTAGATTTCAACATCTGCTTCAGTGTAGATTGATTGGGGAAAGGCAGGCCATCAAAGGGCCCTTTGTCTCCATTTGACTGGGTGAAACAGCTGACAAGTGGCCTTCAGATTCAGCTGCAGGGCAGCAGCATGATGGGATTTTGACAGTTGACTTCATTATAGCCTTTAGGATACACTGTGGAATGGATTTGTCTCTTAATTGAGCAGAGCCCAGGAACAGCACAGAGGGGAGGGATCAAGGGAGAAGGAAATGGGGCTGAAGCTTGTCAAAAGAAATAGTAATATAAAAAAACACACCAGGAAAAGATGAGCCTCCTACAACTGTGGCGTGCATATATTTCTCTATTTCCACTTTAGAAATTTCCCTGATGAATAGGAAGTTCCAGGGAAAAACTTAAGTAGGACAGTTTACTTGTAAAGAGTGTGCACCAGATGTCTTGAAAAAATAAACCATTTATACAAATGTATGGGCTGAGCATATAAGAAGCAAACATTGATGCAGGCAGGACTTGTCCTGCCCAGTCTCTGTTGGGTCTCCAAGTGGTGGTGGCCAAGGCAGCAGGGTCTTTTGTTTCCCAGCTTAAGCTTGTTTGCCAGCTGTGTCCTTTGCTGGAAGAAGTGGACCTGGCCACAGTCATCCATTCCCTGGCAATACATAGAGGGGGCAGACCTCTGCAATAATTGCTAAATGGGGCTTCCTTTGAAGAGGATTGAGATACTTACATTGCTCCAAAATGTAGTTCCCAGGGTCTATTTCCTGGAGCTTGCCAAATCATAGAATCCCACTACGTTTCCAAGCACAATTCAAAGTGTTGGTGCTGATGTTTAAAGCCCTAATGGCCTCAGCCAAGGAAGCAGGGGGCCTTCTTGGTAGTGGTGACCGCCCTGTGGAATGCCCTCCCATCAGAAGTCAAAGAAATAAACAACTCTCTTACTTTTAGAAGATATCCGAAGGCAGCCCTGTTTAGGGAAGTTTGATGTTTTATCGCAAGAAGAAGAAGAAGAAGAAGAAGAAGAAGAAGAAGAAGAAGAAGAAGAAGAAGAAGAAGAAGAATATGATGATGATGTTGGGAGTCGCCCAGATGGGAGGGGAATAAATTTGTTGTTGTTGTTGTTAAATTTATAATATGCCCTTCCTCACAAGCGAACAACAATTTTTTAAAACAATTTTTAAAAATCTTAAAAACAATTCCAATACAGATGCAGGCTGAGAAAATTCTCAACTTAAAAGGCTTGTTGGAAGAAGAAAGTATGCAATAGATGTCAAAAAGGCTATGGAGGTGGACCATTGTCAGGAGCGGCCTGTTCTGTTTCCCCACCTGAGGCAAAATGGGAATTGATGCCTCCTGGTCTCCGCCGCACCCCAGTCTTGTCATTGCTGTGCCCCACTCTCACCAAACTTGGCAGGAGGCAGGTTGGTCCTCAAAGAGTTGCCACTCACTTGACTTCTCCATCCAGGGGTTTGGGAAGATGAGTGGCAAGAACGCCTCCCTCTTGGTGGTGGAAGCAGTGGAGTGGGTGGGTAGAGCACTCCCTCTTGCACTTCAAGCCCCTGAGGTGTGAGCTTCACTCTGCATCATGGGCAGGCAAGCATTGGCAAGTGTAGAAATCAGGATGTTGGACTAAACAGACCTTTTAGCCTGATTCAGCAAGGCTCTTCTTAGGTTCTTAATCTGCATATGAAAACCAGGAAGGTGTCACCAGAACTGGCCCATGGGAAATGGAGAAGGTTCCAGTTTTATCAGGTGAGACATTCAAAATACCAGCACATCATTTTACATCGTTTGAAAGACCTTTGGTGGTCTCCAAGTGAACTTTTTCATTTATGTACTACCATAAACATTCAATAGGCATATAACAAGATGACAGTGTAGTGGTTAATGAAGTTCACTCTAAGTTTGGGGGTAAGAGAATTTCATTCCCTTCATATGAGTATGCAGGGTGTAATTTAAATAATGTGAAAATATTTTATGAGGACTATTGAAGTTATTACCTGCTTAACCAGGGGACTCCTTAGCAGGAAAACTGAAGTTTGATTGTATCAAACTGATCACTCATAAGCCTGTTACTAGAACAAATGCATTTCATTCTGTTGCCCACCATTAGTTCAAAAGAGGGGAAATGAGAATAGCAAACCTTTACTTGGAGGGAGAATTCAGAAGATTTTAATCAAGTAGAACATTGAGGCATTTGATATCTGAAATGCGTAAACACTGGAGGCAGATAAAGTATAATGAGATTCTTTTGATAGAATCTGAAGTGGGAAGGCATCTTGATGAGCCAAGGTCCTCAAATCAACTGAAAGATGAAATGGGACTAGCAGTCTGCTATTTCCTCATTGTCAATCACTTCTAAAAATGGCAGGTTCAAACCCATAACTTAGTTAGGAACCAAGGTCTAAATATCTGATAACATCCAGATACTATAGAGCAGCCTCTCATGCAACAAGCACAGGCGGCAAACCTAGCCATGTCTACTCAGAAGTAAGTCCTACTGAGTTAATGGGACTTATTCCTAGCTAAGTGGGCTTACTATTGCAGCATCAGTCTCCCTCCCTATAAAGGTTGCAGACAAGGCAGGATCTTAACACAGAATGCGCAGTAAACATGGTGTAACCTATGAGCTAATCATCATAAGAGAAAGTAGAATTGGAATGAAAATAACTGGAGCTGGACCTTCCAGCCTCCATGTGTGCACCATGTGGTGAGTATCTCCCTTAATGCTCTCCCAGTTCATAAATATGTGATCAAAGTAATAACATATACATGTGAGCTGCCCTCAAGCAGTGACCCTCTCCTTATGCCTCCTTTCCTCATCTGTATCCCCCAGGCACTTGGCAAATGTCAAATATAGTTAAAGTGGAACATATTCATGCATCTCATTAACATGCTGCATAATTACCAAACAAGTGATATTTGCCGAATTCTGACATGCTGGTTTCAAGGCCTTCTGAAGTCGCACAACATTAGCGAAGACATGTTCTAAAAGACTTTTTAGAATGATGAATACTGCATCATCACAGATAAGTTTCAAATCTGGGGTGGTGGTAGTGTCAGTCACTGATTCTGTAGGGTTCAATTTATGTAGCAAATATTATTTGAGCTGTTGGGAGAAAGCTATTTTTTCAAACAAACAAACAAACATTTTGTATACAGTATCCAACATGGTGAGGACTTAACACTTTGGATCTAGCTCATAACAGAAGAAGAGTGATGTTCTATCAGCTCCAAAGCCCATCTGGACCAGGATTCTTGTTAGTAGTAGCCATCTGATGCTTCTGTGAAGTCTGCAATCAAAGCAAGAAGGCAGCAGCCTTTCCGCCTTCTTTGCTTTAGCACCTGAAGTTCACAGAGACAATACATCACCATCACCGTTACCATGAAAGGCAAGAAATGAACATAAAGCAGAAAACATCTGAGGCCTTGCTTTGATTGTCAAAAAGTAAATAGTTACAAGGCAAAGTTGTGATTGCGTGGTCCTTTCTGTGAGATCCTTGGAAGTTAACTGGTCAGTCGTTAAAAGCACTATGGTACCTCTGGTTAGTGATATGACTTTGGACAGTCAAAGTTGCCCTTCTGGAATGTTAACCCATATTGTTCAAGTGCAGTGGGGCATGGATAGCCAAGATGCCAATCTGAGACCGAATACACACAAATAAGCAGTGATACAGCATCAGCTTGAGCTGAAGCATCCTCTACATGATGATGGAATATTAAGTGCCTAGAGTAAATTGAATGATACAGAGATTGCTTCACGTCTTTTGTGGGCCAAAAGAGCACTATGCAGGTTTCTCCCATAGTATTAAGAATGTCTTGTTTTCGGCAAGGAAAATTGTCTAGAGATTTGTGTGACAAAGCAAGAGGAGCATATGAAGAGAGGAAGACACCAGGTGATTTGTGTGCCTTTTCAGTCTGCTGGGCAGGAGTACAATAATGAGGATTTAGGTCCCAGGTTTTGGGACCTACTTCCCAGACCCATTGTGGATCAACATACAGGAGACAGAGGAGACAAATGGAATCTAGGAATGAGACTTTAGAAATCACTTTTGGATTCTACCTAATTTCATTTTGCAGGAAACACGGAGATTGCAAAAAGCCCAGCTCCCTTTTCATTCCTACAGTGAGGAGTTTGTTCCCCCCTCTGAACTTAAAACCACAACTCCCTCATTACTATTCTTTGAATGTCAGACATCTATCATGTCTGTGACATTCTGAGTCTCATGACTTAAGGCTGCTCAGTGAACCTTGCCTTGGGGTGTGTTGAAAGGAATGGGTGGGCAGGCAGGCACTGCTAAAGACACATCACTTTCAGTGCAGATCAGTGGCCATCTGTGGAACAGGAATCCCGATGCTGATGCTGGCAGAAGCTCTTTCCATTTGGGTTTGGCTTTCTGTGCACTGCATGCTTTTTGTTCTGACTCATTGTACCAGTCTGCCTCAGTGCTTTCAGAGCCAGAGTTTTCATTTTCATACATTTTAATATTTTTTAATATATTATTTTTTTTACAAAAAACCTCCACTGCTTTGGGAATGATGTACCCAGAATTAGAGAAAACAATTTCCACAAGAAGAGGAGGGATGTGTGATCTATTCAATTGCTTGCATGTAATTTTCAGAGCAACCAAATGGTCTGCAGGCAGTGCAGCAAATTCTTGGAAATGGTAGTACAGTGGTGCCCCGCAAGACGAACGCCTCGCAAGACGAAAAACCCGCTAGACGAAAGGGTTTTCCGTTTTGGAGGCGCTTCGCAAAACGAATTTCCCTATGGGCTTCCTTCGCAAGACGAAAGCCCATAGGGAAATCTCCAGGGACAGCGGGGAAGTGCAGCGCGTCTTCCCCACTGTCCTCGGACCTCCTCCGAAGCCTGGCGATGGGGCGGAGAGCTCTCCGCCCCATCGCCAGCCTCCTCCGAAGGCTTGCGGTGGGAGGAGGGCTTTCCTCCCTACCGCCAACATTCAGAATGCTGTTCTGAATGTTGGCGGTGGGGAGGAAAAACCCTCCTCCCACCGCAAGTCCCGGGAACAGAGGAGAAGCGCTGCGCGCCTTCCCCTCTGTTCCCGGACCTGTCCTGAAGGCTTGCGGTGGGAGGAGGGCTTTCCTCCCCACCGCCAACATTCAGAATGCTGTTCTGAATGTTGGCAGTGGGGAGGAAAAACCCTCCTCCCACCGCAAGTCCCGGGAACAGAGGAGAAGCGCTGCGCGCCTTCCCCTCTGTTCCCGGACCTGTCCTGAAGGCTTGCGGTGGGAGGAGGGCTTTCCTCCCCACCGCCAACATTCAGAATGCTGTTCTGAATGTTGGCAGTGGGGAGGAAAAACCCTCCTCCCACCGCAAGTCCCGGGAACAGAGGAGAAGCGCTGCGCGCCTTCCCCTCTGTTCTCGGACCTGTGCTGAAGGCTTGCGGTGGGGAGAAAAGCCCTTCTCCGCACCGCCAGCCTGGCAAGCGGTCTCCATAGGAACGCATTAATTGATTTTTAATGCATTCCTATGGGAAACCGTGCTTCGCAAGACGAAAAACTCGCAAGACGAAAAAACTTGCGGAACGAATTAATTTCGTCTTGCGAGGCACCACTGTATTGGACTTAAGGATTAGGGTCTAACTCCCTTTTCCATTTAAAATCCCTGACATAAGGGCTCCTTCTCATAAATGTACACTTTAAAATATGGCAAAAAGCATGCATTGAAGAAAAATAGGGTCCAGGATTTGTTGCGGCTCAATTTTGGGGGGAATACATTCAGTGTAAACTTGGATTTGTTATTGTGTTGATTTATGGTAAATACCATCTTCTCAAATATGGGGAGGGGGAGGCAGAAACTTACAGAGACACAACCCATGTCTCTTAACTAGCATGACTTGATAATACATAGACCTTTTTGTTTTTCTGTTTTTAATCAAGACTCCTTTCTGTTTAGAAGTGTGAAGCTCCCCTGAGAAATTTCACCAGTCTTTTAACTTTCACTGACATTTTTACAGATGTTTTACTTAAGTAGGATTCAGCTCAAATTTCACTTCAAGCAAAATTGGGTGGCCACTTATCACTGAGAAAGCCCACATGTCTGAGAACTTTTGCTAATTTTGCAGGAATTTCTTTGACTACTCTTGAAAGCCATGCACACTGCATCGCTGAGCATGATAGGGCCTTCTAGACTCACATGGAGGGATGAGGGAGCAATTTGATTCAGTATGATGTATGTATCAAATTGGCCCTTTCCAAAACTATGAGAACCGAAACACAGTCATCCTTCAAAATTTGCACTCATCTGAATTTTGCAATGCACTTCTCCAACAGGGGATATGTAGTCAAAATGGCCATTGACACCAGTCTTCATTTCTCTGGGCTGTTTCAAACACTTGTGGGCTTCATTTAGGAGGGGAATGGGACATTACCTCCCCATTTTCCAGACCACATGAATTATTCCTCAAGCACGTCTATATCTCTTGTTATTTTAGGAGGCATATGAAATAACTGCAACATAAGATCTTAAAACACACTGCTTTTTGCCATCTTGACTATCTCTACGTCAAATCTTTGAAGTTTGCTGTGAATCTGAGTCCCTGCTGAATTTCTACACACACAAACAGCACCTCTGCAGACATGACACAGCTGTGGGGGAAAACAGAAGCAGACTGCTGTATACATTTTGTGTAAATTATTTTTGTATCTTTCTCTCAGGCTGTGTCAGGAATGCTGCTTGCTCAAATCTGGCTATGCACGAAGGATGAAGACTAAGGTGCTGCACTGGGCCACAGAAGAGAACTATGACAACATTGCTCTTCTTCATTCAGTGAAGAGGCAAAAGCTATTTCCACTGAATTAGGAATAAAAACTAGGGCACCTAATATTCTGTTCTCATAATATAATTCAAGTAGGGACAAAAATGGAAAATGACATAATGAAGGCTCTTATCTCAAGATCTGCAATTTGGTTTTAAAGGCAAAAAGGTTCATTTTCTCCTTTGCTGCAAGTATAAAGTATCTACCCTTTCCCTGTTCACTCGCCCTTCATATTACATTTTCTCCCCAGTTCCCAGCAATCAGTGCATCTTTTGATTTTTCTCAAGTACAGACTGGTAGCAACAGTTGGAGAGGAGGCTGCACGTGTGTGTTTGGCCAATATTTTTTTAGTCTTGTGACAATTTCTGGTCAATTGGCATCCATTTAGAATATCTCTTAGGTATACTGAATTTGAAATAGGTTCATGATAATGAAAACAGAAAACAGGAGACATGGCATCAAGCCAATCCAATGTGTACCCTTCTTTACACATGTGTAACTGTAGGTGTGTAACTGTAGGTGTAGGTGTGTACTCATTATTCTTCAATTAAGATATGAGGGATATAATTCAATTTTAATAATGAAAGCGAAATAGTTCATTGAGGGTTTTTGTTTTGTTTTGTTTTTTAAAATGTAGGCGTCCAGTCACCATCATTCCTTTTCCTACCCATTCATTACTCTGGTTTGCCTTGTGTGGCATTTTTAAATGCAAGTCACACCCTTAGAAATAAAATGAAGGCATCACAGCTTTTCTTAAAGTTAATGACTGGATATGTAATTGAAAGGTGCAATGAACAATACTACCTGATTCAGATTAATAAAATTTGCCAACTGATTTAAAAAAATAAATAAATTTAAGAACAGGCATGGGGAATTATCTCCACACCCACCCTACTGACCAAATTTGTCTGTGAAGTGAGTGGGGCTGAGAGACTTCAGAGAAGTGTGACTGGCCCAAGGTCACCCAGCAGCTGCATGTGGGGGAGCGGAGACGCAAACCCGGTTCACCAGATTACGAGTCTACCGCTCTTAACCACTACACTGGCTCTCTGCCAGCTCTGCCCACCACCTCTCTTGTAGAGATTAGAGCTTCATGGGGGGGGGCGGGACTCTGAACCACAGTGGGAAGGGCTGGGCAGGAGGAGGTGGCAGTAGAGCTGGAGTACATAGAGTTGTCACCAACAACCAAATACCATCTCTGTTGGTGGGATCAGAACAGAGTGCATGTTTGCTCATACAGCAATCTCCTAAGGTGAGAGAGTGAGCTTGGCCTCTTGGGCAGGGCAGGGTGATGGAAGGGACATCTTTGCCACTTCCATTCCATTCTGCATCTGTTGCCTTGTTTGTGTACCTTGGAATCTTGACTTCCGGACCCAGGTCTTGCTGCTGAGCCTGAACCATTATTAACTTGAATAACTCTCCCTTCCCTGTTCTCAGATAAGAGGTGCTGTCATAGTGCTTAGGGATGGGTGCATGATAAGATCAATGCTCCCCAACTAGCTACTTTTCTGAATCTAAGGACTTGCCCTTTCCCTCTCCCAATGCATATTCACCATTTCCTTCTAAAAGAGTAAGAGGAATTATTTCTAGAAGAAGCCTTGGTACCTACATTTTTGTATAGGCTGTATGTGTGCATATTCTTTTTTTAAAATTAGTTTTTATTAGAGATTTTCTTGTGTTACAAAACAAACAAACAGGGATAAGTACACATATCATCTCCATTTCTTATTTATAGGGTCTTTCCCACAGTTTGTTTACATTTTGTGTGAGACACTATCATTCTAGATATCATTCAGTTGGATGCAGGGTCATAATAATAATAATAATAATAATAATAATAATAATAATAATAATAATTTATTATTTGTACCCCGCCCATCTGGCTGGGTTTCCCCAGCCACTCTGGGCGGCTTCCATAGAAACCAGAAAACACTAAAATGTCATACATTAAAAACTTCCCTGAACAGGGCTGCCTTAAGGTGTCTTCTGAATGTCAGGTAGTTGTTTATCGTTTTGACATCTGATGGGAGGGCGTTCCAAAGGGCGGGCGCCACTACCGAAAAGGCCCTCTGCCTGGTTCCCTGTAGCTTTGCTTCTTGCAATGAGGGAACCGCCAGAAGGCCCTCGGCGCTGGACCTCAGCGTCCGGGCAGAACGATGGGGGTGGAGACGCTCCTTCAGGTATACTGGGCCAAGGCCGTTTAGGGCTTTAAAGGTCAACACCAACACTTTGAATTGTGCTCGGAAACGTGCTGGGAGCCAATGTAGGTCTTTCAAGACCGGTGTTATGTGGTCTCGGTGGCCGCCCCCAGTCACCAGTCTAGCTGCCGCATTCTGGATTAGCTGTAGTTTCCGAGTCACCTTCAAAGGTAGCCCCACGTAGAGCGCATTGCAGTAGTCCAAGCGGGAGATAACTAGAGCCTGCACCACTCTGGCGAGACAGTCCGCGGGCAGGTAGGGTCTCAGCCTGCGTACCAGGTGGAGTTGGTAGACAGCTGCCCTGGATACAGAATTGACCTGCGCCTCCATGGACAGCTGTGAATCCAAAATGACTCCCAGGCTACGCACCTGGTCCTTCAGGGGCACAGTTACCCTATTCAGGACCAGGGAGTCCACCACACCAGCCCACCCCCTGTCCCCCCAAAACAGTACTTCTGTCTTGTCAGGATTCATCTTCAATCCATTAGCCGCCATCCATCCTCCAGGCACTCACACAGGACCTTCACCGCCTTCACTGGTTCTGATTTGAAAGAGAGGTAGAGCTGGATATCATCTGCATATTGATGGACACCCAGTCCAAACCCCCTGATGATTTCTCCCAGCGGCTTCATATAGATGTTAAAAAGCATGGGGGAGAGGACGGAACCCTGAGGTACCCCACGAGTGAGGGCCCAAGGGTCTGAACACTCATCCCCCACCACCACTTTCTGAACACGGCCCAGGAGGAAGGAGCGAAACCACTGTATAACAGTGCCCCCAGCTCCCAACCCCTCTAGACGGTCCAGAAGGATGTTATGGTCATAGTTAGGGGGTGGTGATCTGGGCCCCCACCAGGGGTGCAGGCAATGAGGGGAGCACAAAATCAGCTTAAAAATATGTCCATAAATATAAATACTGATTATTGCCTCATCAGAAATAGTTTTAAATAGAAAGTGAACTGAATGGGTGGAATGGGGGTGGAAGAGAGGTAGAAAGAAGATCTAATTTGTCTGCAATTTGGATGGTTCTGCCAGGGGCGCAAGATCACCTAGCTACGGCTCTGGTTGGGGAGAACAGAGGGGAGAGGAAGAGGGAGGGAGAAAGATGGGAATGTAATGTTCTTTTGTTCTATAGCATAATGTTTGTGTAGATAGGGTATATTCTTATACTCAGTGGAGTCGCAATGGGGGGCATGGGGGGCGGTATGCCCCGGGTTCCATGTCTGTGGGGGTGACAAGAAGTCACCCCATGGGGACTTGCAGCTGCTCAAACAGCCATCATGCCGCTGCAGCTGCCTTTGGAGGATCCTCTGTTCAGGGCTGTAGCTGCAAACAGAGGATCCCGGTGCCGGTGGCAAACCGCTATACAGTGCGTGTGAGGCATTGCTACGTACAGCAGATTGCCACTGCCACCGCTCCAGTGCCATACTGACAATGCCGGGATCCTCTGCTCACAGCTGTAGTGACGCTGGAGGGATCCCGGCACTGTCTGTACGGTACTGGAGTGGCGCCGGCAGCAAACTGCTATACAGTGCATGTGCAGCATCACTATATACGGCGCGTACGCAGCGATGCCGCACATGCGCCCTATATCGTGGCGCCAGCCCAGGTGTCACAACGCCTTCCTTCACCCCTGTTTATACTATATACTATAGCAGTGTTTCCCAACCTTGTGCCTCCAGCTGTTTTTGAACTACAACTCCCATCATCCCTGACTAGCAAGACCAGTGGCAAGGGATGATGGGAACTGTAGTCCAAAAACAGCTGGAGGCACAAGGTTGGGAAACACTGTACTATAGTATATGCATTTTCAGATGAGCCAGAGATTAGCTTAAAGTGTCTATTAGTATTTCCAGAATAGGCCCATCCCTGTTTGGTGCACCTGTGGGAAGAGAAGAAAGGGAATTCAGCAGAAATAGCAGCAGGGGGCCAGTGTACCACAATGCATGTGGCATTTGTCAGAGAGATACTGCTAAGGGACACACGTTTGATGATGACTAAAGCCTTTATTGAAGTTCATTGCTAAGTCAGACAACTTAGACATAGTCCACACCAAAGGCTGTGACTTATTGACCCAGGGTGATTAATGCACATCAATTATGGCACCAATGGTACACAAATAAGCATTGGGGTAAGTCTTCCAGCTGACCTCTGTAGACACCAGTGGCCAAAAGGCATCTGTTCAGTGAGAGAATAAGCAATACCCAAAACCTTGGCCTGTCAGTCAAACATCTTAAACACTAGACTGCTGAATTTATAATGTAACATTTGGCTGCAACTCCTTAAAGTGGCTGCAACTCAACAAGGCAAAACATTGCCACGTTATGGTTTATAATTATTGGTATATTGAAAGTGTCAATTAATTTTTTGGAAACCCTACAGTTTTAGAGGAGTCTTCATAAAGGCAACCTCATGCCTGTTTACTCAGAAGTAAGCCTTGCTTGGAGCCTTACTGCAACTTATAATACAGGCCAAAAAGCTTAAATTTTAAGTTGGATGAAAGAAGATGTAACGCTGTACTGTTTTTAATATGTAACGATGTACTGTTTTTAACACTTGATTGGGAGCTGCCCAGAGTGGCTGGAGAAGCTCAGCCAGATGGGTGGGGTATAAATAATAAATTATTATTATTATTATTATTATTATTATTAGATGGTGCTGATGTCTGCTGAGATTGAGAGCAGCAGTGTTACAAATGTGAAGGTTTTGAGTGGATGGACGCAGCACTGGGAACCACTGCTTAATTGAAGAAATAGCTCAAGCTTCTTTCAGCAGGTGTTACTTGGGGCCGGAGGCAGAGACCCTTGATCAGCTCCAACAGACGGTTGGAGCCAACCAACATTTCCTTCGACTATCACCAACCAGATGTCTGTAGAGAACTTCAAGCAGGATCTCAGCACAAGAGCATGCTCCTGTCCTGCTTAGAAGCATTACTGGCTTCAACCAGGAAGGCAGAGCATAGCCATCATGAGAAGGACCCTCAGTTTTAGAAAACATGTTTGCTTACTCTCTCCACATACTGTTATACAACTTCACCATGCACCTTCAGTTGTTACTGTTCTAAACTAAAGGCCCCCCACCTCTTTAGCTTCGCCTATGAAGATGATTCTGCTAAGATAATACTTTTGGAGGTGAGGGTGACCAGAATTATACACAGTATTCTAAGTAGGGCTGCATCACCATAGAGTTACATAATAACATTGTGATATTTGCTGTTTACAGTCCCTTTCCTAATCATTCCTAGCATAGATTTTCCCCCCTCTCCTTTTCACTGCATTAGCACACTGATGAGCTGCTTTCCCAGTGGGAGATCTCTTTCCCGGGTAGCCACAGCCAGTTCTTCTGACACCATCAGCATATAAAGCGAAGTTGGGATTTGTTGTTGCAGTCACAGTGTACCTCATTTTTTAAAACTGAATTTCATCCGCCATTGTGCAGCCTTCTCACCAAATTCAGAAAAGTCTTTTTTCAAGATCTCCATAGATGAATTTAAAACATAGTGCTCCTATCCTGAAAAAATTGTAATAAACATCATTCTCTCCCCAACCCCCGTCCTGCAACCTCACCTGTCAGGGAACTGACATCTAAAGCGCCGCAGGTGCAAAGGCTCCCTGAGGTTGAGAGAGCAGTAGCAGCGGAAGAGGGAACCAGTAGAGGGCGAGCAAGAACTCCAAGGGAAAGTGAGTCGGAGGGATGGCTCAGAGACGCTTCAAGCGAAACCAGTGGGGAGGTCTCAGGACCTCCTATAGGGACACCCACACCTCGACGGAAACTGTCACGCCGAGAGGCCAGACGACGTGTTTCCGTTAAGGAGCTTTTATGTTGGAAACGTTTCCGAAAGCAGCCACTTTCGGATTCTACTAGTGATTGACGCAGCCATGCTGGAGGGGCTCCGTCACAGGCAGAGGTTTGAAAACCTGATCAAACTCTGAGGGACTTGCATTTTACGCACAAGCAGCTCATCGTCCCATCACATCACCCTAGGCCCTTAACAAAATACAAAACCGAGCCTACATTTCCCTACGCACCAACTGTGGGGGAAGGGGGAGAGGGTCTTTCCTGACCCAGTGTATTAAAAGTTTAAATCCCTGGGCAACACACTTGTTTACAAATGCCAATTACCGACATAGATTTCACCCAGGCACAAGGCAAAAACATCGTTTAGCATTACATGAATTTGCTTTGGTGGGGAAGCATTGGATAAAAATAAAAGCTAACTGGCTGCTAGTTTTGAGTTGGGAATTATTTCTAAAATCAGGCGCCTGAAGTTTGCCTGAAGTATTATATGGGTGCTTTCATTTTCCCCAAATGTGGGGTGGAGAAGTTCATATCTGGCTCCCTTTCCCTTTCAGCCCTTTCTCTTTCTCTCTCTCCCCCCTGCCCCAGCTCTCTCTCCCCCCCCATCTTTTTGAATAATGCAGTTGCTTTGAGTAGCCCAGACAGGCCTGAAGATTAGGGAGCCTGTTTGTGAAGCTGGGGGCCAGATGAATAGGAGCAGGAGGCTCCACTCCCCTGGAAAAACAAGGCTCTGGGAACTAGGCCAACTGTGAAGAGCATGTGCTAGGCAAAGCAGCAGGCCAGCCCATATGTCAGGCTGTGCCACAAAGACTTCTCTGCACATCTACCATGACAAACAGGATTACTGGAGACAATTAATCTGGCACACTTTATCAAAATCAAGCGCTGACCCCCCAACCTCTCCCCTCCGTGTGCAGCAGATGCCACGCTCCAGTTCAATGGAGCTCAAGTGCTCCCTTCCCTCCCTGCCCCACCGCTGAAAGGAATCCAAGGACTGAATAAGGCTGGCATGGACTAATTGCAAACACTGTCTGATGGTGACAGCCCTAATCAAATAAGATGAGCTCACCTTCTCCCCACCTCCCCTTCTTCTGCACAGCCTCTTGTGCAAAGGCTGCCTGCAGCTCCCTGTCAGCTGCTCGCAGAAAGAGAAGGGCACCCCCTCCTGATGCCCACCCTCCTCGCGCTCCCCCCTCCCCAAGGCACCCCCCCTCTCCCTCTCCTAGAGGTTGTTAGGAGGGGGTCGGCTCCACATGCCCATTTTCATTTCATTTCTTATATTTCTAAGCCGCTTTTCACCCGCATGAATACAAAGCGGCTCACATAGAATAAATAAGAAGAAAGTAGAACATCGCAACTGCAACATGAACCATATAAAATAATTATCAAAACTTTAGAGTGATTACAAATCATCTGTAAAATAGCCACCTTCTATAAAAGACAGTTAGCAAAACACACGCACATAAATATAAATGCATACAACCCTTCCAGCCACCAGGTGGTGCTGTCCCATGTCCTTAGTACTTAGCTAAGGTTCTGTGTCTTGCTTTGCCGCTATTCCATCTTGTCGGCTGTTGCGTTGTCTTGGAAACCTTCCTGTAAAGAGCAGTTCTGGGTTGGAGGCCTTTGCTGTCAGTTTAACTGCCAGGACTCTAATACATATATTAAGCCCTCAACAGCTTGGGACCAGTTCTCTTGAAGGATGACCTTGCTCCATATGTGCCCACGCAACTGCTTCAATCTGCAGAACTGGCACTTTTACAAGCACCACATCATGCTTGTCCCACATTTGCAAGATGCCGGTTTTTCAATGTGGATTCTCTATAACGCCCTGCCTGCTCATATTAGGCTGCCGCCTTTGTTGTACTGTTTTTGATGCCTACTAAACACTTTTTTAATATTGGAGAGCCTACCTAGCCATGTAACATTATTATATACATTTGTGAAGTTTTAAAACAGTTGATTTTATCTACATTTGGATATTTTTATTATGTCTACTGTTCTTAGAATATGTTTCATTGCTCGTTTAATGACTTTTTTATACTATTTTATGTAAACTGCTTATATAGATCTGTTTGAATAAGCGTTGTGTGTGTATTAAACATGATTAGGAAGGACCAGCTGGTAAAAGGAATACAGGTCGGATCCAAACAATATAAGTTAAGGGCATTTGCAGATGACTTAGTGCTAACCTTACAACAGCCAGAAGCTAGTACCAAAAGAGTTTTAGAATTAATGGAGATATTCGGCCAGGTCGCAGGATTTAAACTGAATAAACAGAAAACAAAGGTGCTGGAAAAAAATCTAACAAAAGAGGAGAAAGATAGGTTTCAAAGTGAAACTGGGTTGGAAATAGAAAAAAAGGTTAAGTACCTGGGGGTAAATCTGACATCAAAAAATGTGAATCTATTTAAAGATAACTATGAAAAATGCTGGACAGAAGTTAAAAAAGATCTAGACATATGGTCTAGGCTGAAACTTTCCTTGTTAGGCCGAATTGCTGTTATCAAGATGAATGTATTGCCAAGAATGTTGTTTTTATTTCAGACGTTGCAGATTCTAGACAAAATGGACTGTTTCAAGAAGTGGCAGAAAGATATATCTAAATTTGTCTGGCAGGGCAAAAAGCCCAGAATAAAATTTAAGATCCTAACTGATGCAAAAGATAGAGGGGGCTTCGCCCTGCCGGACTTAAGACTTTATTATGAATCAGCAGCCTTTTGCTGGTTGAAGCAATGGCTACTTCTTGAAGACACAGACATTCTTGATCTGGAAGGATATGACAATAGTTTTGGTTGGCATGCATATCTGTGGTATGACAAGGTAAAGGTTTATAAAAGTTTTAAAAACCATATTGTCAGGAAAGCATTGTACAATGTTTGGAATAGATATAAGGATTTACTGGAAAGTAAAACCCCTAGGTGGTTGTCACCAATGGAAGCGAAAGCAGTGAAAAAAATTAACATGGACTCTAATTGGCCTAAGTATTGTGAAATTTTAGAATATGATGGCGAAAAACTGAAGCTACAAAGTTTCGAGAAGCTAAAGCATAAAGTTCGAGATTGGTTACACTACCGTCAGATAAATGAGATGTTTAAGCAGGACAGGAAACTTGGTTTTCAGAAGGAGAGGTCAAAGTTAGAAACAGAATTGTTAGAATCCAATACTAAAAATCTATCTAAAATGTATAATTTGCTGCTGAAATGGAATACACAGGATGAAACAGTGAAATCAGCTATGATTAAATGGGCACAGGATATTGGTCATGACATTATGTTTGACGACTGGGAACAGTTATGGACCACCGGTGTTAAATTTACGGCATGTAATGCCCTGAAAGAGAATATAATGAAAATGATCTATAGGTGGTACATGACCCCAGTCAAACTTGCAAAGATCTACCATCTGCCCAATAACAAATGTTGGAAATGTAATGAGGCTGAAGGTACTTTTTACCATCTTTGGTGGACCTGCCCAAAGATTAAGGCCTACTGGGAAATGATCTATAATGAAATTAAGAAAGTCCTTAAGTGGACATTTGTTAAGAAACCGGAGGCTTTTCTCTTGGGCATGGTCGGCCAATTGGTAATGAAGAAGGATAAGACATTCTTTATGTATGCAACCACAGCAGCAAGAATCCTGTTGGCAAAGTATTGGAAGATGCAAGAATTACCTACTCTGGAAGAATGGCAATCGAAGGTGATGGAATATATGGGACTGGCAGAGATGACCGGCAGAATCCGTGACCAGAGGAAAGAGACAGTGGAAGAGGACTGGGGGAAATTTAAAACATATCTAAAAGACTACTGTAAAATTGTGGACTGATAAGATGTTAAGGGGTAGGAAACAAAGAATTACAGCTGTAAATCTTAAACTTTAAGAAAACTCAAAAGGGACCTGACTAAAGACTGATCGATGAGTTGCCCGAAAAAATAGTAAAACAAGGATGTGGCGAAGGGAAGGCATGGGGAAGTCAATTTTTGTTGTTTGTTTTTAATGTTTATGTTTGTTTTGTTTGTTCTTATTATGTGTAAAAACCAATAAAAAATATTTTTTTAAAAAAAGAATAAGCGTTGTGTGTGTGTGTGTATTACTAAACAAATTTTAAAAATTTTTACACCGGTCTTACAACTGGTGTTAGCAGCTTCAAGGTGGCAAAAGCCTTAATGCCAGAGAAGAAATTTTCTAGCCACTTGGATGGACCCAAAATCAGTGAATGCCTGGCTAATCTTGATCTTTTGGCCTTCATGAATGTCTGAACTGATCAGAAAGCAGCACAGTCCTTGACAGTGTTTCCAGAGGGTGATGCCAGCCTCCAGCTTCCCAGTGCAGATTGTGGTTCCTGAGAAGCATCTCTGAAAGCACTTTAAAGACATTGTGATGGATGCTTGGCCTTTCTGAAACTCAGGAAGGAAAGACAAGAGAGGAGACCTCTGCATGCTTACATATGCAGTCTGAGAAGGCTGTGTAAAATAACTTACCATCCTCCTCCCTGCCCAACAGATAATTTAAGTGAGGCAGAACCTGCTTGACCAAATACCAAGCTGACAGTGCAGAGAGGGGCTTGTGCCTAGTGGCAATGACAGAATCACATATTAAAAGCCAATTTATCTATGGATTACCCTTGGAGCTTCATAGCCTTTGGGTGAAAGAAGAACAAGAAAAAAAAGAAGAGTTTGAATTTGATATCCCGCTTTATCACTACCTGAACGAGTCTCAAAGCGGCTAACATTCTCCTTTACCTTCCTCCCCCACAACAAACACTCTGTGAGGTGAGTGGGGCTGAGAGACTTCAGAGAAGTGTGACTGGCCCAAGGTCACCCAGCAGCTGCATGTGGAGGAGCGGAGACACAAACCCAGTTCACCAGATTACGAGTCCACCGCTCTTAACCACTACACCACCACACCACACTGGCTCTCAATCTCAGATAAACTATTGTATGAAGCGTGCAGAATGTGAAAGCTGCAGCGGATGTTTCCTTAATGATGCCTGCTTTTAATTCCCAGCTCCAGAGCTTCTGCAGCCTTTGCAAGGAGCAACGGTGGCTCAGCATTTGGAGAAGACTTAGTTACAAACAATAAGTAGTATTTGTGGAGGTGAAGGAGGACATTTCCAAAAGAGAGTCCCTGGCCAAATGATATTTGTAAACTATGTGGAGGAAATGGTAACTGGAGATGGGATTGTCTGGACAGAGAGATTGATGCGTCAAGGAAATGAGAAGTCACTGATGGAGAAAGGCCATCACTGGCAACCATAAGAACAGTCCATCTGAAGAGCTATCCAGGCAGCAGTGGCTGGTGGGGCAGGGCAGAACAAAGTAGGGTGGGTTGGAGATGTTTTCCTAACTTCACAGTGCAGAGGTTGCAATGGAGAGGGAGAGGGGTGATGAGGTGAACAAAATATGGGCACAGTGTCAAGAGTGTCGAGTTTGCTTTGTGCCCCATCCCCACAAACAAACTAGATGTGATTTAAACCCGTAAAGTGCCTTCAACCATGGGAGAAGTTATGTGTTTGAATGTTGAATTTCTAAGTGCATGCTAAGAGACAATGGATAAAATCAACACCATTAGATGCACTGTTGGATAAGTGTTTAATGGTTATTGTATTTGCTAAAAAAAACCAATAAAATTTGTTGTTTTTATAAAGGGAGAAATCCAGGGATTCCTTGGTCACTGTGGTTTTTACAGAAGATTTGTAGAAGGTTTCTTACAGAGGGTTGCCCCATTGTATGAACAGCCTTGTGTGGGAAGGAGAGCACCAAGGAATGTTTGAGGTGCTGATAGTGAGTCTGCTTACGGTAATTCTGCAGCTCTTAAATTCTCATATCCTTCCTGCCCCTTTATTGTAACCTGTGATGCCTCAAAGGTTGCCTTGGGACCTGCGTTAGAACAAACGGGTGAGCAGGGAAGAAGCACACCAGTAGCTTCCAGCAGTCAGAAGTTAAATGAGAGAGAAACCAAATATTGAGCAACAGATCTGCAACATTTGGCTGTTGTGGAGGCTCTCAAAACTTACTGAGCCTACTCACTGGATACAAAATTCACAGTGTACACAGGCCACAGTGCTTTACAGTGGCTACTTCTAAACCACAAACTGGAAGGTTGCCTCTGGAATTGGACCCACAAAGTCTCAGAATATCCACAAGATTCACAATTCATCATTTCCAGGTATAAGCTTGGCTGCCTACCTGCCAAAGTTCAAAGGATCTGAATCAGTTGACCAACAGTGTGCCCCTTTGAAGTCCATTTGCAGACGCTGTTTGACATCAAACTTTCCCTGCAAATGGACTGACAGCAAGTCACCTCAGTTGAACTAGAGATGGTTAAGTCTCCATTGGTTCCTTTGTACTGCTACTACGCTATCCATGTTAGTACTTTGCTGGATAACCGTAAATTCTTGTATGCTTCTGTCTGAGAATATGAAAGTTCCCAAATCTTATAAAAAACCCAATTGATTCTCACACATCAGTGAAAATTCCTGTATATCTTTCAGCACTGAGTCATTGCTCCTTCATATATGTTTAAATATATGCAGATGTAAAAATGCCTATGCCTAGCATGGAAGCCAAGCTACTGTTGCTGGATTTAAAAACAGGATCCTGAAGAAAAGGATTGTTACATTGTGCAAAACATGCACATCTTTTCAGTGCTGTACATTTGCATACCAGCATAAGGTGAGGCTGCACAGGCAGCTCTTTCAACTTCTATTTTGTCACCTTTCAAAAATCACAAAGTTGCTAAAATAAATGGGTGTACTCTGTGAGGTGCATAGCATATGGGTACTTTTCTTTCACTGCATAACAACATGACTGCCAGAAGAGTCCTATATGCGCTAAGAGTAAGGCTTGTTGTGTTCAGTGAGCCTAGCAAGTGTGTGCATGGATCCTGCAGCCTGCACATTCATGGTTCCATTTGCAGTTATAGTCTCCCACATTGGGCAGGTTGAAGCCACGCAGTGCAATCTCACATTTTCAGAAGTTCTAGCCTTTGTTCACTCCCACATGAGCAACAAAGAAAAACAGCACAATTCTAAGAGTCAAGAGTCGTAACACAAGACCCAGGTCCAGGGGCCAAATGCAGTCCTCCAGGCCTTTCTGTTTGGTCCCTGGGTTTCTCCTTTCTCACACCTTCTCAACCACACACCCTCTACCCCACGGAGGAGCATATGCCCATGCTGCCCAAGATGGGCGCAGTCCCAAGGGGTGCGGGGTGCAGAGGATGCCCTTCCAGGTGCAGGATAGCCACTTGGGTGCATGGAGCGGAGCGTGCGCCCTGCAGCCGGGGGTGGAGCAAACTGCTCACGGGGGCAGAGCAAGCCACCCATGGCGGACATTCGGTGTGCCACCCGCCTGTGACTTCCAAGCCTTCCCCAAGCTGTCAAAATGAAGGGGGAAGAGCGAGAATGCCGCCGGCAAAGCAGCACAGCTCCCCTCCTTACGCCAACAGCTCAGGGTAGGCTTGGGAGTCACGGACGGAATGATGGGAGTTGTAGTTCACTAATGCCTGCAGGGTCATAGATCCCCATTCCTTTTTGTTTTAATAATTTTTATTCATTTTTCAAACACATAATAAGAAACAAACAAAACACAAAACAAAAACATACAAAACATTTAAACATGTATAGTTTCATAATCTTATTTTCATATACCTTCTTTCCTCCGACTTCCCCATACCTCCCTTTCGCTGCATCCTTATTTTACAATTCTTTAGCAACCCTTTAGTCAATCATAGATCCCCATTCCTGAGCTACCACATCACTCTGCTCATGAGGCCCTGCAGCTCCCATGCACTGCACTATGCTGTACAGAATCGTCTCTTCTTTCCTCACACAAGTGCAATGAAGCAGATACAGGCTTCTCCCAGCAATAATCTCAGCCTATAACAGCAGTGCCACTTAAACAGGGCAGACCACTTGTAATTAAGCTTCAGAACAGGATTTACAGTGCCCTACCCTTCTACCCTAAGAGCTAAAATGGGCACTCCTGACCTGTGGTGTAGAAGGCAACGCTAGTCTTCTGCAAATGTTGCATATATATATATATATATATGCTTTCGTAGATTTTCACGGGTACAGGAATGCAGGAATACGGGTACAGGAATGCAGGAATGCAGAAACGTCGCCTAGACACCCCAACTTTTACACGGGAAGACACCCGAGGACACCAAAACCTGCATGCATATATATATATATATATATATATATATATATATATATATATATATATATATATTTGCTTTCGTAGATTTTCACGGGTACAGGAATGCAGGTTTTGGTGTCCTCGGGTGTCTTCCCGTGTAAAAGTATATATATATATATGCTTTAGAATACTTTGCAACTGTGAAAATAAATGCTGCTTGATGGTCTGAAATAACACCGGGTGCATCAAGGACCTCTTGTGTGGCTGGACCCCTAATCTGTAGCACAATTAGCGCTGTTCTTAGTCTATCCCTGCTGGAATGTCCTTATTACATTCACCCGGGGCTGCAGGCAATGGCAGGAGCTAGAATTCATTGAGCTCTTTCGTGATCTACATAAGGGGAAAAACCTAAGCAGGTAGCAAATTGCTTCTCGGCTCCATTGTGGAGTTTGGAGATGAGATAGTACAAATCAATTCAAAACTGAAACTGACACCAGCTTTATGTATTTAGGCTTCTCTCCCACCTCCCTGCAAAATCTTCATCTTCTGAATCCTTAAATTGCTCTAACACCACTGCTTTAACACCAGTGAGCACCAAGATAAACTGCTGTTCAGATAATTCACTGTCAAAAATATTGAGCAAACTGTAGTTAGATGGCAGTTGTAATGGTCTTTTCAAGTGCTGCTGCATGAGAGCCGAGCCTATCAAGAATTTTTGGCAGGCTTTGTGTTTAACTTGTCATGTTATATATTGCAGAACGGCAGTTCAGGATCAGTATAAATCAGCTTACAAGTCTCTGGGATGTAGGCAGAGCCAGCTGCTACTGTCTGTGAGCCGGACAGAGAGACAGAGAGACAGGCAGAAGGTGGCAGCATTCTAACGTTGTCGAGCCCCATTTCCCAAAAGGGGGAAAATGGGTGCAATCTCTACAACCCAAGAAGATTCACAATTAAATTCTAGCTGAATGACTAATGGACATACTCACATTCATTGGTCTCAAGGTTGTGGAAATGTGAGACGGCGCCGGCTCTACGATTAGGCAAAAGGAGGCACGTGCCCCAGGGTGGTAGGTTGGGGTGTGTGTGTGTGGCAAAATTACTTGCTTGCTTTGAAGGAAATCCCTTTGTGGACCCACCATACCCCTCAAAGTATTGCCTGTAACAGGAATGTCTCACTCTCAATATGAGTGATTTGTTCAAATGTCTCTATGACTTGAAAGCAGAAACCCTGTATGTTCTATCACAACCCAAGGAAATGTTTTAATAAACACACACACACACATGGCAGGAGGCATCCCTTCCACACTCTTCAAGTAAAGTGAGCAGGTGAGCTTTGGAGGGACCATTTTACGCCTCCCCACAACCACAGGGAAGGCAGGAGAGGGGTCCTGGGGAGGAGAATAAAAGAGGCTAGTGAGATCCTGGCAAAGGCTACCCTCTGCACTACAGGCACGCTGCCTCATTACCTGCCCAGCATCACCTCTACATTCTGCCTCCTCATCTCCTGCCTCAATAGTATAGCTGCTGGAGGGTCTGCAAACTGGGTGGGGCATTCCAAGGATGCTCATTGGTGCCAACAGAGACACCTCTTCCAGCCCACATCCCTCCCTGGGTAGACTCCTATCTACTCCCAAACACATGTGGTGAGGGCACCCTTGGTGGGTCTTTGTCAGAAACAGTTACAGCCCATGTGTCCTCAGGCTTTCTTGGCAGTAAGTTGGCTGCTCCCATTGTGCCAAAGACTAGGGTTGTTGGCAGAGAAAGGTGCAGGTGCCACTCTTTGGAGACCAAGCGGGGCTTGGAGGCTTCCCCCAGACTGGAGCTAGGGGCCCTGGTCACCCCAAGGTGAGGCAATCCCACTGGTCATGGATTCTTCACCAGCACTTGGGAGGAGCTCCAGGAAGGTAGTACTTTTCACATGCATTGCTTGGAGTTCACCATAAGGGAGAAGGGGAAGGCAGTGTAGACTTTTGTCCCATACTGTGTTATGGCTAAATAGATAAAGAAAGAGAAAGTGTGTTTGTGTGTGTTTGTGTGTGTGTGTGTGTGTGTGAGAGAGAGAGAGAGAGAGAGAGAGAGAGAGAGAGTGTTTTCTGGACTTTGATCCCTGAACCAGCATATTGTTGTTTGCTGTGAAACAAACCCACCTCAGATCTTCTCCTTAATTTGTCTGTTTTACAATAGATAGTATTTTGGCTTCTCTCTCTCTCTCTCTCTCTGTGTCTACAGCATTGAACAAAGCAGCTAGCTAATCACCTATTAGAATGATACTCTCAAAATTAATCTAGCCTAAATGTGACATAAGTGATATAGAATGACAACAATTACAAAAATCACTTTACAACAGAGTGACCTTCTATGGAAGAAAGCAAGCAAATTTAAGCTAAATTGATTCAAATGATGCATAGGCAGCGAGAGAATATTTCCCCTCTCTTTTTCTCCCTTCTCATTATGGCAAAATGTCTGCAGTGTCACGATTCTATCAGGTTCACAAATGCCACGGTTCATATTTATGTTAAAGTGGAGGGTTTTTTCCTTTTTTTCTTTTTTATGATTATGCCATTCATCAAAAATAGAACTTCATGCATGACTTCTAATATGATCATTAGGATCTTTGTTAAAGTTCATTCCATCATAGCAGATGCATTTTAATTGCCACTTCTTCCACTTCTGCCGTACAATGCTGTTTATATTGCTTTAAATTAAACCTTTTGTTAACGATGGCAGGATCTGTCAGTGCTCTAATGAGTAATGTACCACAAAGGAAATTTGTCATCTTTTAAGTTGCGCAAATTAGCAGGTATCAAAAAGTAGAACATGACGTAGGAAACAGCCGTGGTTGTGAATTCCATTGAACTTCAGAGAAATGTGAAAATTATATGCCAAGTTTCTGCTGGAAATATAATCAAACAAACTCTGAAAATGTCGGGGGTGTGGGAATCCTCAATATCTGGTGCAACTGCTGGCTATACAACAAGGGCTAGCAGGTGGTAGACTGGCATGACGGTCCAACTGCCCCCCCCCTGCCAATGTCTGCTGTGGTAAGGTCTCCACTGCCACCACTTCGCCCTTGCAGCAATGTGGTGGTGATGCTACCAAAGATCTCTCTGGAATGCTGCCTATGCCTCAATCTGAGGAAAAGTCCTTCAGAACAAGGCATTGTGGACAAGGTGATCCAGAGAACACGTTTGCCATGAAGGGTGGCTCTCTAGAAGACCACTAGTGACTTGATCTGGGCAAGGGTCCTTCAGAGGGAGGCATTGTGAGCAAGGTGGCTCAGAGAACCCCTGTTATCTTAGGGAAGGGCTGGGGAACATTAGGCCTGGTGGCCAAATGCAGCCATCCAGACCTCTCTGGACTCTCCCTTAGCCGCATTCCACCAGGTCCTCCTCCTTTCTGGCCCTGCTCTATGCCTTTTTCATGCCCTCTAACATTTCTCCAATGAAAATAGGGACGTTCTAGTCAATGATGATGATGGTGGTAATTATTTTATCATTTATACCCCACCCATCTGACTGGGTTGCCCCAGCCACTCTGGTCAGCTTCCAGCATATATAAAAACATGACAAAACATTGATTTTTTTTCAAAAAAAAAACTTCCCCATACAGATATCTTCTAAAGGTTGTATCTTATCTCCTTATCTCCTTGACTCAGGGGTTGCATAAGTCCATACCCTCTGGAATTTCTGCATTGAAAATAGGGACGTCCTAAGGAAAAGCGGGACATTCTGGGATCAAATCAGAAACTGTGCTGGCTTCTGTAAATCTGGTATTGTCGTTGGAAAATAGGGACACTTGGAGGGTCTGCTTTGTGTGTGTGGATATATATACATATATGTGTGTATACACACACACACACACACCCCCACCCACACACACCACTTGACTTTTGGAATATAGCCTGCTGTATAAAGGTGAAAGTCACATCTGCTGCTCTGATGCTTTAGCTTCATCACTGGCATGTAGCCAGTGGTGGTCCAGAAGGTGCTCCATTGAAGAATATGGCCCTCAGCTTGAAAAAGATTTCCCAGCATGGCCTTAGGGGATGGCAATGAGACTGTAAACACCATCCTTCTTTGGACATCTATGGAGAGAGGGAGAAAACACAACCAGAAAGAGATGGCCCAAAGCCTTTCCCCCTCTGTTTTTGATTAGGAATGTGTTTTTCAGGGCAAATGCAAGTGGGGTAAGCTTGGGGAGCTGGGGAACACTTGTCAGCTTCGGAATGCTGCTTTACCTGCATGCTGTGGCAGCAAATTCAATACTGTTTGCACTGAGATGTAGAAAGCAGCTTTATAGGAACTGACAGCTGGTGGTTTCCAGTTGGTTTAAAGTGAGTGAGAAATCCAAAGAGTTTATAGATTGCATGTTGCACCGGTTTTGTTTTTCCTTTTTGGAAAACATCCATTGCAGAGTTCTGCTCACTTCTTATATTGTTGTCACAATGTAATCTGCGCTGGCAGAGCAGTGACAGTCTCATAAATAACAATTGCCATTAAGGCACAGTAAATGCTTTCCAGCATTCACTTCCTCCTTTCTGATAACAGATAGACACCGGTAGCAAAAGGGATTGGTTATTGAGCAGCCGCCATGATCTGCTTAACCCCATTAGGTGGAAGGTGAGTTGCCTTCAGGGCAGCAATATCTGCATTTCCAAGATAAAAGCAAGACTTCAGATGGTGTCAGCAAACAGTCAGTTTTTACTAATTTGCAGGCTTATCTGATGAGAAATGATGGGATTTGGCAAACAGCAGCTCTGCAGTGCTAACGGCCCACCATGCTATTGAACATATCAGAAAATGAGAATAGTGGTACAAGCTGTCTCAAATGTACAGCCTGATCCTAGTTTGCATGTTTAGGCTGCAATGCTATGCACAGTCCTGGGAGTAAGCCCTATTGAACTGTGTGGGCCTTAACTTAGTAAACAAGCGTAGGATTGTGCTGTATGTCGGAAGCACGGTAAATCTGAGCTGAATGGCACATACTCCCACATAAATGTGCAAAGGATTATAGCAACGTGCCTTTTTCTTTACATATACTCAATCAGCAGAGATCTCCCCTGCAGACTTTAATGAGACTCCTCATTAAGCTGTCTATCCCTCAACTACTCTAACTAAAAATAGACTAAAAATATATAGGAAACTCAAATGGCAATTTAAAAAACAGCCTTTTATTAATTCTGGAGGCATTTTTAGGATCCTGCCATTGAAGGTTTTTTGATATTTCACATAATCAAGAGTTGGGGCTTCTCCCATTTTGTGGGGGTGCAGGGAGCGATTGCTTTAGGGTCAAAAATGTAGTAGTAAGGCCCATGGGCCAAGGAAATCCACATAATGTGGACTTGATCAGCTAAAACCCACATTATAATATATGGCAGAGTGTTCCATGGTGGTCATAACTGAATGCTTAGGAGGGTCTGCGATGGCTGTTGTGTCACTGCAAAGTTATTACCCTGTTCGCCATGTGGTATGAAACCACACTGGTACATGATGTTACAGTATCACTGCTATATTAGCAAAAGCAATTACCAGAAGGAGCTCAGTATTGAAGAAGATTTTATTTTTATTCAGGGCATCTCATCTGTGGAATTAGGAAGGTTTCTTTTACTCTCACAAATAATTCTAGAATTTTCTTTGGGGCACCAGAGACGGTCAAAACGGAGCATACTCTCCAGCAAAAACTGGGGTGCTGTGTCCCAGGTTGCAATGCCAGGTACAGGATGCTTTTGTGAGAATGGGGGACACACAGAGGTTTGGGCCATGGGCTCTGCTTTGCATTCAAATGTTATTGCAAGGATAGAATGAATTATGAATCATCGCAAAGTGAAGTTGCACCTCATCAGTCACTGTTGTCTCTGTGCTGCAAGACCTACCGAGCTATCAGATACAGAAGAAAGTATTAAAACAGAAACCCCCTTGGAAAGAGAAAAGGAGAACCTCATAACTGAAGCTAGGCTTTGGTAAACTGTCACAGTTCTGCCCTGACTGGGCTTATAAAGTTTTACTTATGAGAAAGGTAATGAGGGGAGGCATTGGCCATATGCCGAGAGGTTGTCATTGCTCTCCCCTCCAACGGTGGTGAAACGGGGGGTGGGCTCTCTGCTTGAGCATATGTTCTCCAGAGCCAGCCCAATCCCCACATTTTCTGGATAACCCTGATGTCCCCCAGATCCCTGGCTGGGGACTGGGAAGGATAAACACCCAATGCCTGAGCCAAGGTCTCCCTACATCTGAACCTTAATAAAGTTGTGGCCAATTTTAATCCCAGAGCACGTTGTCTTGAGTCATCGGGGGTCGCCTGGGGTTGGGGGGACTCCGCCTGTCCATAGAAAGAGAAAAGGAGAACCTCATAACTGAAGTTAGGCTTTGGTAAACTGCCACAGTTCTGCCCTGCCTGGGCTTGTAAAGTTTTACTTATGAGAAAGGTGATGACAGTTCCATGTCCATGGCACAGTTGTTGTTGCAACATTTGCCACTCTGCATCGCAAGCAAGCACCAGTATGGTATGACTGAATTGCAGAGAGCTTGAAAGAGGTGCCAGCACACACACCTAAAATGCAGGAACAAAAAGTGTCTCTTGCCGCAAGATTTGCATCAGGGAACAGATTGAGGGAGGGAGAGAATTGAAACTAAAGACTTCTTTACATAAAGTCATTTTCCTGGGACGATAATAAGACCTGAACTCCTTTCAAGCACTGGTTTGTTTTCATGTTAAAAGGGCAAATCACAGATTGAACTAAGCTAAAATATCAGTGAGAGGAGGGGATATTGAGTCCCACCTCTCTGTCATCCTGATATAAGTGATAATGTAAACAAATGGTAGGCTTGAGTAGTGAGGAGGCTTCTACAGAGACACACTGGTGACCACAACCATCTCCTGCCCTGGAATCCCTCATTTTAGACACAATTGAGGGGACCAAGAATTGCTATGAGACAAACACTGACATCCCAAAGCAACATTTTCCTGTAAGAAGCTCTGGATCATGTTTATGTTTTTGAGTCCCAGGTTCTGCAGTTGTAGGTCTGCAAGAAGTTTCCCTCTGAAATTAGGGAGGATGAGGAAGACAGAGGGAGGAGGACAGAAAACAGAAGAGCACAAGAATTCTTCACCCTCATTTCTGCCCTGCCAGCAACAGTCCAGCTCCCACTCCAACCGCTTTTGTACTGCAGCCTAAAGCAACAATTCACTTTTTAGCTATAGAAGCATTTTCATTGACACCAAGACTCTGGTCAAAAAAGATCTACCATCCACAGGAAAACGTTGGCAGATCGGTACATTGTGTAGTATGTAGCTCAGGGCTCCCCCCCCCCCGGGGGGGGGAACACAGGGACTCAATTCTGGCACCTCTTTTTCTAGAAAAATAGCTCTAATGTAGCTGATGTAATTTTGAAACTGTCAAGTGTCAAATGGCATTTGATGGACAAGCTGCTTATGTTCTACAACAGCCTTGGTGCCCTTCAGATGTTTTGCATTGCTATTCCCATAATCCATGATCGTCTGGAGAGTACTTGGTTAGGGGAGGCTGCTCTTCAACATCCAGCCAAGTTCAGAATCTCTCAAATATGAGCCATTCTTTGGATTTTAACAAAGCGACGTGAGCCATACTCAAATCACTCAGAGCTCCATGAAGCCTGTGACCTATATGTTAGACCCTTCTTGGGTAAAATCCTGCTTGTAACTACCTCAAGACTCTCCTGGGTTCTACTTGTTTTCTGCACCATGCAGCTTCCATATTTTAAAGTCTTTCCTCATGGTCTAAGGAACACCTTTTGAAATAAAAGTAGAGTAATTGAGAAGGTTATGGGACGTGGGTGGCGCTGTGGGTTAAACCACAGAGCCTAGGACTTGCCGATCAGAAGGTTGGCGGTTTGAATCCCCGTGACAGGGTGAGCTCCCGTTGCTCGGTCCCTGCTCCTGCCAACCTAGCAGTTCGCAAGCACGTCAAAGTGCAAGTAGATAAATAGGTACCGCTTTGGTGGGAAGGTAAACGGTATTTCCGTGTGCTGCTCTGGTTCGCCAGAAGTGGCTTAGTCATGCTGGCCACATGACTCGGAAGCTGTACGCCGGCTCCCTCGGCCAATAAAGCAAGATGAGCGCTGCAATCCCAGAGTCGGTCACGACTGGACCTAATGGTCAGGGGTCCCTTTTCCTTTACCTTTAATTGAGACGGTTGACATTAAATTCCATGAGATCATTTGAACGACCTGATTCTACCTACAGGAAAGATAACATAGCTTACTGTAAAAGCACTGTAGTAATGGACAAACTAATTCTATGCAATGTTTTTAATTGCCAAAGTAACCTTCTCTGTTACAAATTCTGCCTTTTGCATAATTCATGCTAGGCTGTTGTATGAATTCCAAGTTATCAAACTTAAGCCCTTAGTTGACAGTCTGAATGCAATTTAATCTGGGATTTTATTGATTTAGAACAATTAATTTCCTTACAAAGTCAATACGAGCTATTGTCAAGCATGTATCAAAAAACAACCAAAAACAAAATGCAGATTAATAGTCATGCCTCACAGCCTCTGCAGAAGAATGCATTTGTCCTTGTTTGCACACACACATGAGGCACACACAGACCTATGCCTGTATTCTCAACAGTAACTCCCACTGACTGAAATGAGACTTACTCCCAAATAAGTATTCAAAGGACTGCAACCTTAGCAGCACAGCCAGTGATATGTTCGGAAATTTTTTTAAAAAGCAGCTCAAAGGAGAGTCCAGAGCAGCTGAGTTCATTGTATTTGTATCCAGAGTAGGCAAAAGGCAACACAATCCTAAGCAACCAGAAAGTAGATGGCTTAATTAGGTGACAGCAGAACTTCCCCTGACTTCAGTGGAGCCTATGATTTAAGGACATTTCTATACAGTGGTACCTCGGGTTAAGTACTTAATTCGTTCTGGAGGTCCATTCTTAACCTGAAACTGTTCTTAACCTGAAACTCCACTTTAGCTCACGAGGCCTCCTGCTGCCACCGCGCCACCAGAGCACGATTTCTGTTCACATCCTGAAGCAAAGTTCTTAACCTGAGGTACTATATCTGGGTCAGCAGAGTCTGTAACCTGAAGCATATGTAACCTGAAGCGTATGTAACCCGAGGTACCACTGTATTTTGTTATATCCCACCTGCTAAAAGCAGCACCCATCTGCACTATACATTTAAAGCAGTATGATACCATTGTAAACAGTCATGGCTTCCTCCCAAAGACTCCTGGGTAATGTAGTTTGGTAAGCATGCTGCGAGCTGCTAGGAGACATCTATCCCCCTCACAGAGCTACAATTCCCATAGTTCTCTGGAAAGAGAGATTTATTGTCAAACCACTGTTGGAATTGTAGCTCTGTGAGGGGAATAGGGAGGGGGGTCTCCATGTGGCTGAGAGGATACGGTCAATTCTAACCCACACTTTCCCTTTCTCTATGTCTATCATCTTACCTACCCACATGCTACTTGTGTACATACACTATCAAAGCAGCATAGGTGGAAGGACTGCAGCGCAATGGCAAAGTGTGTGCTTCCAGGTTCAGTTCCTGGCATTACCAGGTTTGATGGGGCAAGACTCCTGCCTGGAACCCTTGAGAGCCATTGCACGTCAGTGCTGAAAGTACTGAACTAGATGGGGCAATAGTGTGACTTCCTGTGTTCTGCGTACAAATCATATGGAGGTGGTCCTTAAAGGTTACACGTGAATAGGATCTGCATTACCTTGTAGGAACTGTTTGCCAAGAAATGTCACTAAAGCTCTGTTAATGCTACTCAGCCTGTTCTCATGTAAAAAGGGTCCTGAACTTTGTTAAAATAAGGCTGGGGAGGGTAAAAAGACTGGCAGGAGGGTGGGGAAAGTAACAAAAGTAGGAATGCTCAAATAATTATATACCTGTCACTTCTTTTCTTTCCAACTAAAGAGCCGCCCTTTTTTTTCTGTCTGCAAAAAGTTAATTTGGAGCTGCCTCTGTCTCTCTCTCACACACCAGAGAGAGAGAGAAATAACAATTCTCACAATAGTATAATATAAAAATGGAGAATGTTTTCAAATTTACCTCTTTTGCATGTTTTGAGATTGGCAGCTACATAATTAGGCAGAACAAAGCAGAAAGAGAATGAATAATATGCAGGGTACAAGTCAATCAGCTTGCGAGGAGGACATTTGGCAAGGCTGGAAAGTTTTTTTTAAAAGAAAAAAGGTTGGGTGATATCCAGCTAAGTCATACTCAGAGTAGACCCATTAGTCAGACATAATCAAATAATGATGTGCATCAGCATCATTAAATTCAGCAGAAAACTATTTTTTCACATCATAGGAATAGAGGACACTACAGTGTTTTCCTTTGATGCTAATATATGTTATCTATCTATCTATCATCTATCTATCTATCTATCTATCATCTATCTATCTATCTATCTATCTATCTATCTATCTATCTATCTATCTATCTATCTATCTATCTATATCATCTATCTATCTATCTATCTATCTATCTATCTATCTATCTATCTATCTATCTATCTATATCTATCTATCTATCATCTATCTATCTATCTATCTATCTATCTATCTATCTATCTATCTATCTATCATCTATCTATCTATCTATCATCTATCTATCTATCTATCTATCTATCTATCTATCTATCTATCTATCTATCTATCATCTATCTATCATCTATCATCATCTAACGTGTCAGTCAGTCAGTTTTATTGTATATAGCCAAAGGCCTTTACAATGGATAACAGAGAATAAAAGGAAAACTTTTATCTAAAATCATACAACGTAACCTGTTGCAGTTTACAATATAAAAGAAATTTACAACATTGAAATTTAAGATCGGAGTGTATCCACATAGCTGGAATGGAGGTTCTTGGCTGCCAGTGCAAATTTGGCTACCTGGCATTATGTACAGATATCTTATGTACAGATATTTATCTGCTAGGAGTTCAACTGTCACTTCCTGTGCAGATCAACCTGGAAGCCAATGAAGAATTGGCAATATAAATTTTCTTCTGGATGTTATATACAGGGAGGAAATCAGCAGATAGTGTGTCCTCTACCTGATTGCATCCAATCCATTTGCGATCCATATGGGGAATTCCCTGATATCTCCCCTCTAAATATGCTGGGGACATTTGTTGGAATCTTAGTTCTACAAAGGCCCTACATAGTAGGAATGTCGGAGTCTCAAGGTAATGAGGCCTTGAGGGATTGGTCTTAATTTGGGGGTACCAAATAGAATAACGGGCAGCAACGATGGTACTCTGGCTTGGTTGGCATCCTGATCAAAAATCCAATTTCTAAGATCTATCTATCATCTATCTATCATCTATCTATCTATCTATCATCTATCTATCATCTATCTATCTATCTATCTATTCATCTATCATCATCATCTATCCTGCACATCCTTTACCCATTACAATATGTGGTTGGGATTGGGGATCGATGAGTGACTCAGGCTGTTCTCACACTTGAAATATATTCAGTCACCTGGAAGCCTTTCTTGCACTATTGGACAAAAACTCTTGAATCATTTTCATGAGTCATACAGCTTCATGCTTCATTTCCAACTCTGGAGGAAGAGCATTCCAATTTAAACAGTCACCCATTATCCTTCCTAAATTATGAAACCATTCAATCCCTGACAAAATGCCCAAATTTTGTGAAATCCCCAGGTTTTCCAACCAGATGGAAGTTTTTAACATATCTCAGCTATATAATCTGATGCTCCTGCACTCTGCATCCTATGCCAGAAATAAGTCACAAGGGGTCTAAAGTTCATACGGAGCTCTATCACACACAAGGATTTGCATGAAGAAAGAAAGCAGATCCAGGCACACATTCCTTTTGAATTGGTTGCCCTAGCTACTGAAGTCAACGGGGCAGTGATTTCATTGGGGCAGCTCAACAAAAGTGGGCTCTGGAAAGGCACTGGAGTATTGGTCTTGGAGTGTAACCCCTTTTCAATGGAATACACAAAATAGGACTCATTTTGATAATGCCAGTTTCATGGTGGTTTGTGTACTCTGTCATGCTAAGGTCAGGACAAACCAAGTCCTCTTTTCCACATTCACTCCTATAGGGGATCTAAAACAGCTATAACTGTTTGGCAGAAGCAGATGAAATTTGTAGGCATAGGAACTTCTCCAGGGTGCATTTAGCCAGCCAAATTGTAGGTGCAGAGGCTTTTGTGGGGGAACTAAAAGGGAATAGATCCCCCACCCCATAATCCATATTAGGGCAGTAACTTTATTTAGCCAACTAAAATTCCAAAATCCACATCATTTTAATTTGGTAGTGATGTCTCTTAAGAGGTGGTCAAGTGGGGTATATTCTGGCTAGTTTTTTCATTAAAAAAGCAACACTTCAGCAGCTTCACTCAGCTGGCTTAGCTCTTCCAGGACTTGCTTGTGTTGGGAGGCAGCATCTGGCAATTGGTGTTGCAAGATAAGCCTCTTCTGAATGTTGCCTGTGGAGTCTGGTGGAGCTCTGAGGGTTGTGTTCCTTCTTCCCCAAGCAGAGCAGTGAGTAATTTTTCAAAAAAAGGAGTAAATGAAGCTTTTATCTTGTTAAAAACTCTCTGCTGCTCTCCAGAGCTCTTTAGTGCTCTGCAGGCAGCATTTAGCAACCCCCACTTCTTCCATAGTCCATGGGGCTAGAGGAGACAAGCATGGGGACATAGAAAAACATAGAGGTATATTGTGCAGAGGGTTAAACCACAGAGCCTAGGACTTGCCGATCAGAAGGTCGGTGGTTCAATCCCCACGATGGGGTGAGCTCCCGTTGCTCAGTCCCTGCTCCTGCCCACCTAGCAGTTCGAAAGCACGTCAAAGTGCAAGTAGATAAATAGGTACCACTCCGGTGGGAAGGTAAACGGTGTTTCCGTGCACTGCTCTGGTTCACCAGAAGCGGCCTAGTCATGCTGGCCACATGACAAGGAAGCTGTACACAGGCTCCCTCGGTCAATAAAGCGAGATGAGCGCTGCAACCCCAGAGTCGGCCACGACTGGACCTAATAGTCAGGGTTCCCTTCACCTTCATATTGTGCAGAAATATATTCTCTGTTATATATTGCATGGAAAAATAGAGTGACATGAGGCTTGGTAGGAGACCTGATGCAACTTAGGATGCTTTGTTGACATCATGGTTGGACTTGGGGAAGCGTAAAACAACCTGATATGCCTCATTATGTGGCTCCAGCACAGAGCAGTTGCACACCCCTATAATATTATATTAGATGGATATTGGCCAGTCACTTTCAAATGCATCTGGCTAAAGAAGACCCTTCGCTTTCCTTTTCTGTCCCAGGAGCATTGCCATTTTCTTTGCTGCCATGGAAATGTTGCCTTTGTAACAACAGCTTAACCATGCTGAGAAGAACAAGCAGTAAACGCTGATATTTCAGAAAGGAAATTAGTTGGGCAGAGATCCATGGTGCAGGTGGTTAAAATGGAGTCAATGCTTTTATTTTGGATTTTTTTTAAAAAAAAAAACAACAACCCACAAATCATTATAATTGATTTAGAACTCTGCATTTGCAGAAGGGGGGGGGAATAAATTAAAGAATGCATCACATCACAATGCGGCAGTCTTTCTTCCCTATTTATCTTCATTCTACTACTCTTTCACAAGATGATTGCTACCTGGCTTCTCTGTTCTGCTCAGAAGGATGTTGTTTTAACAATCTGCAATTTTATAGCTCTTTGTCATGAGGAGCAAACTCCAAAGCAGGTTCAGTCATTTTCCTGTGGTTATCCTACAGTGACTGCCAACCTTTTTTTGGCCAGTGTGTTGCAAGTTAAGTCCAATGTATGAAGCAATGTCACTTTAGATTGCACTACGTTCACATATTATATATATTTTCCCCTTTGCTATATTGTATTGCAGTCCTCTGTCTGTCTGTCTGTCTGTCTGTCTGTCTGTCTGTCTCTCTCTCTCTCTCTCTCTCTCTGTGTGTGTGTGTGTGTGAGAGAGAGAGAGAGAGAGAGAGAGGGAGAGGGAGAGAGAGAGATTATCAAAGGGAAGGGAAATTTTCAGTGACAAACTCATGGGTGGATTTCAGGGGCTTTCTTGTGCTAAGGTTCCATCAGTTATCTTTCTTAACTTTCTTGTGGTCTGTATCCTGCTGCCTTCCCTGGTGGCTATAATGCATTCTGAAAGCACTATGTCACCTTAGGCTGGACTTTCCTGTAAGCATGGCCAGGTGAGGAATATGCCTACCAGGTGCCTGACAGCTGTTGATTGCAGTGTTTAAAAGCTAAGCCTTTATACATTTAAATAAATCAGTGTGGAAATGTTTGTGTGTTCTCTTAAAAACACCAACAACATGGAGTGCCTGAGAGGGTTGCAGCTGCTGATTCTGACTGAGAGGGGACCCATCCCGAGGAAAGAAGAATGGCAGACAAAATTAACAGACTATGCAGAACAGGATAAAATGACAGGAAGGAATCGAAACCTGCGGGACCAGAGATTTACAGAAGACTGGAAGAAATATACGAACTATCTGAAGAGCAACTGTAATCAACAAATTAGGCTAGTAGGATTACAAGAAGTTTTGTAAGGAGAAATATATGAAATATTGCAAAGAAGAGAAAGAAGAGAGACATTAGTTATGAGATTTAAATGTAATAGTGAAAGTAAGAAATGTATATTAAGTGAAAAGGTTGGAAAATTTTCAGATATGATTGATGGAAGTCAAAAAATTGTATAAGATATAAAAGTATGTTTAATAATTGTTGGAAATGTTATGTTAAAAAAAACTAATAAAAATATTTTTTTTAAAAAAAGAGAGATAGGGGACCCATCCTTTTACCTTTTGAAAAAAGGACAGGTTTCCCTTAAAACAGAATTAGCATTTGCAACCATCTCATGTGCCTGGCATCCTACACTTCAATTCACGCAGTTCTGTTGCTCTGTTTCATCTCCTGCAAGTGAAGTAGTGGATGGGCTGGTCATGATAATGGACTACATGAGGGTGAAGAAACCAAGACTAAGATGCTGCTAGTGTGTAGCTCTCCTGTCAGGCTTTGCAGCCTACTCTAAATGGAGTAACACTTCCTCTGGAAGAACAGGTCCAGAGTGTTTGGGGGGTCATCCTGGATCAGCTGCTGTCACTTGAGGTTCATGTGGTCTCGGTGGTGTGGAGTGCCCAGCTGGTGGCCCAACTATGACCCTATATGGGCAAAGATAACCTGGTTTGTAGTAATCTATGGTCTGGTATCCTCAGGATTGCATGTCCTTTATGTAGGGCTGCATGTTTGGAAACTGCAGCTCATGCAGAATGGAAACTGCAGCTGCCTAATCACTGACAGGTGAGCTGATCATATAACACTGATCCTGCCTAGCACTGAAGTGCTGGCTGCCTATATATTTCCAAGTCCAGAGTGCTGGTATTGACCTATAAAACCCTGTATCTGTTGGAGCACCTCTCCCAATAAAAATATACCTTCATCAACCTTAATCCCAGTGGATCTTTTTCTAGAAATGATCCTCCCTAAGAGTGAACTAGATCTTAGCCAAGAAGAAAAGTGACCTTAGGATGACACACTGCTGAGGTTAGGTATGTATTGAGAGGGTAAACTGAGCACACCCAACTTCTCACACCCCTTTTTTCTGAGTCTGGTGCTATCATAGCTAGCTTTGCCCTTGTACAGTCTTGACCAGCAAAGCTTTTAGTGGTTTAGTGTATGTTTCTAATCCCTACAAATGCAGAGAAAAGTCAGAAAATGGGATGGCAAAAGTACTTTAAAAAGAATAGGGAAAGGAGAAAAGGAGGTCAAGAGCCCTCAAACCATAGTGCTCATCAATTCTTACGACTTATCAAGATTTCTCAGAAGCAGACTCATGTTTTCTCATTGGATAACAACAATTTCTAAATAAAAGTATTCTGGAAGAAACGCAACCTATCGTCCATATGCCTGGCATCTGGCATGTTCACAATAACAGGATGTGTATTAATGAGATGCAATTATAATATGTAATAGAAAAATATGTCCCAGAATGATGACAACTTGCTTTTTTAAAAACAAAAACACAAAAACCCAACCCTTTCTTTCTGAATTAATCTGACTGTCTAGTTTTACCTTTCATTAAAAAAAAAATCTGTCTGGTATCCTTTTGAAGAAAAGGACTTTGCTGAGGAGAGAGGCATTTCTTCGCCCCCGTTTTCATTTCCCCTTCAGTATCCTTGTTGCCAAGTCAAGTCAAGTCACATCAGCAACTTGGAGGCCAATTTATACAAGCCATAAGCAAACCTGAAGCATTTCTGACACCTCCAGTTAAGCCTCCAAATAAAAAAGGGAAGAGGTGTGTGATAACTTGCATTGCATCAGGATGTACAACAGACTTTGGTGACTTTTCCACTTCCTCAGACAGCCTATCCGTAGACGCAGTAATCTTTAAGAAAATTACATAAAGCTTTCCACAGCCGGTAAAAGTTGATACTTATCTGGAGACCCATTAGGCATTATTTTAAAAGATGTACTTTGGGACCCCATATGTTGGTGAGAAAAAATCAACGATATTTGTAGGAAAACTTCTGCATTACTTAAGGAAAAGGAGATTAAAATCTCTGCATTACATAGGGGAGGAAATTGTGTGTGTTTTTTAAAAAAGATTGATTCGGTCTAGAGTTTTTAGCCTATGTGTCTTGCTGTATGACTCTTAAACTTTCTCTGTGAGAAACATATGTTGGCTCCAATTCATCTAAAGTTAGTCACACAACTAAGTGCAGTGGAAAGCAATGGGATTAACAGCGCAATTCTCTACATATCTACTCAGAAGGAAAACCCACTGAGTTCCATAGGGCTTACTTTCCATAGGAAAGTGGGTATAGGGTTAGCTTATTCCATTAATTTCAATAAGACTTTGGGGGTACTTCCAGGGGGGGGGGGTTAATTTGCAATGGGTTGTTGAGATACTGCAAACCAGGCATTGGCAACAGGTGTGCATTACTTTTTCAATCCACCTTCCCCCAATGGTAAACTGTGATTAAATGAGAAGAAAATATGGGCTAGCATTTAGATGACAATAATGTTGTGTGGGGCAGCTTCGTCACGCTGGCCACGTGACCCGGAAGTGTCCTTGGACAGCGTTGGCCCCCGGCCTCTTAAGTGAGATGGGCGCACAAGCCTATAGTCGGACACGACTGGCCCGTACGGGCAGGGGTACCTTTACCTTAATGTTGTGTGGATGCTGCAAAAAGTGTGGGGGAAAATAACTTGCAGTGTGGTTAAGAGTGGTGGACTCATAATCTGGTGAACTGGGTTCGATTCCCTGCTCCTCCACATGCAGCTGCTGGGTGACCTTGGGCCAGTCACACTTCTCTGAAGTCTCTCAGCCCCACTCACCTCACAGAGTGTTTGTTGTGGGGGAGGAAGGGAAAGGAGAATGTTAGCCACTTTGAGACTCCTTCGGGGTAGTGATAAAGTGGGATATCAAATCCAAACTCCTCCTCCTCCTCCTCCTGCTCCTCCTCCTCTTCTTCTTCCTCTTGAGGAGCACCAATTCTACAACAGACACCAAGAAAATTTCCACCCCCACCCAGAAAATGCTTTTCTTAGAAATTTTAGTCGTTATAGAAAGAACTCCATCATTTGAACATGCCTCATATATACTTTCAAATCCTACAGATTTACAAATATGAACATGGGCTCAAGACTGCACTCTTAGGCCCGAGAGAGGTATAATATGAAACAGACTCTCATAGTGCAGCACACAGGCTATGACCACTCTTACTAGCATGCCAGTAAATTGAACACAGTGCTGTTTTAATAGGACTGTGCGCAAGGCACCTCCAATTTGGTTTTTCTAATCTGCCCCTAATCTGACCTGGACAATTTGGACCCAACCTAATCCCCAACCTCAAATGGGAGACCTGCCTAGTCCTCATGTTCAGTTAGGGTTTTAAACTGCATCTCTTTCTTACTCCCTGCTCCTTGCCCCCCAACTGCCTCCCTTTACGACAGCCCTAGATCACCACAGGTGGACCTGACTTGATCCAGGGCTGCCCTGATCAGCCCAATTTGGGATTTGTCCAGAGCAAATGCACAGCCCTACTTCTTAATCTCCCCCATTGGCTCTCTGTTCCATCACAACTGCTGCTGCCACCTTCTCCTCTTCCTCCTCCAGCTGTGAACTAAAAGCATGCTGCAGCTGGGTGCCTGAGACAAGAAGAGCTTGCACTGTAGCCACCTTGGGACACCTGCTTGAAGACTGCTTTATTTCACAGTCGGAGGAGTATTAGTGACAGTGGTGACAACAGTGGTGGCCTGGCAGGAAGGCAAGCAAGTCGAGAAAGACAAGCACAGCATTGGCATTCAGTTAACTGATATGACGGAGACTGACATGGTACAAAAACTGAGCTGGCAAGTACATTCACAAGGCTTTGAGCTCTTCTAATATCCTCATTGTCAGTGTTAGCCTCCATTTCTGTACTGCCCTGAAGTAAATGTTTCCGCTAACCATGGCATTACATATTTTAAAATGTGCATTCTTTCTATATACATGGTATAAATTCAGAGGCATAAACTCAGGCAACAACTACATGTTGTTTAGCAGAGCCAGCCCTACCAGTCGCCAAAGAGAGGGGTCACCTCAGGCTGCTAATTTTGAGTGTCATGACAGGTCAGTAAATGGTCAGTTACTTTAACTATTTAGCATCACATTTTCACTGCCGGGGAAGAGGAGAGGAGTTTATGGGATTTGCTGCCTCAGATGCCAAAATAACGCGACTGGCCTTGGGTTGACATTGTGAGAGGGGATTTGCTCATCCACCTCAGGCAAGATGTCTTGGACTAGCCCTGTTTTTTTAAAGCCAACTAAGGCTTTTAAGCCAAAGTCATTGCCTTTCCACTGCAGCAAAGTGGCACAGGAGACAGCCAACTTGCAGGGAATCTGCAGGCGGCCAGAGAAAAGTGTCTAATCCTTTCCCTGCAAGATATGCAAGATATGAGAGGTCTTGTTATATACCTTAAGCAACTGCTCTTTTTTTTAAAAAAAAAAACAGCTTTAGTTAGAAGTTATATTTAAATATCTCCAACTTGGCATAGACTGGTCCATTAGGGAGAAGAGGGCCCTGCCCCACTGACTTTAGTCTCCCATCAGGTAGCTCCACCTGCCTGTGTTCTTACTTACAAGCTGTCGATTGCGTGGCTTCCCCTTAGCCTCAGTGTTGCTGTTGTAGAACACAGCAGGGAGGAGGAAGACTGGTGGCCTAGATTGAATTGGTTCTACCTCTCATTGGCTCTGACTCCATCCTCTGTTGGCTTCCCTGTTTTCTGCCTGACCAGTCCATCCCATTAGATACCAGTCACCACTGGTCTAATTGACAACAAGTTCTGCTATTCATGTTTCGGGGGATTTCATCTTTCCCCCACTCTTAAGTACAGCCTGTTGACTTTGGACATAGGGTATGTCCTGCCCCTTTCAATGCAGCCTTAGCAAAGGTCTATGGATCCCCTGGGATTTTTAATCTCTGTGTTCAAATTGCAACGAGCTTCATGAAATCAGACCATTCAGGGGAAATTTGTGATCTCATCTGCCATTCCTAATAAGGATGTTTACCAAATGAAATACCTCAACATACTGTGATATTTCCTGCACTAGCATTTGGGAGCCAACTGTCCATTTTTTATTTTTTTAAAAAAATAATCCTCTGTTAAATGTCTAGGAACCTACTGCTGGGAGAAATAAGCGTAATTTATGTGGTGATAAAAAGGGAGGAACCTATTCAGTTCTGTTTCCAGGTTTGATGGGACTATGTTAAAGCAAATGAAACTATGATGAATTATTTAGCAACTATCGCTGCACAAAGTAAAAGTGAAGGATTACACTGAACACAGCTTTAAGTCTGTTTAAAAAGATAAACTCCCGCCCACAAAGTTTCTGCAAAAACTACAGAAACCAAAATTTCCTCTCCTACCATCTGGAATAGAATGAAAATAATCAAAGCCCAGTTCAGTCCTGGTGATAGAACACCTTCCTCTGTGGATCACTACACAAGACTTTCAGGTTCTGTCTTCCACCACCTGTTCTGTGAATGTGTGAATGCGCTGTAACAGGATGGCTCTGTGGTACAATTGCACAGTAAAAGAAACCCACCAAGAGCACAGTGAGGTTATTTATCACTCATTAGGAGCTAAATGTTACATCTGAGGAGGTGAAATCAACTTGCAGACTCGAGTTCAACCCCAAAACCTCACCTCAGGATTCTCAGACCACAATCTGGTTCTCTGGCATCCTTCACTTGGTTTTTGGTATTGTTGATAATTGGCCTTTGGATCTTGATCTATATATAAATATGCACAACACTATGTGTGCAACCCAGGACCATGGTTAAGTAGGAATGAAGGCAGAAAGTTTCCTGACATTCTAAGACTTTCTCTGCTGGATACCTATCTAGTCCAGAATCCTGTTTCTCACAATGGTCAACTAGGTAGCTATGGGAAACCCACAAGGAAGACGCATACACAATAACCTTCTGCTACTTGTTTTCCCCAGCAACTGGTATTCAGAAGGAACATTTAACTATCGTGGTTAATAATCTAATAATCACTGGTAGCTTTGTCTACCATGAATCTGACTAATCCCATTCAGGCTAGTGGCACTGTCACAGGTGTGTATGTGTATACGTCTGGTTATGCTGGGATCCAAAATTGCTATGAGATCTGGGAGTTCCAATGCTGACAGAAAAAAAGAAGTCTGGAACTAGAAAAAGTGGTGAGGGATGCAAAGTTTTTTAAGGTAGGAGTTAGGGGAAATGATTCCTGGATGTGTATCAAACAAGAGATGGCAGTTAATGAGCTATTTCAAGGTTAGAACTGTTGGAGGAAAGAAAATACATTTCTTTTCCCTAAGCTTCTAGTTAATGCAGGTGTTTAAACTGCTTGAGGGCACTGCTTGTTTAGCATTACAGCCATCACTTGTGTATAAGCCTCTTTGTTTAAGTTAACTCCACTTTTAAAAGCTCAGTCATTTTGTTGTTCTCTCTCAACATGCTAAGATGTCTGCTCTCTCTTTCTCGCTCCCTCATCTCCACTCCACTCTTCTTGTAAAAAGTTCCTGCATGAATAATGCCTTTGAACTCCATAAACTGGAAGTGATTTTTTCCAGTCTAATTCACACAAGCTGCAAAATCTGCTAACAACAATGGTACTGGACACAAACAAGAAGGGACAGTTTTGTAGTTCTAACATATCTATGTCTCTTGCAGAATCCCCTATAACATTTGAGAAGGAAAATGGAGTTGCAGCATTTTCAGTCATTTACAACAGAGCTCACAGAGAAGTTTGATAAAGCTTTTAAACCTCTGGAGAAGAATATAACAGCATTAACTTCCACAGTAGATGAAATAGCTAAAACTGGTAAGTAAGCCATTAATATGGGAGTTAAACATGAAGATCAATTTTTAAAATGTGTAAATGCTCAGGAAGCCCTTCATCTTAAACTGGAACTCCAGGGGAATATATAATAAAAGATTAACCTGCAGGTGAGGGGCATGATAGATAGAGACTTTGAGAAAATGTACCTATCCTCAAAATCTATCACAAATAAATTTGTAGTGGGTTCAAGTAATTCTGTTGAGAAGACCATTGTGAAAAACCAAAATTTGTTTGCTCCCTTCAGTTGAACTGAAGTTTGCACAGTTTGCATAGGGCCCAGTTTACACTGCAGTTTATAGATCTGATGTGCTGCAGCAGTGAAAGAGCTCTGAATGGGCTTGCTGCGAATCCATTACAGATTAAAATACTTTGCATACTAGCATCAGCAACACCTCAGCTTGCAGGTTTTTGCTTGTGGACTGTCACATCTCCTAAATTGCTTATATTCTTTGGCCTTCCTTCTTTATAGGTAAAACTAACCTAGAAACAGCCTCTAGGTAGAAAATGCAGGGGCAGGAATCCTTAGTGGGAAATGGGTTAAACATCCTTACTGCTGCCTGACAATATTAGCACTGCAAGACAAACACAGAGTTGGGAACCCTTACGTTTGTCTCATAATCTGTAGTTCTGTCCTCACCTCTGCAAGTCTAATGCAGCAGATGTGAGACATCACCAGGCACTGCACACATGTTTTCATGCATATTTTTGAATACCACAGCAGCTAGAAACTGAGATCACTATAAGCTCACAGTCATTTTGTGGCTTTTTGCACTTCTGCAGAATCTCCCCAGGTTCAAGCCTGCATTATACGAATGCATGTAAGAACCAGTGGATCAGTTTGACTAGCACTGGTGGTATCTGAGTTCAAGTGTGCCCTCAACTATGAAGCTCACTGGCTGATCCAGTGACAGGCACAATCTCTCATCCTAAACACTTGCCACGGAAGACTTAAAGAACATGCCAGTCAGCAAACGAGACAAGAACTTTATTATCTCAGAGTCCCCAACAAGAACAGGACAGACACAGGAAATTCCTGATTCTATCCAGACACAACTAAGTCTAGCTCCATCTGGTGACTTAAACTTATAACAATAATATCTATACACCACATAGAAGAGTTGTTAGGAGGATAAAATAGCTGACCGTGCAGCATAGGCTGCCCTGGGCTCATTGCAGGAAGGGTGGGATAAAAATGTAATAAATAAATAAGCAGTGCATTGTTTGCTACAAAACAGCTTTAAAAAATATTATGATTGAAGTATACTCTTTACTTGGCACTGGTAGTCCCCTTTAAGTGATAATGTCAGCCACATTTCCTCCCTCGAACAGAGGTTGCTTTTAAACAATGGGATGAACAATTTTTATAAAACTCTCCGGGGATGTTTTGGAAGCCAGGCCTGCATGAGATCATGTAATGAGAGCGGGATTTGGTGGTGCTTTAATTCAGTAGATGATCACATTCATTTAAGCACTAATCATTTTAACAGGCAAATGCAAAGACTTTCCAGGTTCATAGCCAAAAGCCATCTCGTAAGAGTTCCCAGGTGAGTTTTGAAGAGAAAATAGTAGCTGATTAGATGTTCAACTGATATTGCCGAAAAGAGAGAGAGAGAGTAACAAAGCAAGTGCAAGGCAAGCAAATAGGATCTAAACGCTGTTGTAATGCTTTTCTGCTTTGAGGGCTCATTGTTTACTTTATGTGTTTCTAGACTTTGAACTCCTTGGAGAAAAGACTGCATAGATTTTAACACTTATATATAACATAACAAAGTGGGAATTGAGCTCCTGTTTTAGGTCTTCCTGTGGCATTTCATGTGTTTTAGGTCTCTGTGGCACTGATGTGAGACTCAGCATTGTCAGGCAGACAACAGCCTACAATCACTTTTAGAGCATTTCCTTGCATTCTAAAGAACATGTGTTGGGTTTAATTCTTTGTGACATCAAGGGTGGGAGGGACAATGGACTGCAAACTTTGAACTCTCCCAAAGTGCGGAAAGGGGAAGGATGACGAGCCAGAAATAACAAGGCTGAAAAATACATTAGAAGCAGGAACGAAGAAAAACTCAACTTAATTTGTCTTTCCATTCAGGAGTACCACAAAAGCAAGCTCAGCGGAGAAGTTCGTGCCAGTGGTTATGTAAAAAGTAAAAAGTAAAAAAATAAAACAGACAGAAGCTGGTGATTTTGCCCAGAGGCTGGTAACCTGCTTTGCCTGGATGCCAAATAAACAGGTGCAGTTAAATTTTAAGAATACTTCCTGGCCACAAGTCCTGATGAAATCTTTGGGATATTGGAGGGTGTCATTTAAAGGTAGTTGCCTACACCTGTACCCAGCTGATTTAATGCATATAAGATCTCAAAGCAGGTATGGTGGAAACACCCTTTGGGGAATGGAATACACTTTCTGGCTACCCCTCCTCAGTACGTCTCACTTTCAGTTAACATTCAAGACCCAGAATGTAGCTGAAAGTGCACTATAACTCTTCCTTATTCCCATGATGCCCATCCTACTGTCATTTACATGCAAGCCACTTTCACATGTTTACCTCAGAATCACATTGACCCACCTGTAGAAAACAGATGGCGGAGACCATGCATTTATGGGCATGGAGTATTTGTTCATTCACTGCATTGTTGCCTCCCAAATCTTTGACACCTGCAATGCAAGGACAGGGCAGCCATGTCAAAAGAAGGAAGCTCTGTTAACTCTTAACAGCTGCATATTCTGGAGTGGGAGCCAAACTGGTCTCTTTGCTCATGATAACTCCAAGGGAGGCCAGATTTAAACCTCACCAACAACAACTTCTTCCTCTTCTTCTTCTTCTTCTTCTTCTTCTTCTTCTTCTTCTTCTTCTTCTTCTTCTTCTTCTTCTTCTAATTATATACCACCCTATATCCAGAGGTCTCAGGGCAGTTCACAGAAAAGATCAGCATAAAAAGCATAAAAAGTTCTCGAGGAGGAAGCCCACCAAGAAGGGTCTCAGAAGATGATCTCAGGGTAAAGTTGAACTGAGAAATTTGGTTCTCGGGGGGGGGGGGGTTGAGGAATGAGCATTCTGCTTCTAACCACTGATACCTGAGGGGCTATCAGTATTTGGGTGAGGGGCAGCTGTGCTCCTGTTTTCCTTCCTCAGGCCCCTCTAGACTGACTGTGGGCCTTTTTCTTCAGGTGTATTCCTCAACATGTCAGTGATGCGCTCATAGTTCATTAGTCTGGACTGTCCATACATCTTCTCACTTTATTAGCTCTTCTGCCGTACTTCCCCAATGCAGAACCCAACAAAAATAAATCGAAGCCACACAATAACCCTTCCTACACCCACCAGTTCTGCCCTGCCAATCTCACTCACCCTAGCTAATACTCCCAGGCTTTACCTGGGAGCCCAGTTCTGGCAGGTGAGCAGGTGAAACAGAGCCAGGAAAGGGAGAATCGGCTAGCAGAGGAAGGGTTAAGTGCCTCTACCCACCCATGCCTGACATAATGTTCATTTAAACATAATAAATACACAATCTGTTATGTCCCATTGAGTTGCAAGTCCAGTGCAAGGCTAGTACATAACAGATTGCACACAGTTCTGGCAGGGGGAGAGGAGTAAGACTAGCGGGAAGTGTGGATCGACTGGAGCATTTTCAAGCCTCTCAAAAGGAAGAACCCCAGCGAGTACATTAGCAAACAGCCTTGGCTGGTTCTCTCCCTGTTTCATCACATACTGGCTTTAATTGTTTCTTGAACCTTTTTTTTTTTTTTAAGAAGGTGTTGACAAGATTTTGTTTTCCCCTCAGAAATAAAGCCTCCAACCTTTACCAATTTTCCACATCCTCTGGAAACTCTCCCTGCACAAGTTCTTTAAAAGGTAAAATGCTCCTAGTTGACTGTAAGTTTTGTTGAAAAGAGAGGCGCTTAGTTCCTCCATTAAGCAAATATTTCCAAAAATGCTTGCAAAACAAAGAAAGCATGGAATCTGGCAGGAAAACAAAGTGTTTCGGAATCCTGGGCATTTATCTACATTGCAGATTTAAATATGCTTATAACACGTTCCTGCTTCCTGGGGAAATCCTTTGGAAATGCTGGTGTTCTGGGAAGAAGGTACCAAGCTACAATTCCTAGGATTCTTTTGGGGGAAGCCATACATACTTAAAAGAGTTAGGAACTTAAATGTGTATGTAGATTTGCCCAACTATTTCATTTGGTGGTGTTTTGGGTTTGTGTGTGTTTGCAGACTCAAAATACCTTTGAAATAATATTTGAAACGCAAAAGCTTAAAACAAAAACACCTCTTCCTGGCTCTGAGTGAGATAAAAAAATATTCTCAGAGGACTGCAATAAATATGTGAATGATTTGCAAAGCAATTGTAATCAACAGATTACGCTAGTAGGATTACAAGAAGTTTTGTAAGGAGGTGTATATGAAATATTGCAAGGAAGGTTGTGAAGAGTTATTAGTGAAGATAATTAAAAGTAACAGTGAAATTAAGAAATGTAAATTAAGCAAAAAAGATTGGAAAATTTTCAGATGTGATTGATGGAAGTCAAAAAAATTGTATAAGATATGAAATTGTGTTAAATGATTGTTGAAAACGATATGTTATATATATATATGAATGAGATAAAAAATATTAACACCATAAAAAATGACAGCTTTCTGTCAGTTCAACATGGAATCATAGAATCATAGACTTGCAGAGTTGGAAGGGACCCTGGGGACCATTTTGTCCGGCCCTCTGCAATGCAGGAATATGCAACTGTCCCATACAGGGATTGAACCTGCAACCTTGGCGTTATCAACACCACGTTCTAAGCAACTGAGCTATTCAGGGTATGTTAAAATTGGGGTTTAAAACCCAAAATTTCTTCAGGAACTGATCCAAGGCAGGTGATCCCCATGGCATCACAGGGTAGATTGGCCACAAATCAACTTAGCACAGTCTGCATAACCACTTCAAGATTCTACTACCTCATTTTTGTTGCATATATCAGCCCGAATGAGGTAAACAGTGGTGTCTCCAGTTGGGAATAATATCAAACCCCAACTGAATAGTGGGAAGGTGTGTTCTTCTCAGAGATATTTGAGAGTTGCTCATTGACTTGACAATAGTTTGACTTAACACAATCGTTTTTTAGGAAACGGAGTGAAACAATACCCAGAGATTAAAACAGAACACTTACTGCTGAGTGGGAGCTTTCAATATTTTTATTTTCCCACTTTAAAATTATTTTTAGTGGTCTAATCAGGAATCTCTTGTTATCTCTTGATCTGCCATGGAGATATTCTGGGTTTTAGATGAATATGGAATGCATATTCAAACTGCATTTGGTTTGAAAAGCTTTAATTAGTTTTCTACTTAATTCAATGAGTTGATTCAATTTATAGAGCAAACAAGGAATCCCGCCCCCCTCTCTTTGTAACAGGTTCTCAGAAATCAGTCTGCTTCCTGCTCAACAGGTCACTTTCATAAGCTATGGCAGATCTTTCGACCATCAACATTAGACACAGTATGAAGTTTAGAATTCGTACAGTTTAACCCTCTTTTTTTTCTTCTGTGCAGGAAGTCTGCACAGAAATGTGAATAACCAAAGTGAACAGACCCCATCAGGTTACCAGGTATTCGTCAACCATGCAGAGAGCAAAGGCAGGAGTTTATTGATGCTCTGGTGGCTGACTTGTCAAATGGCTGGTGATAATGATGCATTAATGGTTTGTGGGGGAATGCATCATAGGCTAGCGGTGCAATCCTAATCAGGACTACTCAGAAGTAAGTCCTATTGAATTTAGCTTTTGCCCTGGTAAATGGGATTAGGACTGCAGCCTTAGCTCCAAAGAAAGCCTTAGCTTGCTGAAAGGAGATAGAGAGAGGAAAGAATAAACTTCCCACATCCTGGAGTTCTAATGACTTTTGCCTCCATTCTACATGCTGCATACCCTCCAACTTTTTGTAACCAAGATCTGGAAAACTGCCCCCCCCATCACACCGCCACCTGCCTGCCATGTGAAATTAGGGCACCCTGGGATGAAGGCAGAGCCTGGGGTGCCTTAAAAAAAAGCACTACCATCCTGCTTAAAATGGCAGGTATGCATGCTCTTGCTATCAACACAGGACTTGGAGGCAGATGTCCAGGGCCCTGCACAGCAGAAGGAGCAAAAAGAGACCCTAAACACACCATAAAATGACAGCTCCCATAAGGCAAGTCCAAAGTCTAAAACTACCTAACTGCACCACTGGCTCTTTATTCCCTTGTGCCAGTCATCCCAGTGGGATCTAAAGAAATTCATCTCTAGCCCAGTGTTTCCCAAACTCGGGTCTCTGGCTGTTTTTGGACTACAGTTCCCATAATCCATTACCAACTGCTCCTGCTAGCTAAGGATGATGGGAGTTGTAGTCCCAAAACAGCTGGAGGCCCAGGTTTGGGAAATGCAGATCTAGCCATTGCACTGTAGCCATGTGACAGGAAGCTGGGCCAGTTGTGGCTTCCTGCTGCACATTTGTGTGTTTAGTGTATCCCTATCAAACATTACAACACTCATGCAGCTTCAGTTTTATTGATGGGGTCATTATCCCATCTTCCTCACCACACTGGCCTTCCAAGTGGCATACGAAACACAGTTAAAATCAATACATAATGCAAATGTAAGAGGGCAAGAAGAGTCTGCTGCAGCAGGCCAGGGGCCCATTCAGTATCCTGTTCTCACAGTGGCCAACCAGATGCCTGTAGGAAGCCTGCGAGAATAACATGGATGCAACAGCATTCCCCTCCTGCGGTTTCTAGTGACTGGCTTTCAGAGGCAAACTGTCCCGAATAGTGGAAGTAGAACACAGCCATCAGCGTTAGTATCGGCTGCTGGCATTATGCTCCATGAATTTGTCTAATCCTCTCATGAAGCCATCCAAGTTGATGGCCATCGTTGCCTCTTGTGGGAGCAAACCAAGCATAGAACCATCTTTTATAAATAAAATAAAATACCACCAGCAACATATTTAAAAAAGCAGAGACAAACAGCAGTTAAAGCAGAAATTGTAATTGCAGCTGAAAGGTCTGGCAAACAAGGCCAACTTAACATGACACCTAACAGAGAGTAATGATGATTCCAAGTGAATATGCCTTGGGGAGGAGTCCCACAACTAGGGCGCCACCAAAGAAAAAGCACCCTAGCCGGTAGCCGATGTGTCAAGTGTTTTCCTCTTTAGCTGAGGTGTGAAAACAGCCTATCAGAATACTCCATATATAACAGGTTACTATTCAGGTAGGGATGATCTTGACTCAGAATAGGAAAGGTCAAGCAATATTGTAGGGTTTACTGCTTGGGGAAAATGTGTCTTGAAGTACCATTTATAACTAGCAAATTTCTACCTATAAGGTGTTGTGGGAATGTTGCAGCAATAATATAGGAAGGGATACCACATTAGCACATTTCTGTGTGCCTTATGCCTGGGGTTGGGAAACCTGTGGTTCACTAGATGTTGTTAGACTACAATGCGCATCATCCTGGACAGGCTGGTCAGGGCTGGTGGAAGTCGGAGTGAACATTTGGAGGGTGGCATGTTCTCCACCATTGCTTTATGTAGCAATAAAGGTAATGGTAAAGGGACCCCTGACCATTAGGTCCAGTCATGACCGACTCTGGGGTTGCGGCGCTCATCTCGCTTTATTGGCTGAGGGAGCTGGCGTACAGCTTCTGGGTCATGTGGCCAGCATGACTAAGCCGCTTCTGGTGAACCAGAGCAGCGCACGGAAATGCCGTTTACCTTCCCACCTATTTACCTACTTGCACTCTGACGGGCTTTCGAACTGCTAGACTGGCAGGAGCAGGGACCGAGCAATGGGAGCTCACCCCATCACGGGGATTTGAACCACCGACCTTCTGATCGGCAAGTCCTAGGTTCTGTGGTTTAACCCACAGCGCTACCCACGTCCCCTATGCAGCAATATCACACCCCAATAGTAGTTGTTTGGCGATAAGTTGTTGATTTGAGACACATTCATCTGCCAGATTCAATGTTTTGTTTGCTTTGTTTGTTGTAATGAGTGAAAATATCGTACAGCTTTTTATACAGACCTCCTAAAAGCAGACTCTTAAGAGTGGGCACAATTCAGAAAAATTAGGCTCCCTTCAGATGCACTGATTTCCATGGGAGAAAATTAAGTATGTGTTCAGCTCAGCTATCCTAAGGAAATCAAAGGGACTAAACTATGCTTAGCTTGTCTGGATTCTACTCATAATTTTTTCCCACATGGAATTTTATCTTCTTTTTAAAGAAGATGTTATTTATTTACATATGTTCTTATTTATTTTGTCTCGGCAATGCCCTGGAGTCTCTGGTATGAATTTTGCTCAACGGACTAAACCCACGACTTCTTTGTCTATTGCGCTTTGTGTCTGGTTCCACTTCAGAAAGCACAGTAAAGAAGGAAAGTTTTTGGCAACCAGTCCATACCCTCAGTCATAGCGCTGGCTTTCTATCAGGCTACACAAAGCAAAGCCCAGAAACATAATTGCTACGGTTGTATAACTGACAGTGCGGGTGGCAGGTGTCTGCCAAAAATATGGTGCCAACATAATGGCTTGGGGGCAGCTGAAAGTAAATTGGGAGAGAAATAGTTGCATTAGCAATAATTTTGTTTTTGGAATGCAACTGAAAATCTCTGTTCTACTCTCGCCACAGAGGATGTGCCTCTTTGTACCAGAGCAGCGGAAGATAAATCATAAATGCATATTAGCATTCGAAATGTGCAGTTGGAGAATGACTGTAAATTATACAGGAAAGGCAAAAATGATGGTGCGCACCATTTAAAGGCACCCCAATCATGCTCGGCATATCCACATTACTCATCAGAAAAGATCTTAAAAGGCTAGTAATGAGAGGAAACAAGATCAAATGAGTAGGCTCCTAATAATGCGGTGAGACACATGGCACCCAATACACTTTTATCTTACAAATGTAAGGTCAGGGCTTAAAAGGACAAAAGACTTATCAAAGTGAATACTATAGAGAATCGTTTTCCTTCCAACTTTCCCCCTCCCCTGCTTCTGTTGTGAAGGTTAGTGCTCTGCCTGTTTAATAATGCAGATTTAAAAGGGGAGAATGATTAAATAAAAGGCTTCAGAAAGTAGCATTCTGTCAGATTTTTGGATGGAATAATTGTTTTGCTGGCTTTCACTTATCCAAATCAAGACTAAAAGAACATTTAGGGATGGTGATTTCTTTTGGAAATTCATTTATTTCCCCTGATAACTTGCAGATCACCATTGGTATGGTGTCTAATTCTTTCTCAAAAGATATTGATGTGTCTTCTACATGGGTTGTTATATGTGCATCTAGAAATTTTAATAAAAATGCAATTTTCAAAAAAGAAGGGGAAACAAAGAACATGGAGCTGTTTCTTCCAAAAAGGAAGAAAAGATGGGCAATGGTAGTAGCTGTTGATTTATTCATTTTGGAGGAATCCAGGCTTCGTTTTTTCCCCATTACAGGTGCAGCACACCCAGAACAATATTCAGCACCATAACCTTCAGCACTTTAGAGCAGACTTTGTCAGCCTGGTGCCCTCCAGATGTTTTCAGCTACAACTAGCTGGCTATGGTTGATGGGAGTTGTAGTCCAAAACATCTGGAGGGCACCAGGTTAGCAAAGACTGCTATAGAGGATTCCATAAACATTATCTCTGTATTAGTGTGTCATTTTTGCAGCAGTATGGAAGAGGAATCTCAGCAATTCTTCCAACAGTTCAGCAAGCCTGGGTGAATATTATTACTTCTTCATCTTGCAGAGGCACAGAGATAGTAGCTTAACTAGGGTAATCTGTCATAAGCAAGCTTGAACACCAGAATTTCACCATTTTTAATCTTAGCAACTTTGCTCCTGTACTTGTAGCCTCTTATACTTGGGAGTTTGTAGTGCCTGCTGCTGACTTTCCATTCATCTCACTCCCCCTTCCCTGCTTATCCTTTTTACAGAACTTCATTGTTTACACAATGGTACCTTGGTTCTCGAACAGCTTGGCTCCTGAACAAATTGGCTTCCAAATGCCGCAAACCCAGAAGTAAGTGTTCGGGTTTGCAAACATTTTTTGGAAGCCAAACATTTGACGCGGCTCCCATGGCTTCCGATTGAGTGCAGGAAGCTCCTGCAGCCAATCAGAAGCCGCACCTTGGTTTTCAAACAGTTTCTGGCAGTGCTTTTTTTTCTTAAAAAATATTTAGGGGTACTCTCATTTCGACTCAAGAAAGTCACCATTTTATAGTTCAAATCAGGAAAAATAAATACAGTAAATGGACAAAAGTACAAAGATTCACAAAATGTTTAGGGGTATGCGTACCTCTGCGTCCCCCAAGAGGACATTTTGGTACCATGCGAAGGCCCTTAAAAAATAATACTTCTCAGATGCAATTTTAATCTTGCTGTTTTATGCTACTTTGTGGTCTTGTGGCCTTTTAGTTATTACACAGTGCTTGTATTTACATTTTTATTGTTTTGTTATTTCTTATAAACCCTTCTGGGAATCTGATATTAAAAACTACCCAATAGAAACAGATAAATATTGGTTTTGCCCCCACAACAACCTTGCATGGTTGGTTACTATTGTTCCCATTGTACAGATCGCAAACATAGTGTGGGAAAGAGAGATTTGCCAAAAGCCACTTCACAAAATTCAGGCTGTAGAAAAAGTAACGGTCAAAATGGTAATCTTGGGATAATTTCTCTGCCTTTAGAAAGACATTCAAGCTGAAAAATGGCAGCTGGGGAAAAGATCTAACATCTGGAGCAGGGAAAATATTTGATCAGCTTTGCTGTTTTTTAGGTATATGTAATCACATTTTGTAAAGAGCAGGTTTTTAAATTGTCTCACATTGGCATTCTTACTGAGAGTAACAGAGCACATCCAGCATTTAATGCCTCATTTGAAAGAAAAAGAAGAGAATGTGGTTTGGGGAGTAGTAAAAAAAAGAAAGAAAGAAAGAAAGGCATGAGAAATGTAGAACAGTTTTCTTTTACATCATGTGATGCCGTGAGATTCATAGAAGCAGCTGGCACTCACAAGCTGCAGTTATAGCAATGACCAAACTGTGTCACACTTTCTTATACTTTTGAGTATAAAATGTATCTGCCAGAATATGAGGATTTAAAAATAACTGTAACACATACATGTGCATGCGTACACACACACACACATACATACATCTCACAACTTATAAATCTTCTTGCTTTGCTTATGGCAGTGGAGCTGAATTTGGTGTGCTTCCAAGTGATCTCCAAGATCACCATAGAAACATAGGAAGCTGCCTTATAATGGGTGTCTCATTAGATGAAGAACATTGATCCACCTTATTCTACATCCTCTATATCAGAGATATAAAAAGTTGTGCCCTCCAGATATTGTTGGATTCCAAGTCCCATCAGCCCCAGTCAGCATGGCCTCTACTCAAGCATGAAGGAAATTGGAGTCCAACAACATCAGCCAGCACTGCTCTACACTGGCTGGCTCTCCAAGGATCAAGCCCTGCCTGGGAATGCTGGTGATCGAACCCATTTAAAGCATGTCCTCTAATGCTGTGAGTTACAGATCTTCCCTGTATTATTTGACAATGTAAATCACAGGGGAGAGCACTAAAGAACCAGTCATTACTGTGAAGTTTCTTACATATGCTGAAGAGGCAACCCACGTTTTATTCCTACATTTAAAATAGCATCTTCAGCAGTGCAAGTGATTGTGACAAAAAAACCCCCCAAACATCTTCAAAATCAATCCCTATATGAATAGTGTTTCCTTGTGCATAAACGCATTGGGTATCAGCTACAGAGGACAAATGCAATAGCTAAGTTTTAATTCAGAAGCCTTTTTAGAAACCTTCTGTGTTGTAAATTAAGAAGTTACGATGGCGTGCAATGAAGACAAGCAATTCGTATAGAGCAATGCTCCTCAGTGCAATTTTAAGACCTACTTGTTTAATTCATTGTGACCATGGCTCAGCAGGCTGGTGCATTAACAATCCAGACACACTGCCTCTGCTCCTGCAGTTTACGCCATTTGGAAATGCTCCTTTGGAAATCAGACTGAATTAATTGTGGATGGCTAACTATACCTTCAGAAGACTCAGTTCATTGCATCGTGGAGATTCTAGCCAGAGTGAGGCAAATGGAATTGGATCCTTTCTGCGAGGTTTAGCCAGATCCTGATATCCTAGTTTTGAGGCAAAGGTCCAAGGATGTGAACACACTTGGCCCACAGACAGGGAGCATGTAATAAAATATTATCATCTCGAAGGAGGGCGTCTGGAATGAGAAAGTGCAAACAGGTGCTGGCTCAGCAGGAATGGAAACACCGAGAGCATCGGAGGGCCTCATAAAAGCCACACACTCCAGAGCTCTTAATCAGTGTCCATGGTTCAGTTTATAAATGTTCTCAACACTGAAATCACCTTTGTGTCAGTTTGATGGGGGGTGCATATGGCTCGAACCGATTGTTGCAGCTTGAGCCTGCAACAACACCCCTCCCTATATTCCGTCTCCGGATTCCAACTATACCAAGGGCAGTTTGAGAAACAAAACCCTTTAGTCTAGCATAGCAGAGGCCCCTGTTCTCATATGGCTCTTCAGTGAAGAAAGAAGTTATTATTGACACATGTAAGTGATTTAAGAAGATACTGTCTATTCTGATAGAGAAGGACTTAGTTGCCTAGTGACTCGGGAAATGTCAGATTCTTCTGAAAGGTTAGTCTGTAGGCTTTAGAAGCACGTTAAAACTCATTTTGCAGGGTGAATGCTGAAGAGGACCCAGGTAAAAGAAAGGGTGATAGAATACTTGAAAGGAAAAGTAAATGTTCTGCATGGATATGATTTGGAGAACCAGTGGTATGCTTGGAAGCAATATATGATTTCATTTATTTTCAGGGGAAAGGGGTTACAGCACCTGCCTGTGACTTAGCCAAACAAGTAATTGGGCTACTAAAAATCAGAACCACTGATAAGCCTTACATATTCTATTTATTATTATTTATTAAACCTCCACAGTCTAGTTTAAACCTTGGAAGTGACTGGGGATCCTTTTAATTATATTGAGTTGAACAATAACAGGAAATGCTTGCAGTAGTCTGTGGACCAAAGAACTGAAGTCCAGAAGCCACCTCAAGTGGCAGAAATGGTTTCCTTTGATATTTGCACTTCTCCAACCCCACAAAGTATGTACAAGGGGAAAGGCCACACAAAAAATGTGTATATGACTGAGAACAGCATACAAAAATGCATTACACAAAAGAAAACCATTTGCCAAAAATCTGCATATTCAAATATCAGAAGAATACAAATGCCGGGTTCCGGGTCATGTGATTGAGCTGAATGGGCTTAGGATCCAGATAAGTCCCCACCCCTTCATCCCATCTGGCCCTCAGAATGAAAAGACTTTCACTGGCCTCAGCTCAGCCAACTGGGATGGCCCCAACTGAGCTGGGGTGAGAACATTATGCCAGCATATATTTGGTAGAGCCAGAGTTGGGGACGTAATGCTGGCTGAGTCCAGCTGAGCTGTAAAAAAGCTGGCTGAGCCTAAGATCCACTTCATCCCAAGCTGCTGGTGGATCCTTCCATAGCCTTGTCCCCTTAGCTGGATACAACACAATGTCTGAATAGCTTTTGAGAAGCTACTGAGAAGCAAAATGAACCAGGTACATATCCCTGAAAATTCTACTGGTCTTTGTAGGGTACATTTGGATGTGATTTATATATATATATATAGAAGTGTGCTTGAATTGACTGAGTTGATTATTCTTAGTCAAGACATCCATCTCTGAAATTAAAGGTCATGGAAAGAAATGCAGTGGGAATTTCAATCAAAAAATATTCAGTAAAATAAGATTTTAAAGCTCTCCAAATATTCAGCGAGGGGAGTATTGTGAGAAAATTATGTTTCCAATTATGCACAAGGTACATGGGTGGGGGGAGAGAGAAGAAGGCATGATTAAAATATGCACGTTGTGAGATTGGAGGTATTTGAAGAATGTGTGCCATCATTACCTTTAAATGGGTGAGATGTGGCTTCAAATTAGGTTCATAAACAGGTATAAGAAACTGAATGATTTTGTACCTCCATAAAGGCTGTGAGGAGTCACTTGAGATCAAACACCATTATTAACCCAAGTATTTTCTGTGCATACTTTTGTCTCATGCTGAAAACTGGAGACAATGTTGGAAACACTGTTATTATTAATCATTTCTGCACAATCTCAGAAGTTTCTGTTGCAAATCCAGGTGTACACATCAAGCTGTTTCATGGCCATCACTTGGCTTCTTTATTACTTTTCATCCAGTGAGTAGCAGTCGAGTGTGTGAACTGCCTCCGTTTCCCGTGCTGGAGATGATATGGGAAATCTGTCCCCCCTGAGAGTTTGGTGGGTGATGTCCTAGTCACCCATGCACAGCACCACTTGAGGTTGCGGAAATCAGGTTCTGAACATGCACATGTGAATCAGCTCTTCCTCTGTACACAAATATTGCTAAATCAAGTTTTCAAAAAGCTTCCCAAATATGCCACAGGACAGGTTTAGGGGGAATATATGCCATCTACTCTACAACCGAATTGCCAATCCAGAGCTGAGCAGAGATTTCTCAGAAGATATTTGTCTGAGAACCTTACTGAGATTTTTCTTTTCCTCACTATGTCCCACCACCCCTGAAAAAGAAGTCCATTTCACAGAAGTGCATTGCAGAATTCAGAGAAATGCAGATTTTGAAGGATGTTTCAGTTCACATAATATTCAGGAAGTATGGATTAGAAAGGTTCACCCCATCCCTGCTCAGCACCTGCAACCCTAAACACATTTACTAATTTATAGAGTAATTTCCATTGAACACACTGGGACTTACTCTGAAGTAAGCATGCACAGGATCACACTGACAATATGATAAATGTAATTATAACAGCTCTCGCCTACAATTATATAGGAAAAATACTTACACCAATGCCGTTGTATTAAACCGAGCCATTGGCTGGCTGCCTTTGAATGCATTTGAAGAGTTGCTTTCCAGCTGAATAAGTTTTATCTTTTTATGTGGAAATTAAAATCCCCACTTGCATACACAAAATTCCTACTGGAAGCGAAGTCTAAGTAGCCCAACTCACAACCGAGCCGAGTTCAGATATGAAAAGCAACTCCTAAGCATTTCAGTGGGAGCATAAGAATACTTTGTATTTTAATTATCCTCTTAGTACTGCTTCAGTCAAGAGTTTTTCTGTCCCCATGGCCATTGGTAATCCAAGCCTGTTCCTGGAGAGTAAGCAACATTTCTTTCCCAATGTTTTTCCCCCTCGTCTCCAATGGCACTGAAATTTAGACAATAACATGCAGCGCACATGATTAATGAAGCTGTGAACTGAGAAGAGGACAGCTGCTGGATCACAAAGAACTGCTTTGTGTGCATGTTGCTGCATGCGCGACAAACTCCACAAACTGATAATTTGTTAATTAGTTGAATCTCTCCCTGTGTAATGTTAATGTAACCTTCAAGTGAAAAAGTACTCACAATCAGGAAGATTTTTCACCACAGCAAAACATGCCCAACTCCACTATGCCCCAGGAGTGATTTCTTCTGTGCGCTTCTCATTCAAGAAGCTATTTCGTCTTCAAACTTTTAAAAATAGCATTGTTGTGTTTTGGTTTCCTTCAAAGGCCCTGTGTGCATCGTGGTTCAGAAGGTATAAGTAAAAAGAAGTCTCTCTCATAACAGAAGCAAATAGTTTGTCATGAAACTCTTGTTCTTCTTGCCATGGGAAGGATTATATCTGAACCTTCTTTCAACTAAAGTTTACTGGAGCCAAGAGCATATTGATATTTTGTGGAATCTAGCACATCTGTAAATATGAAGTCATGATGTCACTACGGAGTCCCGGTGGGTCAATTTTGGAGTCCTGGTACCAACTCCAGTACCAACTCCACTTCAGTGGAGAACCAAAGGCAGTTTATGTAAGAATCATACATTTGAATAGTGCACAAGGATTTCGATTCAATCATCTGTCAAAATGCAAAACTTTATCACGATTTGGAAATTGTGCACAAAATGTAGTCACTGAGAAAGTCACATTTGCAGAGTACATGGATGATTCCTCTCAGATATCAGATCTCCAACCATACACACACACACACACTCCCATGCAGATGGAAACATTCAGCCAGGTATCTTCCATTAAGCACACATGCAACACACATGCAATAATATGAAATTCTTATTCATAAAAACATTATCCTGAGCATATATTACATAGTGGAATATATATACATATATTATAAGATTTAGCAGAACAAATGTACATATTTGCACAGCCACCTTCCAAATCTGGAGATTCCATGTTGCAAGCAGTTTAATCAATGTTTAATACTGGTACAAATAAATATTTACCATATGGTGCCTATTGCACAGTCAAATTCACACACTTAAAATTACTCAGTGGAATTGGCCCTCCTTAGCTATATTTTCAATACTTTTTTTTCCTCCGGGGCAGCGACGACTACAGTGCACTGCTTGGAGGCCAGATCTGCTGCCTCCTCAGCAGCAGCCCCCCCCCCGTCTCTACAGAGGTCTCTTGGTGAATAGAAGGTGCTGCTGGTTTCCTCTCACCCGAGGGATAAAATATCATTGGCTTCCCTCTGGGGTCTCCTGGGGTCTGCAACCACTTGGTGTGATTCCGAGAAGGCTCCGCTTCCCCCCATGATGGTCTTTGATTCCCACTTTAAACATCCAGTAAAGTTGATTTGATTCTCCTGCCCCTGGTGTAGATCTTCACTCACCTCTTCTTCTGTAACAGGGAGGGCGCAGTCTGATTGGTCCTAGAACAATAGGATCCAAAAGGCAGCAGTCTGATTGGTCCTAGAACAATAGGATTCAGAATGCAGCAGTCTGATTGGTCCAAGAACAATGCAGCAGTATGATTGGTTGGCAGGAACCACCCAATCATGCTCCAGATAGAAGTGAATCCACAACCTGATTGGCTTACAGTAGAATTCTGGAATTAGCCAATCATGTGCAGCCCATTGTGTAATTAATGTATATAAAGCAGATACTTTGAGGGGACTTTCATTCATTCCTCCTCACCACTATGAGCTGAATAAAGAGCATGAAATCACTTTGCGACTCTGAGTCTATTTCATATATGGTAAAACCATTCCTATCAGCACAGAACAGTTAAGCTTCATCAAAAGAGGTGTGTCCCACAAAACAAAATGCCTTAACTGGGCAAAGGCCAGGGCAAAGACGACGTTGCCTCAGATAAAGCTTTTTTTTGGACCACCTGCCTTCACACTTCTAGAGAGTGGCAGAACTACTAAGAGAGCTCCCTGTGCTTAAAACGCACCCACACCAGGTTGGGAGTATGTCTGGCCACATGCATTCAGCCAACAACATATTGAAACAGTCCCATGGTTGACATGGAGGCCATGAAGTTCTGATGCAGTCCATAAGAAGCAGCTTTAGCATGGACCTTGAGGTTCTCCCAACACCATCATGAAGGGTCTCCCCAACACCCCATCTAAGATTATCTCCACCAGTTCAAACAGGGATCAGTGGGGTAGATGGTGCACTGATAGCATCTCCAGTACTATGAGCAATTCCTCAGACAAAGATATATTGTGCATTGGTCTCCAGATGAAGGAGATGGAATTTTTATGGATTATTGCAACAACAGCAACAGCAAAAACCCATGCTCCACCTATGGACCTGAAATGGTCTTGTACCAAGTATCCTGGCAGCTGGCAGTAGCAGATCTTGGAGTCTCAAGCGGCACCCTGTGTGATGCCAAAATTCAGCACCCCCTGCTTTTAATGCTCCGTTCTAAAGCATAGTTGCAGCATCCCCTGCAGTGCTCCTGAGCCAATCATGCTACCCTAAATCCGTCTGGCAGCTGGGTCAACATTAGGCCACCCAGCTCATCTGCCCAGGTCTTAGTTATGCACACCAGGTCGGCTCCTTCAACCACAATCATATTGTGCATGATAGCTGCTTTATTCTGGGCAGATGGTTAGTATCTTCTCACAGTCTTAAAAGTTTAGTCATACTGTTTTTTTAAATGCAGCTAAAATGCTATGTATGCATACAGGGAAGCGCAGCCTATTAAACACAGAGGGAGTTCTGTGAGTAGACATGGATAGGATTGCTTTGTGTGTTGTAAGCTCATATATTGTGTGCAAATTCACACCTTAAAATCAAGGTTAATCATATACATGCATACATGCATACATACTCACCCACCCCTCACAAGATGACACAACACAGAGATAACTGTAACTTGAGAGTGATGATGAAACTACAGTCCTATCTCTTCCCCTCAAATGCACTGCAGTAACCTGAACACTATGGGGTTAAATTTCAAGACTCTTATTATCATGGCCCAGGGCAAGATTCCACCTCTAGACTTTTCTCTGGTTTCTGCCTTGTGTATTTCAACAATAAACAGCCAATTGCTTAATCTGCAATAAAGTGAGAATGTGTTTTGTATTATATGAAAAGGTTTTTCTGTAAAATAATGCAGCAAAATGTAAGTGACTATATATATATATATTAACCATTTCTCACAGAATGGCAAATATGTAAATTTTTCCAAGTGTATAAGCGACACTTGGAGCAGAAACCTGAAATTTTAAGATCTGAAACCTATGAATAAAAAGACAACCTGTTTCGTGAAAGGCCATAATAATTTATTACTCGGGGTGAGCCTTTTTCACTTGATGCCAGCTGCCTCAGATAGCTAATACAAATGAGCAACTGAATATGCGATCAATGTGGGGAAACATCACTGTTTTATAAAGTCCCCAGTTGTTAGCTCACATTTGAAACAGTGAGTGCAGAGAATCTCTCCACATTTGGTTAATGCAGACAACTGACCAAAGCAGAGAAGAGTTTGCCATTTGAGCTCTGGGTAGGGCTGTAGCTGAGTGATAGGGCTGCTGCTTTGCATACAGAAGATCCCGGGTTCAATCCCTGGGATCTCCAAGTTGATTTGGTACAAGAAAGCTTCCTATGTGATGAGGATCTTGTGTGAAGAGAGAGTGAGCCTCTTCCCTCAACATCACATCTCTGCTGGCCTCACCACCATGCTCCTGCTCATGATGGCTGTGTCCTTCCTTCACGGCCTGAGGTCGCATGCCTTTGAATGCCAGTTGTTGAGAATCGCAAGTCAGGAGAGTTCTGTCATGCTTGTCGGGCCTGATCCAGAAGACCCCTTCGGATGTTGGAGGCATGTCTGCAAAGAAATCCACTAAACCCCAATGAAAGTGAAGCAAGGGGAGAGAATAAAGCAATGAACTTCTAAAATCTTCCCAACATGGTAACAAATTCTGGTTCAACACAATAACGCTTCATTAGATGATGAAGCACACTAACGCTTCATTAGATGATACGGCAACTGATATAAAGACAAAATGGAATTTGGACACCGTAAGTTCCAGTGTAAATGTGTTGGCTTTATGTGTCTGAAAAGCAGCCATATAGGACATGCACACAAAAAATGTGCCCTGAATCAAGGGCAGCAGTAACAGCTAAGATCAGTCTAGACCTCACACTGGCATGTGAATGTGAATGAGCAATGTCAGAAAGCTCCCTTTTCCCTATTTTCCCTTTATGAATATGCACCAAAATCTGTCCCTTTTATGTGTGAAAGCTTAGCCAAGCCCTAGCTGTGATTGTGAACAAAACAATTTATCAGATCCCTGCAGCTGTCATTCTTTAGTGACCCGAGAGAGACAGAATACTCCAGAGGGGCGAAGTTAGGCTGAGATATGGCTGATCGGATGAGTCAGCTCAGTGGGTGAGAGGGTATTTGAGATAGGACTGTATAACTCTCTGTGTAACAAGTGCATTTTAATATGAAACATCTAGAGGCCTGCTGACTGAATACAATGCAAGTTCAGTAGACTGTATGAATATTTCAGTGCACACACAATTTATATAAAATATACATTTTCTGTATACGAGGTGCATTTTCATCATATTTTTTAATTCTAATGCTAGGGTGTAAGCGTTTCAACGTGCCGGCTAAATATTTCATTGCATCATAAATATCCGATGTTTCTGTATATAATGGAGGACAGGTAACTAAATATTTGATTTTGTGCCAGCTGTAACAGCCTTGCACATGAAAAAGTGTTTTCATCATCATGACCCAATTACGAGCACACTGAAGTCCTCAACGATAATTCAAGGAACCAGTGAACCACAGATATATCACTATAATTGATGCCCTTGACAGTATTTGCATCAAAATGCCCCCCTCCCCCATTTTCCCTCCAGGTAATTTTATGACTCTTTAAAACCATTTCAGTCTAAATCTTTTATTGGAGCCTGGAGAGATTGGGACATTTTTGAGATGATTGGTCTGCTAGAGAATTGGTGGGTTGTCACAGAATGACCCATGAGCTGGGTTAAGAAAAGACCCATGAGCTGGGAAGGTCCACTTTATATCTCAGTTCACACATGCAACCACTGAATGAGATGGTGAGTCTGTGGTGCCTTTTAGCTCTGTAACACAGGGGTAACAATACTGACCTATTTTGCAAGAAAGAATTGCCCTCTTACTGTAGGTCAAGGATGGGATGAGAGTGCTTAAGGGGGAACTTCCAACTCTCTAAGAGTTGAGCCTTTCTTAGCAACTGTTTGTATGTCATTCATTAGAAATGCCTCTTCTACAAGACACAAGAACTACCCACCTTGGAAGAATGGCAGATGAAGGTGATAGACTATATGGGATTTGCAGAAATGACCGGCAGAATCCGAGACCAGGGGAGAGAGACAGCGGAAGAAGATTGGAAGAAATTTAAGGACTATCTTAAGAAACATTGCAAAATTAATGAATGTTAGAATGATGTTGGTTTAGAAATTAAGTGGTTTCTAGCTGTAATGATTTATAATTAAGAAAAGAAAAATTGAAAATCAATAGAAATTATGGGAGGGATTTGTTGAATTAAATAATTAGAAATTGGAATACAGAAAGGGGAGGTATGAGGTCGGGAAAGTAAGGTATAAGAAAATAAGGGATTGAAATTATACTTGTTGTGGTATGTGTTTTGTTTGTATTTTTGTTATTTTTTATTTTTATATAACTTTTTGGAAACTTCAATAAATATCTTAAAAAATGCCTCTTCTACACTTGGACTACCATTTCTCACTTACAATTTAGGGTGCTGTAATAGCTTTCAAGATGTGCAAACTGTATCCAAATTGTCACTTCAATTTTGTGGAGCTGAAATCACCCATCATTAAATTTCTAGGGAGGACAAGGTTCCATTCCCTTCTTGAAGGAATGGCAAACCTGCTGTGGCCCTGCTGATATATATTGTTGGACTCCAAGTCCCAGCAGCTCTAGCCAGAATGGCCTGTTATCAGGGATGATGGGAATTGTAGTGCAGCAACTTCAGGAGGACCACAGGTCCCCCATCCCTGCTTATCCCCCCCCCGACTTGCAGTTGCAGTCAGTGGGACAGGATGGTGGTGCTCACCTGAGAGGGGTGAGCTGGGAACAAGCTTTGTGCAGTGCGAATGCACTGGCAGGACCAATCTAGGACTCCCTTCAGTGTGTTTGAACTGGGCTGACCTTACCAAAGTCTTGCTCCTCCCACTCTACCTCCTAGTAAGCAGCAACAGTGCAGGCGATGGGAGATCCAGTGAGTGCTGCTGCCTAACCCCACCAAACACCTACGGGTGGTTTGCTCTGTCCTGCCCTCCACGCTTTCTGCATTTTGGCTGACCTGGGAAGATTTCAAAAATTAATTCTGGAACTCAAGCAGAATATAGTGGCACAGGTGACATAAAGGAACTGAATATTCCGGCAAATGTGACTGTGTGGTATTCTGTACACAATTTTTCAAAGGGGAGCAAAATGGAAATACAGAGAAGGTCTCATTCTATAAGCACCGGCTCCCCTTTGGAAGATAATTTAATTGGGAATGCTGAAATTGTGGGAGAAATTCACTGGAGCCAAATAGTGGAAGCAAGTGTCCCTATTTTCGAGGGACATCCCTGATTTAGACAAGCTATCTCAGTTTCTGATTTGATCCCAGAATGTCCCAATTTTCCTTAGTATGTCCCTATTTTCACTGGATAAATGTTGGAGGGTATGGAGTTATTTGACCCTCGAACCATCTGAAGGCAATCCTGGATAGGAAACTTTTTTAAAATGTTCAATGTTTTATTATGCTTTTTTGCAGATAAAATCGCTCAGATTCAGAAGGAGGTAGACTCCACCGTGGGAGCAGGGCCAGGGCGGGAGAGTGCTAGAGTTCTGTCTGGTCCTGTTACATGGGATCAATTCCAATCTGTTACCTCCGAGGATGTGGACAGGCTGCTTGGACGAGTGAAACCGACCACCATCAGGGGGTTTGGACTGGGTGTTCATCAGTATGCAGATGACACCCAGCTCTACCTCTCCTTTAAATCAGAACCAGTGAAGGCGGTGAAGGTCCTGTGTGAGTGCCTGGAGGCGGTTGGAGGTTGGATGGCGGCTAACAGATTGAGGTTGAATCCTGACAAGACAGAAGTACTGTTTTTGGGGGACAGGAGGCGGGCAGGTGTGGAGGATTCCCTGGTCCTGAATGGGGTAACTGTGCCCCTGAAGGACCAGGTGCGCAGCCTGGGAGTCATTTTGGACTCACAGCTGTCCATGGAGGCGCAGATTAACTCTGTGTCCAGGGCAGCTGTCTACCAGCTCCACCTGGTACGCAGGCTTAGACCCTACCTCCCCGCAGACTGTCTCGCCAGAGTGGTGCATGCTCTAGTTATCTCCCGCTTGGACTACTGCAATGCACTCTACGTGGGGCTACCTTTGAAGGTGACCCGGAAACTGCAATTAATCCAGAATGCGGCAGCTAGACTGGTAACTGGGAGTGGCCGCCGGGACCACATAACACCGGTTCTGAGAGATCTGCATTGGCTCCCAGTACGTTTCCGAGCACAATTCAAAGTGTTGGTGCTGACCTTTAAAGCCCTAAACGGCCTCGGTCCTGTATACCTGAAGGAGCGTCTCCACCCCCATCGTTCAGCCCGGACACTGAGATCCAGCGCCGAGGGCCTTCTGGCGGTTCCCTCATTGCGAGAAGTGAGGTTACAGGGAACCAGACAGAGGGCCTTCTCGGTAGTGGCGCCCGCCCTGTGGAACGCCCTCCCATCAGATGTCAAAGAGATAAAGAATTACCTGACGTTCAGAAGACATCTTAAGGCAGCCCTGTTTAGGGATGTTTTTAATATGTAATGCTGTATTGTTTTTAATACTGATTGGGAGCCGCCCAGAGTGGCTGGGGAAACTCAGCCAGATGGGCGGGGTATAAATAATAAATTATTATTATTATTATTATTATTATTATTATTATTATTATTATTATTATTATTATTATATATGTTGGAAGCTGCCCAGAGTGGCTGGGGCAACCCAGTAAATGAGTGGGGTAGAAATAGTAAAATAATCATTAGGGAATGTGATGTCCCTATTTTCATCAGAGAAATGTTAGAGGGTATGCTAGCCACTGACAGGCCCAGTACTCTTACAGCCAACCCTAACTCAAATATTTCTGTCAAAGTGTTTCCAAAAATTGTCCTCATCATTACTGCCATTAAAAAGAAAAAGAAAAGCTTCAACGGCAGTACCACAACAAGCCAAACTGAGGCAATTTCCGTCCTCTTAGAAAACGCCCTGAGCCTGCCTTTCACTCAGCCTCCCCTCAGCAAAATGGGAACAGCTGGGTGCTTCCAAAAACAAAATGGTATATGAACTATCATCTGTGGGGTATTTATATTTGAAAAAGGCATCAATTTCCTTTCAGAGCAATGTGGTGTTAAGCACAAACCTTTTTTGTTGTTTTGCTGTTGTTTCCTCATTTTCACTCCATGTTCAATTTGTCCTCTCTGTGCAGGGACCTTCCAATTTCCAGCATGTTAACACCCAACGTTTATTTATTTTTCGCTTTTCCTTCAGCAAAATGAAAAAGAGAGAAGAAGCAGAAGCTGGGGGTTTGCTAAGAGAGGGGGCATCCAGAAGACATATGTATGAGGACATGCAAAGAACAGAGCCAGAGGCTGTTCTTTATTATTCAAATGCCTCAGTGGCAAGCAGCAGAAACAGCAAGTGGGGTAGTTCATCTTCAGTCATGTAGGTGGAGGGGAAAAAGGGGGGGTAGCTGGCCTATTCACAGAGCACGGGGAAAGGATTACAGCTCTGCACATCCAACCTACCACTTTGAATGATGCTAATGTTTAAATCATGCTTTACAGCAAGCTTGTTGAAAAGCCTTCGCATCGCCCTATAGTTTTCTCGCCATGCCTCAGACACATGCAGCGCCGCCCGAAGATTAAGTCTAATGCAAAATAATCAGTCCCGTGGCATGGTGAGCATCAAGGAGATTTAGTTACCTCTGTCAGGGAGGGAAATAGAGGCCTGTGGGCCAGGGATATCACACAGATGGGACTGTCTGAAAATCGGCTGCTGCATCGCTTCCACTCTCCCGACCACCACCACCACTTCTGCAGCCATTTAAGAACAGATGAAGTGATTCCAGCATGAGGCCTGCTGGGGTGTAATGGGTCGGCTGCCTGTGATTTACCTCTTGCAGTTCATAGCTTAGAGAGCAGATGACAATTCTGGAAATGAGTTATTATTGATTTTATGTCTCTTGTGTGATAGGATTTTGGTCAAGCCCATTTTTGTGTTTTTGCTTTTTAAGGCAACTTTTTAATATCCCAGGCTCAATTTGCTGGCTGTTCTCCTGATGTCATCCATTTCTGGCTTCAAAAGCATCCTAGTCCTGAAGGGATGCTTTAATCTGAACCAGGGTTCAAATCCCAGCCCAGTGTTGTTATTTTGTTTTTTTAGTGCCAGGACTCAGGTGCAAGTCAGTTGAAATAGCCAACAGAGAGTTTTGAGTATGTAGCCAATGAAGGGAGGTCTAATTCTATGTCCTCACTATACGCTGTACATTTAAAGCAGTATCATACCATTTTATAAACAGTCATGGCTTCCATCAAAGAATCTTGAGAACTGTAATTTCTTAAGGGTGCTGAGACTTGTTTGGAGACCCCCTATTCCCCTCAGAGAGCTCTGTCTCAGAATGGTTTATCAGCCAATCCCTTTTGCCAGGGAACTCTGGGAATTATAGCTCTCTGTGGCAAATGGTGGTCTCCTGATACCTTCATGAGCCAGCACTTTCTAATTTTCAGAGGCAGCTCATCCTCCATCTCTGCCTTTGAGTTCTGGCCTTGCCAAGGAGAGGGCAAGGATTCCCAGGGAGGGAAGCCTCAGGTTCAGCTTCAGATCTCTCCAACTTTTCATCTGTCATGTTCTATTACTACATTTACCATTTGTAGTAGATCCAAAACAAGCATCAAACCAAAATGCTTGACAATATTTACGGTCATTTATTACAGCAACCCTGGGAGGTAAGACATCATATTTATTCTTTCATAAAACAATTCCATCTGCTCTACAGGTCTTTATCCTCTATTGGGGCCTGGTTTCTTGCAGTTGTAGAGTGAGAGGAGAATAAAGTAACTGCAAGTTACTGATGGACAAAGAAGCCAGGTCTTTCCAGTGCTGAGCAGTGAGGTGAGTGGCAAAAGTGAGAAAGGCCTGGTTGGAGGTCTCTATGGGTGCCTGCAGCAGCTGTCAGGACCAACAGTCATCCAGGTGTTACTGAGCTCGTGGAGACTCATTCACTGGTTCCTGTGTAAAGTAGCCCCACAGAAACCAGCAATGTACAGTTCATTTATGACTGCATTTATACCCCACCTTTTTCTCCAAAGAGCTTAAAGTGGTGTACATGCTTCTCCACATTCTCATTTAAATCCCACAGCAGCTGAGAGGCAGTATCTGGCCCAAGGTCACCCAGTGAGCCTCATGGTTGAGTAGGGGTTTGAACCCTGGTCTTTCAGATCCTCATCCGACACACTACCCACTGATGCACATGACCTAATTTTATTAGAAGGTCAGCTGCTTCCATAAAACATCAAAGCTATACTGCCAGAGCTTAGCAAGGAGGCATGCATGGGAAACCAAATATAAAGTGGACATGTTCTAAAAAATGGGATTATAACCAATAGAACTATTTGAGGAAGAGGAATTATTTTGAAAGGTATGACTAATAACTATAATGACTCTAATTTAACATAATAAAAATAAAAGGGAAGAAATGGGGGGGGGGGAGAGAGAAAGAGAAATTGACAAATCAATTTCAAGAACACCTTCCTGAAGTGAAATGCATTAGGTTGCATAAGAATATCTCACAGGTAAGAATGAAAACTCCATCTCTTGAGACTGTGGAAACTGTGCGCTTTCTCTCTCACTGACACAGAGGAGATAGATAATGCAGGGCAGGGGAACAATTTTGAATTTGCCCTCAGGAAAATGATTGAATAACTTAATCATTTCCCTCGCTGTTTCTGGTATGCAGTCTGCCTTACTAGTCTATCCCATTTAGTTGAGATGACTGAGAGTCTCATCATTGCCAACCCCCAAATGACAAAAAAGCAGAATCCTCAAATTGAAAGAAATCATTTGCTCTTCACCAGCCTGGAAAGACTGCAGCTGCTTTGAACCACAATTCCCATCAGCCTCAGGAAGCGCATGCTGACTAGGCTTCCACCATGGGCCTACTTCAACAGGCTCTTGTTATGCTTTTATGTTCTGCCACTAGCAAGAAACAAACCAACCCTTGAGGAAGGAGCAAGAAACTGTGCCAGTGCTAATGGTGAGCTCTATCCCTGGAGATGGACGCGGGTGGCGTTGTGGGTTAAACCACAGAGCCTAGGACTTGCTGATCAGAAGGTTGGCAGTTCGAATCCCCGCGACGGGGTGAGCTCCCATTGCTCGGTCCCTGCTCCTGCCAACCTAGCAATTCGAAAGCACCTCAAAGTGCAAGTAGATAAATAGGTACCGCTCCGGCGGGAAGGTAAATGGCGTATCCATGCACTGCTCTGGTTCGCCAGCAGCGGCTTAGTCATGCTGGCCACATGACCCGGAAGCTGTACACCAGCTCCCTCGGCCAATAAAGCGAGATGAGCGCCGCAACCCAGAGTCGGTCATGACTGGACCTAGTGGTCAGGGTCCCTTTACCTTTACTTTAGCCCTGGAGATAATGTGGTTCCTGCTGCGTCCCCAATTTCTTTGGTAACCAATAGAGTGGAGAATTTTGAGGTGCTGCTTCTGCACAGCTCCATTTCACAGAAGCATGCTGCAGAGTGCTATGTACTAAAATGAGTATCACTGGTCCTCAGGGGGCAAATGGGGAGATGAAAGCAATTAATGTGTGTGGAAAAGACTCAGTCCTGAAAGCAATCCCAAGTGAAGCTCATAAACAAACATCTGCTTTATAAAGCCTAATCAGACCAAGGCTTTGTGTAGCTTTCAAACACAGACTGTCTGGCTGTTTTTAAACACTCAGTATTAAAGGTCTGAAGAAAATTATTGAATGTTGAAACTCTTATTTTAAAAACACACACACCCAAAACATCAAAATGAAGCCAGTGTTTTCATAGTTGATGTTTTACAGAAATTCCAAGTTAGGGTAGGTTAGAAAGGTTTCAGTTAGCCTTTAACATGAATGCTTCCAGCCTGCAGGAATAGTATGACATTTTGGGCAAACATTAAGGAGAAATAATTGATCCTATCTGTACAGTTCACACAGAGTGACAGTGATAAAATAAAACCTCATTCAAACTCGGTGTATGGCAACTGACAGCGAAGAAGGCCACGTTCCTGATAACCACTGTGAAACCATCCTCTCACTGAGGTTTAAACAAGCTGCCAGTGGAGGTGGGAAGGAAATTTGATTCAATATGCAAACTGAAGGACAGTCATCCTTTGAAATTTGCAAATCTCTGAATTTTGCAGTACAAAATAAAAAAAGTCATTCCAGTAGCACCTTAGAGACCAACTAGGTTTGTTATTGGTATGAGCTTTCGTGTGCATGCACACTTCTTCAGATACACTTTTGCAGTATAGTTTTCTAGCCAAGCATTGTGTACCAAAATGAATACACATGGGTAAAGTGTGCATATAAATGCAGATATTCACGGCAAATGCAGTATGTTAGGGGAAATTGCTTTCCAAAAAACGTGTATGTTAGGCAAAATTACACATGACTTTCTTGAATGGCTTACCTGTTGGAGAACAATTACTGTGGCGTGAGGTTCCTGACCCACCCTGGAAGCACTATTGTTTTTTCCTGGTCTGCATCTACATTTCTATAGAATTTCTGGTTGCTGAAGGAAGCTTCTCTCTCTGGATCCTGATTCAGGGGGTTTTAGATCCCCTAGCCTGCATCTTTTATGCACCAACCATTTTACCTCATTTCCATTTTTGCAACCTAGCTTTCCGATGAATCAAATGAACTTTCTGGATCCTCATGGTCTCACTGGCAGTAGGCTCAGACATAGAGAAACCAATGACAAGACTATATGTAGGGGCAAAAGTCATTTCTCAGGGTCCTTTGCCAGCCCATTTTGGTTCCTTCCATCTCCTTCCTGAAAATGGAGATGAACAGCAAAAACCTTGTAACAGCACCTGCTTTCGTAGTTGAGCTACTCACAATAAACAGAAGCTACAACTATTGACAAATGACCACATGCAAACATAAAACTGAAAGATCCCTAATGGCCGCTTTTCACATAATTCCTATAGTGAAAAGAGAGAGGAGGCTTATCAGGCAAATGTTACAACATGACGACTTTATAAAAATATTTTAATTGGACTCTGTAAAACCCTTTTAAAGGTTGTTCTGCTATCGTTGCTGTTCTGAAAAATCAATGCAAACCATATTTAATTCTAAAAGCTGGACATTTAAAAGGTTAGTATTTCTGAAGAAAATATAGGAAATAAAAACACTGAACTACAGCGACGTCTGGAAACCTTTAATAATCTGTTGATTCAATTTGCTTCCAGAATGCAAGTCCCCATCTTTTTAAAATAAGGTGTACCAGCTGGTTTTCTGTGATACAGCTACATTCATTGGAGGAAGGTGGCCATGTATACATCTCTTATTGATCCTGCAGAAGTTCACCCACCATGGTTATAGGCATCAAGACCTCCAGCGGATCAGGAGATGATGGAACAGAATTGTCAGCCCCCTTTCAATCTCCTTTATCTTAAAAGTACCCCTTGGAAAACCCTGGTTAGTGAATTAAGCAAGCTGATGTCCAGTAGAACAAATGCTCAATGCTAAGTTTATTCAGGTACAGCAAAGCTTGTTCCGGATGCTATAGCCACATTACTTCTGATGCTCATCTAGGGCCACCAGAACATTTTGCTTGGAAATTCAGAACAGAATTCTGAACAAACAGCAAAAAAATTCTTACACCATATATGTAAGCTTGTTGTGCATGTTAATTGCTAAGGCAGATTGTAAAACTCTAGAAGCTCGCTATATTTCAGTTTTCCAGGGTCTGTAAAACAAAATTAAGGAGTCAGCTCTCTTTCCTGAAAAATAGCTATAAAGAGAAAAGGCATGTTGTAGCTTCTGGGGCCAGTAAGAGGCAATTAAAGCTCAACTTTTGCATTGCTGATTGCTCTAGTAAATCATGCATGTGTGTCTGTATAAAGAGGAAGATTTTTCTCCTAAGTGGAAATGTGTCAGATTGAAATACATACAGAAAAAGTAAGAACATGCCTATGTGGTCTAATTTTGGGGGTGGAGAGAGAGTTGGTGTTCAGTTTCAGTGCTTTAGCTACCTAGCACAAATCTGTGGGCAGTAGCCTGTGCCACATCCCCACTGTATGTTTCAGAACAGACATAAGAATATAAGATGTGGTGCCTAAACAGCTGACTTCTTGGGCTATGCAAGCATGTGCCCAAATAAAATGGCTCTTGCCTTTCTTCCCATCCTATCTTGTAACAAACCATCTTCTGTAAATTCCAAACAAATCTCACAAGATTTGCTTTCCTCCAAATACAGCATAGCTTCACACAGATCATTTATTTGCAAGAAATACTAACTGTTTCCATAGTCTTGGGGTATGAAATCCATGAGATGGGGCAACTGTAAGCAGTTTAGGACATCCCGAAACATTTGAAGTCTAGCATAACTAACTTACACAGGGATGAAACCTGTTGCTCTCCAAATGTGGTTAGGCTCAAACTCCCATCAGCCCCATCTGGCATGACTAACACAAGATCCACTGGGATGAGAGTGTTTGGGGTCAGCAGGTCTTGGGCTTTCCAGGCTGACTAGGGTTACGCTGGTATAATTTAAGATGGTGAAGGGACTAGAGAGACCCTCTTGACCTAAGCGTGTCCATAATGATAATAATAATAATAATAATAATAATAATAATAATAATAATAACAATAATAATAATAATAATAATAATTTATTATTTATACCCCGCCCATCTGGCTGGGCCTCCCCAGCCACTCTGGGCGGCTTCCATAAAAACCCCAAATACAGTAAAATCACACGTTAAAAACTTCCCTGAACAGGGCTGCCTTAAGATGTCTTCTGAATGTCAGGTAGTTGTTTATCGCTTTGACATCTGCTGGAAGGGCGTTCCACAGGGTGGGCGCCACTACCGAGAAGGCCCTCTGCCTGGTTCCCTGTAGCTTTGCTTCTCGCAATGAGGGAACCGCCAGAAGGCCCTCGGCGCTGGACCTCAGCGTCCGGGCAGAATGATGGGGGTGGAGACGCTCCTTCAGGTATACTGGACCGAGGCCGTTTAGGGCTTTAAAGGTCAACACCAACACTTTGAATTGTGCTCGGAAACATACTGGGAGCCAATGTAGGTCTTTCAAGACCGGTGTTATATGGTCTCGCCGGCCGCTCCCAGTCACCAGTCTAGCTGCCGCATTCTGGATTAGTTGTAGTTTCCGAGTCACCTTCAAAGGTAGCCCCACGTAGAGTGCATTGCAGTAGTCCAAGCGGGAGATAACCAGAGCATGCACCACTCTGGCGAGACAGTCTGCAGGCAGATAGGGTCTCAGCCTACGTACCAGATGGAGCTGGTAAACAGCTGCCCTGGACACAGATTTGACCTGTGCCTCCATGGACAGCTGTGAGTCCAAAATGACTCCCAGGCTGCGTACCTGGTCCTTCAGGGGCACAGTTACCCCATTCAGGACCAGGGAATCCTCCACACCTGCCCGCCTCCTGTCCCCCAGAAACAGTACTTCTGTCTTGTCAGGATTCAACCTCAATCTGTTAGCCGCCATCCATCCTCCAACCGCCTCCAGACACTCACACAGGACCTTCACTGCCCTCACTGGTTCTGATTTAAAAGAGATGATGGCTTCTTCCCCTGTTAGATTATGCTTGCAATCAACGTGACCTGCTTAGCATGACCCATTTAGCTGCCCACAGTATGCTTTTAGAATAAAAGTCAAACTGATCACTTTTGACAGACTTTGTGGCTGGACAGGGTGCCAACTTGAATAAAATATTGGGGGGCCTAGGTAAGCCCCAACCTGCATAATCAATCACATGATGTGGTACATGCACACCATTTGAATGGCAAGGAAAGTCAAACGGTCAGACTTTGTGGTTGAACAGCTCCTGGCATTGTCAGAAAGGCAATGTTCAGGAAGGAAGGGGTAGTGACAGAGAGTGACCACTGAACCTGCTAAAACCTTAGTTTTGAGGAACTAAGCCCCCTGAGCCCCAAAGACTGACCACAAGTTTTTCTGTTGAAACCAATATCTATGCTTAGTACTATGCGTATGTAGCCCACAGCAATCATGATCGCAGATTCTTCACGTGAAACAATGTCTTGGGAATGTATAATGTGTTCTGCATTTTTCGGAGGCATGCAGATTCTCTGAGTATTAACCTAATCTGTGTCTTCTGTCATGGCTGAATAAATTATTTGACTCCCACCCCCAGTGTGTTCACAGGGTACATTCACCCCAACTCAGTGGGAGACTTGTCCACAACAATGGAGTAATTTATGCCAGCCTAAGAGGACATTCTGGGGGAGTGGGAGAGGCATAGTGTAAGTTTGGTGGAGCAAGGAAAGAATTATAGCTATGCCAAACCCCCTTCAGCGCAGTCCTCAAAACTTGGGTGCACACTTACCTGTTATCTCCGCTGGCAGTAGTCTCACCCTGAGGATGCAGAACAAAATTTGGAATAGGAGTAATTTATGCTGGCATCGGTAATGCCAATATAAATTACACCAGCTTCCTCGAGTTAGGGTTGCTCTGTTGGTGTCTAAAGAGCTAGTGAACTGTATATTCTTGGTAAAACATTTTCAGTAAGACGAAGCACTCCTGATTTCACTTCCATGCCTCAAAAGGAAAAGCAGATGTGGGGATGAAAACCTCCTTGTAAAATGGCAGCCTCTGTGTGTTACTGTTTCAAATGTGTTGCAAGGTAAAGCTGAAAATGTGAGGCCCAAAAATAAAACTTGGGTAGACTGCTCTTATGAGTTATTTGACTGATCCATGAAAGCAGATTCAGTGTGGGTTTTTTTAAAAAAAAACAACCAAAGGTCCCCATACTTTGACCTACGAATTCTGAAGCCAAAGAAAAATACATGCCTATTAGAGTTTCAGAGCTGGGGGATTCTGCAAATGTTGCTGTATAGATGGTGGCTTTCTTTAATTTAAGTATGTTTAGGTCACCATGTCAGCAGCCACAAGGCAGACACAACAGAAACCACAGTCTGATCTCATGGTAGCATTCAAAGACTACAAGCTTGGTGAATGACCCCTCCACATTGAGACCTTTGAAATTCACAAGGTTTGCTCAGAACACACACACTTCTATTCTTTATGGGTTTTTAAGCCTCAGGTATCAATGAATCAAAAGGGGGAAATATTCCTGTAGTCCTTTTGGTTGCATTGTTGGAAGAGGGTGAAAAAGACAAAGGGAATGTCTTGTGGAAAATTGCCAGTTTAGGCTTAAAGGAAAGTTGCTAATTTTGGACTCCATGATTCTTGCCGGTGCAGGTCAAAAATTATTCGCACACAAGCCAGGGGCTTGTCTTTGGTTTGCATGCATCTGTGTTCAATTAAAATGAAGTCTCATACTTGAGGTTAATTCTATAGAAATGAACAACAAAGCCTTCTTGTGTTTAAACTTTCCAGTCCTATGAGGCCATGCTATGGGAGACTCTGAGGGATGAAAGCCCGGAGGTGTGTGTGTGGAACTGTAGATAGCAAATGCAAATTGTTTCTGGCTGGAAAAAAACCAAACCCGGACTTTAGAAAGCATCTCCTTTCGCCAATGTTTCCCTCTGAAAGAATCACACAGCCTCTTCCATGGCATTCAGTACATTGGAAGCTGAAATTGGCAAATGGTGGAATCCAGAGAGAATAGAGAGGCAGGCAACCAGACAGAAAATGAATGTGAATGTCTACTATTGCAATGCTTCAGTTGGGCACACTGTGCATGGTGATCCCAGATTTTTTAGTAGCCTTCCCACTGCCTTGGTGCAAAGATCTGGACAGAAATCTTTAGGACACTGCTTTGATGCAAAGATTTAGGCCAGGGGTAACCAAAGCAATGCCCTCCAGATTTTGTCACACTACATCAGCCCTGACCTTTGCCCGTGTTGACTGGGGCTGGTGGAATCAAACAACTTTTGGAGAGCACCATTGGCTAGCCTTTATTTAGTCCACTTTCCAAGCAAAGTTTGGCATTTCATAGAAGCATAGAATAGTAGAGTTGGGAGGGATCCTGAGGAATGCAAAAATATGCAGCTATCCCATACGAGGATCGAACCTGCAACCTTGGCATTATCAGCACCATGCTGTAACCATTGATGTATACAGTAGGGAATGAATTAGGAGTAAGAAATGTGGCTAATTTTAACAGGAATGTGCCCATTTCAGGTAGGTCTTGTTTTCTAAATGACAGGTGGCTGTTTTCATCAGCGATTAAATGCTGGCCATTTTGGTACCAAATTCACTTGCACACATTATTGTATTTTTTCACTGTCGACCAGCGTGGACCCTTCAGTTATATGAAGCTTTCTTTATTTTTCAATGAAGAAGAAAGCACAATGATAATGAATCTCCATGTCCATAATGATATTTTTTTTTAACCACTGAGTTTTCTATTGCAAAACAGCTACAGCAAAGCCATTTTTGATTCTATTCTCACTCCCACCGCTACTGCCACCCAAATTTATATTTCATGAGGAAGTGTATTACCTCGGGAGAAGAGGACGGAAGTGGCTACAGAGACAGGAAAATGGAAGGATGGAGCAAATGGCCTTTTATTTCTTTTTTGGCCTGTAGCCATTTTTTTTAATCAGTAGGGGGGGAAATAGATGATAGGAGCTTTTCATCCATATATTTTCTTACCACTGGTATGATAACATTGAAGAAGGAAAATGGGAAACTCTGAACTTTGACCTCGAGCAGAACTGTCATAAAGCGCCTGAAAAATAGCATAAGCTGCCCCCTGGGATATTGGCTCGGCTTTTAAAATCTTAAAACCAAAGAGAGTTTGTTCCCCTTCTTCTCACTCGCTTTGTTGTGGAGCTTGTTTTGCACAGGATCAGAAGCTAAATAAAGACCAGCAATGACAGCTTAACCCAACAAAAATGAATCATGTTGGCCACAAAGGAGTTCTGGCTCTGCACAACACCATTCTCTGCCTCCTGGCTGATAAAAAAAGAGGATTTTGCCACCTCACATGTGCTGTATATACGTTATGCAAATCTATTAGAAATGAGCTGATTTGTGCGTCTATGGGACTTTCCATTCCGCTGTCAAAATGGGTGTGTCTGAGGAGAGGGAATCCTTTGCTGTACAGGTACCAAATCGCATCAGATCTGAAAGTGTTTCTCTGCTTTCTACCTGAGTTCTGGACACAAGCTCTGCAAAAGCCCCCAAAGATTAAATTTAGGGCTCCAGGAAACTGAACAGTCCCTGGAGTCCCTGAGGCCAGGACAGAGAAAAGCAAGGGGAACAATGAATGTGTTAGGAACATATGCACTCAGTCCATCCTGCCCTCCCCTATGTGGATATGCCAGGGACTGAATTTGGGACTTTTTATTGCAAAGTGTGTGTTCTTTCATGGATCCACATTCAAAGGTTCTTTCCCCTCACAGATTGCTTTGGTTTTTTGCTATTATCTCCTACTTAATCAATATCTAGATGTCGTATCCCTTTGACTTCTGATATATTTGAAATGAAAAACAGATTCAAAATTTTCCATTGTGTGTGTGTGTGTGTGTGTGTGTGTGTGTGTGAGAGAGAGAGAGAGAGAGAGAGAGAGAGAGAGAGAGAGAGAGATGGCCCAGTTTTTATGGTGCAGTTGTTGTTTTACATTTCATAGCGATGACTTCCAAACTTCTGAAATTACTTGTTAGATTCTCAATTTACCCAGACAGAAAAGTCAAAATATCCCAGCATCCAGGGCATGCTGTTGTAAATGTATGGTCCAATATTCTCTGCACATTCAATATTTCAGAATGGCAATTACAGAAATGTGGTATATGCTTTGCCATTGACATAGTAGATGTTAGCTCCTTGATTCAACTATTGTTCTTTTGCTATTTCATCCACAAAGCAATAAACACCAAATGCAGTTCTTAAAATAAATGTTGGGTTTTAAAAAAAAATCTATCAAGCTTGAAATTTAATTTATTCTAATTGGTTTGGTTCAATCCTGAAAATTGAATAGCAATTTAAAAAATGACAGACGCTCACTCTAATTTCATATTTCTTATAAAAATTGATTTCTTTTTTTTAAACTCCACTTAATTCTATGTTAATTTAGTTCTTTGTATCCTACATATATAAGCAAGCATTATGGATGGCAGCCTGTGATACTGATTATATGTAGAAATACGTTCTTTATTTATTGGCTCTCCACATGCTTATATATCTACAGTGGTTAAGCCCAACATAGTAAATGGTCATCTCTATTTATTCTGAATCCGATTCTCATGGTGGGGGAGTGGTGAATTAACTTTTGCGCAGAGCATTTATGAAGAAAACAAATAGCGATTACAAAACTGCCAACACTATTTGCATTTGATAATACCTCATTTATTTCCTCCATGCCTATGCAAACAAGTAGTGCGATGCCACTTCTTATGAAATTACTGCAGAGCATCTCTTCTCCTTGCCTGTACTCAACAGTAAGAAACAGCCCTCATGTCCCCATCCATGGGGATGCCCACCACCAAGGACAGGTGATGGACCAAACAAGGAGAAGGTCCCAGGGCTCCAGAGAGACAGGAAGACAAGGCAGGATCATTACTTTGGAGACAGTCTAGAGTGTCAACTGATCCTAAAGCTGAGGCAGAACATACAAGCTGTCTTAGCAGTGTCCTGGAGTAACGGACAAAACGTTATAACCTGGGCTAGATATTTGTTGACTAGAGCAGGGGGTGAGGGATATTTTTGGCTCTGGGGAGTCAGATCTTTATCTGGTCTCACTCCAGGGGCCAACTTTGGCAGGTGGGCAGGGTAACCCACCTATCAGTTACATGGCATGACAGGTAGTCCCCCCCATGTCAGAGACATGGCCGGCAGAGAGGAGTCTGCAGAGGGAGAGCAAGAGGCAGAGGAAAACAGGTACTTGATTCTTCCACACAACAAAAGTGAGATAAGCCCTTCTCGCTCTGGAACACTGCCTGTAAGTTTTTGCAGCAGCACAGAGATGCTGGAGGCAGGAGGCAGGAGGCAGGAGGTGGTAGGAGGGGGTTGGATTCAGCTCCAGAGCAGGAGGAATTGGCTGCACCTGAGTCTCCAAGAAGTAGGAGGCGGAGCAAGCGATTAGAACAAAGGAAGACCAGCAGGAGGCGGGGGATGACGTGCTGTATATCTGGCCTTGGGAGGAGCTGGAAGCCAGTTGAGTCAACTAACTCTAACAGTGAGGAATGAGTTGTGGGAGCTTGGAGTGCTGAATGCCTGTTATTGCTAAATAAACCTCAACTAGTAAAACTGCCAGCGTTCCGTGTCTTGTGTGAGAGAAGTGCTAAACCTGACACCCCACCACCTGTCAAAATCCCTTTCCCTACTTCAGCAAATGAACAATCAGGAGCCCACTTCAAGCTCTCAATTATCCATTTGAAGCCCCATCCTTATATGGCCCACACCTGATGCTATCTAGGCATGATATCAGGGGTAGGTGGTTGGCTGTGGCTTCCCAATACTTCATTGGCCAAGTGGGGAGGGTTGGCAGGCCATACCTGGCCTGTAGGCTGGAGATTCCCCACCTCTGGAATAGAGGCTCTACTCCCTGCATGCTGCATCTAGCTTCTTCTGAACTCTAGGGTTTGAAGCCGTAGGATAGCTGCTCAGAACTATCCTGATTCTCTCTAAGGAATCTGTGAAGCAATAATCAGAGTAGTACTAGTGTTTCCTCAAGGTGCAGAGGAGCAGATGAGAGTTCTGGTGCCGATATTTCCCTCTGAGATGGACCATGGAATGAATCCATCTTCCCTTCAGAGCTGCTATTAGAGGACTCTGACACCACTACATGCACCATGAGCACAGAAGAGCTGGTTTCTCAATCACTTCAATGGCAATCAGTCTGCTGAAATTTGTAACACAAGGGTAGTGAAAATTGCGTAGCATCTGGACAAAGACAAATGGTGGTGGGTCTCCATTGAAAGGTGGCTCTCACCATGGGCTTAGCCAGGGGGCAGGGGGGGCAGCTTCCACCCCCCAGATCAAGCAAAGCAATAGAAATACTTAACTAGCTGACCAATCATGGCAGTTCTTTCACCCTAACAAAAGTCGTGGCCTCCAACAAAAATCCTGGCTATGCCCATGGCTCTCACATGGGTGCTGTGATAATCATCACCTGAAAGAGTTGCATGAAGTGCCTCAAGGGACCAGAGAATCTCTTTAATGCACCCAGACTCTTTGCAAATAAATCTAACAACACATTGCCAAAACAGGTATGAAACGTAGTCCAGAACCATCTTCTTTAGAAACCCGATACGCTTTTAAACTCCATAGGCCTCCCATTAGCATACTCAGGAGATCTAAGTAATAACTTTTCTCAATCAATTAGCTCATTTGGAGAATATTCAGATCTACACCTGCATCCTGAACCAAATCAGTGTTTCTAAGGCTTGTTTAGAGTTGAATTATAATTGTTTTAAAATTCTTTTGGTGCCAGATCTTATGGGCAAAATAACTCCCCCCATTCTGCTCCTGTCTTGTGTCAGACTTGCACATTTCTGTCTAGCACAAAGATATGGGATGGGGAGCTTTGCTGAAACCTCTGACTCAAAATTCCAAGTGAGTCCTAATCAGAACTAAGACGATGAACCTTCCATGTTAGACATTTGGGTGGTAGAAACATAAACATTACTATTGCATAGTAATGTTGGAATGAGCATGTGTATTTCACTTAAGAAGGCAATTTTTAATGAAACAATGCATCATTTTAAAATAAGTCAGCTTTAGCAGGATCAGGCCAGCAGCTCATCTAGTCCTGTTCCCACAATGGCGAACTAGATATCTATACAAGACTGCCAGAAGCTATTGATAGCCTTTTCCTGAATTTATTCAAGAATATGTTTGCAAGAAAGAAGAACAAAAAGGAAGGGTCAAACAAGAGCAACCCCCCTGCCTGTTGATTGTTCCAGAAAAAAATAATGCATTTATATACCAGTGTATCTGGTTTAATACCTTATTATTTTCTGTCAACTGTTGCTCCCTGCAAGCAATAGACCAGTGTTTAGTTTCTCTAAATACCCACCCATCACACAAGAGATTTAAAGGAATATTAATATCAAGTGGAGTATTCTGACATAAAGTGATTTGGTGTGGGAGGCAAATCACAGGTTGCCTACAGAGGTCCCATTAAGTCAGTTAATTCAATGGGCCCATCCTAATGTAGCAGCAACTGAATTCTCCTCGACCCCAGAGGTAAAACTATAGCCAAGATTGCTCCTTACTGATCACATGTCCTTAGATAAGCCTATGAAAAGGTATAATTGAGATGTAATAATTCTCTGAACTGTACCTACTCTTCACTCAGTAGTTCTATACCAAGGATAAATACAATTATGCATCTATATAACACTTATATGTGGAAAATTGGCGATATTAAATATGTCTTATATGATAGCATACCTTTGTAAACTGGAAATATTTTCTAGTAAAAGTTGTATTTTGAGGCGTATACATTAGTGTAAAAGCAGAAGGTTATCCACCATAATCATTTATTGCTAATATTCCTAACCTTGTACCATTGATTAATATTTGGGTCAAGTGCACATTGCACTACATTGCTTTGTGGCATCAGGCAGTAAAAACAATAGGGATAACAAAATGGATGCAACACAATGCACCAAGTTAAAAAGAAAAGAGAACGCAATTTGCCAATCAATACACTAATCCATTTGTTGAGAAGGAATGGATCAATCGGAAGGTTGATTTATTTCTTCCCTTACTGAAATAAAGGCGGTTCTTCATCACTGCATCTCATCAGAGATGAGTCAGTCCAAGGGAGATATAAAATGTCAGTAGCTGAGGCCGGGATTTCGCTGAAATGGGAAAGTTGCATCTGGGCTGTACCAATTCAGACTCCAGAGCTAATGTGACAGAATGATTCCACATGAATATATATATGAAGAGAAGAGATTGGACTTGATATCCCACCTTTCACTCCCCTTAAGGAGTCTCAAAGCGGCGAACAATCTCCTTTCCCTTCTTCCCCCACAACAAACACTCTGTGAGGTAAGTGAGGCTGAGAGGCTTCAGAGAAGGGTCACCAGCAGCTGCATATGGAGAAGCGAGGACGCAAACCCGGTTCACCAGATTACGAGTTCACCATTCTTAACCACTACACCATGCTGGCTCTCTCGCTATATATATTCCATACACACACACACACACACACACACATATACATACATACATACATATATATACACATACACATATACATACATTATATATATTCCATATAGAAAACTACATTATATATATCCCATATAGAAAACTAGCATGTCAGAGAGAAGGTTGGACTAGAACCATTATCCATTAAATCTAGTTTTCTATGTAGAAATTCCTTCCTTCCTTCCTTCCTTCCTTCCTTCCTTCCTTCCTTCCTTCCTTCCTTCCTTCTTTTTCTTATTTAACTGTATAAGCAGCATCTGCAGTGTAAAGTAGTGTAGCCTAGTCCACATCATCAAGAACTAGGCACCATTCAAAGGTGATTTCCTTACATAGTATGTATAGATTTTGCCTCTAATGAACAACTCTGGACTATCTTTTGCTTAGTCTTTCTTGGAGTGCACTCTGAAGACCAAGGGAACAATCAGTCCCGCAAAATAGTTCCTCAATTCCCCATCGGGAGATTGCTTTTTTAACTTGAAGTTGAGGAAACAAGGCTAGGGTTGAGATCGGTCTTCTTTCTTTAAAGAGCTGAGTGTTGTTCTAATAAGCAGGTTCTGAGTCTGCTCCAATATATATTTTTTTATAATGTAACCTAGAGGAATAAAATGCCCAGCTTTCAGTAAGCAAAGCTTGAGGATGGGGCATGAAAGCTCGATTCCAAAGTCCTTATCACACCTTCACAATTAGTTTATCTCTGGCAGGGATAATTTAAGTCGTACAGTCAGATGCCAGCTCTTAACTCAGTTTTGTATTGTAATTGTCGCATGAAGATTTTCCATGCCAAGTTTGTTTTCCAGCTATCGGGGCATGGATCCCACCCCAGTGGCTCGTCTGGATATTTTGAGATGACTCACTGGGAAATGAAAAAGGATGGGCAGCAATGTGTCAACATGGCCTTGTTCTCAGTGTTTCACACCCACCTGATAAAACACACATACCTCCGGATATTTAACTATCAGCAATTAATGCGCTGGCATAACATCCTCAGTCCTGCCCTTTTCCTGTTCTCCCCTGTCCCTCCCATTGCTTTGTGGAGAGCTGTAAAAAGTATATGAATTGTGTGAGAGAGCCAAGCACCTCATGCATGAAATCCATACAGCCAAATAGCATGCTCCAAAATGCTTGCAGTGGGTATCAAAACATGCCTACCTGAGACTTCTTGACGCTTTATATGAGAGTACACCAAGACTTGCAAAAAGAGTTGAGTTCACTTTTAGCTGGTCTCATGGGGCCTCCCAGTGATTTAATGGCACATTAACAGCTGAGGACTTTGTTTTAAACCTCACTTTGAGACACCAGAGGTTGTGCTACCATTGGAGGTGACAAAGGGAGTCAGGGCAGTGCTGAAGAGAGAGATGGACATTTTCCTTTTGTGATGGCTGCAGAGGCAGAAGCTGCCTTACTGGTCCATCTATCTCAGCACTGTCTACACACTGAAGGAAGATTGGAGATGTCTGAAGGTCCCATGGAAATGGCAAATGGTACTGGAAATTGCGTCAGCCATTTGCAAACGGGAAAGGAAACCAGATGGGTGAATAGGATTGGCATTTGCAGCCATCATTGTTCTTCACTCCTCAATTCACTGTCATTTTTTCTTAGTATGTTATTGATCCTGAATTATGCTATTGAATTTGGCAGTGAGGCAATGTTGTGAACAGAGAAATGAATAACACTGTTGTTGTTTTTTGTGGAACCCAAACTGTAGTGGGATAGGAAAGGTGCTGCATGTGGCAGAAATGAGGCAAGAAATGCCTTTTGATGGTCAGTGGGAAGATGTGAGAGCCATCTATTTACACCAAGCATCACTGCACGACAACATCCACTAGCACAAGGTGTCTGTGATGTTGCACTGTGTTTGTGGTCTGTGCAACCCATCCCAAGAAAGTGTTAATAAAGCATGTCTTTCAGACGAAACTGTCTGTTGCCTCAGGTCACTATGACCCAGACTGAAGCCCATCTCCCTGAGTGTTGGGGATACATTTAGAGCATTGCCCTTAAAATGTCACCGTATTATTGTCTGTGGTTGCAGCTGACTCGGCTGCATTCCACTCAGCCAGGAAGGCTTTGTGAAGAGTCAATTTTTAAATTGCTTTCTGAAAGCTCAGGTATGCATTTGAGTTAGTAGGGCCAGAGAAAATGTTGCTAGGCTGCCCAGATCACTGGTAAAAAGGACCGAAAGATGGTTTACCTGCATGCAACTTTCACCCTCCATCCTTCTAGTAGAACTTCAACTAGACTTCTCTCATTTGTACAGAGATGCTTCATCATTTGCTCACAAAAATCCAGCTGCTTTTCGATCCGCTTCCACAATATAAAACAGTGGTGCAATGAATGAAATGTTCCCCTCGATGATGGCTTGCGGAAGTGTTATGTCTAAGGTACTTCCTGAAATTCTTGGAAACTCATAAACCTACTTCCTGGTCTTGTCATTACTTGTGGAACTCAAGACTGTAAACTGAAAGCCATTGAAGCCCTGACCCATTTGCTCTACTTTTTCCTTTTATCATAAGGTTTATGATAGTAAGCTTTGGGAAATGGTTTTCCTTCCTCAACAGTTTTATGGGGAATTCCAAAATCCATATCCGGGGAGACCCTTTATTAGACCAAACAAAATGTCGCGAAAATAGCTGTGACTCTTCATTGAGCTAGATGGGAAGCCAAGCCAGGCAGGGGTTGGGAGAGAGTGAGAAAATTAGCTGCTGGGTAAACCATCAAGTCTCCAACTGATAAAGGACTTAAGATGGAATGTGGAAGGAGGTAACAGACATTCAAATTAAGCTCTGTTAGGTACTATCTAGCAGACTTTGCACAGGCCCCAAGATTTGGCTTCTATCTGTACATTTTTAGAACTTCTGATTTGTTTCTGAACCACTCTGTTCCCTCTCCACTTTGATCTGTGGTTTTGGTGCAAAGCCATGGGTAGGCAAACTAAGGCCCGGGGCTTGGATCTGGCCCAATCACCTTCTAAATCCAACCCACGGACGGTCTGGGAATCAGTGTGTTTTTACATGAGTAGAATGTGTGCTTTTATTTAAAATGCATCTCTGGGTTATTTGTGGGGCATAGGGATTTGTTCATATTTTTTTTCAAAATATAGTCCGGCCCCCTACAAGGTCTGAGGGACAGTGGACCAGGCCCCTGCTGAAAAAGTTTGCTGACCCCTGTGCTAAGCCATTCTGTATAAAACAAAGCACTGTGGGACAGATTCAACAAAACCGTTGTGCTTGTGGGAGCCAACATAAAACATTGTGCTAGTGCAATGGGCTCCCCCCGCCCCGCCCCACCTCTCTTCCATCTCTCTGTGTTTCCCAGTCCTCTGAAATTGGCTGTGAGGGGTTGGGAGAACCCCTGGAACAGCACATGGGGAGGAGACGGAGGGTCATTCCACCTGGCAAGCAGAAATACTTGTGCTGATTGATTGCTTATAATAGCACTGCACTGAATTCCACCCATTGTTTCCCTGTTCATTCTGATCTTTCATTCTGGTGACTCTTTTTGTTCCCTGATAGGCTTTACAGGCCTCATAATACACCTCTGCAGATCTTTGATAACTCTTATGGTCCGAGACTAACTAGGTTTCTATTTCACCATGGCCTCCTGGGAAGGAGCTCGTCCTTCATCTTTTTTTGGGGGGGGGGGACACCAGCTGTTGCTAGGTCTGTCTCCATCCTTAGGCAAAATATATAGTTTACTTGCTAGGAACCTTTTTTTTAAAAATGGTGATGTAACACATCACTGAAACCACTCTATTTCTTCAGCTGCGTCTACTGCTTAGCTTGCCCCTTTTATCTCCACTCTAAAAACAGAAGATAGACTGGCTTGCTATCTTTGTGAAAGCTTTGCCCTAGTCTGCAGTGGTGGAAAGAAATGAGAAAAAGAAAGGTTTAATCTTTCCCAGTGGACAAAGCTTTGTTTGTTAGATTCAGACATTGGCTGCTTGCCTGTAGCATGTGGACTGCACCTAAATTGCATTCAGTTGCAGGCTGAGGCTCTTTTCAGCCTTAGCTGAGACATATTACCGCAGCAGCTCCTGAAGATCCAGAGACTGGAATAAGTGCTCATGCAGGAGAACATAAAATATTGCCTGCCAGTGACTGATGTCTTCAGGGGCCACAGCGACGTTCAAAACACAGGAAATAAAATGGCAAGCTGACAGCTTTAGTTGGCTTTGACCAATAGATCCCATTGGTCTCGTAAGTGCAAGTCAATAAAAGGATTACAAGAATTTAGGGTCCAGATTCTTTGCCCATCACAAAGACAACTGGAGACGGTGGCGAAGAGAATAGTATCATAGAGACAGTAACTTTGCTGCTGTTGTCCTACTGAAAGAATGTCCCTGGTGAGCATCCTAAATAATCTTTTATGTTGGCATTATTTGCATTAATAAAATAAGACCTTAAATTGAATTATTATAGAGTATAGCACCCTACAGATATGGCAAAGGGTCTCTTCATTTCCCTTGTCATTCTTCCTTTCTCTGTTTCTGTGTCAACCTCTCACTTCTTCTGCCTCTCTTTCTCGATCTCTCCTACTCCTTGACTGTCTTATGCTCTGTGCTTCGCAGACATGCCGTCCCACAGGCCAGCTGTCCCACACATCCACATCCCTGGGGTTTCTGTCACATTTGGCCCACTCTGCGGCCAGTTATCTCTGTTCAGTGATGTGATCACCAAGTGACAATGGCCACAATTGGGGCTGAAAATTTCGTCATTGGTGTGGGCTGGACTAGTGCCATAGAGTAGGGCATTGCGTAGGTACAAGAAGATACAGGCATCTGTGCCTCAAGTTCCTGACTCACTCAAAATCCTGCTTCTGGCCTCATGATTTGAGCAAGGAGAGTGCTAGGTAAACTCATTCAGGAGGAACACCAAGGGTAGTTCCAGATTTGCAGCATTTTACTAGAGGTCAATGAAAGTGGCAGAACAGGACAGCAAGCAAAGGAACATCCGTCTTTAGACGAGTGAGGTGCCGATGCACTTAAGATCTACAGTTAAGCACTTAAGATCTTCCTTCCTAGTCAGATTGAAGGCAGCATGGCAACTCTGCTTGCCCTTGACCCCATAAGTCACAACCAACTGAAGTTAGCCTGCTTGCTATATGTTCCCTGACTGGCTGGGATTACCTAGTCAGCGATAAGAGGATGCAGTTTTGAATGATGGCAGTGAAAGACCTGCTGAGAGGGCCAGAGAACAGGCATGAACAAGCGGCTTTGTGTAACATTTGTTTTCCTTCCCAGGAATAGTGGACTTTCAGAGTATCTTGAACGATGCAACGAGGGTGATGAGTAGTGGCGGCAGCTCTCTCCTTGCCTGAACCATTGAGTGATGAGATGGTTGGAAGAGGATCTTGAGGTACAGTGTCTGCAGCCTTCCAGGTCACAGCTGCTGGAAGGCTGCTTCTCCCATGGTGCTTCATTAAGAGGCAACTACATTAGCCAAGGGACACGGGTGGCGCTGTGGGTTAAACCGCAGAGCCTAGGACTTGCTGATCAGAAGGTCGCGGTTCGAATCCCCGCGACGGGGTGAGCTCCCATTGCTCGGTCCCTGCTTCTGCCAATCTAGCAGTTCGAAAGCACATCAAAGTGCAAGTAGATAAATAGGTACCGCTCCGGCGGGAAGGTAAACGGCATTTTCGTGCACTGCTCTGGTTCGCCAGAAGTGGCTTAGTCATGCTGGCCACATGACCCAGAAGCTGTACGCCGGCTCCCTCAGCCAATAAAGCAAGATGAGCGCCGCAACCCCAGAGTTGGCCACGACTGGACCTAATGGTCAGGGGTCCCTTTACCTTTACCTTACATTAGCCAAAGCTTAGCCATCCTGCAAAGGGCCCAATAAGTGTATAAACCTTAATTCTCACAAAAAATATGTCTTCAGAAAAATACCAAGCAGAAAAGTGAGGGCACAAGTGCACTTTAAATGACGGTAAGTCAACCCGGTTTCAAATTACCACCTGTTGTCTTGACAACACATTAAAAAATTAAGTATAATTCCAAAGCCGTGGGCTACTTGAATTTTTATAGCTCATTCTCCCTTGAAATAGCACTGCACAGTGTCTATCAAAAAGCCAGTCATAATAGCTGTAGGCTACTTTCCAAAAATAAAACAGCAGTCTGAACCTGTCAGCACTCTGCTAATGCCACGTTCTGCATAGACTCTTCCAAAGCTTCAGCACTCAGCCTAGAAGGAGCCAGGATGCTATACAATGCAAGATGCAACAAGATCGAAACCTGATACGATGCCTAGGGCACTATAGTAGAGAACACCACTGTTTACATCTGCCTTCCCCAACCTGGTGCCCTCTAGATGTTGTTGGACACCCCCCAACTCCTATTGGCCCTAGCCAATGTGGTTAATGGTCAGAGATGATGGAGGCTACCAGGATAGGTAAGGATAACTTGTATCAGAAAGCACTGTATATAGCACTGTAGAGAAGCTGCCCATAGAAAATGCCTTGGACTGATATTGAATTTCAGGTTTTATTTCCAGAGGACATAATGACCCAACTATATTGACTTATTAAGCCAGAAGTTGAGATATGGATTCATCATTTGGGACAGATGGAGTGTAGCAAGCAAATCAATGTCACTTAGCACAACAAAGTGTTGTATTATGGGGGCAGTGTGTGGCACTTTTATTCTAGCACCGAGGTCAGAGATGCTAGTGCAAATATTTAGGATCAGAGTGAAAGGCTGGAACTACTAACAATCTATATTGTCAGGAGCAGCACAGGGTTTTGAGAGCTGTGTGGGTGCAGCAGAAAGTATGTTGTATCGATCCTAAGAATTTGTTTGTTGGCAAATCAAAGCTAAGGGCCATGCCACTAGGAGTCCTTCAATGTCTGCAATCCTGTAAGTTGCACCAGAGAACTCAGCGGATATTCCTTCCACATAAACAGTTCTAATATCAGTCTTTCAGATAACATGCTTTGTCTTATACCATTTGTAAATGAATGAATGTGCAGGTTGTATATTATCACTGTTACTTGCATTCCACTACTTGTTGAGCCCCATTCATGCGTAATTATATATGGAGTTGAATAAATCTAAGTAGGTGTGGCGCTCACAAGTCCTGCCGCCACCCCAAATCTCTATGTCCCCACAAACTCCACTTCTGAGCGTAAATTGAACATCTTTAGAAGCCCCTGTCAGACCTTCATATTTAACATGTGAAGACAGGAAGTGGAGTCAGCAATGGTGTGAAGGGTGGTGCATAATCTCCTGTGGCCCCCCCACAAGTTATTTAGCCCCTGTTCTACTAATGCTTAAAGGGGGCTTTTATGCTGATTATCTTTCCTTCCACCATAGGAAAACTATATTCTTTCTGTTTCATGTGCATGCATGTGTTTATTCACTATATATGATCACAACTTAGGAATGCAGGCGATGAAGTTCCACTGCTTATTAATGGAAATTTAACCTAAATCCAAATGTTAAAAGCACTCGTCCCCCACCTCCCCCACCCCCCACATACACTTAATTTGTCTAATTTTCCCAGTGACTTTCCGCTGAGTGCTGTTTTTGCCTGCAGATATATTCCTCTAATTCACTTTTTATAGTGGAACCAAGACTGCTATGTCACCCAAGCACATCTGAAAGCCACACGTGCAGCCTCATTGCTCTGTGGCTCAGCTTCTTAATTTGGGAATACAAACTCACTCCATGGAAGAAGAATAACAACCACTACATGAGCACCTTAACCATGCACATGGCCATATTTAGGTTTGATGAGGCCGATCGGAAGGTCGACGGTTTGAATCCCCACCACGGGGTGAGCTCCCGTTGCTCGGTCCCAGCTCCTGCCAACCTAGCAGTTCAAAAGCATGTCAAAGTGCAAGGTACCAATCCAGCAGGAAGGTAAACGGTGTTTCTGTGCGCTGCTCTGGTTTCTCCATAAGCGGCTTAGTCATGCAGGCCACATGACCCAGAAAAACTGTCTGCGGAAAAACGTCAGCTCTCTCGGCCAGTAAAGTGACATGAGCGCCGCAACCCCAGAGTCATTTGCGACTGGACTTAACTGTCAGGGGTCCTTTACCTTTACTTTTAAGCTACTGAAGGTAATGGGGCCGTTTATATGTCCAGCTGTCCTTTGTCAACAACAAATTGTCACTGTTTTTCGTGTTGAAAATATGCTATGTGGTAATTTATGGACCTAATAAGTATTTAAAGCCATTTGCACATAACAAAATATGTATTTTATCAAAGTAATTGTTGAACTGAAATACAGTTAAGAAGTATATTAATAGTGAAATTTTGGGGGGACCCCCAAGAGAGTGGGGCCCTAAGCTATAGCTTGTTTACCTTATATGTAAATCTGGCACTGACCATGCAGCTACTGGTAGATATCAGCCCAGGTAAGCCAGGCTGTGGATACAGAAACTTCATTTCTGAGGCCATTTTGGCTTCTCTGAGAGTAGCGACTCCAAGCATCATAAACAGAGGGAAGCTAATGAGAATCTTTCCTAGCTGTCTGACCAGGTCTAACAAGGGGCTTGGGGCAGGGGGAGAAATTTTCCTGAGTAAGACCTGTGGGGTGGGGTAGAAACTCGATTCAGTTTGCAATTAAAAGCAAAAGGTTCTTGTGCACTGAAACAACACAAGAACCAAAGCACAGCCACCCTTTGAAAATCACACTTCTTCTAATTTTGCAATGTAGGTTTCTTGCCAAGTAATTTGTACACAAATGCATATATTGGGGTAATGTGTGCATAGAAATGCATATATTACTGAAAATAACATGCAGAAAAAGCATTACAATAGTGGGAATGTGAATATTAGGGAAATGTTTATGAATTTTCATAAGGACTTTTATTTTTATTTTTTTAAAACTGATGTAAAAATGTAGGTATCTGGACAATTTCAGTCACCACATTCCTATTTGCTCCCAGCCATTGTGTGAATAATGGTAGCCAAACTCACCTGTCACAAATTGTCTAGATTCAGAATTCGTGTGTGTGTGTGAGAGAGAGAGAGAAAGAGAGAGAGAGATCCATTGCTTTTGGTTCACATTTTAAATATTATCGTAGTTAATTGCATCTAAGGACAAGTCCACTGAAAAAGAAGCCTGCTATACAAGCAGCATAATGTGGAACAAAAGGGATATCTGGAAAGTAGACTCACAAAAGCATTGGATAATTTAATTTATTGGTCTGTTGCATTCATGTTATCATCTAATTATCTAATTTATACATGTAAGAATGCAAATGCTGCATGAAGAGAAATAACAGAAATAATTGTAGCTGACAAAGCTGTCTCTAATCTTCCACAGAGAATGTCTCCCCCACACCCTTTTTATTCTCAAGTTATATTTTATTTTTTAAAACACGTATCAGGAATCTCCCAGTGTAGGACAGAACTGAGTGCATCTGACATATATCTCAACTAGTGGCCTTCATTGTAGGAAGAAAGTGCTGAAAGGATTTAGGTGAAACCAACTTCACCATCAGTTCCCATATTACAGCAACACACACACATACACACACACACTTTAAAAAAACAACCAGAACTTGCATATCACAGAATACAAAGCAGGCATCTCAGTGTTAACTTACAATAACACTCTCCATCTTGGTTGGTTAATTAAATTAACTTAATGAATTAATTATATTTCACTAGCTTTTCAGCACATACTGTTAAGTGTGTCGTAGCAAAATACTGAATAAAGCTTTAAATGAAAAAAAAAAAAAGAAATATGAGCATTCAGGAGAGGTGGCCTGTTTTTGTACTGATCTAGCAAGCTTAGCTTTGTCTTTCAGACCCTCCAACTTTTCTCTGATGAAAATAGGGACATCCCATTCCATAATGATAATTTTACTATTTATACCCCACACATCTTACTAGGTTGCCTCAGCACTCTGGGAAGCTTTCAACATTTATAAAAACATAATAAAACATTAAACCTTTTTTAAAAAATCAAAATATAGGATTGCCTTCGGACAACTCAGGGACTGGATAACTCCATACCCTCCAACATTTCTCCAATGAAAATAGGGACATCCTAAGGAAAAGCAGGACATTTCAGGATCAAATCAGAAACCAGGACGGCTTCTCTAAATCAGGGACATCATTTGGAGGGGCTGGTCTTTATAGGCTGTAGAAATGTCTAGGAAAGCATAAGGAACAGGAACAAAGTATGGGTGAGTGGGTGGAGTAGCATTGACAGATGTATCCTTCATTCTTATCCATTCTGACCATGCATAAAAACTTCTTTTTAAAAATAACACTATTAGTGCATACAGTGGTACCTCGGGTTAAGAACTTAATTCATCCCGGAGGTCCGTTCTTAACCTGAAACTGTTCTTAACCTGAGGTACCACTTTAGCTAATGGGGCCTCCTGCTGCTACCACACGATTTCTGTTCTCATCCTGAGGTAAAGTTCTCAACCTGAGGTACTATTTCTGGGTTAGCGGAGTCTGTAACCTGAAGCATCTGTATCCTGAAGCATCTGTAACCCGAGCTACCACTGTATTTATCCAATGCCCACCTTTGTTTTCTGCTGGTTCCAGTTCTCTCTCTCTCTCTCTCTCTCTCTCTCTCTCTCTCTCTCTCTCTCTCTCTCTCTCTCTCTCTCCAGGAAACCTGTTCATCATGCATAAGGGCTAATTTTGTAATAAGAACTGACATCACTTCTGCATTGCATCTAAGCAGAAATGTACAGTAACTTTTTAAAAAGGCCTATCTCTTCCATACCCCGATGCTGAATGCAGCAGGCAAGTCTTAAACTTGTACAGGTGGTGTTACTCATAGTAGATCTTTTGAAATTATACATGTTCATTCATTTCAATGGGTCTACTCTGAATGAAATGACACTGTTAGTAGACTTCCACTCGGTGGTTTCCATTCCTCTGCCAAATCACTGGAGACTGAAGATATGAATGATCTCTGGAATGTGGTCCAGCTTTTGCCCCCAGTAGTCAGGGAATCCTGGAGTGCCCTGTACCTGACACACACCTGGGATCACATCCTATGGTGCAGGGGCCTTCTGGCATTCCCTTTGTTGTGGGGGCCACTTTGGTTTGACTCCTTCTTCCATCGTGATAGGTCAAATAGATGGAGCCACAATAGGAGTCCTGCCCTTGCCAATGTCACCCATCCCCAAATCTGGGACAGTTGATCAGTGAGAAGGAGTGCAGCATAGATTCCTCTTGTGTGTCCTGGAGCTTCCAGAAATATTTTTGGCACAAGAGGGAGCTACTCTACAGGAATTGCTTTGCCATGGAAGGCACGGCATAAGAGGCTCACATTCTGTAAGGCAGGTGTGGAGAACTTATGGCCCTGCAGGTGTTGTTGGAATACAACTCCCATCATCCCTGACCATGAATGATGCTGGAGTCTAGTAATATCTGGAAGACCACAGATTTACCATTGTTGCTATGAGGCTGGGACTGGGAACCTCCAGTCTGCTGGCCTAATTAGACCCACCAGGCATACCCAGTTGGATCATGAGGCTGCTCTGGCCAAGACACACCCAAATACAAGAGGTCAGGTGCTGGGCAGGTAAAAATGTGACTGGGTCAAAGGATGGTTACAGGCACCACTGATCAGCTGAGTGATGGTGTTTGCCATCAACTAACCAACAGTATAAGGAGACTCAATTCACAGTGAAGCTCTTCGGAACTTAAGAAATGGCTCAGCAGTTAGCACAGTTAAAAGTGAAGGGATTGGGGTGTCAGGAACAGAAAGCAGAAGAGATTCATCTCAGCCTTATCTGTGTTTTTCATCTTTCTTTCTTTTTTACAAGTTTCTCTGGGGTCCTTTCAGGGCTTGGTCATTTGTAATGTTTGCTCGTGAAATTGCCTCTAGTACTGAAACATACAATTCTGAATAAGTCATTTCTGCTTCACGTGCTTTGATCAGTACAATCCAGAAAGAGTGTGAAAATAATTTTGTCCGCATAAAAAGCATCACCTTCGAAACAGTAGCTACACGTAATAGGTGCATTGTGACTTCATTTAAGGATTTGCTTTCCCCCACTGCCTTTTCAAGGTGCATTTATGTTGTCCTAGCTCTCCATGAATTGAAAATTGACCCCAATATTTCTTTGAGAGCAAGTAGCAATACTGCTCCAAGCCCAATTAATGAAATGCTTATTATTTAGACATATACATTCTGCCTTTGGGGCATTTTTTATACTACTGTCTCTTCAGGAAATGGCAATAGTTAAGGAAGATCGCTATGCTGATAGCTGTAATATATTTTCCTGATCTCATCTACTGTCAGCCTTTAACACGCATGCTTTTTTAACAGTCACACTTTTTAACACTCATTCTTTTTAAGCACTCACTCTTCAAGGAACACTGGCTGCTTCAAATATTAAAGTGCCATTAAACTTTGACCATGACACCACACCCCAACCAATGAGTGTTACTTTGAAAACAGTTAGTTCTGCATATGCAGAATGTCAGGCAACTCCCAAACTGGGAACTTTGTGTCCCTATTCATTTATGCAGCTATTTGTATACTTATTTAATTACAGTAGAGCATAAAAATTCAACACGAGGAAAATAAAAATGAGTTAAAACGAAAAAATCAGAATTCAGTTAAAATTCCCACTGGAATAATAAAAATAAGAGTCTTCAGTAGGCACTGGAAATTCAATGGGTAAGAGGCCTACCTGTCCACAATGGGAAGAGAAATCCATAAAATTGAGCCTATGATATGGAACACATGGCTCCTGGTAGACATGAGCTGTGCATCCTGGCCATAGGGGATCACCATATATTATCTAATATCAATATGTGAGTATCTGAATCCTCTTCTAGTGCCTTAGGAGTGGGTAAATGGAGGCAGACATTAGACTGCACAGGGAGAAATTGGGGGTCACTGAACTGATTTTATCATACAGCAGGGTTGGGAAGCCTGTAGCCCACCATTTTTGATCCAGAAAATCCATATTGTATGAAATAATCTAGGTCTCTCTCTCACACACCCCTATTCAGTACACTATTCACTGAAGCACACTGGCCCCTTAAAGTCAAAGGGGAAGACATTCTAAACAAGTTTAATAGAATAGAAGTTTAATAGAAGAAAAAACTGTAGACAAAACAGAAAATAAGCAATGTTTTTATCTAAAGATGAGAGGATGTGATGTCATAAATCCAAACATTCAAAATGGATACAGGATGAACAATCTGTGGCATGATCTTCACAACTATATAGTCAGGTATGAAAGAAAGTGTGGCTGATTCCCACATGTAAACAATTCTTTAGTAAACTGACACGATTGACCCACATTTCTGACAGAACTCTCACACCAAATGATTTGTCTTAGGCATTTATGTCAAGTACAGTATGTCTAACGTATGTGCCCCATACCATATGTGTCAGAAATGCCCTTTGGAAACCCCACTAATGGCTCACAAGAGGATTGTGGAAACAATGGGCTATTTGAACTTTCAAAATATTTCTTTATAATTTACACACTCGGGCAATGAAACAAGGTTGACATAATTCAGACAATAAGGGCTCAGGTGATTGAAATGTCATAAAGGAATGCAATAGCAAGCTAATTGTTAATGGCGTTCTTACCTCCTTTGAAGTCATTTTCCTCTTAAAAAAACCTGACACATAAATGGTTGTCGACAAGGAGAAGGATGATGCATATAGATGCAGACACACAGGTTAGAGGTTGGATGAATTGCTATCCACTGTCAACCACAATGAATCTTTCAATCTGTACAAGGCTTACAACGGGGGGGGGGGATAAATTCATTTCTGTTTATTACTTAGAAGTGATTGCTGTTATTGCCCTCACAATCAAAGTTATTATTGTATAATCACAGCAGACTGGCTAATGGCATTCAACAGAATTTGTGTCCTTTAGCTATTTGTTTCACAGCTGTTGAAAGTCATTTTTTATGAACTGCCTAAGACCCAGGCAGATCTTATGTGGCGCTGACACAGTCACGTGGTTTTGCAGGCTGTTTCACAACTTTCTTGTTTTCTATTTGCAGTTGTGAAAATTTACACCACTTGGTATACTTAAGATCTGAATGACAATGACTAATCTCTAGATCCAGTTTTGATGAAGGAGTGTATATATGGTGTCCGAGTGTATATGGAAACTTCAGCAGTAGGGCTGAAATTTCACCAGCCCTATGGAAACTTATTTACTTTCCCTTGACATTCCTCACGTAGCTTGCTGGAATGGGAGCCTCCAAAATGTTCCTTTAGGCTAAATCTGCTGGCAATGTTTAATAAGCTGTACAAAGGCTTCACCAAGGGCTGACTCTCTCATATCTTCCGTACTCCATTTTTCACACATAAAAGTCATGACAATATCTTACCAAGTTGCCCTTTCTTCCTTCCTTCCCTCTCATGGCCTTTTACCCTATCAAGAACAAAGAAACAAAAGAAGAGAATATCTGAGAAAAAAGTAATTAACAAGAGGGAGATTGCTCCAGCCCTCTGAGGTATTACTCAGTGTTGGCGTTGGAGCTTTGATAGGAAGATGTTACAAGGAACAGTGCGGAGGAGTTGTGGGATATGGTGATGAGCTGAAAATACAAATCAGCAAATATGATGCCTTAGGCATTTTTGTTCTGTTTTATTAGATGAAACAATGCCAATGGAATTAATGTTAACTGAGACCAATTATTCTGATATAAGCCATGCTATTTCAATAGGGCCACGGGTTATAACTTCATTTGAGCTCTACTGCAGAAGGCTCTGTGTCACAAAGGCTTGGTCTCTGGTCACTGACGTCATACTAGGAAAGGCTATTTTGATAAACTTCAATCCGTGAGGAAAACAAACACATAAGGGGCTAGATGCAGATCAAGTAGACCTACTGAAATCAATGACTGGTATCCAATACTCAAAAAACAAATGCTGAAACCAATGGACTTGCATTAGTCCATTGGTTTCAATAGGTTTACTCTGAGTTAATCAGATACCACCAACAGATTCCAATGGGTCTACTCAAAGCATGAAAGGCAGGGCAATCCAGGCAATGGCAGGGTATGATGGAGCAATGGCTCCATCACCACATCCACAGCCTCATTGGTCATGCTGATTGGGGCATAAGGTGGGCAGGCAAATTGCTGCACCAGCTTGGATTGGGCTCAGTGACAGCAACTGATGTTAATGGCGCTGATTCAGAATCCATTGGATCTTGGGCTGGCTCAGTCCTTCGGTCTTTTGAGACTTACAGTGAAGTCATTCTGACGCAGAACCATATATGTGCAACAACAAACAGATGGTGTATCCGCACATTCACTTCAACAGAGGGGCCAATTCAAGTACAGTGGTACCTCGGGTTAAGAACTTAATTCATTCTGGAGGTCTGTTCTTAACCTGAAGCACTACTTTAGCTAATAGGGCCTCCTGCTGCCGCTGCGTCTCCACTGCACGATTTCTGAGGTAATATTTCTGGATTAGCGGAGTCTGTAACCTGAAGCGTATGTAACCTGAAGCGTATGTAATCCGAGGTACCACTGTACAAAAAATGAATGGGACACCCTTGCTGGCAGCGGAGCATAGCATCCCTTTGAATTATAGTGTACATGAAGCGCAACACAGGAATAATGTGGAGAAATCTTTATTGGGCCTATTATACAAAAACATCTTGTCACTGACTATGTGACATGAAGTATTGTGCATAAATACAATGGATAAAGCACTGTGGGGGAGGGGGAGGTAGTGTATGTCCATATTAGACATTTACACCCCATTGCTTGCATTCCTTTGCCGGAGTTAACCAAATGTGAGCTAATACAATGATTATATATGACTCAAATCCATTCAAAGATTGCCCAGATCACATGTAAATAAGACTTGCAACTACACAGGAGTTTTTGCAAAGCTGTGATTGGGTCACACAATGCATGTGGATGCCAAACAATGTATTAATGAGCTGTCAAGGTGAAATTCATTTATTTTCCCTTATCACTCACAGAACAGGTGTCCTGTCAGCCTCTTCCAGTCTACACACCAAGAGGGAGACACACACACACCAAGTGAGAGAGAGAGAGAGAGGGCGGTGCGGGATAGAGAAAGCTTTGGAAGCCTCATAGCCTTTAGCTGAGAGACGGGGGCAGCAACTGATTTCATTTACAACCAAGTAATAACATTCTGTATATGAATGCTGACCTTTACCTATCCAGGTCCCATGCAGCCACCCTCAATCACAATAGGCCACCAACCCAACCCCAAGTTTTGCAGAGGAGAAGGAATTAGAGATGCTATCATGTAACAGGATAGGCTGTGACCCTGCCTATGAATATGAAAAAGTAATTCAAACTTTGGGAGGGAGGGGGCGTGATGCATATTAGCAGGCAGTGCAGTACTGCAGACACATACACGTTTATCACAGCTACCAAATGTCTCCTAGTATGTCAAGGATTAATCTGCACAAGAATAGTCAAGCCAGTAAAGTTCTGAAAGCAATTAACTGTCTAGCTTTCAGCCATGCTCTTTCCACAGCCCACATTCCATTCAATTTGGCTTCTGCAGGACTGTGTCCAAAGTTGTTCCTCCAGCCAATCACGTGGAGACTTTATACCAGCTTCATATTTAGCATCTTGCTTGGCAGCCATAAGTTTGCAGACATTCTGTGAAGGCAAATGCGTGGAATTCCACGCATGCAAGGAAATGAGCTGGTGGAAGGCTGCCAGCCTGCTTGGTTTCCACGCTAGCTGCAGAGGAAGGGATGTCTCTACCTCTACAACTAGCACAGAGGCTGACAGAGGAGGGACAGGCCACTCTGTCCCTCCTGAGAAGTCTCCTTGGTGGAAGCCTTTTTGTTTTTCACAAGCCAGCTAAGAGTCAGTAGCCCACATTTCCACAGGCTTCCTCTGGACTATCCCAATATATTTTTCTGCCACACATAGAATCTGGCCATTCTAGCAGTTGAGTCTTACTTCACATGAGACAGCATTTGACACCATAGCCAAAGGCTATGAAAGGGCCTGCTCATCATGGTCCACAGGCTAGTAAAAGCATTTGCAGGCTAGTAAAAGGTAAAAAAAAACCCTGGATGGTCAAGTCCAGTCAAAGGCGACTATGGGGTTGTGGCGCTCATCTCGCTTTCAGGCTGAGGTAGCCAATGTTTGTCCACAGAAAGGTTTCCAGGTCATGTGGCCAGCATGACTCAACAGCTTCTGGCACAACAGAACACTGTGATGGAAACCAGAGTGCACAGGAATGCCATTTACCTTCCCACCACAGCAGTACCTATTTATCTTACTTGCACTGGCATGCTTTTGAACTGCTAGGTTGGCAGGAGCTGGGGCAGAGCAACAGGAGCTCACCCTGTTGCAGGGATTCAAACCACCAACCTTCTGATTGGCAACCATGAGGCTTAGTGGTTTAGACCACAGCACCACCCATGTCCCATGCAGGCAGGCTAGTAATTTACACTGGCATATTTACAAGGCTGATTTATACACTGGAAACATAGACCAGGATCCAAAGGGCTATATCACAGCCTGACTTCCTACCAGTATCTGTTGCTCCTAAAAATTTTGGAAGGGGAAGAGATGACACTCCAAAGAGGCATTTGATGTGCACTGTAGCCAGATGGAAAAGGTGTCTGCTTTTGCCATACATACACAGAAACACTTTGCACATAGGCAGAAACTTCTGGATCCTAGCTGTAATGTGTATGGTTTCAAGTAATGACCTTTTTTTTTTTTTGCTGCAGCAGTTAATAGATACATTTTTCAATCCCTTAGCATACCCATATTTCATCTCGAAAGTATGTGAATAAGCTACTCTAATTTCCATGATGGGTAAGACAGTGAATACTGTTCTTCTCATAGAGAAGAATTAACACAACTAATTCTACTCAGAAGAAAATAATTATTCTCTTTGACCCTTCATGCCCTGAACATGTCTCACTCAAGCTGAGGTTTGCATTATGGTTATGCCCAAAAGGAGGGCAGGGAAATGAGGGGGAAACTCAGTTTGGTTAGCCACACACTATTAGTAAGATGTTACAGAAAGTTCATTCTATGAAAAAGGTTTTTTAAAGTTCACATGATATCCTCTGACTGGTACAGGCAGCTGTGACATTTGGGCCCTGCTATAGAAGGAAATATCTGCTCCAAAAATATGCTAACCATCCAATTCTTTTGTTTGCATTCTATTCAGTGGCTTGCATAAATATTCAAAATCCAAAGAAAAGGAACAAATCAAAATATTTGACATTCTGCCTCACGTTGTTGGCATTCCTTGAGGGGCTGCAGGAAAATACAAAACCGTGTTTCTTTCACACAATGGTACTAAAGAGCACTTGCGTCTTCCTTGTTTTCTCTGCTCTAAAGTTTTGCTGCATAACGTTATAAATGTCCCATAGGAACTTCCATGGGACTTACCAAGTTTCAAAAGATTTTGAGAAAGCAGCTCATCAAAGATCCCTGAGTAAATTTAAGAGCCATAGGAAAGAGGACAAGTTCTTGTGGATCTGGAATTGGTTAAGTAGCAGGAAGCAGAGAGTAGGAATAAATAGACATTTCTCTGAATGGAGGGATATAGAAAGTGGAGTCCTGCAAGGATCAGCACTGGGACCTTTGCTTTTCAACATGTTTATAAACGATGTAAAGTTAGTGGCGAGCAGTAAAATAGTCAAAGGGAGCAGGAAGAAGGGGAGATTCGGGAGTGGATAGCAGAAAATATTATTCTGCAAGAATGCAACAATATATGCATTTACATTTTGGGGATTCAGTACCACATTTGAAATACCATACCTAAATGAAAGATCCCAAGTAATTGTATGCATTCTCATATCTTGTTTGAAGAAAAGCCTGCTAGCAGTAATCTGATTTAGCTGCTTCTATAGCAAGTGCCTAGCACTGAATTTGCATCCTATCTTTGTTTCCACATCAAAGCACTGGATTACCAGCTTGTGGATTTGGTCTTCTTGCCCAGTTTTCAAAATGATTTGACAGATAATATGTCAGCACATGCAGCCAATTTTTAAATATACCATTTTCAGCTCTTTACTTCGCAGAACTGAGCTGCCAAATCTTTAGCCCACAGGCTGGGGGTGGGGGGATACAGCAATATGGCTAATGTATATAAAAATGTATGCAACTGTGGAATAGAAAGAGGAACAACACAAAGTAAGATATAGAACATAACAAAAGAACAATAATAACAGACTGTATTCCGAATCCTTTTTAGCAAAATTAAAGCAATGAACTAAATTATAAATTAAATTAGGTTGATGAAAGGTAGAGGAAAACACAGTCTCTGAAGATGCAGAGCCTCTGAGACTAATGGGCTATCCAATACTTAATCCTTGTGCATGTAAAAGGAAGTGAAGCCATGGCTAACTGCTCAGAAGCCCACATGGTTCTCATGTGAAAGGGGAATAGAAATATGAGTTCCCTTGAACACCGTCCTTCTCCCATGGGTCCCAAGAAGTGTTTTGGACTCCTGCCAATGGGCAGTGGTGATTAGAGTTGCAGTCCAGCAGCCTCTAGGGACCCCAAGCTGAAAAAAAAGTCTACCCTAGAATATTACACTGAAATGACCTTTAGACTCCACAAACACACCAATGCAACACTTGCTTGCGAAGTATAGGCAACAACAGACCTGCTTATTTTCAGCTTCTCCTTCAGAGAAACTCAAGAAATAGTTTGTATTATCTGATTTACAGTGTTCCTGACCAAGGCCTTTCCAGATTTCTGGATGCCAATATCTGCCCTCCCTTCCCCACAGGTGGGCAGGGTTTGTGGCACCAAGCGGGGCTCACCTGGGCAGGTGCCACCCACCTGCTTGAGCTGGCCTTTGACCCGCCCTCAGCCAGGGAGGACAATGGACGGCTGGCCAGGGGTGGGCCCAAGGCCAAAGAAAAGAGGCTGACTCCGTTGGCCAAGCCTCTTTTGCTGTTCTTCCTTCCAGGATCAGTAGTAAGGATGGACCTGTCTCAATGGCCCAATTCACATCCCTGTAATTCATCACCCCACCCCATTTCTTTCCTCTTCAGACCTGCTTCACCTGCATCTACCATGCCTTGGGGAGAGGATTTTCAAGTCACTTCTTCTCCCCCCTGCATTGGCTGAAGAGAGCTTAACTCACCCACTCCCCATTATTCTGGATATGCATCTTCTGGAAGAAATGTTCCTGAAGATTAATCAACCACTCACCTTCTTCTTGCTTTCCATCCTCTACTATTAAACACACACAAATACCTGTTATTTGATCCTGCAAGCCTAGGTAGACCATTATGTGCTGCAAAATGCCCCCCCCAAAAGCCAGAGGGTGCCATAATAGCAAAAAACTGCCCCTCTCTGAGCTTCCTCTAGCATAGACATGCACCACTAGACAGGTAGCGTGACATCTACTTTCCTCCGTCATGGACAAAGGAACTCTATGTCTCATACCTCCTTCATCCACTTCTCTCCTGTGAAGCAGAGTATTTTATACAGTTGCGCTTGGGATGGGAGAGCTGCCTCCACCCTCCACAAATCTTAACTCAAGCTACATTTAGCCCTACGGTAATGGTCAATCCCTAAAGGGGTTGCACAGTTCAAATGAACTCGCTTTTATAACCATGAGAGCAGGAGGTCTCTTGATTCTCATTTCCAAGCCTGTGCAAATGTACTTCACCTTCAACCTCAAAGTGGTTGTGCTATTAACTATTGACGGTGGGGGAGAGAGGGAGGAAAGGTGTCAAACATCTGATCTATGTTTGTTCCAAGTAACCAGTTTTTCGAGTTCTGAAAGTTCCCTTACAAAGGCAGGGTCTATTCTAAATTCCCAGACGATGAGTCAGCCGTATTCTGTTATGGTCCTGGAAAGTCATGTCAGGTGGGATGATGACATTTTACCTTATAATGGGGTCAGTGAAATACATCAAAGGATCAGTTGGCAAATATTTGGCAGGGGTGGGGTGGGGGGGAAGGGAACGCACAATACCCTTTTGTTATTTAAGTCTAGCAACAATTTACCAAGGGTGCAACAATCTCAGTAGGCCAGCGCCTACAAATGGGGCCTAATTAGTTGGAGGTAGAGCTGGATGGTTTTCAAGAAGGAGAAAAGTGCACAGAACTCTGTGTTGTTTGAAGTTATAATTTGGTATGGAGGCAGTAATTAAGAGCAGCTGTCCATTATGTTAAACAAGCATGTTTGCTGTTCAGCTAGGTAACTATCTCAACAAGCAGAATGGAAAGATAACCAGTTTCCAGATATATAGAGAGAAAGACAGGTTACAAATAGAAATCTTTTGGGTAACTATGGATCACTCGGCATTGGTGCAACTACTGACATACTACCTCAAAGATCAATTTTATGCTTTTGGGGAGAAAACCACTGACCCCTGATTAGAATGCGGGATCTAACACATATATATAACCCCACTACTTACAAGAGCCCATTCATTTCAATGCAATTAGCCAATCCACATGACCTCGGAGTTGGGGTGACTGACTGTACAGTGACTCACTGTACAAAGGCTGTGATATGAAACTGTCCTGCATTTTGCACATTTTTGCCTGCTTCAATGGCTTGGGTCCAGTTATTGCTATTTAAATGAAAGTCCACATTGCCTTTGCCAACCTGGTTTGCCCTCCAGATGTTTTGGACTACAGCGCCCATGATCCCTAGCCAGAAAAGGCTGGTGTGTTTTTGTATTGTATTGTATTGTTGAATTCTTTCTCTTTCTTTTATAGTCTTTAAACTGTTAATGATTTTTTTTTAAAAAAAGGCTGGTGTGACTTTTGTGACAACTTTGCTAACTTGGACTATATATGATCCAAGTCTGTATTTGTGGAAATAATGTCAGCTCGAGTCTGTAAATACCGATTGCTACACAATACTTGCACATAGTTTCGTTGATGGGTTATATGGTAGTTCATTTTTAACAAATGCCAAGGCAGGAAAATCAAGTTCTCATTCCAAATACTGAATTCTTGTTTACTAAACAAAGGACCTTTATGAGGAGGCTATTTTTTTTACAACTCAGTATTGCAGGTGTTTTAAGGAGTTGCCTGGAGGGCATATACATTATCTTGAGGATTTCTCCCCAAAGAAAAACACATGTTAGAAATCAGGAGTGCCAGCTAAGAATCTCATTTATTCTCATATTATTTTCATAATAGAAACATATGGTTTAATTTAAGCTTGTGGCATGGTGTCCAACTCGTGATTATGTGTGTATACGTACAGAAAGAGAGAGAAGCAGAGACCAAGAGAATAGTTTGTCCTCTTTCTTAAAGGAAAAAAATAATTATCCAGGGCATTTTATTGTTATCAAATAGCTAAACTGAAATCTATAGAAAAAGTACAATGGGTGATATCCAACATTTGTCATACAAAGTAGATCGATTGAAATCAATATACCTTAGTAATATTCTTACTTTATATTAGTACAGACCCTGTCCATGCTGAGTCAGACTTTGATTGTGCCATTTGACAAACCTAACCAGCTTAAATCAAATAAATATATATCCTATTAAATCAGGGGTTAGCAAACATTTTCAACAGGGGGTCAGTCCACTGTCCCTCAGACCTTGTGGAGGGCCGGATTATATTTTGAAGAGGAAAAAAAATGAACGAATTCCTATGCCCCACAAATAACCCAGAGATGCATTTTAAATAAAAGGACACATTCTACCCATGTAAAAACATGCTGATTCCCGCACCGTCCGTGGACTGGATTGCGAAGGCGATTGGGCCGGATCTGGCCCCTGGGCCTTAGTTTGCCTAACCATGTGTTAAATGATCCAGAAGAATGCCAGCAAATTCCAAATCATTTGTCCAAGGAATGGCCTTCTACTGTCCATGTAGATAGGCAAGTTGCATTATTATTTCTTACGATGAGAATAGGCATGATCTTAAGATTCATATTCACAACAGGCATTTGTCAACAAGTTAGCAAGAATCAGCATGAATTAAATCTAGGTATGGAAGGATCACTAGTTCTGCAATAAATGGTAAACAGAAATGGTAAACCAGTAATTAGATGCTATTGTTTCTGGACCAAAGAAGTGAGCATGACTTGAAACTGGATGAGTGCAATTCTAAGACTATGGCAGCTGCGTGTGAAATGCCAAGATGGCCTGTGGCTGCCTTGCCATCCCCAGAGATGTAACTGTTTATCTTACTATTCAAAACTTCTGTCTAAGGATTTTGCTCAAATAATTAGAATTACTTAAGCTGTTCTATCAAATAATGGCCAATTATGTTCATGAAAGCACAGACTAAACATAATTAGATGGGACTGAATGGATGAAGAAGTCCCTTATGTTCCTTAAACTGAGAGGGGTGGGTAATGATGGCTTCTCTTAGTATCCGACCAAGTAAAGTGAACTATATCCTAATTGCATTAACATAAGGTTAATTAATTTGGACAGGATTCATAGTAGATAAATTCATGGAGGATAAAGCTATCAATTGCCACTGAAAATAGTTTTGTGCTACATCCAGCATCAGAAGCGCCAAAGCTCTGAATAGCAGTTGGTGGGAAACAGCAGAAGAGGGCTATTGCATTCATTCACTGCTCTACACTTCTCATGTGCATAAGAACATAAAGAGAGCCTACTGGATCAGGCCAATGGCCCATCTACTCCAGCATCCTGCCCTCACACTGGCCACCCAGAAGCCTGTGGGAAACCTGCATGCAGGACCCAAGCACAAAAGCACTTTCCTCTCCTCTGGTTCCCGGTATCTGGTAGCATCTGTGGGAAATGGGATGCAGGACTAGATAAGCCTTACATCTGATCCAGCTGGGGTCTTCTTATGGTCATATGCTCTTAATATAGTGTTTGATGGCTTGGTTTGCCTGAACTGCACTTTATGTCCTGCAACTATTGTAATATTAGCACAGTGATTAGCACTGCTGATCTTCAAAAATATCAGTTGTGCATAATCATAACTTGCCTCCCCAAGTGTATCCATGCAGCCTCTCAAGTCCCCAGTGCTTAAGGGAGGTTGAACCAGCACATTTCACACTTACTGGGGAAGGAAAGCAGTAGCTGATCTCCAGCACTAGATCCTCCAGAGCTTTCTCTTCCTTGATGAGCAAGCATGAGACCTATATCCCTCCCTTTCCACACAAGGTTGGCATGGACAAATCCACATGATCCAAAGAAACAGCAGACCTCTGGATCCAGCTGCAAGTCATTATTATGGGATAGCCTGCAGCTCTTGATGGAGGAGGAAGCAAGAGGAAGGGGTTGCATCTTTCAGATGGCCGTTACCATAAGAGTGTGACAGCATGTCTTATAATTCATGTTGCAGGACAGCTTGATGACATCAGTGAAGCAGAAATCCTGTATGAGTGGCAGTGGTGTGGATGACTGCCTCTGACACACCTGTGATATAATATGCACCTGTCCGTGAAGTGTCAATCTTTCCATCCTTTCATGGATGCACAGGCTCAAGTGGACAAATCTGGAACCCAAGTAGAGGGTGAAAATGAATAATGAGTGATATAACTGAACGGAAGTGGAATGCGAACCTAGGGCCGGTCTAGACATACTCTATATGGGGACCACAAGTCTTTCTTTGTCATTCGTTTGATTTTGCTGACAAGTTGGTAGAACAAATGAATGCAGCAGACTTGAGTATGTTTGACATCTAGGAGCAGCTTGACAGTGCCCCTTTCTTCCTTGGGTGTGGATATATATCAATACTTTCAAAGCAACTTTTGAGAAACAATGGCTATTGCAACAGAAAGTGGATTTCAAGAGTTTGCTTTTGAGGATACCAAACATGGTAGGCTGAAGCAAGAGGTGCTGGCAGGGGTGCCATTGTGGAGATGGCCATGAGGCCATGAGATCACTGCCACTTACTGGGGATGGGGTGGAGCAAGATCAAGGCTGCTCAGGTGAATCTCTTGAGAATTCTGTTCCACCTTAAGGAACAGACATGGGATTGTTATGGGTCACATGTCTGTTTACATTCCAGCACAGTATGCTGGGAACTACCATTTGTGCATAGCTTTTGCTTTTCCTGTTTCTCTCTGAGACGACACGAGAGAGAGAGAGACAACATGTTTCTTTGTCCTGATTTATGATTAATAAATCTGTAGTTGTAGTATGACTTCACAAGCCTCACGCCTATTCTGTGTGCGCAGTACTATCTGCTGATAGTGTGCCCTGGCTTTTGAAGTCTGGGTCACTGATTTACGTTGGAGCATGGGCCAATGGATGGAGACGGCATAGCTGGGGCTTCCCAGCTGGCCTCCTGGCCCTCTGCATGTCGACAGAATAAACAGAAGCACTGGATTTGCTCTGCTGTTGTGCCCATGCCCGCCTAAGCTCACTGCTGCCTCAGCCTGCACCATCCCCTCCCACCAGCCACTCCCATATTGAAATGCTGAGGTATCAATAGCCACAAAATTCTTATGGTGCTTGGCAACCTCTGTCAAAAGATACAAGAGGTTCAAGCCTCTGGAACTAAACTTCCATCTCATTCACAGCAATTTGAGAGTTATTATCAATGAAATTGAACTTTGTGGCCACATTTTAGTCTCCTGCTGTACAATAAGGCATTTATTCTCAAAGCAGGATACCATTTTAGACTCACGCAAGTCAGCTCTGTGGATCTTATTACCATTACACCAAATCATTTGTAAAATATAACAAGCAAGGGCTACTGTTTCTGGCAAGACATAGGGGAAGGATGTATTACTATTAAACCTCACAGCAGTGCAATAAAAAGCTGCGCAGCTGAGAAGCTAAGAAAGAAAGATTGTGTCAGGAGCAAACCTTGTTCTGTGCTAACCAAGATTCAATAATCTTGAGCCTACATTTCTCCCCTTTGGTAGAAAGTCTGATCCTGCAAGGCGACATCAGACTGCCTAATTCAGTGCCTGACAGCCTACAAGTCTGGGATAACAGCCTTCCTATGCAATCCAGCTTTCCTAGCAATCTACCTGTCTTTGTACAATCTATTATCATTGCTTCAAAGACCCTCATCATCGACCATATAGCAGCAAACACAAAACATAACTTTGGCAGGGGAATTAATATGTACATTATCTGTATATCATATGTACAATAACACAATATGTAATACTACATTATCTACATTGAGCACAGGAATATGTACATACGTCACAGTTTATTGTGATTTTCTGTTATTTATAATTAAGCATTATTTCATCATTTTCAGTAATAAAAGCTTTTCTTACCCACTCTTCTGTGTGCAGTGAAGATAAAAGGTTTCTTTCTAGACTGTCCTATCATCAGGACCACAGCTCATATCATTTAACCCAGACGTGGAAAACCTATGGCCTTCCAGACATTGTTGGACTCCCAAATTCTATCAGACCCACAGCCCGCACGGACAATCACCAGGGATGATGGGAATTGTAGTTCAACAGCACCCACAGGACTGCAGTTTCCTCATCCCTGACCCTAGCTAGTCAATTTTTTAAAAGGTGGTTTTCTTGGAATGACATTTCAGAGACGCAGGGAAACACAGAGATCTGCTAAAAGCAAAATATGGTTTTAATGGAATAACTTTGGTACCAACAAATACTTGATGGCCCCAGCCAGCCCTCTAGGAGCTTCCCTTCCATGGCAAATAGCAACTCTGGGGGCAATTTTCATCAGGGCTATAGAATGGGGTATTAGTCCCTAATCCTGAATGGGCCACCTGTCCCATGGCTGCTGGCTTTTGCTAAAGGGGATTTAAGGGGAGGTGCAGCGGTACTGCTGAAGACTTGCATGCAAACAGTTCAATCCCTGGCATCTTCAGCCAGGGCTGGCAAATACACCTATCTGAGACCCTGGAGAGCTGCTGCCAATTACTGAAGGTTATAGTGAGATAGATTGGTTCGATTTTGTACAATGTTTCTGTGATGGCATCTTAATGTCACAACTAACTTGTCCCTTAGGAGGCTTCCAGTGTGAGTCGCTCCTAGTGCTCTTTTGGTGAAAGCTATATGTAGAATTTGCATTGACTTTCCATGCTACTGGTGGGCATTGCAATTCTTCCCTTTGTACATCCCACTATGAGTTATGAGGCTAAGGAAATTTCCCTTCAGAATTCTGGCCCTGCAACAGGCCCCACTGAAGAATCTGATCATGCTTTTTATCTTAAAGAAGCCTCAGGCTAATCATGCCACTGTTCAACCCTAATGACTATCCCATCAATAGCAGAGGAGCAACAGATGATGTTATCCTCGAAGACAATGATATTAATTCAGTGTAACAATTAACCATGACTATCTGCAATATGCATGCTCCATGCTGAAATTCATATATTAGTTAGTAATGTGGGCTTTTATCTTTCTTTCATTTTCTGGCAGACTGATGTTCATGACATTGTAGCTACTCATTGTGCAATGCTCTGTATTCACATCATCTACAAGACGAGAAGAAATAAACTTCTCTGTTTCTCTTATTTCTCAAATCAATTACCCAAAATACAGACAATCTCTGGTCTGCACTTAGGTAGAAGCTGACTATGGCACTGCATCCTTAGAATACAGCAGGGTAGCCACCTTGAAATGAAAAATTCTGCTACTTGAAGCACTTGACTAGAAACTGTCACACCAGTCCTCTTCCTCAGTAAGCTTCATGCAGAATTGCCCCTTCTGGGGTAGTGTGTGTGTTTAAAAATGCAAATGAAAAACTGAGCACAAATTAAGAAATTGATTTAAAATGCCACCATAAGGGAAGTAGGACCGGTGCCAAAATTTAAAGTCTCAACTTCCCAAAACATCATTGCACATACCCAAAGTGCACCTTTTCATAAAAGAGTAACAATTAGTTGAGCCATCCCTGTGGAGGTTGTACCATTTGTACAGCTCTTTCAACAACCATGACAACATTTCATTTTGTGAGCTTTCAACAGAGATGAAAGAATCACAGGGAAACCAGTGATGTGGCCATGATGTCCTCCCCCCAAAAGAGTGAAAAAAATTGTGAAACATCTGGATAGGTCCTGGGAGTGGAGGCCAGAGTTAGAGAAGGAAACCAAGGGTCTGAACCCAGCAATTTGGAGTGTGCTTCAGGTGGAGCTCAGAGAGTTTGTGTCTTCATCTGAGATCTGTGGTTGGAGGGGGAAAGATCTAGCTGAAAGTTGGTGTGTGCTTGCAAATGAGCCTATTCCAGCTTTTCAGGTAAGTAGCCTGAAACAAAACAAATGCCTAGGTTCACCCCTACCCCTACCCCCACCCCACTCCCGATTGGTCAGCAACTCTAGTTTGCACCATTTGAGCAGACTGGCTAGTATTACATACAAGCAGCACATAGAAGAGTTTTGGATTTGATATCCTTCCTTTCACTTCCTTTAAGGAGTCTCAAAGCGGCTAACATTCTCCTTTCCCTTCCTCCCCCACAACAAATACTCTGTGAGGTAAGTGAGGCTGAGAGACTTCAGAGAAGTGTGACTGGCCCAAGGTCACCCAGCAGCTGCATGTGGAGGAGCGGAGACGCGAACCCGGTTCCCCAGATTACGAGACTACCGCTCTTAACCACTACACCACACTGGCTCTCATAGTGTTTGCATCATCTTTCTAAGCAGTGGCCATGCTTAATTTCTAGCAAAAGAAAGGTCAGGATTCTATAGCCTGTCTGGGAAGCAAAGCCTCTGATCTGGAAGCCCCAATGTGTGAGGAGTCTCTTGACCTATCCAATGGTGTGGGAAATCCTGCCCAAACTTTCATCTATTCTTACTTCATACATTCCAAGGTTAAGTCCTCACATTGAAAACAGATGCCGCAGGCACAAATTAAGATTGCTTATAAGTCTCGTTTTAGTTTTGTGGGTCGGTGGGGGAGGGAGGATATAAATCCACAGCCATTTTCACCATTTGTTTGGGTGGGTGGGAGGTGAGGCATCAATACCTATCACAAATCAGCAAGTCGAGCTGATGGGAAACCAAGCTGGAAAAGTTTCTCATAAAAGACCTTACACTTTCCCACAATCCAAAATGCAGCTGATGTGGGGTGAGCATCCCTGCTTGTTCTAGTAATAGGGAACATAACAAGCACATGCAGTGCACTCAGCCAGACCTGTACCAGTGACATCAGTGAATGCTGAAGATTTAGTGAAGTTAAGTGGGTTCCCACAAAGCAAGACACAGTGATAACAACAAGAACCTTTATTGAACTGGGCACAAAGGCAAAGCAACTGCTTATATACATTTCTGAAAGCCTGGGCCACTCCCACTCTCAACGTGATTGGCTGTCTAAACTCCCAAGCTGCAGATCATAACTCAGAGTTTAAGGGACAATGGCAGTGGCCCGAATCCTGAACTGTTCTGTGATTGGATATCATGTATTGAATCAGAACACAGGGGCTCAGAATCCTTAGTCCAGACTCAAGTTCAGGCAAACACAGACCACTGAATACGTAACACTTAGTGGAGGTGCATGCACTGAAGTTCCACTACCTTCCACACCACCACCCTCAAAATCCACTCTTCGTGCCTCACCACCCACATTACTATTTCCTCTTCTAAACTGGAAGTCTCAGACCACCAAATGGAAGGTGCAATGGGGCAACTGATGGCGTGCCAAATGCCTAAAATGCAAATTTGGAAAAAGCACCTGTCTGTAGATCCCATTTCCTCTTAATTTAATTAAGTACAAGGCTGACAGGAGTCTACAGAATAACCTCCTATACTACCAGTGACCGTAGAGTCCAAACTAGGATCCTCATGAGCAGCTTCTCCTATGGGACTAAATGCCTCCTACCAGGAATGCCAGCTTGGCCCCACGACTGTGGGTGCCTGTGGCCATGGGTGCCATGCAGCGTGCATGACCCTGGCACCAAAATTTATGGGTGCCTGGACCCTTCATGGGTGCTCAGGCACCCAGGGCCCCAGGGAGTTGGCACCTATGCCTCCTGCCATATATCAGCAGCACAGACAGTAGTCCAGACAAGAGGCCATTGAATGTAACAGGAGTGACCATCTTTAGGCTGGAGGATTAGCCCTTTAAATTCTCCACAAGAAGGTGGAGCCTGGGACAAGTAGTCTAGGAGGGGAAGCTTTAAAAAGATCAATTTGCTCTTGACTTGTGTTGGAGCAACTCTGAGGTTCTGCAACTTCCAACATGCTTTGCAGCATGGGTTTTAGTACCACCAAGGCCTCATATTCCTCCCCCCCTGTAAACATTGTCCCATCTGGCTTTGCAAACTAGGCCTCCATACTGACCCGCCTTCCCAGTTCAGGAGGCCAAAAGGAATAAATCTGTGCCATACCTGTCATCAGGAACAGGAAATAAATAGCCATTCAAATAAGAACTGTCGTTAACTTTTTAAGTGAAATTCCAGTGGGGGCCAGATAAGGAAGAGGCAGAGAATAAAAAAGCACAAGATCCCTTCCCATTACAGTGGTGCTTCGCAAGACGAAATTAATTCGTTCCGCAAATTTTTTCATCTAGCAAATTTTTCGTCTTGCGAAGCACGAAATCCCATAGGAATGCATTGAAAATCAATTAATGCGTTCCTATGGTCAAAAAAAAGTCCAAACAAAGCCAAATTTGGTACAACAAGAGTTTATTAAGTGCTCTTTAAAGTCACACATACTATAAAGAGCATTTCAAAATTCAAACCCAGGTTTTTTTAAAAAAAAACAGCAGAGTGACCCAATGGTCACAGAAAATCATAAAAATGCAGGAGAAAAAAACAAGCTTCCAGATTCTTGCAAACCCCTCCCCAACTGTTCCCCCAGCCACCCAGCACACAGAAATTCAAATCCAGATTTTTTTTAAAAAAAACAGCAGAGTGGCCCAATGGTCACAGAAAATCATAAAAATGCAGAAAAAAACCCCACAAGCTTCCAAATTCTTGCAAACCCCTCCCCAACTGTTCCCCCAGCCACCCAGCACACAGAAATTCAAATCCAGATTTTTTTAAAAAAAAAACAGCGGAGTGCCCCAATGGTCACAGAAAATCATAAAAATGCAGGATAAAAACCACAAGCTTCCAGATTCTTGCAAACCCCTCCCCAACACCAAGTCCTTGAATTCCAAACACCCTAACCCAAAATCCAACCCCCCCCAAAAAAAAAGTTTTAAAAGCTTAACTTACCAAATGGCTGCAAAAGAAGTTTTGGGAAAGCTTCAAAAATCACCAAAGTCTTTAAAAACCTCAAAAAAGGCTACTATGTACACTGTGTTCTATGAGTTGCTCCTTGAAATCAAGTCGCAACTGTATTAACGGTGTTAAGAAAAAGGAAACAAACTTGCAAGACGTTTTCATCTTGCGAAGCAAGCCCATAGGGAAATTCGTCTTGCGAAGCAGCTCATAAAACGGAAAACCCTTTCGTCTAGCGAGTTTTCCGTCTTGCGAGGCATTCGTCTTGCGGGGCACTACTGTATATAGTGCAATATTTCACCGCTTCTGGCAATTGATGAAATGGACAAAGGTGAACAACAGGTGCAATATTGTGATGAATAACAGAGTACATGGATTGTAGGCTGACAGGACTCCCTTTTTCCCAGCAGCAGTTTTGTACTTGTAAATGGCTTCACTTAGGTCAAGTGTTAAGAATCATAATTAGTGATGAAGCAAATCTAGCCTCAGAAATCTCCATGCAAGTGAGTTTTTCTACAGGCATCTGTATCCTGCCTTTCTCCCATCCTGGAAATCTAGGTAGTACAAGGTCCCCAGCCACTCTCCCATCCAGGATGTGACTGGGTGCAGACTCAGCCCATTTTGCTTCAGCAAAGTGGTAGCCTTTCCCTGCAAGAGCTCTGCTTGTCTGAGCATTTAGTGGATATTTAATATTCAGCGGCAGCATTTGACCTCTGAAGTTTTTGCAATAGAGTTGAACATTTTTACAGTATCTGACAGTTGGCACGATATAGCAGTCAACATTTGACAGACTCTGATATGTACTAATCAACATTTTATCATTTGTGACAGCTGGAGTGGAATACCAATCAATATTTGGCAGGATATGATAGATGACTTGCATCCATTCATTCTTGTATGTTATTTATTTATTTTTATTTAATTTTTTTTTAAAAAAAATGCCTTGACTAGTTTTTAGGCATCGATTCCTCTCAAAGTGGTTTACAACTATACGCAATGCAAATCCTAAATCCCAACAACAAACTAATGAAGGGTGATGCCCAATGTTAGCAATATTCAGAGTAGATAAACTGAAATAAATGGTCTCAACTTACTTAAATCCAATTTTTCTCCCAATGACATTACAGCATATAACTTGGATGAATATCACCCTAAAAATTTACTACCCATTTCCACGTGAGGTGCACCAACACAAACCTTGCAATAAAAGGAAAATGGCCCAGATAGGTTAAATAACACTAGATTTTTAGCATTTATAGTCCAGTTTAAAATGACCAAGGGGCAGGGCTTGCCTTATCAAGCTTGGAATTAGGTATATTTCATAATAGGAGGTGGCCACTCCTCGCAAAGACCTTGATTCATGTCCTTGACGACCTAATTTGTTTACAAAGGTAGGCATCACAACAAAGCCTCAGAAGTAGTTCTTAGGGTTGATACACAGGGAAACAGTCCTCTAGGTAAAACCAATGTATTTAAACTAATCAAAACACTTTTAGCTTTAATTTTTATTTCTCAGATTTCAGTTTTGGAGTTCAGATGCCAACATTTTGAAAAAAATCAAACGAATTTCAACAGATTCTGAAATTTCATTTCATCTTTTTATCATGAGGAGAATAACCACAGGATTGATGAGCAGGTTGTGGCTCTGATAAGTTTAGATATGATCACAAAACAATCTGTTAGTTTTCTATACATAGGTTTGTTTTAGGCTGAAATATTGCCACTATGACATATGCAGCATAGAAAACGGATACTTTAGTTATGCACCTTGCAAGGGCAATTATTTGTTCTGTAGTGTAACTTGTTTCTGGATATCCCTACAGAGGACTGCTGAAATGAACTGATTGCTCTGCCATCTTTCCTCCTTATCTTTTTGGACCATGCATCTCTGCATTGTTATCATTACTTATTATTTATTAGTTTTGCTTGCTGATCACAAATCCCTTCGAAGAAATCAATCTGAATCATGACAACGAATAGCACAGAAGAATTCTAAATAGGAAATATATATGCTGTACATATTTATCATTGTCTGTTTTCTAGTGTTCCCTTAAGAAAACATTCCTGATAACCAGATATATTTTTTTTTCAAATTCTTGGCATTTGAATACAGATGTACTTATCTATCAGTCAATCATTATTCCATCCCTGATTGCTAAGCTGTTTGCCATGGAAAGTTCATTTCTAGCAGTAATTTGTAATAACTGCAACATAGTGATTAAAAAAAAGAGAGAAACACATCATTATCTATAACTGCATCCACAAGGAAAAGCATGTCACTTTTGCTATGGGGTGTGTGTGTGTGTGTGTGTGTGTGTGTGTGTGTAAAATTTTCGCAACCCTCCCCTTATTGAAATGCTCATATCCTCAGTGATTTGTATCATCGGGGAGGGGGGGAGAGAAGAGAGAGTGAAAAATGAACAAGTCATGGATTTTTCTGTGCTCTAATGACTTATACTAATGTATTCCTTCATCTAAATACAGATTTCTATTTAAAATTCAGCACACAGTGGTATTATGAATTCGGGTTTAATGGATTCCAAATAATTGCCCTTTAGAAATGATGAATAGCTGTTTAAAGACACTGATAAGAATATACTATTCCTCTCTTAACAATGGGCCTTCTGCATTGACTGTGTCATATATGCCTGAAATTAGTTTATTAATTTTTGTATTGATATGCAAAGTGCTGACTGATAGCAAATAAATTCCTCTAATCTCTCCCACCCCACCCCCCAGAAGCCTCTGTTCAGTGACTTGGGGGGTGGGGGTAAAGATGAGGAGATAGTGTTCTGCATTGGAATGGTGCCACTGAAATGCAGATGGATTCCATCTTCCATTTTATTTGCCTTTCTTGGATTTTTATGCTTTAAAAAGAATAGCATCTAAGGATGAATTAATGACCAGGTTTTGCAAACTTCTGCATTGAAGAAGCGCTCCCCCCCTTTTTTTTGGTAGGCAGTTCATGGTATCTCTTTTATGTCATTACAAAAAGAGAGAGAGAGAGTCTTTTTAGGCTTGTTCTCTACCATTTTAAAGCCAAGGACCCAGCATGACTGAAATTAAAAATGCATTATTCATTTATTCAATGTGATAACAGGCTGACAAAATTTTCACTTAGCAGATGAGATGGCTTCTTTGTTAACTGTATGGAAATCTTCTGGAAAAAACCACCAAACTCAAATGGATTCCATAGATTATGCAGTAAAATGGGGGTACAGTAGGATAGAGTTTTCTAGGTGGGGAGGAAATGGTTTTCCTGTACATTGCTAAACTGCGGTTATTGTAGCCCCTTGTTTTTCAAAGGATGCAGAACCCATAACTACTAGTTTTCTCCAAAGGGTTGCTGATAGTATTAGAATGGAAGGGTGGAAAAGCTATTCTTACTATTTCCCCCTGCCAGGTCCCTTTATTTATTTGTGGGGTTTGTGACGGATTTACCCTTTCCCCCCTGTCTTCTGCCTTTCCCTCCTCCCAGTTCAAACCACCTTTCAAATGACCCTAAAAAGCGTTAAAGCAGCTCGCTCCTTCCTGCATCTTCTCGTCTTAACTCCCATCTCTTTAGCCCTTTCTCTTCTTTATAGGAACCAAGCTGCTGCTCTCCCCCCTCGCCCGCCCCACTCTCTTTCCTAGAGGCCTTTTCTTTCTGCCTCTAGGGTAGGCTGCCTCTCCACACACCACTGGTACCCGGGAAAGAATGGCTCTTCTGTTTGCTCAACTGCCTGCATATTGCATCCATTGCTCCATTCAGCAGGCCTTTTCAGGTCTGCTAGCTGCCGTACAACTCGGCTTTTGTGTGCTGCTGCCAGGGGGTTTCTGCATCCAGACCCTAGCTGAAAAGAGGGTAGATTTGCATAAGCAATGCCATGTGAGGAGGTCTGCTGGAAACAAATTCAGAATGCAGTCAAGCAAACCTTCCCGATCAACTTGTTTCTTCTTAGCAGCCCCCTATCATTGCCATCTGTGTATTCAACTATGTGCAAGTTGGGTTTCTTTTAAAATAATAATAAAAAAAATCAAGCAATTCTATCTCAGCCTCTATGATTTGTCTCCAGCCGACTTAATAACAATAATAAAAGTCTCCAATGCATTCTATTTTGAACAGAAGGCCCAGCACGCATCAATAACTTGTAATAAATATAGGAAACTGTTTTCTTTTAGTACTTCTCCGCCACTTTTATAAGGGGGTGCAGAACTATAATCACAAAACAAACTATTACAAACGAAATGCATAATCAGCCAAAAAATATGATCAATAACTAGATAAATTATATATGTCAGGAACAGGCTAGTATGTATCATATGCACATACTTAGCTGTTTAGAAAACACATTGCATTGTCTTATAATTAAGGCTACAAACCTTATGAAGTTGCAGTTAAGCAACAAGCAAGGATGTTGCCGCAAAAGCAATAGTTTATGCACCTTACATTTACAAACCCTAGTGCGCAAAACATGCAGCCATGCAAACCATTAGGCTGAAATAAGTAGTTGAAGTAAGCATAACGAACTTCCCAAAGAGGCTCACCTGAGACCTGCATTGTGTCCCCCCCCCCCCAATATAAGATCTTATGACTTTCCCAGGCTTTTGAATAACATTTTGGAAATTTTAATATGGTCTCTGGAAACCTTTTGAAACTTGTAAGATCAGTTCAAAGTATCGGTGTGTTCTTAAAGTCTGTGGGTTTTATGTTATCTCTTCGGCTTGAACATTTTGCTTTATCTTTTTTCTTTTAAGGTTTGTAGTACTTTTAATGTTTTGTGGCTGGTTCTATTGTTAGCTGGTCAGAGAACGTTGCTATTGGATGGTATGAACAAAGAACAAACGTGGTTAGCAAACAAAGGTATGGAAGGTTTTCATGGAATACATGACAATCACAAGGATTATGGTAAGGGAAATTATACAAGCCAGAATCCCAAAAGGCAGACAAAAATTGATTGCCCAGACTTTGAAAACACATTTCATGATGGAGCTCATTCTGAAGGGTTTGTTTGGTATACTTAGTTCTCTACTGTTCAGTCCAATAAGGCTCCCAGGGCAGCTTGCATCAGAATGTTAAAAAGCTTCCAAAAAGAACAAAACAGTAATAAAAATGTGAGCAGCAGAGCAGACAAAACTCCAGTGGTGAATCAAATAACAATAGGTGAGTGAATGAAAAGATCTTCACCTAGTGCTGAAAAGAAAACCGATTCAATGACACACAGAAGAAGGAAATTCCAAATATGAGGCACCACAACCAAAAAGGTCCTGCCTCTGGTCACCACCCACCTTACCTCATACGCCAGAGGAACCTTGAGAAAGGCCTTTTAGGATGATTCTCAGCTAGCATAAGGCTCTTTGCACTGCAGAATCCACCTGGGCCTCCAAAGCCAAGACCAGATTTAAGAGAAGCCCTGGAATGAAAACCTATTCCTTCCTAGAGTGCAATGCCATCCCAGCACAGGCTTAATAACATCTGCTACTACAGATTAGCAGTCTGCCAACTGCACTTCTGTCTTGTCTGGTTTGAGCTTCAGTGTGTTGATCCTGAAACCCCAAGAGCAAACCAAGTGCAGTAGCTTTGCTGCTCATAGGCACAGGTTACTCCTTTGCTGAAAGAGCCAACAATTTGCCGCTGGATCAGGTGCAAGGTTCTTGTGTAGTAGTAGTAGTAGTAGTAGTAGTAAAATTTATTATTTATACCCCGCCCATCTGGCTGAATTTCCCCAGCAACTCTGGGCGGCTTCCAACTGAATATTAAAAACAATACAGCGTCAGACATTAAAAACTTCCCTAAACAAGGCCGCCTTCAGTTGTTTATTGCCTTGACATCTGCTGGGAGGGCATTCCACAGGGCAGGCGCCACTACTGAGAAGCCCTCTGCCTGGTTCCCTGTAACCTCACTTCTCACAGTGAGGGAACTGCCGGAAGGCTCTCGGCGCTGGACCTCAGTGTCCAAGCTGGATGATGGGGGTGGAGATACTCCTTCAGGTACACAGAATCGAGGCCATTTAGGGCTTTAAAGGTCAGCACCAACCCTTTGAATTGTACTCGGAAACATACTGGGAGCCAATGAAGATCTTCCAGGACCGGTATTATATAGTCTCAGCAGCCACTCCCAGTGACCAGTCTAGCTGCCACATTCTGGATTAATTGCAGTTTCCGAGTCATCTTCAAAGAGCGTATTGCAGTAATCCAGTAGTAGTCTTCATTCCCTAAGCCTAAACAACTTGGGCCCAAAATGCCTTAAGGTTTTATTCCTTATCAATACACCTTTATCACTGAGATCTTCTAAAGGGGCACTGAAGCTTAAATTGATATGCTATTGTTACTATTATTTTAGTAGTTTGTTTTTATGCTGCACTCCACCTCTTTGTATTCCTATGAAAGTGTGCTTTATAAATATTTGAATAAAATGTAAGTAAATAAAAGGCTTCACATGAACATCTCTTCCCATAAATATGTCTGTATGGTAACGTTTTGAAATCTGATCCTAACAGGCATAGCATTTCTCCACTCCCAAGATCCAATGGTGCAGGGCAGTGGCAGATGGATTGGCATTCCAACTGCAGTTATAATACTGTAACTAAAGGACAGGCAATAAATTAAAATATTACTACTACTGCTGCTGTTGCTACTACTAATAACAACAGCAACAAAGATGCAAAGCTAATGAAGAGGACCACTTATTGTTTGTGAGCATGTTCTGTGTTAGTGGGGGGCTATGAAGCAGAGAACGATGGGCTGCATATTCATTCCCTTCTAATCTTCATAGCTTGAAAGTCTATAAAATAAAGGGGAGTTAACAGAAGAGTCAATGCTTGTTGATTTCAAGATAAACCCCATCCCACTTTTAATAAGTGCAAAATGGGAGTGACTGAGTTCTAGATCTGTGCTTTAAATGAGCTCTTATCTTTCACCCTTTTGTAAATAACTTGTTTTTATAAGACTTGTTCTCCACAAAGTGAGTATCGATATAAAGGTGTCGTAATTTCCAAATGCTGTGAAAGGGGAAAAATAAAAATGCAATGATTCTTAAAGTAACCTGTTCTCTTTAGAGAAAATTTAAACATGTAAAATCTGAAAAGCTTGTCATATACAAAAACAAAAACAAAAACCCAACCTGTTATGCACAGATGGATTATTTATTGTTGAATTTATTCTGACTCTAGTGGCAAAGTAGGTGTATGGTTGTTGTTTTTTCTTTTTTATCTTAAGGAAATAAATTTCTGGCTATTTGATCCACCAGATTTATAATTTGCAAAGCTCATTTTGCATACTAAAATGTTTGATTAATTTTGCATTTCTGAATGACAAAAGCAAGAGTTGAGGAAGTTCAAGATTTCAGACGCTGTCTTTTCTAGATGCACACAAGAACAAAAATAACAGGACCTTACAAACACACACACACACACACACACACACACACACACAAAGAATAATAAATGAAGCTCTCTCATTTATTTCCCAATTAAACCATCCTTTACCATATATTACAGATATATCAGGAGTAATTACAACAGAGAACTGATTTATAAAAATCTTCACATTTCATGCTAATTATCTTAATGGAATGTTACATTTTTATGAGTTGCTTTTGTTTCTTCCTCCCACTCTTTACTTTTGTGAGCCCTAGAGCCTTTGGCAGTTAGGATATTATAAATCTTTGTTAAAACACGACAACAAGCTAAGAAGCTTGCACTCAAGCAAATTGGATGATGACAAAGCTTTGCTGTTTACCTCACCATCTAGATGGGTTGCCATGGAATCTGACAATGGTGAGGACTGTCGTGATGCTGAAATCTGAAGTTCAATATGTGTGTGCGTGTTAGCAGGAGATATTCATATTCAGTTAGCAATTGGCTATAATTGTCCATTGTAGTTTATCCTTTGATGATCCATGTTTGACCTCCATGAATATTACCTAGCCAATGCTTACATTTGGGCTGGCGGCTAACTAGAGTTGTAGGTTACAGTTACCTCCTACTGTAGCAGCTGAATACTTTGCAAGCCCTCTCTCCTCATACATTTTCCACAGTTCTGGAATCCAGCAAAAAAATAAAATAAATGCACAGGATATACAAACATAAGTAGGGTGGATGAGCACATGTATTTTAGACAAAAACCAGAAAGGAAATAAAATGTGAAATAGTGAAATTGGATGGTGCTGACAAGCAAACTCAAACTCCAGACAAAGAAATGGATATGCATATATCCCAAGCCTTATGCTACACTCTAAGTGCACACACACTCCCAGTCACCAATTGATTACTGTGTGAGAAACCATAACAGATGGGTTGGCCCTTCTCTTGCTTATATCTGCATTGCCATTTTGTAGGGGATCAGATGTATATCAAGTGCACACCAAGTGGATTGGCTGGATGAAGAGGAGTGAAAGGGAAGAAGGCTCAGAGCCAGGGGATTGGTGGGACAATGATGTGTGGTCAGAGCGAAAAGAGGGAGCAGACTGGGAGGAGGAAAGTTATCGGAAGCTGAAGTGGCAACAGGGTTTAATGAGCTGGGAGAGGCTGTGGCAGAGAACAGCCCAGAATCAGAATCAGAGGTGGGTCAAGAGGCACCGTCGATGCAGGCTGCTGAAGAATCCAGGGAATCTCCATCTCCTGCTGTGACCAGCTCCCCTCCCTCCTAGTCTCCCAGAATAGAGAGAGAAATGAAGAGGGCAGAGAAAAGAGAAGCAAGGCAAAGGGGCCTTAGGCTGCTGGGGAAGGAACCTTAGCGAGTGGTGGGAAGGCGAGGACCTTCAGTCCTCTCAAATGCCTCATTTGGGCAAGACCTACTGCAAAGAGTTGCTGTGATCTCTAGGCCTGCACTGTTTTGGTTCCTTTGAATAATGAGTTAACTTTACTGACCGGGTGTTTTATTGCTGACTTCCAGCCGCCTCTCACAGGTCCCACCCAATGTTCTCAAGCGCTTTTTGTGGTTTTTCAACAGTGGCAATAGCTCTTGCTTACCTGGATGGAGAGAGATGTGTACATAACCTCTGACCTTTTGCATGCCTGGAATGTAGCCAATTGCGCTAAAGAGTCACATGAGTTGCTGGTGGTAGATGGAGCAGAGGGACAGTGGGACTCACCTGACACTGCTGAATACCAGGATGAAAGGAGGCATGAAGTCCACCATGGTTCAAACACAACAGTGGGAGCAACTGGAGGTCCAAGTGAGCCCTGTTGCCCTGCACACTTTTGCCTTGGGCCCAGCACTGGCCATCAGGTTCCTGGAAGGTGGTCCATGATGGAATGCAGCCCTTGTACCAGGAAAGGCTCTTCATCATGCTCTGGATGTGCCAGAATACAAGCTTGCATCTTCCCTACTTTTTGGCCATGCTAGTCAATGCCTAAGGCTGCCAAGAGCAATACATCATAATAAAATCACATCTTAAATATCAGAGAGGAGAGATAAAAACAGTTGCCAACTCACACTTGGAGCACAGAGCCACAAGACAGTAAAATGACGCAGATAAATGATCGGTTCTTAAACACCACAATGGTTGTTTTAATGGCAAATGTGCATGTCCGATCCCAAGTGTTCTCATTCCCCTGGTGCAGTATGGATAGGGGTTGCATTTGGGGGGTGCACAACTGCCTGGCTGTGTTTTGCCGTTGTTCATCTCTGGGTGTGCATCACTATTCACATGTGTACCTAGATGCACACCTGTTTTGTGTGTGTATTTTCTAATCCAGCAAAGGGCTGGGATCTGGAGCAGGTGGTTTCTTCCTGAACACCTTCATTTCTAGACTATAGTGAAGGCAATAAGGTTTATTCTATCTGAAGCCATTTCTCCCTAACTGATGCACTGTCTCTAAATGATGTGATTTTACTATGGCAGCACAGCTGCAGGACTTTCTCTCTTTCAAGTTCTCCATTGGAAAAAAAAATGGCATCATAATACGCATAATGTGCCTCTATAAGTTTAAAAAATGCACATATAAGCACAGCTGTATGATTGATAGTCTAGTTTAAGCTTCTCATTTTTTCTGTAATCTGGCACTAGATGTACACATAACCCAATAGAAATAAGATATACATTTTTTTAAAAAGTGTGCCTCAGAGCTAAGATCTTTAAGAGAGCTTTAAACAGACCAGTCCTCATGGGTATATCTGGTCAGCTACCATCAGCCTATTGATTCAAAGCAGTAACACTTTTTAAAATTACTTAATTTATCTTTATTTATTGCCACATTGATAGTATTCAAATGACACCAGATAGTGTGTGGTACAAGGTACCTTTTAAAGCTTCTTAGCAGGATCCTATTGGGACTGGCATATAATTGAAAACATTTAACAGAATATTTCAGGGAAGGATGCCAAGGAATGAACAAGAGAATCGCATTTCAGTTTAAAATACCAGACACACACACAAAAAATCATTTCAAACAATCAGGGCTGTAGCTTGGAGAAAAAGCTGGCTGGTGTAATTTACATAGACTCTTTATTTTTTATAACCTAAAATTATTTTCTTTCTTTGTTGCATTTGACATCTTACTAATGTCTCTTCTGAACTGTCTGACGTTCCCTTTAATTAAGTAGCAAGACACAACAGGCGGTGCACTGGGGAAAGGATTACATCATCATGTGCTGAGCGCGATGGAGGGATCAAGACCCAAGTATCGGGTTCCACACTGATTCAAGAAGAACTAAGCTCCCAAGGGGTAGGCGAGGATGATACTAAGGGCCGAGTCACATATAGGATCCCCCACTCACACTGTCAGCCCGATGGTCTGCCGAACAGAGTGGAATGGGTTGCCCAGCCCCACTGGAGAAGGAGAGGTGCCCAACCAACCAGAGGATCAAGGTGCAGCAGGTGGCAGATTTAAAGAGGATTCCTTAAAGCAGGGAGGGAGCAAGGATGAAGAAGGGGCCGCCAAAAAAGCAAAGAGGAAAGAGCTAAGCGATAGGCAAGCCTTGCCACAGCAACTGAGATGCAGCTTGGGAGGAAAAAGAAAGCAGGATTTCTGGGACAGGCCACCCAAGGGGCGAGTCAAGGAGGGAAAGTGTTACCTGGAAAGAGGGAGTGGCTATTTACACACCTGGTAAGAGAGGGATGAATGGGGAAGCAAGACTGCTTCATTAAACAGATCTCAAAAGGGTTTATCCAAGTGAGTAACTCACCAGGTGTTTTCTGAAGGCAAGGGAAATCCCTTGAGCTCTGAAGACCCCTGGGATCCATATTGGAAGCTCTCACACCCTCATTTTGTAGAGGAAAATGTCGTTCCCACTCCTTCATATAAAGAAAATGTAAATGTTATGCCCCTGCATTGTCAAGTGGCTGTGGTGCGAGTCCACTGACATGTAAGAAAGTGCTTCTTAAATGATTGGGGGATTTCCTCAGCTGCTCAGTGGGATGAAGAGGAGGAAGCAGCAGGGAGGATGAAACACAAGTCTCCCATTCCAAAAAGATGATCAGCTGTGTTTAAAGAAGTTATCAGAGGAGGCACACCTGGTATGGGAACCAATACCAGTGTCCTCTGGCACCCATGTCCAACTAGCTAGGGAAATGAACACAAGTGCCTGTTTCTACATACATTTAGGTCCTAGTTAGGCTGGGGTGGTTAGCATGATACAGCTACTCCAGTCAACACATGAATGTGCACACAGAATCAAACATGGATCAACTGAGCATATAGGCTGCCCCATTCATTTAGAAAACAGATCCACCCATGCAAAAGGCATGCCTTTCCTTCACTCAGAGAGCTGTTGTAAATGGAGGGGATCAAAGTGTTTACTTCAGGGCAGGTATGTAAATTGTTCCTGCATCTGGGAGGTGTGAAACTGCCCCCCCCCCGCCCCAGTTACATGGAAATCAGCCCTTCAAATGTTCTAGCAGTGGAAGAGACAAGCAAGTGAGCATGAATCTGTGCCTGTGGAGCACTTTGGGGATCATGGTCAGATGTTTCAAAATCTCATTGTGTCAACACTCAGTTCTAAGTTGCTCTGAAGTGCACTTAAATATTAAATTGGCTGGGGATAAAAAGAAACAGATTTTCAACAGATCACAGGAAGCTGAATACAGGGGGCACTGGGATGTGTTAAAACATGGAAACACAAGCATCTTTATTGTGCAAGCTCTTTTATATGCCATGTTTGACAGGGCCTTGAATGTGGCAGAGTTGAAGCATAGATCTTTGGCGCACCTTGTTTCTGGCACCAATGGTCAAATGCATTTTAACACTTGGTTCTTTCATATCAGATGGGAAAATGCTGAGCAATCACCACGCTGGGCCTGGAAGCCAAAGAGAGGCAGCAATCTTTAATAAATCTTTCCTCAGTTGTAGATAATAAAGACCTCAGCATTTCAATGATTGATTACAAAAGCATCTATATTTCTATGGAGTATTGTGAAAAGCCTTATACTTGCAAGCTTTGTTAATTGATTACAGAGTGGTTATATGAACTGCTGCACCAAAGCACGTAAGCCAGAAGTGGGCAGCAGGCAGCTCTCCAGATATGGCTGGATTGCAGGTCCCATCATCCCTGACCACTTGTTATCCTGACTGTCGATGAAGGAATGTGGAGTGTGACAACTTCCAGAGACCCAGAGGCTGCTCACCCTTAGGGATGGAGGGATCTGTCAGTTTTGGTCCTCTCAATTTCTCATTTTTCCATTCTTAAATTCTGTTCTCCAAATTTTACAGCAATTTGTGATTCAACAACAACAAAAAATCCTTATGAAAATTCATCAGCATTGGTCATTTTGTTTGATGGTGCCCTGAACACAGATGCGTCCTGCACACTATTCTGTATGCAAATTATTGGAAGCCAGAAGAGTGATTTGTTTCCATGCGTGTATTTGAATAATCAACACTTGGTCATGACACACTCATCAATGATTGCCTTTTTGCCACCCTTTCCTTAACAGGCAATCAATATTCCACCATATGTGGTACCTGCTGACATCCTGGAACACTCACAATAACTCTTTGGACCAGGCTGTGGTGCACAGATGTCCCTAGCCATGGTGATAAATGTCCTTATGGCTCCAGATCAACACCTAATTTTTGTCCTCTCTGCAGGCTCTGATGCAGTTGAACATTAAGTGCTGAATTTTACCCCTTTTATCATAGCTTCGTTGGGTTGGAGGTTGCTTTTGAGGATGTGGTGTATTTACCCCATTACTCAAGGTGATAAATATAGGCAAAAGAGACAGCAGTAGGTAATCGGCTTAATGATTCTGCCATGCAATTTTATGTGCAAAGGGTGGTACAGGAGCTCTCTCAGCCGACATTACTTGCCAACAGACTCAGGCTGTTTAACCAGCGGTAAAATCAGTTGCTAGTTCTAGTGCCAGTTAGTTTTTATAAGATAATTATTAACTGTACCAAAGTTTCTAGAGGTGAAATAGCTAAGGGAAGAGTGGTGAAGTGTGAATGATTTCTTGTTGGCTAGAACTGGTACTTAATTCATTCAGCCATTTATTTGCATCTGCAACACATTCTCTCTCTCTCTCTCTAATACAGAACCACTGTTTGAAGTTGCACAGTTAGGACTCTACCATGCAGTTCTGTTGCATGTGTAGACCAGGTTATATATTTCACTTGAATGCTCCTTGTTCCAGTAACATATCAAGATCATTTGAAACTTTTAGACCTATTTCCCCTCTTTCTTTCCAGCCCACATTTTTTATAAGCACAGTGCTGACTTCTTCACGGAGATTGTATAGATATTCTCAAGCAGCACTGGATCAAGGGCAGACCCTGTAGAATCCCACTTAATAAAGGTTTTCCCAGCTTGGTTGCAATACTTTCTTTTCTTTTTTCCTTTTTCACCCCATTGTGCATCACTTTATGTAACCTGGCTAAAAGCAACATGACTCTGATTCAAACTAAGTGCACACCATGCTGTAGCTTCCCAGACTTATGATGTTGTGACTGAAATCAGCGTTTGGCTTCCTCTGTTCCAAAGTATTCATAATAATCATGAGTGCTCTGTGATTATTGAGTATACATTCTCAGTCATCATCATCAACATCATCTGGTTTCCTTTTTTTCATACTTGGATGGGATTTGTGGTTCTGTTGGCCAGGTTCTCTTTGCATTTCACCCCTTTCTACACATTTCTTTGCTTATATCATGGCAAAACAGGCATGCTAAAGCCTTTATCCCCGCAAAATGCAGATGATGTTGATTTGCAAGAAAACATAATCTTACATCACAATGTGCTTTCGGGAGGAAAATAGGGAGTGGGGGGGAGAAAGGAAAGGGCCTTAGCAATCCCCCTTTCCTTTCTCTTTAACCTTTTCTTGCATTTTTAAAGTTATGAAGCTCATGATGTAATGTGGCCCTGACAAGTAGACAAGAATGATGTCTAACTGTCATTTCAAGCTTATGACTACAACACCCATAATGCTGTGCAACAGCGTGCTAAAACATCTGGGGCAACAGATGCTTCAGAAAGAATGGAATTGTAAGTTGAACTAGCTGAAATTCAGATTGGTAGATAAATTTTCCGTGGAAATGTGTTGCTTGGAATAGTCTGAGGAAAGGGGAAAAATACTTGCTTAATGGACTATCTCAGGCAGGTTTTGCACATCTGTGGCTGGATGTATGCCATTCCTCTTAGCTACGCTTGCAGTCATCTGCAGAGTTCTTGTGATGTCAGGAGCACTATCCTGATGTTTGTTCCTCCACAAAATGTGAATTGCACAAAAGAAGAAACTGAGACAGGCATGCTCACCTCACCCCACCTTCTGAATCATTCTCCATGAGTTGAAGGGCAATTATCTGCAGGGGGGAGCCTACTCTATTCATGTAGGCTCCCCATGCATTTTAGATCCCTGATTTTCCAGGATTCCCAAATGCACAGGGAACTCCCGGTGACTCCCTCCCACATTGGATGGCCACCCTCCAATTCATGGTGGACAACTGGTCTGATGATCACTCGACACAAGAGGTGGGGTGAGCACATGTATCACCACTTTTTCCTCTGTGTGATTAATATCACATGGAAAAACAAAGCGCTTGGATAAGGTCACTGTCCTCTGTGTGACCGGGGAAAGACCTGGACTAGCATATGAAGTATCCATATCGCAGGGATATGAAGTGCTGAAATAGCTTCACAGGGTATTTCATGATGATCTGAGGATGTGCAAAAATATATATACATCTGTGCTTAAGGCAATTGTGGCATTAATCTGGATATCTTTATTGGTTGATTATGTTTGTTTTAGTTGCATTAGTGATGGGCCTCTGACAGTGTCTAGACATGAGAAATAGTTTGGAGAAGGTGGCAGTCTGAAAAGGCAATGATGGACTTATTTTTTAAAATCTCTGTGTAAATGGATGTCTTTGTTAAGTCTGGGATGAAGCACAGAGTTTTATATCAATAAAATCTGCCTTGGTATATAAATGGAGATAGCTTTGAGTCTGGCCCACCAGAAAAATATTATGGGAACTGAGAGATTAAACAGGGGATTAAACAATAATAGCAATACAATATCCTTTTTAAATACATGCCATTTTATTAATTGTTTGACATGACTATATGATCACCCTATAGTTCACTGAAGTCATCTTTCTGCTGTTGTTGACATATCCTTAACAGAGGGTTGAATATATTGGGTGGTAGGTGGATGGAAAAGGGGGAATACCATAAAGTTTACCACAGAAAGAACACAAGTGAAAAAGAAATTCAGGTTGTGGGGGAAGATGGATGGCTATTTGTCATGGATGCTTCAGTTGAGATTCCTGCATTGCAAAAGCTTGGACTCGATGATCCTGGGATCCCTTCCAACTGTACAATTCTATGATCATTTTAAAATGTAGATTGACGTATGGGGGGGGGAATATTTGCCCTAGTCCTATTAACCATTGAGAATAAGAAGGTCCTGATAAGCACATAGTCAGTGGCAGAACTTGGCACCTCAAATTTCAGCGGCACTCTGTGCAGTGACAAAATCTGGTGCCCCCACTTCTTGCCTTCCCTTGGACTTCATAGTTGTGGCGCCCCAGAAGGTCCACTCCCAGTGTGACCGCAGCAGTCATGCTCTCCTAGAGCCACCTTTGACATAGTTCCTACATGTCATTCTTTCCTTTGTAGGGGGGCAGGGCCCATGTAAAGCCTTGCATGCATGGAGTTTTACACACAGTAGGAAATCCATATGCACTAGGGATCTATGTGCAGAATGCACCCCTCTGGAGGATCAAACCTGGGGCATGGGCCTGCCATCCTTCACACTGTTACTCAAAGAAAATTTGTACTGAAGTCATTGAATTTATGGGACTACAGCATATAAAACATGCTATATTTAGCCATGTTTTGGGGGAGCACATCAGCCATTCTCATTGATGCTTTTATTTTAAAGTGCTCAATGAATAATAATGAAATATTTATGCATCATTGTCTGAGATGAAATATCAGTTTCTTCTCATTATTAGTTGTTGTTTGCTGCAATTCCTTTTCCCTCCAAAGTCTTGGTTCCTGAATTACACAGAAGCAAACTGTTTGACTAATGGAATTGACTTCTCTCACTTTTTTTTTTAGGGGTGGCACAGATCTTTATCAAACCAAAGCTTGCACTGTAAATCTTCAAGGGGATAATAATTTTTCCTATCCACGATAGGTTTCTCTTGGCAGGGATTTTTTTTTTTCATTCAGCAATTATTGGCAAACTTAAGCCCATCAAGTTCAGTAATGAGTACTTCTCTTCTGAAGGGTTGCCAAATCCATTGGCTCCAGCAGTACTCTAGACATCCAGAAAATGTACACATACTGCCATTCACTTAGAATAACTGGCACTCATACTATATGAAGGAGGTAAAGTAACGAAAAGCATCATCTGACTCCTGGAAATGATGAAAGGCCTCTGTAGCAGGTCCTGTCACCGTGACTGCAGCTGCTTCTACTGCAAAGTCCACTTTCAGACCTCTTCTAATGACAAAGAGTGGGGAGCCAATGAAAAAAGTGTGGCAGATTAGCAGCCAAACCTAACAAATGTAAATGAGAAAGGGCTAAGTCCACAGAGCTGTATTGCAGATAGATATTCACACCATAGAAATACAATTGGTAGAAAGGGCTCAGTGTGAGGTCATTTCCCTTCCCTGGAGAGGAAGGAGCCTATAGTACTTCCTGTTCCTTTCTCTCTTCCTTTGACCAGTGTTGGATGCAGACATGCCTCTGGTTGCTCCAGCTCAGACAGATGTCTGAAGCTGGTTACGCTGTAAATATAAGTATTTTGCCTGCATAGTGTTTGCTGCTGCCATTGCTGTGAACCAATGCATGATTACAAGTAAGTAAATCATATTTTAAGCTTACTTTCCAGTTTGTTAAGAAAGGGGAAGCCAGCTTACTTCATAGCTGGACTTGATCTAAAGGAGGCTTTGCAGCTTAATTCCTATGCATTTGGTTTTGATGCCAAGGATGAGATTTTGAAAATCTGTTCATTCCACACATGTGGGAGCCTGGAAGGATGAATTTTACTCCTACCTATTAAAACCCACCCCACAAAAAGTGTGCATGGTTTCTTCAGTCACCCCCCACAAACATTCTTACCTGTCTAGGCTTGCTCTCCTTTTGATACAGTTACTGTATTCATGTGGTTGGCAACTTGAGACATGGGCCTGGGTCAGCAAGTTAGCACTCCTCCAGACAGTCTGGGTTTTCTGTATCTCTTTGCACCAGACAGGAAAGTGGACTGCTGGGTCTACCTTCTCCTAGGAAGACACAGCTACTGGTCAGGTAGGTCTCAGCCTTCTCGTGCGGTTTTCCCTCCCTCCCTGCCTCTCCTTTCTGCCAAATGCCCTGCTCACAGATTGCTCTGGGACAATTCAACCCAATTCACCGCAGTCCATGACTGTCTGTACCTGATTCACCTTTGTTGTTGTTTAGTTGTTTAGTCGTGTCCGACTCTTCATGACCCCATGGACCAGAGCACGCCAGGCACTCCTGTCTTCCACTGCCTCCTGCAGTTTGGTCAAACTCATGTTGGTAGCTTCGAGAAAACTATCCAACCATCTCATCCTCTGTCGTCCCCTTCTCCTTGTGCCCTCCATCTTTCCCAACATCAGGGTCTTTTCCAGGGAGTCTTCTCTTCTCATGAGGTGGCCAAAGTATTGGAGCCTCAGCTTCAGGATCTGTCCTTCCAGTGAGCACTCAGGGCTGATTTCCTTCAGAATGGATAGGTTTGATCTTCTTGCAGTCCATGGGACTATCAAGAGTCTCCTCCAGCACCATAATTCAAAAGCATCAATTCTTCAGCGATCAGCCTTCTTTATGGTCCAGCTCTCACTTCCATACATCACTACTGGGAAAACCATAGCTTTTACTATACGGACCTTTGTTGGCAAGGTGATGTCTCTACTTTTTAAGATGCTGTCTAAGGCCCTCCAAATGTGGCTCGGGCCCACTACTGATATAAGCAGTGCTTTTTTCTATTTTAAAAATATGTTTGGTGTACTCTCATTTTCCTTCTCATATTGAAATACTGCCTCTCAGTGAGGCCAACCTTAGATTCACAAAATGTTTAGGGATATGTGTTCCCCCGTGTTCCCCCCCCCAAAAAAAGCACTGGATATACTGGTAAGTACTTTCTGCAAAGAGATGTATTTTCATTCACCATTCTCTTCACCTAGCAGCTAATCAATTGCTGGCCACAGACAAAAGTAGAATTGATAGCTGGTAACTGATGAGCTGAACCATTGAGATTTCTCTTGAAGTGTAACTTCAGTACTAGGCAGAGGACACTTTAGCATTGAAATGAAGCAACATGAAACTAAAGCAGTAAGTCCTTTTGTTTCTTTTGGCATTAAGGCAAACTGGTAAGTTTCAGGTGGCAGGTGACTGGCAGTGCTATATATACCAAGCTAAATCTGGACAGATCTTCTGACTTCTGTAAGTGCTATTTCCCCCTCCGTATAAATATGTCTTCATTTCTATGTCGTCTCCAGGAAGTCTTCTTGGATAGAGCTGTGTTCCTGAGGCCAAGTGGGTGGACACTGCCTGTCTATCCATAGGCAAATATTTTCATATGGCATGGAATCAATCCACAGCAACCTGGATTTTAACGTGAATGAGGTTTACCTGGACCAATCTTATGCTTTTGGAAAGTGGGCAAGAAGCAGCTGGAGCTCAGCCCTTGACCCAGTGTGCCGTGATTGAAGAGACATCGCATTTCATTGATATTAGTACTTGGCCAGGTAGGGCAAGAAATTCCTGTGGTCTCACATAGATGGAGCAAAGTGTAGGGACTGGTGTTCCTCGACGTCTGGCTTTCATTAGTGGTTCTTTTGCTATTTCGGTCTGATTTACAGAAGAGCACAGGTGGCAGATTTGGAAACCCTTTGCACTTTTTCATCATTTTATTGACAAGAGAGGCACTTGGCTTTCGTTTTTAAAGACATCCAGGAACAATGAATGGTGCCACAAGGCAACGAGTCGTAAAGTCACTCGGGTATCCCAACATCTTGATGCCCGTTTTGTTTTCATAGGGGAATCAAAGGGATGAAGGATAGATGCAAGCCTTACCGAGGAGAAAATGATAATAAAAGTCCACAACTTCCTTTTTCGAAGCATGCTACATTTCTGTAATTCAGCTCTCCCAGCTCCAAATGCAAAGGTTTAAGAGATCTGGTCAACAACTGTAAGTGCTTTCAGCAGACAGATGCACTTTAATGCTGCAGACAGTAATTCACCGAGCTGTTTAAGTGTAAGGTGGTCATTGCTGCCGATAGAACTCATCAATCCTATCATATTGTCACGATTATAATAATGCTTTAATGTAGTAAAGGCTTTGTATTGTCTGAAATGCTAGGTGGATTTATTCACTGCCTAGAACTGATTTATGCTTCTAATAACCGCGCTGGCTTGAGTTTTGGAGTGGGGAATTTCTTGTCACTGAGCATGATGGAATATCTACGCTTAGCTGCCAAAGCAGGGAAGAGGATTTTCTTGCTGTCAGAAACTCTTTGTGCCATTCTCCTCCCTTGCTTATGTATATTATGTCTATTAGTGTATCCTCCAGGAGATCTTATCCCCACTAGTCTTTACATTCTACATCACGCTAGCAGTATGCAAAGTGCATCTCATGCCTAAGCCACACAACTAAACTGACACTATGTAGATCTGGGCATGTGGTGAAGCACTCGTGGGATGGTTTCACCATCCGTTCACCTTGTGGTCTGAAGCTCCCAGCAGTAGGTCAGCCAGTCTTGGCAGTGCAGCTCAGGGGCTGCAGTCTGGACCTTTGAAAGTCCTACTTGGAGGGTCATTTCCAGAGGGTGATGCTTGGGGAGTGCTCTTCAACCTTGTGGAGACTTCATTATGGGTGCCTTAGTGTTCAATATTAACCCCTGCCCCCCTATTTACCATCTACATGAAACCACTGAGTGGGGCCATCCAGAGCCATTTCCTAACAATCCCACATACAGTTTTCTAAAAGAAAGATACTTAGTCTCCTCTAACCCAACCCATATGTCTCTTTTGTGCACCCTCCGTGTATGCAAATGAGGTTGAAGATGGACTACATGCAGTAACACCACTTTCTCCCCTAGATGGCGACTACACTGGAGAGCCTGTATAGTGGTTAGTGTTGGAATAAGACCTGGGTGGCTGGGCTTCCAATCCCCACTCAGCCGTCCAGCTCAGTAGGGGACCTTGGGCCAGTCATTGTCTCTCAGCCTAACCTGCCTCACAAGGTTGTTGTGAGAATAAAAGGGGGAGAGGAAGAACCATGGATGCCACTGTGAACTCCCTGGAGGAAAGGAGGGATAGAAATGTAACCAGTATGAATAAATAAAATACTCAAACTGTTTCTTTCCTCAAAGGCATTATTACAATTAAAAAAATCTCCATATTGTAGCATTTGGATAATAAACATGATACAGTCATACTTCAGGCTGCATTTTTTCGGGTTGCGGACCGCCAAAACCCAGAAGTACTAGAACGGGTTACTTCTGGATTCCGGTGGTCGCGCATGCGCAGAAGTGCTGAATCGCAACCTGCATGTGTGCTGATGCGCAGACTCGGGTTGCGAACGTGCATCCTGCACGGATCACGTTCGCAACCCGAGTGTGCACTGTACTTCTAATATTTCACAGTGCACTAAGAGCCAAAGAGTAAGGCATGAGACTGGAATGTTAGGCCTGTGCACCACACTCAAATCCTAGTCTCTATGATGGTTCCCTTAAATGGAAACCCAGCACAGCAACTTCCCTGGGAGTTGAGAAAACATTGCACCCTCCCAGGAGTTGGCCATGGGCAAGGAAGCTGCATAGTGTGAAAGGGCTTTGCCCACTAGAGAAATCGACTTCTTAGAGCTGAACACCATTTGAAGCCTGCTCTGAGTAAAAAGCATTTCCTTGTTAACGCAATGGTGGCATTTCCTACGAACACGCACACTTCATATCCAGCTCAGCTCCGCGGCTCCCTTCCTTTACTCCAGTCAGTCACAACATTCCAGGCGAACTCAGTGGCAGCCAGGTCAGGCCTTAATACTTGAACACTCAAGAGCTCTGTTCTTCAGCACACACTTGTTAAATCATACTGACAGGAAACTGTCAATACATGTACCCTATACATTAAGCTGCAAGGCAAGTACCTAAATGCAGCACCCTCGAGCCACTAGTTCCTGCTCAAGGTTACATTAAAAATAAATAAAACTCCAGTTATAACAGAAGGGAATAAGAAGTGCTTCTGGTCCTGGGAGGCTTCTGATCTTTCTGTGAGCCTTAATAAATTTGCCCAAATCATTTCAAGGGCGCATATTTAAGCAACCTGGCAAATTTTGCCTTACACTTCCTAGTACCTCACCATTTACATGTCTCTCATTCTGGTAGGTGTAATACCAATGGCATCTGTACATCTTCCTGACAATACAGGAAAGTGAATGGTTTCACACATGCACATACATATGCCCCCATTGCACAACTCTTTACTTTCCCCTTTAGAAACTCTCACGCATCGGCCTTCTTAGGCAAAGAGGCATGATGCACACCGCCCAGTACTTCTAATAGAATCATGGACTAAGCAGGACTTAATGGACTAACTGCTTCAAAAGTGATTAAGCTAACAAGAAGCCAATCCTTCTCCTTAACAATGCCAGACAGAGTAAGGATAAAAAGGTTTGTGGGGATTTTCCCATCCCCTGGCATGCTTTATTTCTACATTTATCCAATTTTGGAATTTCTCTGCGCTCTCAGCTAGGGAGATGGGCCATGGAGGCACACCAATATTTGGGGTGGAAAATCTGACTGACATTGTGCATCACAAGATAATAGTACGTTACCCATCAAAGGTACAAACCATTCCCATCTTTCTTTATTAGGGAAAAATGCCACTTCCATAAGTCATGGCATGAGTCTTGCTGCTATACTACTGATTCTTAATGCTGACCTTTCAATTCAGGACTTGTGACAGATATATGTGAAACTAGTGAGACTTGCAGCAAAATGGTGCCATGTATCCTCATCTCCTAACAGGAGTGCAACCAGCCGGGACCTTCTCTGGGTTTCAACATTTACCTTTCCAACTAACGCTCAACCTTCTGTAGCTACCCTGTTGTTGTTGTTGTTGTTGATGCTGCTGTTATGCAAAAATGACTATACAGCTAATAGCAAGAGGGGGGAAAGCATTGTTGCAATGAACAGCATAAAATCAACAATAAAATCACATTCCTGAAACAAATACAAAATTCACCATAAATTAGCATAATACATCAACATAGCTGGATCACTCCTCAGAAAACCTGAGTGAGTTTTTGAAGCAGGTGTCTGAATTCCAGTAGTGCAGATGTCTGCCTGATGTTCATTGGGAGTGCATTTCAAAAGGCAGGAGCTAACACACTAAATGCCCTGAACTTGATGGATGTAAGACAACCCTTGGTTCTTATTGAGCTGTTTTGTGTGTGATGGGGAGTGCCTCTTAGATTCTGTTTTTAACGGGTTCTCCTGAGCATGCTTGCACTTTTCTCTTGCAAGGTATTGGCTGAAGGCACATGAGGCCACTGCCTTGCTGAATTTGGGTCTGGTCTGTGCCTGAGTAGGTGACTCCTAAATCCACCTGTGTGCCTGCTTGGGTTCTATGACAGAAGAGAGATCGGGTATAAATGTAAGCAAAAAGATTTATAAATAAGTTATCAGGTTTTGGTCCCAATCCTGTCAGCACTCACTAGCTAAGTTCACTATTAGGGGGAGAGGCACATCATCACCATTACCATTAAATTTATTGTCCACCCTTCGCCCAGCTGGTTACAACAATGAGCACTCTGTTTATCTCTTATATGCATTAACAAGCTAAAGTTAGCTATGGCTCAAAAATAATAGCCTAGAGTTTTTTGTGTGTTTTTGTCCAGGCTGCTTTCTGCTTCTACTAACCTAAGGGGGAAATTACACCAAGTCTGGAAAATGGCATAAAATCCATACCGAAGAGCATTTTGACAAGAGATGCTCTGAACACATTTTAGTCTCCAGTGCATCGCATTTGAATGTTGTTAGCGCATGGCTGAAAGTGGGAAAGATCCATTTATGTTCTGGTCAATCCTGATATTTCAAATCCCAAAGCAAATGGGCCAAATTTGATATACTGGTCCCAGCAACACTTTTGAAAATGTGCCTAAAGAACATTTCAGAAGTTCAAAGACGACCTGGAGGCAAAGCATTTGGATCTGTTTCTAAGAGGATTGTTGCTTGCGCTCTGTTTCAGGAAAGCAGTTGTGCAGCAACAGGAACTTGATATGCAATATATTTTTGTGCATGGGGAAACCACAGCGAGATGACTCTACAGGTGTGGGGGCAGGTTCTGCGAAAGTGCCCACAATCTATAAACTTTGAATGAGATGCATATGTCATCAGAGAGGAGGCAGCCTATGTAGAATATGTTTGAACACTTGCTAGGCTTGAGAGCCACTTCCATCGGCTTTAACCTGGAATCAGTTTGAATGTCTTCCAGCACAAACAGAGCTACAAATCAGTGGCATAGCGTGGGGGGTGCAGGGGGGGCCGGCCGCACCGGGCGCAACATCTGGGGGTTAGGGTTAGGGTGTGCAAATCCACGGGTTAGGGTGCAGCATTCTAGGGTATTTCCTCCCTCCTTGTGAGTGAAAATGGCCCATCAGAGTCCAATGCAGTGCAGCAAACAGGAGACGCATGGGTTGAGTTAGGCTGCAAGTAGTCAATGAGTTACTTGATCCACCTAAAACAGCTATGGTAGCAAAAATATGGGGATGCATGTAGATTTAATCTGCATTTTCTGTTCAGATGTTGCATGGGAAAACATGCAGGTGAGAAACTTCTCCATGTACCAGTGTATATCATCACAGCAGAAATAAGGAATCTTTTCACCTCAAGAACCACATTCTCTTTTAGGCAGCCTTTCCTGTGCCAGATGCCGTTGGTAGGCAGAAGCAAAAGTAGGAAGAACAATGAATGTGAATTTCAACTTTGCATAGGTGGCTTGGTTCTACATGAGCTCGCACACCCCTCTCTATTCTCCAAACAGGCAAACAAAAGGCATTATCAGAATTCATTAACAGCCCAGCAAAAACACTCAAGGGGGTCCAAGGGAAGGCTGGTGCATGGCTTATAGAGAAAAGGTGTGTCCTGGGGAGAATCCTGAGGGCCAGATAGCGAGGCCTGGGGGGCCACATCTGGCCCCTGGTCCTGAGGTCCCCCATCTCTTCTTTATATCACAGGGGAAAGAGAATAAAGATGATGCTGGAACAGAACTGGGCAAGTCAGCCAACCTTTGATGCATGCCAGTCTTTCCCAGTCCTACCTGGAGAGGCCAGAGATTGGGAGGGGGATTGCATGCAGAAGCCTTGCTACACAGAAAAGCGTTTCAGCAGCCTTTCCATACAAGGTTGCAATGATCACTTGAAAAGTAACATGAACATGCTAAGAAGATTCCATTTCCTGGGATATGTGGTGCTAATGGGCCAGGCACCTAAGAAGAATGAGTTCATTTCCAAGTAATCTAATATTCCAGAGGCTGATCAATTCTCATTTATGAATACATGTATAATGCATATATCTCACTCATCAGTTGATGGCCTATTCTCTTGTGGGGGAAAAAATCTATGGGAACTTAAACAAGGACCTGCCATCCCATCAGCACAAAATCGCTGAGACAGCAGAGAGGCACTTTGCTAATGGAGCTCCCTTTCTCTTCCCTTCACCCAACAAATAATTCCCCCCTCTGTTCTGCAGCTTCATCAGCGACTTCCTGATTTTAAGAAATGAGGCAGTGGAACAGAATATTGCATTTTATGCTTGCAAGATGCAGTTGAGAACACGATGGATTGACCTTTGTCAAATCCCCATCCCCACCTTAGAGGCTATTGCTTCAGAGGTTTGCCACTCATAACCTTTTCTTTCAATTATTCAACTAAATGAACAAAAGGCATTATTTCTTCTTTAACCCTGCACCTCACCCTTGCGACCAGCAGAGATGAAACAATTGTTATTAAATTTCAGTGATGCATCACAAAGGTCACAAATATAGTGATCTGGTTACATCTCTTCCCTATACAGTTATTTTCATACAACACAAGCACACACTCCCTTTTACATTGCTAACAATGGCTTGATCTTTGACTCCCTTAGTTCTAGGATATATTTTTAATTGCTGAGGAAACAGAGAGATCTCCTGTTTCCCTTATTTTCTCTTTAGGATAGGATTTCTGCTCCTGCAGAGGGCAACAAAGGGCTTTGCAGCTGGTCAAATGACTTGATTTGTTCCCTAATGAAATACTTGAGCCAATTATAGCATCTTCTTGCTATCAGACCTCAAGTTTTGCACTCTTGACAATGAACCTGAATCCTCTTAGTAACTCCAGCCTGAAGGAGTTCAGCACTGTTTAAACAACCAGCTATAAGCATTTCCTGTTGTAGATAAGCAGTGTCCAGTGCACAGCGGAATGATGAAAAATATGAGCCAACATGCTCTATACTACTTTATTTACAGTTCAAAGCTGGTAAGTTACAGAAAAACATTTTCCCTCTGCCGGAGCAGAGAAATGCATCATCTCTCCTCTAAAGCACAGAGAGAATCACAAACGGAAACTGCAAAAAGCAGTGAAAAACAGGAAACCAGTGTACGTCACATCCAGTCTCCCGTTCCCGTGGGAACCCAACAGTACAGACTCTGTGGAATGTAAACAACCTGTCTCGTGACAAGCACTTCGCTGCACAGAGAAGAAAGCAGAAACCAACATCCTCCCCCTTTCTGTGAACATCTCTGGGCAGCGTGTTCGTACAATATCAGTACAAACCCAACTTCTGCACATAGGTACAGTGTTGATCCCTCGATACAATCTTGGACAATACATCAGCAGGAATTTCATTACCTGGCATATAGGACACCGTTACGAGTCCCTTCTGAATACGTTCCCTAGCATGTTGCAACTTCAATTGCAAGTGCTTCGTGCTTTGCTTACAACCTTCAGAATTCAGCAAAGCCAAACATGCTTTGTTGTCCTGGTAAACCTGGATTGGACATTTGACAGGAATTTTCATGTCTTTGCACAATTGTAACAACCATTCACAATCTTTAAGTGAATAAGACAGTGCATTCAGTTCAGCTTCACAAGTACTTAAGCTAACTGTTGTTTGCTTCTTGCACGACCAATCAAATAGACCCTGATTGTACTTATAGCAAACTCCAGACGTACTTTTCCTGTCTGTAGTGTCACTTCCAAAACTTGCATCTGCAAATATCTCAAGACCACCAGACTTCTGATTGTTAAATCTCAGTCTGTAATGCATAGTGCCTTTCAAATACCGCGCTATGCGTTTCAGAGCTTTCCAATCCTTAACAGTAGGATTGTTGACTTGTCTGCTTAGCAAATTACAGCTTACAGCAATGTCTGGTCTTGAACATCTGGCAATGAAGTTTAGCTTGCCTAGCACACTTCTGTACAGTGTAGTGTCAGAAAATGCTTCTTCAGTGTCATCTACCTGATAACCTGTTATCATCGGTGTGTCCACAGGGTTAGCATCCATCAGGTTTAGTTTGCTTAACACATCAGCAATTTTCCGTGACTGGTGTACTAGAATGTTACCATCTTGATCTCTCTCTATTTCCAGTGATAGGTAGTTGTTTACCTCACCAAGATCTTTCATGTCAAAGTGCTCTTTGAGTTGAGCTAGGGCGTTATTGTACATTGTGACATCTTTCCAAAAGAATAAAAGATCATCAACATAAAACAAACAGTACAGTTTCTTTTGCCCCTCCTCTTTGACAAACACACATGGATCAGATTTCCCTTGCTTAAAACCTAGAGAAAACAATACTTCAGTGAGTTTTGTGTGCCAACACCGTGCACTTTGTTTGAGACCATAAAGGGACTTTTTCAGAGCACAAACAAATCCCTGTTTTACCTGTACGCCATCAGGTGGAAGCATATAAAGTGATTCACCTAGAGATCCGTACAGAAAAGCTGTATTCACATCATGGTGACTAATGTGTAGATTTTCCTCTGCAGCTAGCTTGAGCATAAGCCTAATGCTCTCATACCTCACTGTGGGTGAGTAGGTCTCGTGATAGTCTTCACCTGGTACCTGAGCAAATCCTCTGGCTACCAATCTGGCTTTGTGTCTGACTATCTTGCCATTTTGATCAGTCTTGGCTTTGAAGACCCATTTGCTTCCAAGCAGTTTCATTCCTGGAACTACTGGAACAAGCTCCCATGTTTTGTTCCTTTCCAATGAATCAAGCTCAGCCTTCATGGCATTTAACCATGGCTCAGCTTCCTTTGAATCCAAATCCTGGATTTCTTGGAAACTTGAAGGTTCAAAAACCTTCTTGGAGCTTTTAACAGCTGTTACTGCTATCTTAGCAAACTCATCAGCAAATCTCTTTGGAGGTCTGCCTTTTGTGGCTCTCTGTGACCTGCGAATTAGCCTTAAGTCTTCAACACTCTCCTCTTCCTTCTTAGGAGAAAAGCGACCTATTGTGAACAATGGTTCCTCCAATTCTTGATCAGAGCTTTCAGAGGGTCGCATAGAGGCTTTCGCACTCTTGAAATCCTCTGAATCATCTGATTCAGTTTCAGACTCAGAATCAGAACCTTCATCAGTGGGTGTGGGTTGTTGCGGTTGCTTTTGACTATCCTCAGTCTCATCACTGTCATCAGGATAACATTGGAAAATTCCCACATTCTCCCCCCACTTGGCATTGTACTCAACACTTCTTGTGAGCTTAATTTCCTTAGAGTCAGTCATCATTATTCTGTAAGACCCTTTCTGATAACCTAGAAAGATACCATGCAAACCACGCTTGTCTAACTTGGAGTTTTGTGGTGAGTGAACCCACATGTCAGAACCAAAAATTTTCATGTGTTTGATGTATGGCTTCTTGCCAAACATCTTCTCATAGGGGGTACAACCAATCGCTGAAGATAACCTGCGATTATAACTGTAAGTGAAACATGAGAGAGCTTCGGCCCAATAACTCTCTGGAAGATTTGCATCATGCAGCAAGGTTTTTAACCCTTGAAGCAAAGTCTGATTTGCCCGTTCCGCAAGTCCATTCTGCCATGGCGAGCGAGGACTAGACAAATCATGTTGAATTCCTTTCTCAGCCAGAAAAGCTTCATACTGCTGAGAAGTGAATTCTCCCCCGCGATCAGAGAAAAGAGTCTTTATCTTCTTACCATGCACATTTCCCAACCAAGCACAGAATTCCTTGAACCTAGGAAAAGCCTCTGATTTCTGCTTGAGATTGTACACATAAATATACCTGGAAAATGCATCAACGAGAACCATGAAGTACCTATTCCCACCCAAAGAGGGCGCTAGTGGTCCAACCAAATCAGCATGAATAATTTGGTATGGCTCTGTAGCTTGCCTACTAGACACCTTACCTTTCGCAGCCATTTTCACCTTGTTTGCTGCGCATGCCTTGCACTTCATGTGGTACCTGCAGGGTTTAATAGTCATACCTTCAACCAAAGCAGGCATTTTAGATACTGCCTCAAAATGCAAATGACCAAATTTCCTGTGAAAATCGTGAATACATTCTGCATGCAAACTTTTGTTAGAACCTGCAATGCAACAAGTGTCATCCTGCACAACATCATCATAATACAAAAGAAACAAACGATCAACAAATTCAGCATACAATTGATAATCATTTTTCTTGGTGATGATGCATCTATTGTTCTTAAAGGAAACGTCTATTTTCCGCTCCATCAGCTGTCCAACGCTAAGCAGATTATGTTTCGCGTCCGGCACATAAAGAACATCCTGTATCGATAAGTCCAAACTGTGAAGAACAACAGTTCCGTAGCCTTTACTGGGAATGGTGTGGTCATCCGCCTGGTGAACTGCACCTTCCTGCGGTGTAAAAGACACGAACAGTCGCTTATCGTTGCACATGTGATGCGTTGCAGCTGAATCAACAATGAAGAAAGATCTAGACGTCTTCTGGACCTCTGCAACCTCCGCAACCTTTGTAACCTTTGGAGCGTAGCGTGAGACCATTGCCTTGTGCTGTGTTGTCCTGGACACCGGACCTTTGCCTTTGCTCTGGCCTTTTCCACGCGATGAGCTTCCGCTGCGCTGCTCTGTCTTGGCCCTGGGATATTTGCATTCCCTCTTCATATGGCCTAGACATCCACACGAGTAGCATTTCACTGCCTTCAAAGCTTTGGCGCCATCTGGTGGTTCCACTGCACTATGGGATGATGACTGTGAAGTCTCCCCCTTGTTGATGCAGCTAGCACCCCGCCGATCCGCTTCATTCAATATCACGGCAGTAACATAGTCCACTGTCAGCTGAGCAGTTGGCTGTACAGCAATCTGAGTTGCAACAGACTCCCAACCTGAACCCAAAGATTGTAGTATCATGAAGGAATACACAGCCTCTGGAAAGTTGAGTCCTCTCTGTTGCAGCTCATGTCTCAGATTCTGCATCTCCATCAGATGTATACGCACATCTCCACCTTCAGCAAGAGCCATATTATGCAGCTTGTTAAAGTAAAACATAGTGGACCCAGCTTCTGTCCTTAAGTGAGCCTCTTTCAAAGCATCCCAAATTTCTTTGGCTGAGGTCTTATCACGCAATAGACAGAGCTCTTCTGGGGATACTATCAATGTAAGAGTTCCCCTTGCCTTGGAATCCTTAGCTTTCCATTCATCTGTAACTGGAGCTGGAGGGGTTTCTGAAATTACCTTAAACAGACCCTCTTTCCGCAGAATTGCCTCTGCATACAAAACCCAGTCCGCGTAATTTTTCTTATTGAGCTTAGGAATCCCACAAGCATCCTGAAGGGCCATCATGACTCTGGCATTCGCCTTCTGCGTCATGTCTGCTGCTTTAAATCAGACTGCTTTAATCCAAAGGCAATTTCAAAACAGCCTCTGCCTTTGAGCCTGCGCCTTTCTGTATGCTGCGTTGCTTATCTGCAGCTGTTTCAAACTGCATTCCAAAAGCAAGCTCAAAAGTGATAGTCCCCAAGTGCTTTCTCAATGTTGCCCTTTAATTTTTGCTGCGTCACATTTGCAGCTGCTTTGAAACAACAGCACTTTACTTTCTTTTTCCCCCAGCATAGCGTCCCTTTGAGCCATTTGCCTGTGCCGCGGCAAAACCGGCTATAAAAGTTCAAAGTCCAGCCATAAAGCCATTAATTAGAAGCTGGCAGGCTGCCCGGAGCAGTAGCACATACCTTCATCAATCATTTTGACGCGCAGAGCAGATACCGTGCGTTCCGTCTCTCTGCTGCTTTCCGATGCTTTGCCGGCACTTCGTCTCTGTGCTCCTTTGTTCCTTTGCCAGGAGCTCGACTTCTGAAGCCCATCCTCAAAACACTGCATTCTTCTGGGCCCATAACCAAATGTTGTAGATAAGCAGTGTCCAGTGCACAGCGGAATGATGAAAAATATGAGCCAACATGCTCTATACTACTTTATTTACAGTTCAAAGCTGGTAAGTTACAGAAAAACATTTTCCCTCTGCCGCAGCAGAGAAATGCATCATCTCTCCTCTAAAGCACAGAGAGAATCACAAACTGAAACTGCAAAAAGCAGTGAAAAACAGGAAACCAGTGTACGTCACATCCAGTCTCCCGTTCCCGTGGGAACCCAACAGTACAGACTCTGTGGAATGTAAACAACCTGTCTCGTGACAAGCACTTCGCTGCACAGAGAAGAAAGCAGAAACCAACATTTCCATGGCACATTTTACCCTGAGTGCATGAGTTCACCTTTATGGAGACATAGATGTCTTCTTTTTTAAAAAATAAATAAATTATTAACCGACCAATCAAATCACATCACATAAATTCCAAATTACAAAGCCGAATTTTAAATTTTTTGTTGGGGGCACCCATATTTCAAGTTCCGAAGGGGATTCCAGTCATCTTCTTGCTGCTGCGTTAATATCCACAAATCTGTCCAAATAATGTTCATATTTCTATCCAGTCCTATCTTGCTGTTCCCACGTCCCATCTTATTTATATATTTTTCTTTTTTCTTTGTCATCTCTTCTGATAATCTCCTTAAGCAGGTAAACACCAGTTATAATCCTGTGTGAATTTTTCCGTTTGTCCAATCACCATATCGAGATGGTTTCCATATATCATCACTTCCATAAATAAAAGCACACTTTCCATCATTAATCTTCGCAAATCTGTCACCTTCTTTAGTCCTCTGAGGAGGCCACCCGCAATATGAAAACAGATCCATTCCTCCTCCCAGACATAAGTCTTTCAACAGAACTTGCCAAAATGGCAACGTTGTTTTTTTACTGCGTCATCCCAAAGCTCTTAAACTTTCCACGATCTCCTTAAAACATGCTTTTGGTTAGAGATTATCTCCACACAGTCTTAAATCATCAGCTTAGGTCATTTAAGTGGCATTTCTGACTTGTGTGTGTGTGGGGGGGGGGATTCTTGGTTAATCACATAAAGAAAAGAAAGGAAAGTCCCCCCTCCCATCCAGTCCCGTTGCCGACATACCGAGCCTTGGTGTGTCTTCTCATGATATATTCCTGTTTATCCAACCCATCTTCTTTCTCAGAGATCTCTTCAATTAGCAGTCTTTACTCCCCATTCTTTCTTGAAATATGTGCATTTGCTTCCACCTAATTGTTTCTTTTGAAGTTGCTGCTGCTAGAGACGTAAATCAGAGACAGCGTCCAGGAGAGCCGAAGTCCGCACAAGGGCTTTCTGCCTAGTGCCCCCACCCCCTCAAGTTCAGGGGTGGTATAGGGCACAGCAGGCAAGGCCAGTCCCCCCCCACTCACTTGGGGGGGGGCAGGGAGGCTGCTTACTCCCATCATAGCCTCTTAATTACCTCGTGTGGGTCGGAGAGATGTTACTGTCGGCCATCTTCCAATGCGCCCCTAGTAGCCCCCCTCTGAGACATAGATGTCTTCAACCCATTTCACATGTGCTAAAGCAGATGATGTAGCTTCCTCTCCCCATGCATCTGGGTACATATATTTTCCTAATTCAGGGGCAGAAAGTGCCTTTCACCACAGGGGATCATAATTCTGGCCTTCTGACAACACCAGGAAGCCGTGTGAAAGGAAGTACAAATTGCTCACACTGCATTTACAGTATCAGCACTTCTTTGAAACATCTGGAGTGCTTGTGTCTCTTTTGCTGCATACAGTATGCACATAAAATAATGTAGTCATACATGTATTAGTTACATCTTGATTAGACTACTGCAACATGCTCATTATTGTGTTTCCGTTGAAGACCACTAAGAAACTTCGCCTGTTGTGCATAAGGATCCATAAGGGGATTTGGCTTCAGAAATAGTTATCAGAGTGCCTACCTCTTCAAAATCTACATCATCAGGTGTATACCATGAGGCCATGCCACTTTCGGCCTGAGGGGGCAGCACTGTTATCCAATTTTTCCAGCTCGTTACTTCAGAGCTGTCAAAGTCCCTTCTGGAATCCCAAAGTCAAGAGGTCCTAAAGCAAGCAGGACGTCATTAAGGATAGAGGCCTCACTCATTTATAGCCTAAAGAAAAACAGTCAGAATTCAAATTAAGCTTGCCTGGCTTCCAGCCCAACTTGGAGCTCTCCATGGTACTACCCATTTCCTTGCCTCTGCTTGTTTCATGCATAACCTACACTTGGACTGAACTTGTTTTTGAAACCTCCCATCGTCGGCCATCTTGGAAGCTGACCTTTTGCAGCATCTGACCACACATATTAGAATCAAGCTCCTGTTTACTGACTTGCCTTTGTGGAATACAACTCCTGATTATTCGACCTGCTGGACATGGACTTGTTTGGTATATTTATGCTGTGCCCACCCTTTCGCAGTAGAGACTGCTACCTGAAGCGGAACAAGTTGGTTGCAGAATGTTGCTGCAAAAACATTGCACAAAAACATTGTACTGGCTGCTCACCTGAATTCAAGGCGCTGGTTATTAGTATTACCTTTAAAGCCTGGGACCAGGCTGTTTTATTTTTAGTTTCTTCTCTAGCATGGTGAATCGTCAGTTCCGTTGTTAGCCCCAATGGCGGCTTCATTTCCTGTCACGGTGTTTACTGAGTCTGGGATGGAAGCGAGAGTTTAATGTGTGAAGTAGGAGTTGGAATCTAGCATGGTGATTGGTCAGTTTTGTTGTTACCACCTCCGATGGCGGCTTCATTTCCTTTCCCAGTGATTTTCTTGAGTCAAAATGAAAATACCCCTAAACATTTTTTTTGGGGGGGGGAGCACTGGTGGTATCTAATGTTCAGAGAAGACCTGTAGATACTAATGGACATAACTCACTTGGGTCCATTAATTTTAATCGTTCTATCAGTATCCAATGCAGTGGGAAGTAGAATGTTTCATCAGCACAATGATTTATCACTGTACAATGGAAAATTCTCTTCTCCTTCCCCAGTGCACCTGCTAAATCCATTCTGGGATCACCTCAACCCTCCAAAGCAGATTTGGGAGCAGTGCACATCACATGCAGGGGGATGTGGGGGGGAACCACAGTGCATTATCACTAATCCTTGCACTAGCACAAATATTTACTTGAATACCACTGGACTGATCCTGCAAGCTGCTCTCACATTCTTATTTTTTGCTTTTTACTGTTTTCTTACCCATTTTGAAGTCTGCCATTAAAGAACAAAACACAGGTTCTAAATGTTATTATCAATAAACAAATTATCATCATCTTTTAGGTGAAAGATTTCCTACCTCTTCCACAATTTGTTACAGCACTCTCTTACTGCATGCTGACATCTTTCTCCTTTATATACAGCTTCCTTGTTGTGAACTCCTAACAGCGCAAATAAAAGCTCAGGCAGCAGGAAACACCATAAGAGTTCTTACCCCAACTGCATAATCCATCCTTATTTTATCCACCAACATGCACTGAAAATCTGTGCTTAGTGAACTCAAACATGATCTCTCAATTTATCAACTTTAATGCAGGAAGAATAACAATTACACCCTGATTCTAAGCATATTGTTTGGTCTCTGTGAAATGTATTCCCACATGCTATGCCCACGATAGATTGTCTCCTTCCCTTTACAAATTGTCATGGATTTAGCATAATTGGAACTATTATTTTTGAATCACTTGGCTATATTATTTGTCTCATCTGCTTCTTATTGATCCAGTATAAACCACTGATTATAAGCTGTTTTAGTGATGACTTTGTTCTAAAAGGGGATGGTGGTGGTCATAATGATTTGAATAAATAATTGATAACGAAGAATGGAATTTGAGGCAAATAAAGATTCAACCCCAACCCACATACCTAGAAGAAAGCCACATTGAATTCAGTTTGGTTGAATTCTGAGTAGACATGTTTAGGATTGCTCTTTAGGTCTATTTAGTGTTCTGATGTGTGTTGCTTTGGATCCAGGCTTGAAGTGGAACCCTAAACTCTGTCTGTTCATAAGTCAGTCCTACTGTATTGGACAGGGCTTATTCCCAGGTCAGTGGGGTTAGTTATGCTTAGAGCAGACCCACTGACATCGATGGGGCTTAACTGTCTTGATCCAGCCAATAGTGTTGGGGGCAGGGGAGGTCCCTGCTGCACTGATCCCTCCCATGTCTACAACCTCAGAGCTTCCATTGGAAGCAGCTTTGAACCCACTTCATGGCTCCAATCACAACATTATTTCTGCATTATCCACAGAGATTGTGCTCCACATCTCTGCATTAATCTGGCAATACTTTCGTGAGTGCAAATCTATGCATAAAATTATGGTATTCAAACCACTGTAAAGAGAGAGAGAAGAGGAGAGGTACAAAAAACCTGCTTTCAAATAACAACATAATCCTGGTATCAAGAGTCTCAGGTTAGCAGAGAGGCTAGAAGGCTATATATAGACAATAGTATATTCCTGGGCCTCTCCTTGAAAGAGTCAACAGGACAGCATATTAGAAACCATACTTCTCAGCTGTTTTGCTGTTCTATTTAGACATGTCCAAGCATTATTTATTTTATTTATTTGTTATATATATATATATATATATATATGCTTTCGTAGATTTTCACGGGTACAGGAATGCAGGTTTTGGTGTCCTCGGGTGTCTTCCCGTGTAAAAGTTGGGGTGTCTAGGCGACGTTTCGACGAGGTCTCACTCGTCATCTTCAGGCTGGTGCTTTCGGCTTCTTGTTACTGGAACAGAGCAGGATCTCAGTGTTTGAGTTCCTATAAATACTGTTGAGGGGGTGTGGTGTATAGCCTCCAATGTTCTGGGCAGAGAGGAAGTTCCCAGGCTAGTGTGCCTTTTCTTCTTTTGTTCCTTAATTACTTGAGGGATATCCTGAGTGATTTCTTGAGTGATATCCTGAGTACCACTTAGGTGGGTCATTAGGTGTGGATTAGTTGCTAAAGTCTTTGTGTCTTGACCTCTTGAACTTTGTGAAGAGTTTTTCTGAGAAGATGGCTGTACTGCACTTAGTTGTGCTCTGGCTTGGCTTCGTGTATAGGGGCGAGCTATAGGGGCTCGCCCCTATAGCTCGCCCCTATAGGATTTCTTGAGTGATATCCTGAGTACCACTTAGGTACCACTTAGGTGGTATAGGATTTTAGCTATAGGATTTCTTGAGTGATATCCTGAGTACCACTTAGGTGGGTCATTAGGTGTGGATTAGTTGCTAAAGTCTTTGTGTCTTGACCTCTTGAACTTTGTGAAGAGTTTTTCTGAGAAGATGGCTGTACTGCACTTAGTTGTGCTCTGGCTTGGCTTCGTGTATAGGGGCTTCGTGTATAGGGGCGAGCTATCTCGATGGAAGCCATCGAGATAGAGAAACACCCTCACAACATGAACAAGCGTGACGACACATCCCGCTTGCCAGACATCTGGAAATTAGCCCTCCCCACAAAAACTGACACCAGATCCAGAGGCACACAGAACGCCATCACCAATCAACCACACCAGACCCAAACCCAGACCCTCTCCACAGATAAATTACAGACACCATCCAGTAGCCAAACCATGGTGGCACCTCCGGATGCTGCACCCCCCTGCAATCCCTACACAGATCTGGCTGACACAGGCCACAAAACCACAGCTCGCCCCTATACACGAAGCCAAGCCAGAGCACAACTAAGTGCAGTACAGCCATCTTCTCAGAAAAACTCTTCACAAAGTTCAAGAGGTCAAGACACAAAGACTTTAGCAACTAATCCACACCTAATGACCCACCTAAGTGGTACTCAGGATATCACTCAAGAAATCACTCAAGATATCCCTCAAGTAATTAAGGAACAAAAGAAGAAAAGGCACACTAGCCTGGGAACTTCCTCTCTGCCCAGAACATTGGAGGCTATACACCACACCCCCTCAACAGTATTTATAGGAACTCAAACACTGAGATCCTGCTCTGTTCCAGTAACAAGAAGCCGAAAGCACCAGCCTGAAGATGACGAGTGAGACCTCGTCGAAACGTCGCCTAGACACCCCAACTTTTACACGGGAAGACACCCGAGGACACCAAAACCTGCATTCCTGTACCCGTGAAAATCTACGAAAGCAAATATATATATATATATATATATATATATATATATATATATATATATATATATATAGGATAAAGTGCGAGACTGGTTACATTACGCTCAGATTAAGGAAGTTTTTAAAAATGATAGAAAGTTAGGTTTCCAGGTGGAGAAATCGAAGTTGGAAACAGAACTGTTAGAACCTAAGACTAAGGTACTCTCAAGAATGTATAACTTGCTGCTGAAATGGAACACACAAGACGAAATGGTTAAATCGGCTATGATAAAATGGGCACAGGATATTGGGCATAACATTATGTTTGAAGATTGGGAAAGGTTGTGGACCACTGGGTTGAACTTTACTGCATGTAATGCTTTGAAGGAAAATGTAATGAAAATGATATACAGGTGGTACATGACCCCAGTTAAACTTGCCAAAATATACCATTTGTCTGATAATAAATGCTGGAAATGTAAAGAAAATGAAGGAACATTCTTTCACCTCTGGTGGACTTGCCCTAAAGTGAAGGCCTTCTGGGAAATGATATATAATGAGTTGAAAAAGGTATTTAAGTATACCTTCACTAAGAAACCAGAGGCCTTCCTTCTGGGTATTGTCAGCCAGAAGGTGTTAAAGAAGGACAGAACATTTTTTATGTATGCAACAACGGCAGCAAGGATACTTATCGCTAAGAACTGGAAAACTCAAGATCTACCCACACTGGAAGAATGGCAGATGCAACTGATGGACTATATGCAACTGGCGGAGATGACTGGCAGAATTCGAGACCTGGGAGAAGAAAGGATTGAAGAAGATTGGAAGAAATTTAAGATCTATCTACAAAAATATTGTGATTTAGTGGAATGTTAAGAAGGATGCTTGGTTATAAATAATTGGCCATCACTAAAATGGATCAGAATTTGATGATAAGAGAGATTAAGAGAAACAAAATTTGTAAGAGAACTTTTATATTGTATTTAAATGAGTGGCTATAAAACTGCAAATAAGATGATAATTTGCTTGAAAAAATTTATCAATGATGTAAGTGGGAGCGGGAAACGCGAGGAAGTCTAAAGATGTTATGAAACCTTGTAAAAACAAAGCAATGTTGTTTATTATTTTTGTATTTTTTTTATTAAAAACTCCAATAAATATTTTATATATATATATATATATATATATATATATACACACACCACGGTATCATAACGATATATCACAGTGGTTGACAACAATATAAAAACACAAAACCAAACAAAAACATCCAAGGAGGCAAACTATATAATGTGTGAAAACACTAATACGAGAAAATAGTGCTATGGCCTTCTAGCACTGCAGTAGACCATGTTTCTACACAATCTTTTTGTGCTGCCATTTAACTGCTAAGGAGCCTAGCCTGTCTTCAAGGAGTCTGGACCAGCAGCAGTGCACCCACCTTCTCATTTTCCCTTTATGGCAAACTTAAAAGATAGGCTTGGTTAGCCTTTGCCAAACTAATGCTCTTCAGATATTTAGGCCTACAACTCCCATCATCCCCGACCACTGGCCATGCTTGCTGGGGCTGATGGGAATTGTTATCCAAAATATCTGGAGGCACCAGTTTGGGGGAGTCTAGGCTAAACTGAGAGGCCCCCACTGAGCAGGATTTGAGTGCAAATGTTTCCAGACTATGTTCATCACTCTACACACTGCACTACAATGGCTCTCGGTCACCACTAGTGCTGCACTCAATTTTCAGTGTTGAAAACCTTCCAGGTAAAAGGAGAGCATTCACAAGGCATGACAACTATGTGAAATGTGTTGGCTACATGGCAATGTCACCAAGGGCAAAGAAAGCCAATGCTTTGTCCTCAATTGAAACTGATGCACAGAGAGAACATCCTCATTGCTGAGGTGATGCCGCAACACTGTCTGTTGAACTGCAGTGTGGCCAAACAGGGAGCGTTGACTCAGCTGCCTTGGCAATGAGGATTCCTTCCTTACCTCTCACCTCACAAGCACTTTCATGTTGTTTTTAAAAAGTATTCAAAAGAAGACTCTTTTGGGGGCATCTGTGGGATGTTTGCAGAAGCAATACCCCCACCCACACTTTATTTCTGGCTCTGCTCATGATCTTGGTTTGATGATTAGTGCTAAACTGGAAGTATATAAAGCAGGATCGGGGGGTTGTACTGCTTTTTGGTTGGGCAGGTTTTGTGGGCACTAATTACTTTTTGTGAATGACCCTAACCATTCACAGGTCACCGTTTTCAATGTCTGCTTTGAAGAGAAGAGAAAAGATTGGTGTGGCCTTTTGCATAGGTGATGTGTGGCATGCCAAATAACTAAGTGCCCTTAAGAGATATATTAAGATTCTATAAGGTCTGGCCTGGAATCTATAGTTGCATTTCCTTCTTTTAAATATGCAGCCCCTCTATTTTTCAAAAATAGCTTCTTCAAGGCCTTGAATCTGGCATTAGTAGTTTCCAAGTAGATAGGAATAACCTGTTATGAAGAAGCTGGACTTCTGTCAAGCCCTAACCACTTTGAGAAGCCACACCTTTAAATAGACCTGGAGCATGAACCAGGCACACCCTAAACCCATGCCAAGGCAGTGCCCTCCGGAAATCCTGCAACAGTTTTGCAAGCACACCCTGGAAAATACTTAATGCTAAGAAAGCAGTCCCACCTTTCTTCACCTTTCAGGCTATTGGTTCATGTCATCATCAGTTCATGTTGACTTCAAGTTTCCATCTCCTTGCTCTAAGCTTATTTTTTTCTGTAGGACAGAAGTAGGATAGAACTAAAGGACTGTGCTATGTAAGTGAGGAGGTGTATTTGCAAATCATCATCTAAATTATCAGTTGTACTGAATATATTATCAAATTCATTTCACGGTTATTATATTTTTACCCTGTTTGTTGCTATACCAAGAATTAACAGCCGTCTTTACTCCTTTGTAGATGCTAGCCTACCTTAAGCAGTGACTGGAATGGATTCATTAGAAGTAAGTCCAATGGGGGAAATCACAATCTACTCTACAGTAAAGCGGTACCAGTCATGGAGAGATCCTCCAAATATGTAGCAGGCATATTCCAAAGTTAAACCATTTGAATGTTCACACATTTCAATGGGAATGGGAAGGAAGGACTCAAATCTCACCCAATTAAATCAGCAAGGCATAAAAACACTTACGTTTGTCTGGATCATGTCCAATGCAATTGATTAAACAGTCAAATTAAATTGGAATGTATGATTTGAATTTTTTTGCTTCGGCATACTGGTAATTTTATTTGTGAATTAGCATAATTAGCCACCAGCAAATGGAGCCAGATATAACTGGTATTAAAAATAGGTATTAAAGATTAATCCTTAGAATTATTCACAGATGGTGAGTGGTCTAAAGGCCAAGTTCTATGGGGAAAGGTTGAAGGAAAGTGGTTGACTCTCCATTAGAAGTTTCTAAGTAGAGTCTGGACAGCTACCCATCAGGGATGCTGTAGAAGCTGGTTTCCTGCATAAACGGCAGGGTTGGACCAAATTACATTTGAGATCACAATTACTTGCCCTTCACTACTACATTCCAAAGTGGGTTACAATAATTTAACATTCAGAATTAAAAACAGCTTATAAACAGATGACTGTTCACAGGAATATATTTGAGTGGGCACTGGAAACACTCATCTCAGGTGTCAAAGGGCTGGATAAAGAGTTGCATCACACTTTCCTCTTTGGCAATATCTACACCACAGAAACAAATTTGACATTTCCCGTCTCTTTCCACGGAACCCAGAAATCTGTAGGTTTATGAGAGGGGCTAGAGATCTCTAACAAAAAACTGTCAACACCCTCAACAAATTACAGTTCCTAGAATTCTTTGTGGAAGCCATGACAGCCATACTGGTATAGGTTTGTGGTATAGATAAGACCTTTCATTGTTCACATACACCGAAGGGACAGTAAGAAGTAGGAGGTGATTCGGTCATCTACTGACTCCTCCCCACTGACTCTATTCTATGTACAGGAGTTTCCTGCTGCCAATGCAACCGTCCATCTCCCCACACCATTGGCAACCCTCCCATGAGTAATTATAGGGGGGGCATGTGCCTAATGGCTTGTGTAAGGGACAAAGTGGATCAGCCACAAATATGCACAGCAAGCAATGTTCTTGCAGACTTGGGTAGCTGGAGTGTTTCTAATATGCGCTACAGCCAAGATTTATTGATTACTTAGCATAATTTTGTCAAGATGGAAAAAGAAACACAAACAGACTTATGGAAACATACAAGAAGCCCCTTCCCTCAAAAGGTATCTGGCAGTGAGCTCTGCACGAGTGTATTTTGACAAGCACAGTTGGTACATTTCTATCTAATCTATAGGCTTTGTGAGCTCCCACTGCACTAAATCAAGCATACAGGCACATTTCTGTTCAGAGCAGAATGGTTCTGGTATATTCTATCTTCGGATAGTGAGGTGTTTTGACTACTCTGCCATTAAGTATGACTTTTGCAAGAAGGTTGTAAAACCAGTCTGAGGGTTACCAAAAAACAAAAGAAAACAACCAATTGGACAGCTGCCTCAGACTTCCTGGAACTGTGCCATCTAATCTGATATTATCCAAGTGCATTATCCCTGTATGAAGAAGGGCAGAAGAATGTGCTGACTGAAAACAAAACACTGTAATGAAAAGCTTTGTTAGGGGAGCAGTTCTTAGGAACAGAGGGAACTGCCTTGTGCCGTAGGTCCATCTTGCCCACCATTTTCTGCCCTGATGAGCATAGTTGTTCTACTGGGCTACAGGCAGGGAAGGGACACTACCAGTTCTACCAGGAACTGCTGAGGATTCAACCCAGGACCTTCTGTATTCAAAACTCTAGCACTGAACAAGGTCCTTTGACATCCCATTAACGCTGGATAAGACTTTGGAAGCATGTTCCTGGTTCACTGGTGGGACATGGCATCAACCACTATGTCCAGTGCTCAGATGGAACTGGGGGATGCTTGCCTAGTTACAACAAGATATCGAGATATCCATCCTGTTGGGCACAGGTGGTTCCCAATTCTGAGCCTGCCCCTGGCCCTCTGCTTGTCCTTTTCCAATCCCCTCCTGGTTCTGGGCAACAGTGGTGCAGAAGAGGGGGAGCACCTGGCCCTTCACCTGCCTGACCTACTTTTTCCTCTTCATCTTCCAACCTATCCTGTGCTCTACCCTCTAGCTCTGAAGCTTCCCCTGCCTCTGACTCTTGCTGCCTGACCAGTGCAGTTCCCCACAAGTTGTTGACCTCCTCTCCCGCTGGTGCACACTCATCAGAGTCCTGCTAGTCCCTTACATCTACTCTGGGTCACTAGAAATTGCTTATTGCCTGTGTGAGAGAAATCAATATAATTGCAATTCAGTGATTTCTAGGACAAAATTGTCGACTGAAACTGAAGCACGACACAAGAGGCCTTTTATGGAATGAAGCTGAATTAGGGGACAAGTGTCCCAGAACACCTGGTTGGGACAAGGTGAGTCATACCATTATCATCACCACCCATTCCCCCCTCCCCTCTTTAGGCCTCTAAATTTAAAATAAGAGAAGAGCCCGAGGAAGAGAGAAATGGGAACAAGGGCAAAAAGTGAGGAAGGCAACAAAAAAGGATATACTAATACATGCCAAAGGAGGTCAGGATCTGAAAAGGTCAAAAACTATCGACCTAGATTCCTGTATGCCCTGGAAACAATCTGAATTATCTGAAGCTTCTAAGGGTTGATAGCTTGATATAGTTTGGTGGTGCCACAACCGTTTCTCAAGAATACAGTATGACAGTAACTGGCCTGGATTGGAAGTCCTTATGTGGACTTCCCTGGTTTCTACAGGGAAAGTAAAAGCACACCAAGCATCTGACGAAAAGATCCACTGCTCTGCTGAGGTTTATAGTTGCTGTTGATTTAATATAGAGGAGAGGTGGTATCCCCCCATCTGCTGTCAGAAGTGGTTCAGTCCATTCTACCTCCACCTTGGCCATCTAGCACCTCTACACATGTGTAGAGCCACCCTTACTCACTCATAACAATTCATGCTACAGAAACTTTTACTGAAACTCATACCTGTTTTGTTTGCTAGCTGAAGCCATAGGAAATTATTAGAAGCTCACACCAAGCATGATAGGGTTTCTATGTTTTGATGAACAGTGGTACAGTAAGAGATTAATAGCAACCACCATCTCCTTTTGGCACTGAAGCAGCCAACAGATGGTAGCAATTTTCAGCTACTATCAACTTAGGGAGCATTGGCACAGGTAACTGAGTGAGAAAAGCTGTGTATCCCATTGCCAAATTTCAACATCTGAGATATTCGATTTCCCCCTTGTATAGAAACCTCAAGTTGTCATGAAATATACAAAACAATTCTTCAACTTCATTTTATCAGGAGTGGGTTCTAAGTCTTCTGGCTTCCGTGGCATTTGTTCACACCAGTTCAAAACTAGATCTAGAACACTAGCTAGAACAGTAGTATGTTCACAATGTTGTGATCAGGCATTCAAGACCAGTGAGGAATCCTGTCATGTTGAATTGTGCTTTTGGCGGGGAGGGTATTGTAGCTGCTTGCTGCTCCATAATGTGACAGTTCACTCATGAACGTTTGTACAGTTCTGACTGTGATGTATGAATGACAGGTGTTTACTTTAAAGTTGTTTCGTGAAACCATTTTCCTGAAAGAGAATCAAGGTGCAGTGCTTGAAGAGAAAAAGAAAACCAAATTATGATTTATATTTTTATTTTAAAAGCCCACAGTTGCTGTATTTGGCAAACTTTAAAAGTACAGATGAAATGGGCTATGATATGACTTTTAAAAACTATTCACATTACCAAAACACCCACAAGCATCATATGGGCCCCATTTACTGTTAGAACACTAAATTCCCTGTGTCTACTAACAGAATAAGCTCAGTTTTCTAATAGGGAATAGCCCTTTTATGCTTTATTTTCAGTCACAAACTGTCCCTGCTCCCCGCCATTACTCTAGGCTACACTCTAATGAAAGGTCAGAGGTTAGCACTTTATTTTTCTCCAGATCATGAATGCTAAATAGTGTCAGTCCCAGCAGTTCAATGACCCCTGTGTGTTCTGCAGTTGCTGAAAAATGAAAACAAATGTTAATTTGGGTTTCAATGCAGACTCCTTTTTTTTTCTTCCTTTGGCTGATCTTTACTTACAGAACATATTAGACCACTTATACAATCAGACTGAAACGTGGCCTCTGACCCCAGCTCCATTTTGAAATGGCTGCCTTCATTTAGTTGGGAGCTCAGGATTGCCTCTGGGCTTGCTGTCGAGAGATCCTCACATGTAATTCTCACTTGATGCCTACTACTGTTCATGTGCAAGTTACATAAACCAGAGCAATCTCCTGTGCTCCTTTCCGATTCAAAAGTAGATGCCTGGTGTAGGTGTTATTTGTACCGTGTGTCAAGCTGTGATTGCTCACATCTGGTCACAAGCTGAATAGATTTTTTGATTCAAGGTGAAGAAAGAAAAAGGGGGGGCAAAAAGAGAGAATGAAGATGGAACAGGCTCACGTGATAGCTTTCTGACTCAAAATGACTTTAAAGAGGCAAAGAAATCCATTTAACAGTGTGCAAGAATGTCGAGTTCTGGGGTAGCCAGAGCACCAGAGTTCCCTCAAACTCTTGCTTAACACAGCCAATAGATTGAAACTCGCAGATTAAAGTGGTTGTCAGCTTCACACAAACAGAAGCCCAAATTCTGTAAGAGGAAGATGTTCTCCACTCTGCTAACGTTTTATCTATGGAAAGGGGCTTTGTTTTAAATACATCACACTGTGTTTTCTGCATTTTTTAACCTCTGGATTCTTCTTCCCTCCAAGTCATCATCACCATCAAAACTGCAAAGCCCAAGGCTTACTACCAATCTGCACTCATGTTGCATGTGAATACCAAGATCGAGTTTCTGAAGCATCACTGTCATCGCTTTTTCCTTGAAAAGAACTTCCTGAGGTGAAAAAGAACCTAGAGCATCCATTGCTCTTGAGGCATTTCATCCTGTGCTGTACTGCCAAGCTGCATATAAATATTAATTTTATGTATATGCAACACTACACAGAAAAGAAGGTGAAGGAAGACACCACCGGAATGCTCAAAGGCTGCCATCCATAAATAACACTGCCGAGCAGTCCTGCTGGTGGTGTCTGTAGCAAAATTAAACTCTGGAGTAAATAATACAGATCACATTGTATGCTGATTTCCCTTGTACAATCACAGCTTTTAGCAGTTCACCAAAAATCACAAATATGGGAGAGCAAGGGGGAAACCCTAGATATCTTGCAGGAGCCTGGGTGCAACCTCTGTCTGCTTTGCATCAGTAGGGAAAGGCAAGGCCCACTTAGAGCTGAATTTAGAAGGTAAGGAATATCATACAGGGTTGCTCTTGGGGTATTTTTAAGTTGTGAACCACCCTGTGATCTTCAGGTGAAGGGCAGAAAACAAAGCTAATAAAAAAACCTTGTTCTTCGTTTACACAATTTTGCAGATGCACATAATAGTCAGGAATGTACTCCAGCATAAGATGAGATTGTGGTGTTAGTTCTGTGAAGCACGCCATCATAGGTTCAGGTTGTATATAAGTGTAAATAAACCATATATCATAAAGACACCACAGTCTCCATTGCTCCTCATTTCAAAGGAAACCAAACCCTGGGTAAGAGCTTGGAACCCAAGGAATCTCTCACCACTCGGAGATGGGGGTTGCATGCAATAATATTGTTGTTGTTGTGACAACTGTTTTATACTTGAGAACCCAAAATGACTTACAAGTTTGAAATACTATTGTAGATCATAGCCTTTCAATAATGGTACCCTGAAGATCCTGAGCGAGGAATCTGCTGCTGGCCCTGCTCCACATCTGGTAACAATTCTGCAGAGCCTCAGAATTCACATTGGCACAGCAGCTGCTGCTGTCAGTGTTCATAATACTGAGCTAAACAAATCATTGGTCTTGACTCTGTATAATATATGGTGCTCTCTCACCAGGTACTTTTGAATCACTGGCAGGGTACAGGGTGTACTTTGCAGAGAAGAAATGGAGATATGCAGTGCAATCCCTACACCTATTTACTTGAAGCTGGGGGCTTTATACAGTGCTGCAATTGCAGAGTTCCACTCGCAGGAGAGGACTTCCCCTTCTTCTCCTATTTCTGCTTGCCCTCATCATCTTTTCAGGGGGTTGGGGCTGCAAGAAAGGGGAGAGGCAAGGAGGTGAGGGGAAAGTTCTGTTGCACAAGCAGAGGTCTGCTGCACTCCAAAAACAGCAGTGTGGGATACTACCCCAAGTCCCACTTAGTTCAAAGAATGCAGCATGAGAATTTCTTACAACTATCTAAGTGAGGTCATGGCAGAATTTCTCACAGGTTTCTTTGTTTCAGGCTGGAAACTCAAAAAAGGGAGTTTTTGCTAATACTACAAACCAAGTAATTTGTGTGGGTGGGTGTACTAAGTATGGACAAATCTGTCCGTTTTGCTTTCTCTCCTTTTCTCAATCTTAATTTCTGTTCTTAACATTTTCTTAAAAATTAAATTAAAAATTGTCAGTATTTTTGTTAGTATATCTCCTAAACCACACATGTTTTATGCAATTTTGCCTAATATGATTTTTTTTACCAGCAATTCACCCTAGTATAATAAATTTTCACTAATGCACACTTTCTCCTAGTAGATTCATTATTTGGCTGGAGAACTGCACTACAAAAATCAGAAAAGTGTGGATTTCAAAAGATGGACGTATATCAGTTTGTATATTTTTTCCAGGAAGTGCAAATGAGGTAAACTTATCCATAAATGCTGACTTAAATAAAATTCCTCCTTCATCCTTAGCGTATACAGATACACACATACGTTTTGGTTGCCAGACTTCAGAAATTTCCTGTTGCTATATAAGGTTACCACACATCCATGTTTCCCAGGGACAGTCCCCAGATTTACAAATCAGTCCCCTGAATTTACCCACCATTCTTCAGATATGAGGAATATTCATTGTCATGTTCACTGAGGAAATGTTTAGTATCTATGAAAAATAGTAGCCTATATTCACATTTATTTGCTGTGTATATGCTTTGCATTGAATTTGTTAAGCCACCCAGAGAACCCAAGTCATGACAGCTAAAAAGCTGTAACTTCAGTTATGTAACATGACAGAAGTGCTCAAACTTCAAATGAGATAAAACAAAAATACAAACCACTGTATAGAGTTTTACAGAATACCACAAAACCTTAGAATTGCCTCCCGCTGCCCACTTTATGTGGTGTGGAAGATGAGAACCTACTCCAGCAATACAAGCTTAACTTTTAATTACTGCAAAGGGTACCGTCTTCTATGAAAGTATGAAAAAAATGCATCATAAAGATAGCTAACTGCGATCATCTGAAATAATTAATTCAGTTTGTTCTGGCTTGAGCCTTTGCAGGCTGGAAGTTCTCCGTTACCTCACAGGATCTGAATTAATAACCCATGATATTGTTCCATTTGCAAAAGGCTTAAGGTAGAACATTTTCTCAGGCAGAATGGAAAGGTTTTAGTTCTCTGTTGTATTCAAAGCAATGCCAGAACTTATCTACCCATAAAAAATAATAATCACATGGAATAGACCTGTTGGGACTACAGCACTTCAGAGTGCAGACTGGGGACTGCTTTTCAGTACCATAAGAGAGTCTTTCTTCAGTGCACATAGCTTGCTAAACCATCATGTAAAGAGAGAAAACACAATAAAGATGTGGCTCTAGAGTGGTGCATGTGGGAAGCTTGGGAGGGGAAGGATAGCATCCAACTATTCTGGAGCTAAAACCAGGACAAGCGTCTTCCAGGATGTGCTCCTGGGTGAGTCACATGACCCACACCGCACTCTCAACCTGTGTTCTTTCAGGATGAGGTCTTGTGTTTTTGGGTGCCGCACGAGAATATGGCCCCCCAAAATGTCCATGAAAGATCATGGTGTTGGGATACTGCCAGGGAGACATAGGCCATGGTGCCTCCACGTCGTCTCCCGGTCTCCCGTGGAAACAGTATCAGTCAATTAGCGGCATGAGCCTCAGAAATAGCTGTCCACATTCCAGGATTCATGCATGCCCTTTTCGCAGAGTTCGCACAACGAAAGATTCACCTAGGAGAGCAGCATATTTAGTTTTATTCAGCGTTGGTCAGAACAAAGAAAAAACATGACTGCCTGCCTGCGTGTCAAGGCGACAGAGAGAAACAAAAGCTATATACAAAACAGAAACTTCCTGTGAACAGGAAATATGCAGGCTGTGACTCACAACAGCCTGTCCCCTTTTCAAGGTGGAACGGAAATATCCTAACACATGGCACCCAAAATGGCCACCACAATCTCTCACCAAAAAACAGGATGTCCTGTTTTTCCTGAGGTACTTGGGAGATATGGGAAGGCCTGAGAGAAGGTGTGATGGGATTTAGGGCAGACAAAACGAAGCACTTCTTCACACACTACATAGATAATCAATGGCATTTGCCCTCGCATGAATCAGTGATGGCCACCAAGTTGGATGGCCTTTAAAGGGATTAAACAATTCATGGAGGATCAATACATCAATGACTTGATGGCTATGTTCCACCACTGGTGTTGAAGGCAGTTTGCTTCAGAATACCAGTTGTTCAGAATGGGCGCCAACCACCAGTATGAAAGACTTGAAGCAGGAACAGATTTTATGTTTTAATGTCGTACACCACCCTGATATTTTATGATATGGCAGTATATCAATACTTTAATGAACAAGCAAACAAACCTCTCTTTGCCCCTGTGTCGGGAGCTGACAGAAATGGGAGGTCGAGCCTGTGCTTACATCCTAGGGCCTAATCCCTGATGTGGGGTGGGAAAACATCCAAAACACAATTGCTTTCTGGAAAATCTCCCAGTGCTTTATTTTTCTGAGGAAAATGTCCCATTTATTAAGTTCATTAGTAACAATGAATGGATTCCAACTGCAAATACAAATATTAGGCAAGCCTGGCAAAATCCTTAAGTTGCTAAGTTTGACTCGTTTGTTGCAGCAGGCTCAATCCTCCCGTCTCCCCTCCCCACCCCAAAAGCTGGGATATTTTTTCCCCTGTAGTCAAATGGCAACCATAATTGGAGCACAAATCCTTTTCAAATTTTATTTATATATTTAAGAAGAGCCATGTGTAACTGAGAAAGGCATCTTAAGCTGCATGAAAAACAGTGGATTTAGTTCCAGTTAAATGTGCTTTGGATCAGGGTTTAAACATCTTTGCCCTCTTCCTGAAAAAGAAAAGAAAACATTGTTTAATGGAGTCAGAATGAGAGGTGAAGACAGTGGGAAGGGTTCGTAGAGAAAATTGGCTACATGGCCTTATTACTGGCAAGGACAAATGTAGTGGAACCCATCATGCGATTTCTTTCAGTCAGCCAGATCTGTCCTGTTGAGCTCCAGCACGAGCTCTTAAAGAAATTTTAAACAAAATAAAATTGTATCTGCAAGGAAAGTTTCAATTTTTTTCTGACACATCCATGGTTCACTAGAAGGAGGAAGTTCTTATAAACAGTATGAATCATCTTCCAGTGTCTTCCCTCTTTCCCTTCTCCAGCTCACAAAGCTGAGCCAAGGAAATTTAAACGAGAAGATTCCTTGTATTTTGTATGTCATGTCGATGTCATACTGTTTTGCTTGGAATTATGTCACAAAGCTCCAGAGAGGAATAAAAAAATACTACAGGAAATTTTATCCCGAGAAAACTTCCTAGTGAAGAACTGGCCTCTACAAGTGTTGCTGGGTTTGTGAGTTTCAGGTCTTTGGGAAAGTGATTGCTTCCTTAGCTATAAAACCTTAGGGCACTTACAGCCTGATCCAGAGATTTATCTGTCTATTCCCTCTCAAAGATTGTGGGGGCCTCACTGCATTGAATACACTGATCAAAGATACAGCTCGAAACATGTGTAAGGGATGGCATGTTGCTCATGAGACAACAGCTACTACTTGCAGCTGTGGTAACTCCCTCTGGCTTTTGTGAAGCTGTTCTGAAATCCACCTGTGCTGCATCGTCCCCTTGGATAACGTTTTATAATTTCAGTTTATAATGTACAAACTATCTTACATTTTGATCACTCAATCCTATTCAGTTTTATGGGTGTTACTTCCAAAGATAGTTGTTTAGGATGAGAGTGCTGGGCTCACTAAAATCATTAAGACTTTTCCACTTGCCTTGCCCCGCCCTTCAGCCCTAGGGAACTTTGGTTAGGGAGCTGTTTCCAGAGGAAGAACTGTAAGAGGAGAGAGACTTGGTGCTGACCATCAGGCAATAGTTTTTCCAATTGCTTTACCCCCACCCTCAAGTCCTAGGAGCTTTCAGAATGAAATTGCTGCCATGGGCACTACGTGTATGTGTCTTTTGATGAGCTGAGTAGAAGATTAGTGGTCATATGGGTAAGGAATGTGTGTGTGTGTGTGTGTGTGAATTCAACAGTGCCAAGTTTGTTTTTAGTTATTGGCTTTGCGGATTATGAGTGCTCTGTGCGTCTTATAATATGACTTTTATGTGCTTGTGCTGTTCAGCTTTTTTTAAAAAAAGCTGTCTTGTTAATAGTGTTTTATAGAATGTGGTTGTTTTACTGAGGATTTGTTAATTATTCTATTTAACTTATGTTGAATTTCTGAGGTTCTGTTATTGTAATTAATTATGCTATTGTTGTTTATTGTTTGTGAGCCACTTTGTGATTTCTGTGCGTGGAAAGCAGCACAAAAATATAATAAATGGAATGAAATGAAAGATGGGGTAATCCTAAATGCATTGTGTCAGGGTTTCAGGGAGAGAAGGGCAGATGGGGGAGGAGACAGAGAGCGAGGGGGAAGAATCCCAGAGAGACGAGGAGGAGGATGACAATGACCAAAGGTCGTCCATGAGTCTGTCCAGTGAGTCAGAGGACTCCCAAAAGGGAGCCCCCCTGGTCAGACCAAGGGGAGCCCAAGGGGGGAGCAATCAGGAGCAGGGGAGCGAGAGGAGAGCCCCCAGTGGGAGTGGGAGATCGGGGCCGGTTTCTCCGCCGGAACGGAGTGAAGGGGGTGGAGTTACCAGTGTGTCAGAGGGAGCAGAGCAAGAAGGAGACAGGGGGAGGAGATCGGAGCAGGGCGCTCTGCCGGAAGGGGCGGAGAGTAGCACCGGGAGCAGTGCAGCGGTCTAATGTTACAGACGTAGAGCCACGGAGATGGAATGTAAAAGGAGCAATGATCTTCAATAAAGACTTTTGTAAATAAACTGGATTGGACTTGGGTCTCTTGTGAGCTGGGACCAACGGGTGGCTCTGACAGTAAGTCCCCTCTCTCAGAATGCAAAATTTTTTTTTGCAAAGCTCACCAGCGGTAGCAGCCATGAGTACGGAGGAACAGCTGCTAACGCTGAGGAATCAGGTTACCGAACTCACAGCTGCGGTCATTGCATCTCAGAAGAAGAATGACGAACTGGAGAAGGCTTGCCAGGACCTGCGAACAAGGTGGGAGCATGCAAGCGGGGCAGGGGTCCCGGGATCCAGATCGGAGGGAGTTGGACTTGGACGGCGGGGGGGCACCCTAGTTACCCACTTCGATGGCAACCTGAAAAACTACCCTAACTTCAGGGCAGACGTCGTGTATGCACTGCATTTGCTTCGCAATGATTTTAAAGATGAGGAAGAGAGAGTGGGGTTTATAATTTCGCATTTGCATGGAGAGGCTAGAGCTTGGTTGCGCAATTTGTGGCGCGAAGATGGCCCTGCCCGCCGCAATTCTGATGAATTTATTAAAGCGATGGATGCTTGTTTCCAGTCATCTGTGGATGTGGATATTGCTCGTAGAGAGATGCACGGACTGCGGCAAGGCAAAGCCACTGTACGTCAATATCATTCCAGATTCTTCGCATTATTAACTGCGTTGGGCTGGGAGAAAGACAGTAAACCAGTAAGAGATCTGTTCTGGGAAGGTCTTAGCGGCCCCATCAAGGATGAGATTGCCAGAGGAGACAGACCCCAGACCCTAGAAGACGTGGTGCAGAGGGCTCTTGCGATCAGAATACGACACGAGGGATGCCCTTGGCACGAGGGGGAGGGACCCCAGGCGTGTGCACCAGCGAGAACGCCCCCTTTTGTCCCCAGGGACTTCAGCCAGACGCACCCCTCGCCCTTGGGGAGGCAGGGAGAAGAGCCGATGGAAATTGGTGGTGCTAGGGCTCAGACACCATCCAGAGCCCCTGTTTCCGGTGCAGTAAAGGCGAAGCCTCCTAGAGGAACCAGGAAATGTTACATCTGTGACAGTGCACAGCATATGGCGAAAGAGTGCCCCCAGAGGCTCCAAAAACACACTGCAGCTCTAGCAACGGTGGCAGCGGAAGTGGTGCAAAGAGAGCAGCCTCAGGGAAACGACAGTGCCTGGCTGGAAGCGGAGCTACTGGGGCTCAGCCAGGCGAATCTGTAGAGCAGTCCCCAGCACCCTTGCAACGCACAGACCCTTTACCACCCAAGCCAGCAGTGCAGCTCACTGCAACGCTTCAGCTGCCGAATGGACACACCCTGGAAGTTCCCATCACGATTGATTCAGGGAGCAATGCGGATTTTGTGGGAATGCAATTTGTCAAGCAGCATCGTATAGCGCTCCTGCCCGCAACAACGCCTCTGAACGTAGTTACGGTGGACGGCAGGAAATTGCTGGGAGGGCACGTTGTGCAGCAGACACCTCCCATGGTGATGCAGATTGGAAATCATCGAGAAGTCATTAGCTTCAATGTCACCCACCTGTCAGACACGCCCATAGTATTGGGCATGAGTTGGCTGGAGAGGCACAGTCCCGCTGTAGCGTGGTACCAGCGACAAATCACCTTCTGCTCATCGTATTGTGCTCAGCATTGCATCCAGACCAATCAGGAGGAGGGGGCTGAGCAGCAGTTGCAGCTTGGCATGGTGCAGGCAGTGCCTCGCAAGTACGAAGGATTTTTGGAGGTTTTCTGCGAGAAAGAAGCTGACAAGTTACCGCCTCACAGGCCTTACGACTGTGCGATCGACCTGGTGCCGGGGGCGCAGTTGCCGACTGCAAAGCTGTATTCCATGTCTGAGGACGAGATGCAAGAGCTCAGAGAGTTCATAGAGCATAATTTGAAGCGCGGTTTCATCCGGGAATCCAAAGCAGTGGGAGGCAGTCCTGTTTTCTTTGTGAAGAAGAAAGACACGCCCCAAAAAAGACTCATTGTGGACTATAGATTCATAAACAGACTGACTAAGCCCAAGGCATTTCCCATGCCCAAGATTGACGACCTCCTAGCGACCGTTAGGAAGGGTAAGATCTTCACCAAGTTGGATTTGCGTGGAGCGTACAACCTCATCCGCATCCGGAAGGGCGATGAGTGGAAGACTGCCATGTTCACGCCTCTGGGCACGTATGAATACAGAGTTATGCCGTTTGGTCTCCAAAATGGCAGCCACGTTTTCCAAGCATTTATGCATCACGTGCTGGCGGGACTCCTCTACAAGAAGTGTGTGTGTTTTCTCGACGACATCCTGATTTTCTCGGAATCGCCGGAAGCTCACGAGAAGGACGTAAAGGAGGTCCTGCAGAGGTTGCGGGAGCACAGGCTTTACGCCAAATTGGAGAAATGCCAGTTTGATGTGACGGAGGTGGATTTCCTCGGCTACAAGCTGTCCGACGAGGGATTGGCCATGGACAGCGTCAAGGTCCGAGCGGTGTTAGACTGGAAGAGCCCACGCAATCGGAAGGAAGTCCAGAGATTCATCGGGTTTGCCAATTTTTATCGCAAATTCATCAAAGGTTTTGCAAAGGAGACGGCAGCAATCACGGACACCCTCAGTTCCAAGAAGAAGAAGTTCGCTTGGACGGAACAGGCAGAGCGCTCTTTTCAGAAGCTTAAAAGCCTCTTCGCCTCCGAGGAGCAGCTGCTGCACGTGAATCCCGGCAGGCCCATGCGGGTTGAAACCGACGCGTCCGACAGAGCGGTTGGAGCCGTCCTTCTGCAAGAGGATCCGCAAGGGAATTGGAGACCTGGCGCCTTCTACTCCCGAAAGCTCAGCAAGACGGAGCAGAACTACACCATATGGGACAGGGAACTGTTGGCCATTCACGCAGCTTTCAAAGCGTGGCGGCACTTCCTCATAGGAGCCAAGCACACAGTGCAGGTCCGCACGGATCACAAGAACTTAGAGTATTGGCGAACAGCGAAGCTCCAGAGCCAAAGACACATGCGCTGGGCAGAATTCTTCGCGGATTTCGACTTCAGAATAGAATACATCCCGGGGGATTCCAATGTTATAGCCGATGCGCTCTCCAGGAAACCACAATATCTTGAGGAGACGGCACCAATAGCAGCGAAGCACATTTTCGCACCGCAGGCGTGGGCGTGCGCTGCCATCGCAGTCGACCTGGACGCGGTGCGACGCGCTTTGCAAGTGGATCAGTTTGCACAATCCAAGATGGAGGAGCTGCGCAGGGGGTCACAGAGAGACGATGAGTTCCAGTTGCGAGACGGGCTCTTGACTCGCAAAGGTGCTCTTTACGTACCAAGCGACGAGCTCCGCGCGAAGGTTCTGCAGCAGTTGCACGACGCCCCCAGTGCGGGCCACTTCGGCAAAGAGAAGACAATAGAATTAGTGGCCAGGGACTTTTGGTGGCCCCAGATGCGGGGAGAGGTGGCGGATTACGTCGCCAGGTGTGACACCTGTCAGAGGTCCAAACCGGTACACCAGAAGCCGGCGGGGTTGCTGGAACCGCTGGAGACGCCGCAGCAACCATGGGAGAGGGTAGCACTAGACTTTGTTACTGATCTGCCCAGCTCCAGGGGCAAGACGGCGGTACTGGTGGTTGTGGACCTGTTCACCAAGATGGCGCATTTCATTCCTTGTGCCAAGGTGGCGACGGCAGAACAGACCGCCAAACTTTTCGTCGACCACGTGTTCAGGGTGCATGGGCTGCCGCAGTCCGTCCTATCCGACAGGGGGCGCCAATTTGTTTCCAATTTTTGGCAGAAGCTTCTGGGTATCCTGCACGTCAAGATCAACCTAGCGTCGGCGAGACATCCACAGACCAACGGCCAAGCAGAGAGGGTCAACGCAATCATGCAGCAGTACCTGAGATGTTACGCCAATCAGCGACCCGCAGCGTGGGTAGACTACTTGCCGATGGCTGAGTTTGCCTACAACAACACGAAGCACGCATCGACGGGGGTGACGCCGTTCTTTGCGAACAATGGCCGTCATCCCAGAACCTTTCCGACGCTCGTGGAAACGGGAGAGGGCGTGCCACAAGAGGCCGACCAGTTCGCCGCAGAGTTGCAGGAGGTGCACGAGGAACTGCAGAGACATTTGGAGCTGGCCAAACAAGCCTATAAGGTGCAGGCGGACAAACACAGAAGGGCGGGAGAAGACATCCAGGTGGGGGACTGGGTATGGTTAGCGGCCCAAGCGATGCCAGCCAAATCGTTAGCCAAAAAGAAGCTAGGACACAGGCAGCTAGGGCCATACCAAGTTGAGGCTAGGATCAATCCTGTAGCATTTCGCCTGGCTCTCCCAGAAGGCTCCAGAGTGCACCCGGTCTTTCATAGGTCGGTACTCACTCCCTACAAGGCCCCACACAGGTTTCAGGAGTCAGAAACAGTACCAGACCCACACAGAGAGTCGCCCAAGAGGGGGGGGTCACCTAGGACCGAACCGCTCAATGAGGTCACAGAGATCCTGGACTCGAGATGGGGGGCAGAGGGAGTAGAATACTTTCTAGCCAGAGAAGGTGCCCCAGCCAGTGCCAATAGTTGGGTGCCGGACTACGCTTTAGACGAACCTCTTCTAAAAGACGAGTTCCATGCCCTTTTCCCACATAGACCCATGCCAGCCGAGTACTTTGATGACGGGCTCTTTACGCCCACAGTTTCAGACAGCACTTTCAGGGGTTTTTCTTCCGCCGAGGAAGGAACACCAGAATCAAGCCCGCCCAGGGGATCGTGCTCGGGGGTGGACACGGAAACCCCTTATTGGTGGGAGGAGCAACCAGAGGAGGAATGGCGTAAGAGGTGGATGATGGGGCCTTGGCGGGCAGCACCAGAGGAAGTAGCAATGGAAGAAAAGACTGAGACTGCGCTGGCTGAAGAACCCGAGTTCGAACACACATACACAGAACTGCCAGCAGAGAACATGGACGTAGACGACCTGTATCCCGAATCTACCCCCGAAGAGCCGCAGCTCCCACGACCTGCACCCGACAGGCGGGAGGGGGGAAGGGGGGGCTTCGAGGGGGGGATGGATGTCAGGGTTTCAGGGAGAGAAGGGCAGATGGGGGAGGAGACAGAGAGCGAGGGGGAAGAATTCCAGAGAGACGAGGAGGAGGATGACAATGACCAAAGGTCGTCCATGAGTCTGTCCAGTGAGTCAGAGGACTCCCAAAAGGGAGCCCCCCTGGTCAGACCAAGGGGAGCCCAAGGGGGGAGCAATCAGGAGCAGGGGAGCGAGAGGAGAGCCCCCAGTGGGAGTGGGAGATCGGGGCCGGTTTCTCCGCCGGAACAGAGTGAAGGGGGTGGAGTTACCAGTGTGTCAGAGGGAGCAGAGCAAGAAGGAGACAGGGGGAGGAGATCGGAGCAGGGCGCTCTGCCGGAAGGGGCGGAGAGTAGCACCGGGAGCAGTGCAGCGGTCTAATGTTACAGACGTAGAGCCACGGAGATGGAATGTAAAAGGAGCAATGATCTTCAATAAAGACTTTTGTAAATAAACTGGATTGGACTTGGGTCTCTTGTGAGCTGGGACCAACGGGTGGCTCTGACACATTGTTTCAAAGTATTTGCCCTCAGGTTCAACATATTCTACCCCAGAAAGGCTGGATATATTTGATAGCTGCTGCCAGTCAGAATAGGCAATGCTGGTTTAAATGGTCCGACTCAGCATAAAGCAACATCATAAATGGCTGTGTTTCAAATTGCATATTGTTTCAAATTTCTCCCCCACCCCTACTCATAAGTTGGTTTATTTTCACAGGAGCCGGGTATGACAAGGTGTACTTAGTGCACTATATCCTGTGCTCCTGTGCTCTGCCTTAACTGATTTATGAACCACAGTGGTAGACTGTAAGGTATCATAGGATTAGTAGAAACATAACACAGAGACTGAGATGGTCTAGCCACTATGTAAACCTCACACATTTTTCACGGGCCAAGGAACAGTGTTGAGAACATCTGCCCAGCTGATTTACACAATGGAAGATCTTGCTTTGTTTTGTTTTGTTTTTTTAAAAAAATCAAATAATGAAAACAAATACACTTATCAACAGCCAGGGTCTGTGAGCCTGTACAATGTCTCTTCTTTTTGCCGAGAAACCGTGGAGCATAAACTCTTGGGAAATCTGGCTGCTGTCTGTGAGGAGAAAGTTATAAACTAAAACACCTGCATATCACATGGGCAGTGTTAGTTATATGTACAAGTGGTGTGTGTTCTGGAGTGCATATCACATACTATTTGCATACCCTCTAACATTTCTCTGATGAAAATAGGGATGTCCCATTCCATAGTGATAATTTTACTATTTATACCCTACACATCTTAATGGGTTGCCCCAGCCACTCTGGGCAGCTTCCAACATATACAAAAACAAAATGAAACATTAAATATTTTTTAAAAAACTTCCCTATACAGGATTGCCTTCAGATGGCTCAGGGGTCAGACAACTCCATACATTTCTCCAACAAAAATAGGGACATCCTAAGGAAAAGTGTGACATTCCGGGATTAAATCAGAAACCGGGGCAGCTTCTCTGAATCAGGGACATCCTGGAAAATAGGGACACTTGGAGGGTCTGCATTTGTTTGACAACAGGTAGAAAGGGATTTGCATGTCCCTTCCCTAGTGGGAGGCCCACAACAGTTTTATAAGGTCTCAATTTCTCTCTGCAACTAGTTCTTGTTTTTACTCATGTTAAAGGTAAAGGTACCCCTGCCCATACGGGCCAGTTCTTTCTGACTCTAGGGTTGTGCGCCCATCTCACTTAAGAGGCCGTGGGCCAGCGCTGTCCGGGTCACGTGGCCAGCGTGACGAAGCTGCTCTGCCAAGCCAGCACCAGCACAGCACACGGAAACGCCATTTACCTTCCCGCTATAAAGCGGTACCTATTTATCTACTTGCACTTAGGGGTGCTTTCGAACTGCTAGGTGGGCAGGAGCTGGGACCGAAAGACGGGAGCTCACCCCGCTGCAGGGATTCGAACCGCCGACCATACGATCGGCAAGTCCTAGGCACTGAGGTTTTACCCACAGGGCCACCCACGTCCCTTACTCATGTTACTAAACCACAAAAAAATTCTTTCCCTTCCATCACTGGCTAAAGAGCTACATTCCCAAAACTCCAAAATAAAGTACCATGCTCAGGTGGCCGTACTGCCTGTGAACATCAAAGAGCACATAGCACACAATACCCAATTTATTATGATCAGCATAAATGTAATCCAATGCATAGTTTCCTGGGTGTAAGCTCCGTTGAACTTGGTGGTGGCTACTTCTGACTACACAGATTCAACCTGAGCTTTCGCAAAAGATTTCCAGCCAGCTGAAATGCAACATTTAACCAACCTTGCAAAGAAGTGATACCATTTTAATGGTATCATCAAAGAAGGGAAAAGAAGGATCCAGCCTTTGCTTCTTTTCCCCACTCTCTGACTTCCTCTATCCTATCATAATACATCACAAGCAAACTTGGGAGCCTCACCATCACCTCATCTGCATGCATTGCAAAGAAGGCCTCTCAAGTACTGTGCTCTGGAAAAAGTTGCATTGTGCTATGTTTCTTCTTTCCTACACCAGCTTGGTCACGAACAAGGAGGTAGTGGCAAAGTTGTAGGAAAGAATGGATTTAAAATAATCACCTATTGGGATTCTTCTTGCCCTTTCCCAAGAATTATCACTACAGGTGCTCCTCCTTTCATGTCAAACCTTTTCACAATTTCTATATTTAATTCATCTATGATTAGACCTCATCATGGTGTGTCGAGTTCCCAGGTGATTGCCCAACCAAGCACTGAACAGACCCAGACCTTGTTAGGTTTAACCAGGTTACAGCACCATGTTGCCCTCAATGCCATCTCAGTTCCTACCTCCTTTAGGAAGCTTCACTTCCTCTGGATAGTGCATCAGGTACATCTCTATTTTACCCTTTTTGTCTCCTAGGTAGGATATGTACCTTTTTGTTTGATGCCCTTCTAGAAGACTGGATCTTAAAAGGGGATTTCTTCTTCTCTCAGCTCTAGCTAGAGATGCTGGGGATTGAACCAGGACCTTTTCCAAACAAAGCGAATACTCTGCCACTTAGCCATAGCTCTTTCCTCTTCAGTGTATGCTGCAGCAATGGCTTCAACTATCTCTAAGCATATTTTAAGTGTTAGTTTTAATAAACACACCACAGGTTTTGCATAACACAGAAAAACCTCTTCCTTGCTCCCTGCCCTATTTCTGAAAATATCTGTGAGCTGTCAGAGCATAGCCTTTTCAACACTGGCCTCAGTGCTTTAGATGGGCTCCCTGGCTATATTTATACTTAATAATGTTTGACCCTATGGACATCTTATAAAGCCTCACTAGTCCAACAGGTTTTTCCAGACTGAATTATTTTTTTCAACTGTCTATCTATCTATATCTATCATCTATATCTTTCTATCATCTATCTATCTATCTATCTATCTATCTATCTATCTATCTATCTATCATCTATCTATCTATCATCTATCTATCTATCATCTATCTATATCTATCTATGTTATTTGAAAAGCTGAAGGGTCACAATAATCATGTTATTAATGTAAAAAATTGCTACACATAGTACCTAATATATTTCTCGGAGAAGCATAATGAATATGAAATGAAGTTGCTTTACTTATGGACTGCTAAAATGTCTAACAATTTGCTGGCATATATAAATAATAATAAGAAACAGTTAAATAAATGTTTTCAGAGCGAAACCTGATTGCTTGTGGGGTTGGTTTGTTCATTTGGGAGACAATTTTCTGTACACTTAGATGGTTTGTGAAGGAATGAAAATTGCATCAGTTGCTTTTTAAAAAAAATATGAAATAGCTAGTGTATTACACTATTACATGTGTCTGAAGCGCCTCGGGTCATGACCACTTTCTGAACACTTAAAACAAGAACTTGAAATATTTAGTATCAGGAAAATAAATTTCATATTTTTATGCTTCTGTTGTGCAACAGCTTGAGCCACTCCAATTATGAACAGTGCTAAATTGTGTCGACTTGATGAGGAGCGTATAAAGGTTCTCTTCCTATGTGGGATCTAATCTGCTGAGAGCAGTTTCTGCAAAGGCTACTGTAATTAATATGACTTTCTGCCAGTCTAGTGCCTGAGGAATTGTGACCATGGACCCCTAAACAAGCGCTTTTATCTGTTTAGCGTGTAACAGAGATCCACATCAAAGCAGCAAGGAAGGAAGATTGGCCGTGGATAGGGGAGTGTTCCTAAAATACAGAGAAGTCTCTATAGCAGTGAAGATGGAGGAAACAGAGGTGATTTGTACTCAGAGTGCCCAGTGGGAAGAGCAATGATGAACAGCAGAAATGAAAACAGAAAAGGGAGCTTGAGCGTGAGAGATGAATAAGCCAGGAGAAGAGACACTGCAATAGCTCAGATATTAAACAAGTGGTGAAACAACTGATCATTTCTGTTTCTTCTTGGTAGGCATTTCCAATGCTCAATCTTTATTCAGTATGCCTGTGAATACCAGTTGCTGTGGGAAGAGTACTGTTGCACTCAGGTCTTACTTGTGGGCTTCCCAAGAGCATCTGTGAGCAGTAGCATAGCATGGATTGTCAGCGTCCAGGGCAAATATCGTACCTCCTAAAGTAAGTATTGTGCTCCCTAACGGTGGCCTCTGCTGCCAAACACAGCTGCATAGCAGTGGCAGGACATGCACGTGCCTCCTTGGGCTGGGGTGCCATGCCACCGTGAGTCTCGCTGTCCGCCTGCCTTCCCCACCAGCACGGGATGCCATGCGACCGAGGGATGAAAGGGCCTGTCCTCCTCTTGTCCTCTCCCAGCTCCTGCTCAGAATGCTGCTGCTCAAGTTAGGTGGGCAGGTGGGGCAGTGAGTGCCTCCAGTCAGGGCAGCAACTGCAGAGGCGCACCCCTAAATAAAAATTACACCTGGGGCAATTGCCCCGGGAGCCCCTCCCTCCCCTGCCATGCTACACCACTGTCTGTGAGAACAGGATGCTGGAATGGATAGGTCTTTGGCCTGATCCTGCAGCCTCTTCTTATGTTCATTTTCTACTGCCAGGAAAGAAGGTGCCCTGTGACAATATTTGCCAATGGCTATTCAAGTCACATTTTATACGGCAGTCCTGAGAAGTGACTGCATAACTATAAGGCGTGAGTGGCTGATAAATGTACTCCGGTGAACAGTAGTATAGCACTGCTTCATATTTTGCACCTGACTTATGACACTCTTGCAGAAAGAAAAAGGCTGGCAACTACTTCTAAAGGACATGTCGGATTCAGTGCATTTATCAGCTCCATCCAAAGAGCTATCCTAAGAATCTTATCACGGGCATGGGTCTTTTTTTTAGGAGGGGAGTTATGAATAAGGTGATTCTGCCACAATGCATCAACGCTGATGGAAGCGAAGATTCACTGGAGCATAGGCAGCGACTGGAGCAGCTGGAAGAAAGATGATGGAAACAAATCCAGAGCGAGGCTATTTATCATTGACCTTGTTACCATCGTTTTTATGATATGAGAAATAGAAGCTTGTGAGAACAAGCCCTTGGAAAATACGAGCAAACTAGAACCACATGTGCCCGCTAAGAAAAATCTGATCGCTTGACCTTTATAAATGGATCTCCATCCCTCTTTCTCCCTGCTTTGTGTGTTCCTTGCTGCATCACATCTGACCTCTCATTACAAGAATTCCAAACAGACTGCTATGACTACAGAGTCTCCATTCAACCCCATCTTTAAATAACTCATAAACAACTTTATACATGTCTTCAGGCCATTGAAAACAAAATAAAGTATTCATTATTTTAATAAAATGATCAGCTGCAGACATACTAATTCTTGCTAGGGACTTTCCTCTTCCACCACTTAACCCTATTCACAGTTAACTCTCCTCTTCTGCTGCAGACAATCCCCACCCCCCAATTTGCTGGTGTTTGAGACACATCAACCCCCTAGAGTTGATGCGCTTGACCTGAGCTTTGTAAGCATAAGAGAAGCAGGTTTTTGCCACACCTACTCAGCTTTTTATCTGTCCTCTAGTTATGCAGAACATTCCAATCCTTGTACTTACTGAAGTCGCATCTGATATAATACACATCTCCATTTGAAGAGGAGGTTTCTTACTTGTACTACCACAGTGGTTTATTCTCATTTATTTTTTAGGCTGCCGTTCCAAAACACACACACACACACACACATAGTGTTAGTTGTGTTCAGTAAGTTTCACAGCTTCCTTTACATTGCTGCTACTATTTTTGTGTTCTCAACAAAATATAGTCACCTTCTTCACCTCCCATTTACTTTTAAGGCTATGTCGAAGCCATATATTTCAGGCACCCCTTAAACCTTCCTCCTCAGCCAGCTCCACAGCCTACACTGCCACTGCAAATCTCCACCATCCATGATGAAATCAGAAGACAACTCACATGCCCTCCAACTTTTTTTGATGAAAATAGGGACATCCTAGTCTGTTGTTGGGATGCGTGTGGCGCTGTGGGTTAAACCACAGAGCCTAGGACTTGCCGCTCAGAAGGTTGGTGGTTTGACTCCCCGCAACAGAGTGAGCTCCCGTTGCTGGGTCCCTCCTCCTGCCAACCTAGCAGTTCGAAAGCACGTCAAAGTGCAAGTAGATAAATAGGTACCACTCCAGCGGGAAGGTAAACGGCGTTTCCGTGCGCTGCTCTGGTTCGCCAAAAGTGGCTTAGTCATGCTGGCCACATGACCCGGAAGCTGTACGCTGGCTCCCTCGGCCAATAAAGCAAGATGAGTGCCACAACCCCACGACTGGACCTAATGGCCAGGGGTCCCTTTACCTTTATTCTGTTGTGGTGGTTGTGGTTGTTTCCCGCCCATCTGACTGGGCTGCACCATCCACTCTGGGCAGCTTCCAGCATAAATAAAAACATAATAAAATATGAAACATTAAAAAAAACTTCCCTGCCTCCAGGTGTCTTCTAAAGATTGTAATTTACTTATCTCCTTGGCTTGGGGTGGCATAATGCCATATCCTCCAACATCTCTCCAATGAAAATAGGGATGTCCTATCATACCCTTCAACATTACTCTGGTGAAAATACAGACGTCATAAGGAAAAGCGAGACATTCCGGGATCAAAGAAGAAACCGAGACGGCTTCTGTAAATCTGGGCCTGTACCTGGAAAACAGGGACACCTGGAGGGACTGAACTCAGACTTCCCTGGGTCCTACCTTCCCATCTTCCATCTTCATCAGGTTGTACACCTACATGGGCTCTGGATCTGGCAACCAATCATCATCACATGGGTCTTAAGGTGTGTGCCTGGGGGGGACCAACAGGCAAGAAGCAATTTGCACTATTGTCCTGAAATATTCACTAAACCAAAATACACACAGAGCTATGTTCACATTAAACACCCCAGTATGTAGGATATAGTAAGCCTAAAGCCAATGCAATGGCAAGCATAGTTAGATGACTGCTCCCAACATAGGTAAAACTAAAAAAAAAATGATGACGTTGATTGAAGAAGGGGAAACACAAAAACAGCTGGCAATGGGGTGCCCATGTCATCCTATTTGGAGGACCACAAAATGTTCCTACCCCAAGCAACCCCCTGGTTAATGTAGCATATCATATGGAAGCAACCTCAATTTTTAAGAAATAGACTTTTCAACATTTCAGTTGCTTGTAAGTAGAGACCTGCATTGATAGTGCCTCAGATGTCAGATTATGAGCACTAACATGTCCCAGATAAGCTTGCTTTAAAGAAAAGAAACAGCTATCACGTTACTTGGGACTGAAGTTGCATTGTGCATCCATCTTTCGTCTCTTTTCCTGCTGGTTTAGAATGATGAATGTACCATTCTCTTTGCATTCAAACTTTGGGAGTAAAATGCACAGCCCGGCCTTTCCACAGTTCTTGTTATTCTGTTTTTAAAAAACACTGACATTTTCTTAAACAGACATAATTTACAATGTTAAAGTCACACAACAGTGCCTTGGTGTGCGAAAGCCAGCAAGAAAACAAGACTCCTTTGAGACGGGCTTGGGTTTGAAAAGGGCCGGGCAGGAGGACTAGTCTTGTGCTCTCTGAGGTCACTCCAGCTTAAAACAAACGAAGGGTGCAAGACCAGGGCAGTCTTGTGATAGATCTCTTTTCTTTCGGTCTATTAAAAGCTCCCGCTGCAGAATGGCTCAATCCAATGGAGAAAGAAAGAAAACATCGCAGCATAGTACGTGAGGGATGTGCCAATGTACTTGCTCACACTTTCCAGTGCGGTTTGCGAGATCAGATGTTTGGGTTGCATTATGTGTACAGCCTGGGCGGTGTCATAGCAGGTCAAGTGAGGGGGGGGGGTCAGACTGGTGCCTGGATAGCCATGCCTTGCAGCAGGTGGCTGGATTTCATTTCTTATTTCTTTCTACAAAGGCCACTTGTGCAAAAGAATCTTGCCCGGCTTTCCCTCCCCTCTCCCTAATAACCCCTTTCAGGTTCTAATATTGGATTTCATCCATATTACAAGGTCACTGGGAATATCAGCTGCTGTACAAAATCTCCACATTGCTGCAACATCACACTGATATGTATTACTCATATGTTAATATGTTTATGTTCTTTATCGGGGAAATATATTGACCCACCTCAGTGGGCTGATTTCAGGAGGAAGAGCAGAATGCTCCATTCTGCTGAGCTAAAGACAGAGTTTGGTAACCAAAAGTGTGCATTTTAAAAATCATATTTGGTCACAAGAAAAGGAAATTTTCATCAGTGGATTGTTCAGATTTGGTGGTCATAATTTTGGTAAGGCATGTCCTTCTGTCGGCAAGCAGTGCCTGTTCTTCTGTTCACCTGTTTCACTGATGCTTACTAACTGCAAACTGTCCAATCAGCATGATTTCCTTTGAAATCTAAGAGGCTCACCAGTTAGAACCAGGGTTTATAAGTTTGTTAGAACCACTATCACCCTCTGGTTGTAGGACAATTGTTCAGACTTAAAATTAGTTTTGTTGGTTCCTACTCCAACACCAGGGTTCATGTTAGACCATCAGCAAGATCAAGTGCTATCCAGTGTACTTCAACTTGCCATCAAAATATCTTCTCACTGCAGTCTTCTCACCACTCGCCCAAGCGACAAGGATAGTAGAGCTGTGAAGTTTAAATTCACATTCTGAATGATAAAACCTCTGACAAAGGTATGGAAAGGTAAGGAACCCATACCCACTATAGGCCAGTAAGGATTTACTAAATATATTGAATAGCACGGCCTTTGAGGAGGAACTGCTGTCCCAAATTAGAATATTTTAATTTTTTTCATTGCCACCTTTCCTCCTAGGAGCTCAGGACAGTGTGCCTGTTTCTCCCCACAACAGTCCTGTGAGGTTGGGTCGGCTGAGAGATTTCAACTGGCCCATGCTCAGTCAGTAAGCTTTACCACTGAGCAAGGAGTTGAAGTCATGATGAGCAAGTTCTTCCAGCAAAGTGGCCTTCTTTTTCTCACTATGGAGGAAAAGGGGAGTGGGCATCCTCAGGAACATTTATTTATTTATTTATTTATTTATTTATTTATTTATCCATCCATCCATCCTCCTTATACCCAGGGGACTCAGGGCAGTTCACAGAATAAAATCAAGATATAAAACAAAAAAATACATAATAAAAATAAGAACAACAACCCAATGCCCCCGCCCCACAAAAAAACACATTTTAAGAGGGCATAGGATGTAAATCAGATCAACCAAAGGCCTGATTAAAAAGGAATGTTTTGAAGACACCAGGTGAATTTCCCTGTGGAGAGCATCCCACAGATGGGGAGCCACTGCAGAGAAGGCCTGTTCTCGTGTTGTCACCCTCCAAACCTCTCGAGGAAGAGGGACACGAAGGAGAGCCTCAAAAGATGATATCAGGGTCTGGTTAGGAACTACCATTGCTTATGGAGTACATGGGGAATTGAGGGTCAGGCTCTGACAACTCACTACCTGAATACCAATGGTTTAGCTATAGCACTCACATTTTGGTGTTCTGATTTGAAATTAACAGACTGTGGGCAACAGAACAGTGCTCACATCAGGCGGGGGGGGGGGGGAATGCTCTAACTTAAAACTAATTTGCCTTTAGCCAGTAGTGGCTGGTGCCCATTGGCACAGGAAAGCAGGAAGGTCAAGCAGTAGGTGGATCCAGAACCAATGGCAAGCAGAGCCAAATGATTCTAGTTTGTCTCCATCTTCTTCCTAATAAGGCAGACAGTGTTACCCCCTCTGGACTGGTTGTAAGTAAGAAGGAAGGCAGGTGGGAACTGGCTGAGGTTGGTGGGACACTGCCCCATTTGCCCAGGTAAGGTAGTCTCCACTCCATTTATCAGAGGGCTCATCCTACCCATCTGCAGCCCAAATTCCCATCTATCCTTTCATAAATTCAGTGGTTTGGGTGGAGGCTGAGAGCACCTTGTGCCTGAGAGTAATAATTAGAAACTTGAATATGGATAGGAAATGAGTTGAGCATCGTCCGAGGCAGGCGTAAGCCTCTGTGGTGAATATGCTTGAAGGATCAAAGTGATGCTCTGTAGGCCACTGAAGCTTTTGAAGAATATTTAAAAGTAAAACAAGTGGGAAAAGTCCTCTGACTGCCAGATCCAAAGCTGTTCTTTAAACACTCATCAAGGGAAGCATCGAAAAGAAGCCAAGGCCATTTCTGCCAATATCAGCAGATTCTGTGCTGTCCCTTCCCCGCGAATAAGGCTTAATCGAAAGAAGTGCTGCCACTCCCTTGAAGTGCTTCTTAAATGGGCAGAAACGACTTTTACAAGACGGAACTCTTTTTTCCTCTTCCCAAGTCAACCACAGTCACTCTTCTGAACCTGAACTCAAAACCTTTCCCGGCTCAGCTGCTGAGTCCCTGGGTGGCCTTCCTGAAGTCACTGTTCTTGTACAAGAAGTAAGAGCAGACCCACAGCAATAGTGAACAGAGAGCAAATGAATTATGGAATGTTTACCTTCCCTGAAGCTTGGGTGACCCATAAATCTAAAGAAATACATATTTGCAGGTATCTTCAAGTGGGAAAACAGCTCTATAATCATGGCCTTCATACAGATTAATGACCAATTCACTGAATCCACGAAGGAGAGGGAGGGCTGCACCCGCTTTTCACATTACAGTAATTGAAGATCTAAAAGGGACATGGGTGGCACTGTGGTCTAAACCACTGAGCCTCTTGGGCTTGCCGATCAGAAGGTCGACAGTTCAAATCCACATGACAAGGTGAGCTCCCATTGCTCTGTCCCAGCTCTTGCCAACCTAGCAGTTCGAAAGCACACCAGTGCAAGTAGATAAATAGGTACCACTGTGGCGGGAAGGTAAACAGCGTTTCCAAGCTAGCTCTGGTACTCTTCATGCCAGAAGCAGTTTAGTCATGCTGGCCACATGACCCAGAAACTGCTTGTGGACAAACACCAGCTCCCTCAGCCTGAAAGCAAGATGAGCGCCACACCCCATGGTTGCCTTAGACTGGACTTAACCTTCCAGGGGTCCTTTACCTTTTACGTTTTAATTGAAGGTCTGGACACATACATGAAGACACATACTGTAGGCTTCATATGAATGAGTTGGGGAACTTCTTTTTGCATTGTTGCCAACTGTGTGAACAGAAAACGCATAATAATACAGCGTACCTTGTGTTCCAATGTTCAGCTGAACATATTGAGGTCTGAAGCAAGGGCAGAGCTGGTATGTTCCTGCTTGTTACCGCACATACGTATGGATCAATCCAGTGAATGTGTGAAAAAAGATAACAGTCACCAGCAATGTATGGCGCAGGCAGTATTCCATTGTCTAATGATGGACTGATGGTGTCATATGGCAGGTCTTCAGAACTATGTAAGTTTGCAGAGGAGCCAGACACAAGAAACTGCCAAAACCTGGGGGGTGGAGAATGTCAGTCATGCCCCACAGAGTCCCACTGGTGACACAACTCAGCTGCTGCAGCTGCTTTGCACAGCAATTTATACTGAAATTAAGATTGGGAGGGAAATGAGAAACTGAAGAAAAACTTAAATTGACAGCTCTACCCATCAGCCCCAGGCAGCATGATGCTGGGAGTTTAGTCCCAAACATCTGGATGGCACCAGGCTGCTGAATGTTATTGTAAGGATGCAGACTTTGGCAACAGAATTCTGAAGTCCTTCACTGTATCTTTTTAAACTTGGAAAGACGAGAGAAAGAAAGTATGAGGCGAAGTGAGGAGTGTTCTTACATGCAATTCATTCAGGAGGGAACTGATGATAAGGTGGGGTTTCAAGCTGCTGGTAATGTTGATTCACATTCTCTATGTCCCACTGTTCCCAATCTTATCAAAATCCAGCTTTCCATTTTTCTGCTTGTTGGTAATATCACATTAAACCTCACTTGTGTTGTAATGTGTACAGGAATCCACTGCCTTGCATGTTTTCTTCCACTCCCTCATTTTATGCATCCCCTCTCGATGCATCAACTGTTGAAGTGTGATATACAGTGGTTACATACACTGCAGGTTACATACGCTGCAGGTTACAGACTCCGCTAACCCAGAAATAGTACCTCAGGTTAAGAACTTTGCTTCAGGATGAGAACAGAAATTGTGCTCCGGCAGTGTGGCAGCAGCAGGAGGCCCCATTAGCTAAAGTGGTGCTTCAGGTTAAGAACAGTTTCAAGTTAAGAACGGACCTCTGGAACGCATTAAGTACTTAACCCAAGGTACCACTGTATATATATATATAGAGAGAGAGAGAGAGAGAGAAAGAAATTTTGCCACAGGCTCAGAACTGTGGCACAAACAACATGTAACTCACCACAGGGTCTCAATGTGTGCCTAAATGTGTGCCTAAATGTTTAAGTAAGCACTGATATCATGTTTAAGTAAGCACTGATATCACTGACTGAGGCAGAACAATGTGGCCTCAGTAGAATAACTAAGTAAGGCTCCAGCTGCAATCCTATAACTATTTACATGGGAGTAAGCCCCACTGAATTCAATGGGATTCATACCTGAGTAAACATGTATAGTATTGAGCTCTAATTTTCTTCTGCTGTCACAGGAATACTTCTGAATACTTGAGCAGGCTTAGGCCTTTGCTCATTTGCATTATCCCACAGCTTGGTCTTCGAGTCAGGAAACGAATTTAAAGCTATCTGTAAGGAAAATGCCTCGAAGCTCTTGCCACCAAGTACTGTAGCTTTCACTCTGCTCAAGGACTGACAACCTGGTTTATTCAAAACCAAGGGCACACAATGGATCCATTCACCAACTGAGCTCCTTAAACCCAGCCAATTCCTGTGGGCTCCAGGCACAAAACAGCGTTTAGAGCCATAATATGGCATTTAAAAATATGCAAATTATTATAAAAACAAATATACTCTGCTGCATCTAAAAATAGGCATTTGTGCAATTAGAAAATATTTACAACACCCTCATATTTTCAGATCTCTAAGAACAGGCCAGAGCTTTGGGCTGCTAGTCAGTAAAAATGATTCAGTTCTATAATAATAATAATTGGCTTAGAGTTGACTCAGGTGTGTGAGAGAGAGAAAGTAAGATTTAATCCTGGGATTCTCTTTATATCTGTTCTGAAAAATAACTTTTAGTTCATGCTTAACACCTACTGATCTCAATTGCACCACATTCAACAGTATTTGCAGAACCAGTCTTTTGTTTCATTATTAAATTTTACAGTTCACTTACACTGAATCTTTGAGAAAAGAAGAAAAGAGGCGGTTGCTCTTTTGCAGTAGGGGGAAAAAAATCAAAGGGAGAAGAAAGTTATTTGGAAAGGTAGATATAAGACAAGATTCCCCAAGGCACTGGTAGTATAATTGTGATAATATACTGCCTTCTGCAGAATGCCAGGCAGCAGCAACTTACCTATCTTTAATTAGCTGCATTTAGTGGGGGGTTTATGGACACTGAACATGGTGGGCTAATCTGCATACATTAGCATGTCATTTGCATGTTTACCCCAAGGTACTCAGGGTTTTATTGCCATTACCTTTAGCAGCTCTGCTTTGCTAATGAAATAATACAAAAACAGACTTTTCAGGATGCTGGCCTTATCACATCTCTTTTGTAAAGATTTTTTTATTTTATATTTAATGCACTTTGTTGAGATAGGAGTCTTTCCGTGCATAAACGGAAAGTGGGGGAAAGCAATTCCATCAGAACCATTTTTATGTGTATCCCAGCCTCCCCAAGTTTCTGTTTTTCTTTCTGCGATTAGAAATCTCAGGGGGGTGATTAAGTCAGGTAGGGTGTAAAAATGCTTCAGTGCCCGTTTGGGGAAGAGAAAGCTGGGCAGCAGAAGGAATGGATTTGACTCCATCCATCCCCTACCTAAAGGCATAAATAGAAGACAAATCACAGCTGCAGCTGAAGAAAGCTGCACAGGGTCAGAGGGCAGTGTCTGCATTTGCATTCAGTGAGAGACAGCAGGGAGGAAATAAAGGGGTCTCTCTCTCTCTCTCTTTGTTGCAATTCAGCACTATTTTAGAAAGTGCAGATACTAACTTAATTACCACAGTTCCCTTTTTGCACTGAAGCGCTGCAGCAGGTTCTAAATCAATACCTAAGGTCACATTGCTAAAAGCATTAAAAAACAGTCTTTTCTCTCACTCCGGCATGCAGCTCCCTCCTGCAACAGTGTCTCCGGAGGTCAGGATCAAATGAGAAATAGAAGGGGAGTTGGATAATGATCTTAGGAAAAACTGGAGAGGGGAGGGGGAAGAAACTTGAATGCAACCAAATCAAATAAGAAAGGGCAACTATGCCAAAGAGCCAGCGCGGTGCAGTGGTTAGAGTGTAAGACCAGTACTATTTTTCTAGAAAATGAGCACCCTCATTTTTGTAGAATGGCAATGGCGCCCACCTGAGAGCTGTCGGAACTGAGTTCCGGTGAGTTCTGACTGAAAAAAAGCCCTGTGTGAGACCACGGTCACATTCATACCATATATTTAAAACACATTTATATCACTTTAACTGGTTTCCTCCTAAGAATCCTGGGAACTGTAGTATACCCCCTCACCCTGAACAATTTATGGTTCCCAGGATTCCTTGAAGAAGGCCACGACGGTGGAAGTCATATAAATGCACTTTCAATGTATGGCGTTGTTGTGGCCTGGGAAACCCTGGATTCAAATGGTCATGCATCTGCAAAGCCTACTGGGTGATTTAGGGTTGGTCATGATCTCTCAGCAGGGGCGCTGATGTGTCACATGATGTGTCACATGATGGCGCCCAGCGGAAAGCACAGAGGGAGATATTTGCCCTCACCTTGGCCCATCCCAGTCCCTGCCCAGCTCCTGGGCTCCCGGTCTGGGGTTGGGTCATGCGGAGGGTGCCCTGCAGTGGCGGGGGATGTTGGCCCCCTCAATATTGGGGGGCTCAGCCCGCTGCCCACCAATATGGAGGGGGCCGAAGCCCCTTCTAACCCCAATGTTGGCTCCCCTGTCTCTCAGCCTATCCTACCTCAGAGAATTCTGATGAGGATAATATTGAGAGAGGAGGAGCCATGTGTGGTGTCTTGAGCTCTTTGGAGAAAATGACAGGCTATACATGTAGTAAAAGAGATAAAATCCGTTACGTGTTTGCTCTTCCTGTCTGTTCAGCAGGTACCTTTCCCTTGAATCAGCTCTGACTACACCTTGGCTTGCTGGGTGGGAACGCTGTGTGTTTGTGTTCCACAGAGTTATTGCACTCTGCAGTTGGCTTCTGCAAAACATCCTTGAAGTAAACCATACATGGCATCTGATTTCAATAAAATGCTGGGAGCTCGTTTTAAGCAAAAGAATAAATGTCTTTCATTTGAGGGTGGTTCTCCTCCCTCCCTCCCTCTGTTTTATCTGCTGACCCAGAGAATTTACAACCTCCTGGAAGAGAAAACAATTCATATGAACTCCATAAGATATGGAAAAAGGCTGTTTCCAGCTGAGACAAGCTTGGCACAGCTTCTAATAGCTTTGCCAGAGGGAGGTTTTTAATTTTGGTTCACCTGGCTGAGCTGCCGCCTGCAAGTGTGTATTGCTTCAAGTAACGTGCGTGCAATCTGCAAACCCAGGCATCTGGGTATTATGGGGGATGAGGGCTGCGAGCTTTCAGAGCTCAGGGGATGGAAAGTCTGAGTGCTTTACTTCCAGTGCTGCGCTTTGCACGAGTACCACGCTGCTCTCGGGTGCATGCATGCTAAGTCTGCACAGCCATGTGGAGAGGATTCATCATATACCAGAGAAGGCATGGCTTCCCACCCCCACACCCCAGCACATAACTTTTAAAGTCATAGGCACAATGCATCTGTGAAAGATGGTTTCATTACTGGAAATGAAAGAATCACAGCATTGGAAATGAAAGAATTACATTTCCTTAAAATTAGAGGTTTTCAACATTCTCATCAGTCATAAGTGAAGTTTATCACCATCAGTTATAATAATAATAGTTAACAATACATTTACACCTTAGCTTTATTCGTGTTTATAGTGATTATTGCTCTCACCAGACAGAGGGCCTTCTCGGTAGTGGCACCCACCCTGTGGAACACCCTCCCATCAGATGTCAAGGAAATAAGCAGCTATCCTATTTTTAGAAGACATCTGAAGGCAGCTCTGTTTAGGGAAGTTTTTAATATTTAATGCTGTATTGTTTTTAACACTCGATTGGGAGCCGCCCAGATGGGTGAGGTATAAATAATACATTCTTCTTCTTCTTCTTCTTCTTCTTCTTATTATTATTATTATTATTATTATTATTATTATTATATAATGATATATATTCTCATTATAATATATATATATTATATAATGAGATATATTCCCAAGTAAACACGTAGCAAAATGAATAATAATAATATGCATTTCTTATACTACACCAACTTTCCCCAACCTTCCCCAAACTTCCAGAAGTTTGGGACTACAACTCCCATCATCTCTGATCATTTGCCATGCTGGGTGGTTAGGAATTATAGTCCAAAACATCTGGAGGACACCAAGTTTTGTAAGTCTGTAATGTGCCATTCTTGCTCTGGGGATTTATTCAGACATATTCTGAATGACATATTCAGACAACAGACACATTCAGACATATTCTTCCAACCATGATTCCATTATCAGGGTTCTTCAACAGGCTTCCTTAGGGACACCTTAGGTGTCTCAGGGCTTTTGTCTGTTTTATGATGGTCATAAAGTATGTGCCTCATGTCCCACTTATATTTCCCATTGATACAGTTAGACTGCAATCCTGTGCACTTTTATAAGGGAATTAGCCCAGATGAATACAATGGGACATCCTTTCCAGTAAACATGCATAGCATAGGATTTCACTGCACATCAGATCTGCAGCATTCACTTTTGAGAGTTTGGTGGAAAGCTTGTGAATAACTTTTGTGAGTTTTACGCCTATGCATGTAGTGATGTTGCTTTCCTAGAGTGATAATGCAATCAGAGCTTGAACCTGCAAATGCCCAGTGCACAGAGCATCATCATCATGACTTGATTTGCATGCACCTTTACACACACACACACACACACACACACACACCAATTGTGCTCAAAGTTCAAGAAAGAGAACATAAACACATCTCAAAATGATGGTGATGATTCAGCTGCTACCACCAATATCCTTGTTCTATAGTAGTGGGGAGTAGTGACTATTGCTGTTGTTGTTAACATGTATTTATACAACTCTCTGAATGTACTTGGTGCTGTGCACAGTAAAAAAAAATAAGAATTCCTCCACAAAGAAAATCCAATCCAAAACAACAAATATAAACAATGCAATAAAAATCAATAGTTTAAAATATACAATTTGATTTATTATCCATCCTCCACCCTAAGGTGGAGGCATGACAGGCATCTGACTGAGCATAGGAAGGAAGTAACCCAGCCATATGGGTGGGGTATAATAAATAAAAACTTATTACTATTATTATTACTATTATTATTATTATTATTAAACTTGGTTAAAATTGGTTTATTCTTCCAAACATCCAAAAATGATGTAAGAAAGAAAGAAAGAAAGACTGGGGTTCACTATCTCTAGTTATTTTAATTGCATTTACTCATTTATTTAACAAAGTTGTTTTCTACACTTCGAAACAAAGTATGCCTATGACAGCTGACATTGCTAAATCATGCTCATACATAGGGGCTCTTCAGTCATCCATACTGAAAATGGAACGGGCAATTCACTTCTCACACTTTCAGCCGAATATATTCACATTTGGGAGGAAGGTAACAGTAAGTAATGATTTCACAGGCGCAGCACACGATTGGTCACACTGTAGTTTATGATCCTTTCTTGTTCAATAACTAGAGTTTTAACAAGCCACAGTTTGTCAAATCCGAATGCAACAGGGAGCTATGTTTAAAACCAGAACTGGGTGCTTCTGAACTCCTCTTCTGGTGCATGCCAAAGGAGCAGAGGAAAGCAATTCACAATTCAACTACATCGATTATGGGCTGTGTTCCCACATTTTAAGGAACTGGCTTTTCATATCAGGAACTGCCTGAATTGTGTGTTTTTTGTTTCAGTTCTGCATTACAAGCAGAAGCCTGCTGCATGTTTTTTCTCTCAGCAAACTGTTTTGCATTAATGTTGTTTTTGTTATGCCTCCTCTGCTCTTCATGATACGTTTCAGAAACCATTATTGAATTCACACTGAAGAAACTGCTAAGATCCCAAAATTTCTACTAACATCACTATTGCTGACAACTCAGAATGAAGGACGAAGTTCCTGTCCGAGGAATCTTAGCTGTCCTTTAGTTTTTACAAGGTCTTCTAATTGCAGATATATTTTACACCCTGCCCTACAATGCAAGTAAGCATTAGGTTTGGGGGGCATCCAATCTACTCCACTGACTGGCCAAGATAGAATTCATTCCCTATTTCATGTGGACCTTTTCTGATTATGTCAGTGGCAAGGGCTGAACAGAGCCAAGGCAAGCAGGCTAAATTAAAAACAGCATCACCCAACTGCAGAAAGCTTGTTGGCAGCAAATTAAAATGTGTTGTAATTCAGGACTCAGCTTAGCTCCAGGTCAGGCGTGTAAAAATGAGGGTGTCACGTTAACCAACCTGCTATTACTTTGTGTGCAAAGAATAATGTGTGTTATGTTTTAAAATACAATTACTCCAGCATTCAGCAAGGGGTCACCTTCATATATTTTATAAGTGATCAAATGTAACAAGGTGTGTGTGTGACAGATATGGGAAATGGACCATAGCTCAATGGAGGAACATCTGCTTTGCATGCAGGAGGTCCAGTTAAAAGGGTCAGGCAACTGGTGATATGAATAGGTCTATTTCTGCCTGCAATCCTGGACAGCCATTGGCAGACAATATTGAACTAGATGGACTAAGAGTCTGGCCTGATTTCAGAAGCAGAAGACCAGGTAGAGTGGCTTCTCAGCTGTCTGAGAGGGGCAAGGTGAAGGCAAGGTCAGTGTGGTGCAAACAAATTGACAGGAATGCCACATTGGCTCTGCCCACGTGTTTGCACTGCAGCACCTTCCCTTCCACCCTACCCCTCCTAGCTAACGTAGCAGCTCCACCCCACTGGCAAGTTGCTTCTACATGGTATAAGGCATTTCACTATATTCTTAGATAAAGACAGCAACTGGTTTAAAAAAAAAAGGCAGTGGAAGGAAATATGGAAGGAACAGGGTACATATTCCTTGCTAACATAGTCAACTTTTATTTGGCTTCTGCTCCAAACAGCCATAATTCTGCTATCCGCTTCTGCATATCGAATGCTACTCTTGAAAAGAAGTGTTTTCAATGAGGGTTTTCCTGAAATCTTTCCATTTCTTTCTGCAAAATTTGTGAGCCACTAAGGGCAGCCTACCAAGGTTTCAATAAACCTCCTGCTTTCTTGCCGGGGGTTGCAAAAGCAAGTACCCGGCAGCTAGGTTGAGCTTCTGACCTGGAGGGTAACACGTTATCCTGTGGTTGTGTCCTCCCATCAAAAACGTAACCAGCTGTCTTTTGCTATTTCCAGAAGAAATTCTGCAGCTTGCATTGAATGCACCCTTCATTTCCACAAGTAACGGTGCAGTTTATTACAAGCAAAACAAGGAACCTGCCTGAAAGCAGCATTTTTGTTTTGAAGGCACAAAACAGGACCGGGCCTTGCATGGGTACCCCATTTCCCACTGACTGGGCAATTAGAGAGGCCCATGCTATCTATCAAAGACAAGCTTTAAATAGATCCTTGTGTTAATTGCAGCAAAACGCAGTGCCAAATCTTTCAGGCTGGCATCGATGGGAAAAGGGAATAAACAAGCTATGGTAGATTAAACACTGCCGAGTGGTGTTTTTTTGTCAGTGTCAGAATGTGTAATAGAGTCCCATGCTATTTGACTGTTCCTCTCCTTGTGATGCATGCTGGATACCTATAATTTATGACAGCAAGACACTGCGTGGTGAGCTGCCTTTCCTTTTCGACTGATGCTAACCTCGTTAGTGGGGAATATGTGACAGGCTGATTGTGGTTTCTTATCTGCAAGTTAAACATTGTCAGAATAATTCATGGCTGGGCAACTGTTACAACTGTAATGTTTTTTATAATTAGAGATGTTAGTGGAGGGTTCACCAAGGATTCAGGCTCCCGTGAGCCTGCCCTCCTGTTCGAGTCCACACGTCCTGCCCCCATCCATCAGCTTTCAAAAAAGAGAAGCGTTCTTGGGGAAGAAGAAGGTAACATCGTTCCACAGAGTCCCCAGGAAATATTGCCTCTCTCTTCCCAGAGGCACCATGAGAGCTCCTGGAAAGGGAAGGTCACATTCAGGATTCAGCTTCTACATCATCCTGAATATGATAGATCAGGTTCTCAAGTTGGTGTAAATAAACCTATTGAAGGCCAAAAAAAAAAAAAAAGCATTCAAAGATCTCAGTATTGATCTATAGTGGCTGTGTAAAGAGAGATTCATATTTTTTATCAATTAGATTTATGATAAATATTTTTATCCCACCTTTTCAAAAAAATTACAGCCGCAAGGCTAACAGCAGCAATAAGTAATGAATTAAAAGCAGCAAACTATCAAATGAAAAGTTAAAAAAGCAACAGGAAGGTAGGCTTAAAACGCAAGAAAAAGAGCAGGCAAAATATTTACAGTATGAGCAGCAGTAAAAGCAGCAAACAGATAAGCAGATCTGGCCAGCTACCAACAGGCATGGGTCAACTCACTAGCAATAAAGTCAGGCTCTGAAGCTTAATAAGGCAGTTCAGGACTAGGGCAATGTGGGGCACCTTTGTTGGTTCCAAGCACCCCATCTGGATTTGGCCCCAAAAGACCAAGGAAAAGTGCAGGTACCCAAGCACAATTTGTGTCATTGTACAACATCGTAAGTGATCAAGAGGCATCTTTTGCACATTAAATAAATGGCTCTTGTTATAAGTCTGGGGTATGGGAGATTTTTACTGCTGAGGACAGAGAGCAGTAGCCAAAAGGGGCCAGAAATTTCAGGATTGCATCTCTCTCTCTGTCTCTGCCTCCAGTCAGGCCACTTATTCTCCATCACAGTTGTGTTTGTGTACATGGCAAAGGCACAAATTCTCTTTGCTGAAAAAAAGGAATGGCTATTTGTTGAGCATTCGTAACATTATAGTAACAATTATGGAAAGAAAGAAAGAAAGAAAGAAAGAAAGAAAGAAAGAAAGAAAGAAAGAAAGAAAGAAAGAAAGAAAGAAAACAATTATGCATGTGAATTTTCCCCAATTTAATCTTCAGTCTTGCTCAGTTTTGTATTTGGCAGTTATGAAAATTTGGAATGATGCCCCTGGCCAATCTGACTTTGGATGTTCTGGGGCCAGCTCTGATTACAAAAACATTATTAGCAGTTGTATGAGTAGTAGCAGTTAAAAAGGCACATTGAAGATTGCACTCACTTTCTTACATCACTCTTAAAGCCCTGCAATTTACTGTCCATAATTCTTCACTGCTTGAGCATTAAGCATCTCAAAAACAGAATTTCGCCACTATGGATTCCAAAAGGAATAGGTTTATTATTAACACTGATCCTTTATGTCCATTGCACAGTTGCAATACAAGTGGGTTGTTTCTTTTTCTTTATTTTTATGCTAAGGCAGGGGGAACTGGGGGACTCACACAGTGCTCTGGTACCATGACCTTGAAAAATGACATCGACCTCCAACTCCTGTATGATGGGATGCAGGGCAAAGCAAACAACCCAAGCTAGCCTGCAGCCAAACTCCTGTTTTGTGTCTTTCTGAAACTGACAAGGAAAATGAGTGCATGTCCTTTAAAGTGCAAATAGCCCACACATGATCATTCCCAAAAGAGAACAAGCATTCTGGGATGTATTAATAAAATGGATTGTCTTTCCTATCACTAATTATTTCATCCATTTGCACATTGCAATCTTTAAAGGCAATAGAATTCAAGTGTGCCTAAGTGACATAGGTGCAGGATTATAGCCACTGCATTATTTTGTTTCCCAGCAACCATGTCAGTCACAATATGTCCAACATTACTAGACCAAGAATGGGTGTCATGGCTTGGAGGAGAACATTTAAAGACTAGAAAAGGGGGGTGTCTTGAGGTTGATTTGAAAGCTGCAGCTGATACAAAACACAGCAGCTGGGATGCTCAGTTGAGTATCCTACTTTGCACCAGCGCTGAAGGAATTGCACTGTCCATTCACTATTGTGCCAACTCTGATGTTGCTATTGACTTACAAGTTCTGAGCAGCTTTAGAACCAGGCTATCTGAGAGACTAGCCCACTCACTGAGCTCATCAGAAGAGGCCTTTCCAGTCATGCTGCACCCAGGAGAAGTACAATTTGTGGTGATCCAAAGGAGAGCCTTCTCTGTGGTGGCCCCTTCATTGTGGAATAACCTCCCAGGTGTTCCGCTGCCTGTTAAAAACTTGCCTGTTGATGTAAACGTCACCAGGCACCCATCCTTAGCACCGGTTCTATTGCACTTGTATATTTTATTATTTATTTGGAGTGGTTTTACTTTGTAAACTGCAATGAAAGACAATCCATAAATCATTTTGGATAAATGAATGAATTCGAGGAAGAGAGATATGTAGAGTGTTTATTTAGGACATCCATCCTAATTTGGAAGGCTTTTTAATGCCTTGAGTTGCCAAAGGATGGCAAGGAATGAACTTTTTGAGTTATTCCCATGCTATAAATTTCCAGAAACATCTAAATGTGCCAACTGTCAAAAATCATAACACTGGGTGGAAAGGACTCAGAATGGATGTTCTTATTCTTATGGCCTTTTAGAAAACATAATTAACAGCAAAACTGCTGCTTTTGCTAAATACTTACTATTACTAAACAGCATAGCTATGTGCTTATCAGAATTGCTGCTGTAATTACATTGACTGCTGCTCTTCATGCATATATGGATATCTTGCTAAGTTCACAGAGATGGAAATATAAATTAGAAAACACTGGTTTGTAGAAATGTGGCCACATAGAAGACGGCAGGGGAGTACATTTTGTAGTAATTAAATTCCATCACTTATATTCTTCCTACAGATTAGGAGGGGGACGTTCCAGTTTCCTGAAAAGTCGAAACACTTGAACCATGCCAAATTTGTAACTAATGAAGTGTGAGCAGAGAAAGCTTAGTGAACCAGGGTCCCATTTATTATGGCCAGAATGTGAAAACTTGCTGAAGACAGTCAACATAATCTTAAGAAAAGGAAAGATAAGGGAATAGGAGGCCTCTTCTATTTTCTGGGTAAACAATGCAAAAGCATTTAAAGACATAACTGCTAATTTCGAGAATTAATGGTTTGACGGGCTGCAGAGGGGAACGTATGTGATTTTCCAGAAAAGATCTGGAAAACAAATCCCCTCAATCTAAACACAGGAAATGAAGAAAGACACTAGGAAGTGACTGTCAGGATACCCCACTCCCCCAATCAGAAGAACAGTGCTAAATGGGCTATAATATTCAAGAGCTAAATAGGCTGTTTGCAGATCTTATTTAAGGTGAACAATACCCACTAGCGGGGTGGGGCTGGGGAAACAACAAAAAGAAACTATGAAGCGGAGGATGGGAGGACTTGCTTCCAAAAATCTTGAAATAGGAACGAAAGGATGGGAGAGCAGAGAACTCTCCAACGGAAATGACATAGAGAACAGTGCAGGCCACTGGAATAACAAGCATGCTGTCAAAACACAGCCAAAGGATTCCACTTTGCAGAGAATTACAGTATCATTATCGGTGACATGGAGGAAAAAAGATAAGAGCAGCTTAACTACTGCCTGTCAGTGTCTGCGGCTAGTTCAGCACCCAGCTTAAATAGCACTCAGCCAGCTGCCTGTGGATATACCCAATATTACATGTTAATGTAAAAGTTGCACTGCCATAAGAGATCCCCCCACTTCATCTGAACAAACAGAGGAAAGTCGAAACCTTCCACAAAGGTGACCGGGGTGATTACAAAACACAGAGAGTTGGATTCATTTTGGCTTTGACCATGACTGCAATACTTTGCTAGTTCATGCTCCATAAGAGATGGGAACCCTACAGAATGGGATTCAGAGTGCTGAAGTTTCCTATTTCCTTTTTTTTTTTTGCAAGGCTACTGGCAAAAATCTATTATGGCATGTTACACATGGGTGTTATTTCTTTACAAAATGACTTTTTATGTTTGCAGATGGGAAATCGTAGCAAGTCAGCATCCTAAATGGTTTGCAACTGGGTATTAAGTAAGTGGAGGCCAATCTATTTGTAGGTAAGAACATGGGGACGTCTCACCTACATAAAAGATTGTTCCTACAAATTATGTACAATATGCATTTCTCTAAAAGCCATAAACCACAACTCCCCATCACTCTGTTCTGTAGTCCTGTACACACTTATTATTAGATACACAGTGGATTGCTTTTGAGCAAGTGTACATGAGATTGTGCTATTTACTCAAGAAAGATAACCAAAGCCCAGCTAAAAGTCTTGCCCATTCTATTCAATAGCAAATATTTAACTAGACAATGTTTGCCCTAAAAGGAAATTCACACAACCATTTTTGGAGGGGTGGAAAGTCACGAGGAGGTGACCTTAATGCTCTGTTTTCCTACAACAAATGGTTTATTAAAGCATTTCTAGAACGTCCATGAAATTCATGCCCAGGTCAATCCATTTCTGTACAAGGGTTATTTTCTGAAAGGCAGAGGGAGATACTTTTATTAATGCCAAAAGCGTTGCCCCCTGATGTTTTAGTTGAAGCGTGCCCTACACTCTTCTAAAATTGGATGGGTTAACAGAAAAAGCAAGAGGGGCAAGCCCAGTGCTTTTTTTCTAAAAAAAAATTTAGGGGTACTCTCATTTTCCTACTCATATTGAATACTGCCCCTCAATGAGGCCAAACTTAGATTCACAAAATGTTTAGAGATATGTGTACCCCTGCGTCCCCCCAGAAAAAAAGCACTGGGTAGGCCCCACTGATTCCCATATTACTTCAGCCTTGCAAAAAGAACATCCTGCCATCCCCTACCACGCCAAAGCAACTTCTGTCATGAGCAAGAGAAAATGGGGAGGGAGAGCCTATTGACCTGTAAATCTACCTAAATTGGAGGTCAGTGTGCCAGTGTAGAAGCTACTCTTGAATCAGGCACACAGGGGATTTTAGCCATAGCCAAGAACATACACTGTGGATCTTTCAAGACACTGCCTTAGGTTTAGGTAAAGTGAGGTGGCCACCTCAGTTGGAATATTTTGCATATAGCAAAAGAGCAGCAGGTATATTTAATTTATTATTGTTGTGTTTTTACTGACAGGTGACTGGTGACAGGAAAGCATAGATGTGCTTTGGGGGTTTCCTGCCTCAGGTGCCAAGGTATCTTGGCCCAGTTATTGCACCTTGATTTGTGGGGGAAAGGGGTGCCATTGGCTGTTCAGTCTCAGGTAGGAAAATGATTTTGACTGGCCCAGTTTACCATTGTATGCAGAACAGATATATGGTGGTGGTGAAGAGCCTAAATTCCAATAGCGTGATTCAACAAAACTAATGTATACATTCTTCCTGAATAGTGAAATTTTAATTCAACATAGCTATATAATTATTATTATTGTTATTGTTATTCACCACCCTATACCCGGAAGTCTCAGGAAAGCAACCCCTACGCTTTCAGAGCATTGTTGATCCTCAAAATATTTTCATGAACACTTTGCTTCAGGATATTTTCACCTTCTGTGAGTAATAATTCAGGGGAAGAGTTTGGATTTTTCCAAAAACTAAGGATGTGATTCTCAGGATTTGAGGAAATTGTTGGAATTTTTTTCTAAACAGATGTTTGGATGGGAGATTTATATCAGTGTCACTGATCATGAAATTAGAATGTGATATTAAGTTTTTAGAAAACTGAGGATTAGCTGCAGAAATTACAAACATTAGAGGAACACCTTTCTCCAAAGAAAGAACAGAAGACTAAGTACAGTACACAAAGGGCTCTTGTGTGCAATGCTTGTACATATGTGTATATCTCTATGTACAACCTAGTTCTCACACAAATGGAAATGCAAAGTCACCTCAATTATATTGTCCCAGTGTATAATGAATGCCATCAGCTTCTTAAACTTAGCCAGATTTTAATTCCTTTCCCTCAAATATCTCTATCATTATGTCTCCCTGTACACTTGAGATGTGACTGTATCCATTATAGCAGTCAGTCAGCCATGGCCTATTGCTTAATTTAATAACAGATTATGCTGGCCAGCATTTAATAGTCATTAATATCCTAATAACATTAAAGTATTCAGTATTGAACTTAATTGTAATGCTGATGAGAGCTGAAGTAATTGCAGCAGAATTTCAATAATAAATCACAGCCCTCTCTTGGATCTTTAATAAACTGACAACCGGTGCTAAATAAACTAGATGTAATAAAAGGCGACGTTGAAATTTTAAGACCTGCAGGCACGATTTGAAAGGTACAGATCGAGACCTGCAGACCTGATGCACCCGGGAAGTCTATTGGAAGCCAGCAGGTGTCATGTGGGCTTCTGCAAGTCAGGCACAGATTCCCAGCACCTTTTGCAATCAGGTACAATGTTTGGAATGGCATCTCCAAACCAGAGTAACATCATTGGTCAGAAGATGATTTCGGAGATGAATGGCTGATGAAGATGATGGACTATGCCGAAATGGCGAAATTGACTGGGAAAATCAGAAAACAGTAAGAGAAGAATTTCAAGAAAGAATGGAGGGAAATCATAAGGTACTTAAGAGAACACTGTAAACAACTAAAAACATTGGTGGGATTTGAGTAATGCTTGTAATGTACGAAAAACTATGGTAAAAATGGATTATTCTTTTTTTAAAAAAATGGAGAAAATAAGGGAAGCAGTTGGAGAAAAAAGATTGATAATGGTAACCATGGAAGGGTGGAGGGAATCCTAAATGATGACCTTGATGTTTAAAGTTTGAATTTAAATTTGTTATGTAAACCCCAATAAAAATATATTTTACACAGAAGATTATTTCGGAAACAGATAGCCATAGAAATGCCAATCTATTTTTCAAATTATATTATTACATTTATAGCTCACCTTTCTTCCAAGGCGTTCAAGGTGGTGCGTGTGGTTACCTTCCCCCCTCCCATTTTTATCCTAACCCTGTGAAGTAGGTTAGACTGAGAGATTGTGACTGGCCCCAGGTCACCTACTAATCTTTATGGCTGAGTGAGGATTTGAATCCTGGTCTCCTAGGCCATAGTCCTACACTCTAACCACTAAGCCAATTTCTGCCTTAGTGCGCCCAAATCTGCTGCAGCCCTTTGTCACTGAGGATGCCACACACAGGGTTTTCCCTCTGGACTGTCCCATTTTCCTGCCAACTTCTTGCCTTCTCCGCACCAAGCATTTTCTGCTTCTCCAAACAGTGTGTGTCTCTGCTAGCCATTGCCAGAACATGGACCAGGTTGCTCAGTATAGAACAGTTTCATGAATGAAGTATGTATTTGAGGGAGAGGAAGAACCGTTTCACATCCATTCTCCTCTATGCAGCCCCAGATGTGGGTTGAGTGCATCCATCTCCAGTTTCACCCAAAACGATTGTATTGGCAGTAGGTCCGGAACAGGCAAGAGGGGGTCGTCTTTCACACAATGTGTGATTAACTTAGGAATCCTCTGCCTCAGGGTGTGGTAATGACCACTAGCCTTCTAGGTGGCTTTTTTAAAGGGCTGGACAAAATCCATGATTACAATAGCTTCATAAAGACAAAGGAGATAGTGTTGGGCTTTCGCAGAAAGAGAGGAGAACTAGCCCCACTGTATATCAGGGAGGGCTGTGTGGAGAGAGTCTCTTCCTTTAAATTCCTAGGAGTTTATCTCAGCGAAGACCTTACTTGGAAAATCAATACAACCCAGCTGGTTAAGAAAGCCCAACAGAGACTCCATCTCCTCAGAGTATTGCGAAAGAACGATGTCAATCAACATTTGATGATGTCCTTCTACCAGTCCACAATAGAAAGTGTACTTTCATACTGCATCACGGTGTGGTACGCTGGTTTGACATCAACAGATAGGAAGTGCCTACAGAGGTTGGTGAATACAGCACAAGATATTATGGGCTGTCCCGTGAATCCGCTGGATGACTTCGCGGAAGAACGTTGCCTCAGGAGAGTGAGGAAAATTCTCAGGGATGATTCACACCCTGGCCAGCACTTTCTTGATCTCCTGCCCTCAGACAGAACATATAGAAACATGATTAGTCGCCCCAACAGGGTAAAGAACAGCTTCTATCCGTGGGCTGTTAGGCTGCTGAATTAAAAGATAATAACAGGGCAACTGACTTTCGGGTTTGGTGGGTGTGCGTCAGTAAACGAGGGGAATTAAGACTAAGAGAGATGAGTGGGGGTGCTGGTGTAATCTCACTGTATACAAGTTGTACAAGTGACAATAAAGTATTTCAATAATGGAGCCTCTACATTCAGAAGCAGAGGTTGGTGACATAAAATGGGAAAGGGCTACTGTCTTCAGGTTTTGCTTGCCTGCTTCCCAGAGGCATCCATCTAGTCACTACTTACTTACTTACTTACTTACTTACTTACTTACTTACTTACTATTTCCCCAGCCACTTTGGGTGGCTCCCAACAGAATATTAAAAACAGAATCAAACATTAAAAACTTCCCTAAACAGGGAAGGGTTCTAGACTAGCGGTTGCTTCTGATTTAGGAAGGCTTGCAATAAGCTGTTTTCTGATGGCAGTCTTTGCAGATCTCACCCATCCGCCTGTAACGAAAGGGATTTTTAAAAATGCATAAATATCAATTTGCACCAACAGGCAGCTATGCGATGGTTTTACAATTGGCTGCAATTAGGAGTGGGGAAGAAATTCAACTCTGTTCACATTTAAATTTGCACTTTCTGAAACAGTGCCTGAACCGGAACCTAGCCCTCTTTCCAGATTTGCAGTTCTCTGGATTTTGCAGTGTAATTCTCCAACTAAGTAATGTGTGCAAAATTGCATGTATTAGGGTATGCATATTATAGATGCACGAATTAGTAAAATAATAATAATAAAAACATGCAGAAATGTTTCCCCTACAGGGAGAAATTATTTGGAAGAAGTGTGCATATTTGTCTAAATCGCACACAAAAATGTGTGTAAAAAATGTGTTAAGAGAACTTTGCACTAAAACGCTGAAGAATTTTCATGAGGTTGGTGTTTTTTTAATTGAATAGCTGCAGAGATGTGGAGAAGCGATTTTAAAAATGGAGAAAGGGTCTGTCTGTCCCTAGTTGCAAGGCATTCAGCGTGGACTAGAATGGAAGGAGATTTTACTCAGTGAAAATTCCCAGGTAAATGGGTACAGGGAAGAACGGCAGAGAATTGAACTTTTGCTGACTTCATTAGAGAAAGCCAAGAATGTGCCCTGCAGCTTACAGCCAGGTACTTAGCTGAAACAGAAAAATGGCATCTGCCCGTTTCAGAGAAGATCCTGAATACATAGGCAACAAATACAAGGCTCCCAGTATTGCACCTCATGCTTTCAGCTCAAATGTTTATAAAAGGAAACACTCTGGCTTAGCCAGGAATACTGTGAATAACATCTTTTCTTTCAGTACTGAAGTTTTTCCAGGCTGGTCCAGGCAGATCTGTCAAGGGCAGAGACATGCGGCAGTGAACGGGAAGAAGGAAAGATTGCCATACTTTTCTAAAACTTGAAGATATGGCTGAGGGTTCATGAGACGGTCAGACTTAACTCCTCATACACAAAATGTCAGCTAAAGGAAGCATGACCAGTTAATGGGGGTTATTGTTTTGCTTTGCTTTTGTTTTATTATACATTTTGTGTTTTCATTTGGTATTTTTGTGTTGTGGACTGCTCTGTGATCTTCGGATGAAGGGCGGCATACAAATTTAATAGACAAAAAAAAAATCAAAAAAACTGGAAGGCACTATGTTGGCTGCCCCTCATGTAACGCATGCTTATAATGGCCAAAAACTAAGATCTGCAGCCAGGATTGTTTAAGGGGGAGTGACTTGAACAAAACCAGAGCCTGTGAATGGAACTGATACAAAAGGAGTCAAACATCATCAAATTATTCAGGGTTGTAAGACAAACTGGGGGTTATTTACTCTTTACCTGAGTAAATAACAATCATTAAAAATGGTGAACATAGTTGAGTGTAAGCAATGATTCAGTGATGCACATCAGAGCAAAAAATTCTAAGTTCATATAAACACATAGGAACTTGACTGACCAGACAATGAGAACTTGGAGTCATAGTAGGTAGGATGATGAAGATGTTGACCCAGGTTGTGACAGCTGTGATGTCCATGTCAGGGATCATTAGGAAAGAGATTGAAAATAAAGCTGCCAATATCATAAAGCCATTAAACAAACCTCTGTGCTGTGTGATTGCTACAACTAAAAAAAAAAAAAGAATATTGTAGAACTGGAAGAGCGTCAGAAAACGTCAGTCAAAATGAGCATGGGGCTGGAAGTGAGAAGTTACAACATTTCAGCTTTTTAGTTTAGAAAAAAAAGGCAAGCAAGGGATGACATAAAACTATGTACAAAAATTATGCACAGTATATAGAAAGTAGGGGATGCGGGTGGCGTGGCAGGTTAAACCACAGAGCCTAGGACTTGCCAATCAGAAGGTCAATGGTTTGAATCCCCATGACGGGGTGAGCTCCCGTTGCTCGGTCCCTGCTCCTGCCAACCTAGCAGTTCGAAAGCACGTCAAAGTGCAAGTAGATAAATAGGTACCACTCCGGTGGGAAGGTAAACGGCATTTCCATGCACTGCTCTGGTTTGCTAGAAGCGGTCACATGACCCGGAAGCTGTACGCCGGCTCCCTCGGCCAATAAAGCGAGATGAGCGCTGCAACCCCAGAGTCGGCCACGACTGGACCTAATGGTCAGGGGTCCCTTTACCTTTTATATAGAAAGTAGATAGAGAAATTTCCCTTTCTCATAATACAGGGCCTGGGGGGTGGGTCATCCAACAAAGCTGAATGTTAGAAGATTAGGGACATGCAAAGAGATGTACCTCTTCAGACAGGACTTAGGGCTAATCCATACTGTCATTGGATGTGGATAGTAAGCTTCTGGCACCCCCATTAAATTCTTCATTGTCTATATCATGTTTTCCACCAAACCACTTCCTTCCCTTCTTTCAGTCTGGATTTTCTCACACCAGGAATGTTCCAAAAAGGAGTGAATGATTCACTGCTGAAGAGTGCTATGGGTAACCCACTGCTATGGGTTGTCTTGCCCCACTGCTTCCTATGTGGGTAGCCCAAAGCTACTTACTTCCATGTCTCCTGTTTCTCTTGGGTTCCCCAGCAGTGGCCCAGTTTATTTCCAGCTGGCTGGTGATGGTTGTGGGCTAATTTATTAACGTCCTTCTACTGGAGCTTTCAGGCACCATTTTGCACTCAAGTACCATAAATCATTTGCCTTTAATGTGTTTGTGTGTTATTTATTTTGTGGAATCATTGGGGGAGAAGAATAGTGGTTTTCTGCTTACCCCTTTATTTAAAAAAGGCAAAAAAAATCAAAATCAAAAGATGCAGTGTATTTTGGACACCAAGTAAATACATAGAATTTCATTTCATTTAATAAATAAATTTAATACATTTTATTTTATTAAATAAAATTAAACTTTTATTTCCCTCACCCATGCGGAAATAATCTAAACAGCTGTTATTGTATATTTGACTTGAAAACAAATTCATTTCAAGTAAGCCTATAGAGGGCGGAAGGAAATAGAAACATCTATGCTATGCATTTGTGGCCTAAAAGCCACTGGAATAATTAGATGGTTTCCACTGATGTCAGTGGGGTTTGGATCAGACACATTATACAATGTCTATAATCTCCAGTACCCCCTGCGCTGCCTAAAAACGATCACAACATTTACAGTTACTGGTAGAATTATGCTTGAGTTATGAATCACCTTCTGTGTATGTCTGGCCTCCTATCTTGAGTCATTTTATTATTACTATTGTAATCAGACTTGTCTTGTACAGCACATTGTTGTCAGCTACGTGTTGTTGCCTAGATAGTTAAAGAGACTGTGGACCACCGTAGCAGCACAAGGAGTAATAAATATTTTGATTAACATACCATTGTCTGCAGTTCCTAACACTGCTTACCAGCAATAGACAGATTCCTTTCCACGGTGTCAGTGTCTGTGGCGCTCAAAGTCTAAAAATCTACACTCCTCCATGTTTTAATTCAGACATTTGCTTCATTTGTGCTTAAAAAGAAAAAAAGGAAAATCATTCCAAACAAAAGTATGTTATATTTCCTGCAACAAAAGCACTTCCTCTGCTGAGCTATACTCAAGAGAGTGGGGAGCAGCCTCTATTTAAGCCAGGGGTAGTTGGAATTCCGGAAGTTGTTGGAATACAACGCCCATCATACCTATTGGCCAACAACATCTGGAAGGCACCATATTGGCTACCCTAGCTTGGGGTCCTTATTTATGCAATAATCAGTTGCAAGTGTTGATTTGGGAAAGCTTCTGCTCATGAATCTGAACTGCAAGGGGACCAGAAGAGGTGTTCTACAGAGGTGGCCCCATGAACAAGGTGAGGTGAAGCCATTTGCTTCAGATGGTAGCTCCAACACCCACCCTACCTTGGCTATGGTGCTGCTGCCAGGCCTCCTGTAGGATTTTCCTTTCCCCTCTATAAACCGTATTGTATTACAGTTGTTGTTTTCTGTGCATTCTCTGGGTGGGCTCATCTTCAAGAAATCCCTTTCCATTCGAAAGGAAGAAGAAAAGCTATTGCAACTTTCCTTTGCAATAGCTTCTTGTTTCACTTTGAAAACTGGGAGGAGTGTTCAGAAATGCAGAACACGGAAGTGATTTTAAGTGTCGTTGAATAACTCCAGTATCTGCAGTGATGACGCCATAGTAGAATTCCAGTTGCTGAGAATATGTTCTATATGTCATAATATTGGAAGTTTTCATCCAATTTTAAAAAAAACCATACACTACATCTAGATCTTTTTTTTAATGGGGGGGGGAAATCTGCCATACTTTCCCAGCTTGAGTTATTAATTACACATTCTATTCTCCCACAGAAGCTCTTAACTTTAAAAGATTAAATGGCTTGATTAGCAGTGTTTAGCTTCTCCTAGGTGGTTTATTGAATGTCACATTTAACATTCTGGCACCTCACAGAAGAAACTTAAAATCCTTGCAGGTTGGAAGAAATATGACTATTTTTTCCCAGGGAGCAACAGAAGGGCAATTTGTTACATATTCATTAACTCATCATATTGGACATTTCTATTTATGCTCCAGGAAATTGACATGTTATGTGCTGCAATGCATATCATTTATAATATTGATGTAGAGCTGCTTTTTCAAGTATTTCTCGAAAACCCTTTCTAGGAAGCATGAATTAGACTGGTGTCCAAATTGCTGTTGCATAATCTGTTAACCATTTCATAATGTTACTTTCCAGGACTATCCAAATTTTCAAAAGTAGAAATAATTATATTTTCAGGTTACAGTAGGAATGTGCCGTTTCCAGTCTAATCACATCTCCCAAAGCAATATATGAACCGAAATGCAGTTACCCTTCAAAATTCACACTTTTCTGACCAAACACTGTGTACAATAGGGCTGTTGAGCTTCTTTTGCAAAATCACCTGCCAAATTCTGTTCTGAGATCAACACTGTTAACAAAAGCACGATCAAAAGTAAAGTGCACTAGATCAGGCCATTTAGACCCTAAACTAAATCAGACTGTTTCAGGCTAATTTGGCTAGATCACCTTGAGGCAGCCCCAAATTGCCATGGATCAGATTCGATCCACCTGGAGCGATCCAGGACTGTCAAAAGGGGTAGTGGTCTGGTGACAAGGAAGGCACATGATACTTAATTGACAAAAGCACCCACTTACAGCAACTTCCACAGTGCCCTGGACACACAATCATATATGCTTCTAGCCTCTAGGCAGCTGTTCCCAGGTCTCCCATCAGCTCCCAGCCAGCATGGCCAGTGATCAGAGATAGAGGGCATTAGTGCCAAATTTCCAGAGCACAGCAGGCTGGGAATGACTGGAGTACACTCGTGTGCACATATTTGAAGAAAGGGATAAATGGAATGCGTAATGCATGTGTGAACTTCAGTTAGCTAGAATATACTCACCAATGGGGGGGGGGGAGTAGCATTGAATAAAACTCTGTGAACGCTGCAGATCTTATAAGCCCCCTCCTCCATTTGTTTTCTAGCTTATCAGCAAGCAGTTTTTAAATAGCTATCAGTTCTAACATTTGCATTCCTCTTACCCCTTAGTGGGGGAGGGATGGTGCTGTCATAATTAGACTACATTCTTCTGGGTTCCATAACGAGCTATTATTTTGCTAATGGAATATTCAAGTAGTCTGCAGTAATTTATCAAATAGTCCCAAATCCCATTTTCTCTGTGTGAATCTTTTTGTTCACAGGTAAATGGATGTGTGGAGGGTTATCAGGACTTTTTTGTAATTCAAATTAACCGTTCCACCTCTTTTTCTGAAAAAAAAAGCCCACCCCCCCAAATATATTGAAGCAAAGAGTGCTATTTAGAATGTCTAGCACTGGAATCATTCAGGCTTTCTGTAAGTAGTAATTTCTGCGTTTTTAATTTCTTCTCTTCTTTTTGTCTTCATTGCTGAGTTTTTAAAATCTTGCCTGAAGGGAAGCAGAATTCTGCATGCTTTCAAAGTGTTGTCCTTTGAATGATGGGACTTATTTGCTAGCTGGGCATGAGCAGAAGAACCTACCTACTGGAAGAGAGGGCAACCCACTCCCAGCATCCTGTAACCAAGATCAGACAACCACACAAAGAAGAACTCTTGCCTTCATTGCGCTAAAAGGGGTTGCTAATGAAAGCCACAAAGACAGCACAATTTAAACACATACGGATTAACTGACAAATGACCACTTGCTTATCTGATTTAAAAACTCAGCTCGTATGCATATAAGAGCCTTCTGGATCAGGAAAATGCCTCATCTAGTACAGCATTTTCATTGTGGCCACCCAGCTGCCTGTGGGAACCCCTCAAGCAGAACCTGACCACAAAAACACTCTTCCTTCCTGTGGTTTCCAGCAACTGGTATTCAGAAGCATTACTGCCTCTGATCAGGCAGGCAGAGCATGGCCAACACGGCTAGTAGCTATCAAGAGTCCTACACCCCATGAATGTGCAGGCATTGCTAGCAGCTGTTCAACAGTAGCGTTGAAGGTGATGGACCCCCTTCACTGGAGGTTGTTGAACAGAGGTTGGATGTCAGGGATTCTTTCGTTGTTGGTTCCTGCATTGCAGGCGGTTGGACTAGATGGCCCTTGGGGCCCCTTTCCAACTCGTTCTATGAATTTGTGACTCCAGACAGATACTCAGCATGCTTCAGTCTCTGAAGCCAGTGTGGTGTAGCGGTTAAGAGTGGTGGACTCGTAATCTGGTGAACCGGGTTCGATTCCCCGCTCCTCCATATGCAGCTGCTGGGTGACCTTGGGCTAGTCACACTTCTCTGAAGTCTCTCAGCCCCACTCACCTCACAGAGTGTTTGTTGTGGGGGAGGAAGGGAAAGGAGAATGTTAGCCGCTTTGAGACTCCTTCGGGTAGAGATAAAGCGGGATATCAAATCCAAACTCTTCTTCTTCTCTCACTGATTCCAAGTGGACTTTATAAAGTTCTTCCCTTAGTGCCCAGAGAGTGAAACTAGATACAAGATGAAAAGCTTACTTTCTCTTTCCTTGCCCTAATCCCAAAACAATGACATCTCAGTCTGATGTAAAAAAGATAAGTACAGAGAGAGAGAGAGAGAGAGAGAGAGAGAGAGAGAGAGAGAGAGAGAGAGAGAGAGAGAGAGATATATGCTGGCAAGTTCGGGAAGGAAGAGAAAAAGCTTTCAATTATACTCTTGTCAGAAAGACCTTATAAGGAAGGCAGAGATACCAGGCTGCTGCTGCAGCTGTTTCAAATGAGAAACTTTCAATTTTGTTGCAAATCCACTTCTGCCCTCTTGCTTTCAATGTCCATATGTCATAAAGAATTATTTCATTAAGTGTTTCTTGTCCTCTAGGCCTTGTTTTGTCTTTGAAGATAAACTCTGGACCTCTGTTATATGGGATCCTCAAAGGACACCTGCTATCTCCCTCAGAAGGGGCCAGAGTGTGAGCTCTGTCCTTGTTCCCTGTTCTCTCCATACATTATTGCTACTTTTTATTAAAAAGGAAATTATCCTTTGGTCCTCGCCCCAGAGCAGACTGGCCTGCCTCTTTCATTCGCAAATTGACTTTCTTCCTCCAGACAGATGGGAAGACAACCTTAAGTGACAATGAGACAAATTTCATTTTCCTGTGAATTGCCTTTTCAATTATTTGCCTCTACTCTATTTCTCTTTTCTGACCTGGGCCAAGCTGTTACACTGACAGAGGTGCCTCACCTCCAGATTAAAATATGCAAATTGTTATCCTTGCTGCACTTGGAGCAGTGTAATTACAAAGGAGTGTTCGATTCAGTGTTTTATACATGAACAATGCACACGTCAACTTCTGACATCACTCCCACCAATATAAACAAAAAAGTGGCATGGTGTAATCTATTATATAATGACATAAGTATACCATGTGATGCTATTATTGGGAAATTTAATGCTATATTCTAGGATCTGGCTGTCTCACTTTTCTAACTTATTAATATAACAGTCATTTCAGTACCACCCTTTCTCTTTCCAGACTCCTTTATAAAGTCAGTGTACAACAGTTTTACATTACCAGATCATCTTCACAAATTTTTCACATCAAATGCCAGTTTCAGAATTTAATTGCAGTGAGGCTGAATGCCTTTGAAATACATGAAAAACATACACACACAAATGTGTGTGTGACATCTCTCAAAACAGAGATGTTAGTGGACACATGATTATTGTCTTTCTTTCAACCAGTATGTAGCATTTTAGCAATCTATTTCCCCTCATTTTGAGTGGGGTGCAGAATAAAATATATCCCCACAAGGGGCTCCCCAATTCTTTTCCTTCACTATGTCCTTCTTTGAGTACAGCAGAGTGGGTTTCCTAAATAATGTCCTTTGAACAAGGAGGCTTGGGTTGTAATTTTGAGAAGTACATTCACTATGGAAGGATCATGTAAAATGCTTTAGACTAAACATTTTAAAAGCAAGACAACACAACAGCTCACAACCACTGGCCTGCAGATTTATCCATTTCACTTTCAAAGCTGAATGCACTAATGCGTACTGCTAAAGCATCTTGGTCATGCATTTTTAATACTGTCAACTGTCCCACTATTATAAACTCCATACACTGGCTCCAAATTTCCATCTAGACCCTCAACCTTGGACAGCTGCTTTTGAAACCATACCCAAGGAGATATGAAATTTGAGTAAAATAGAGACTCACCACCATCCGGTAGCTATTTCCACTGTGAGCATGGCTTTCCCTTCAGGTGAAAGGTAAAGAAGCAACCAACCTGAAGCACCCAAAGGTCTCTAAGCACATCATCCCACTCTGTGCCTTTCAAATAAAAATGAGGGGTGAATTAGGCACAATTTATTGTGAAGCCACTTCTCAAGGAGCAGCAATTGCAAATTCTTGCTCAGTATATCCCCAAACAGACTCTACTAACAACATCTCTTCCTTTGTAAACATGATTGATAAAGAGGCATATGGTACCCAAACTGTTGTTTTTATTTCAAGCTATGTCATTACAGATAGCCAGGGCTGACCCTGCCATTACATTTGGGGGAGGGGGATGTCTGAGGTGAAATTGCCTGCTGGGCTTCATTTGGACCACAGGTCACAAATTCCTCATGCATGCACTAGACAGAGTAAGGCAGCAGCCTCAGGTGGATTGTCATTGCTAGAATAATTTATATACTTCCTTTTATTTCAAGAAGAAATACCAAGGTGGTTCACAAACAAATAAAAGCCAACAGCACAGTAATAAGTATAAAACCAATTGTAAAAAGGCAGCTACCCACAACTAAAACATATAGCAAAACAATTACGTTTAAAAGTTCATTAATAAGCAAGCCCATTAAAACAGCATAACAGTGGTAAACAGTTAAAGCAATAACCAAAGCAGGAAATTCAAGTCAGGAGATGAAGGAAGTGCTTGTTTTAAAAGGTGCATCTTCAAGAGCCGGTGGAATGCTAATACTGATGGGGCCTCCTGTGTTTCAGCAGGAATATGCTGCAAGGCAGTGGCTGTTCTTGATGAGTTCCTTGGCCCTTTGTCTGTGTTGTATGGCATGGTCTGCCCTGCTGCCCCTAAATTAGCCCACCTCGTCTGGTGGAGTGGAGACTGCTATCCCACTGCCAGATTCAAGAGCCAATGTGTTTTGTGCATAGGACTGAGGTGTGGGAGTAGCCTCTTGTTATTTGCCTCAGGCAACAAAATACTTTGGGGAAAAGTTGTACTAACATCCTTTAGTAGAGATAGAAAGAAACTAAGGGTCTCAATGAGGACATTGTGCAACTCAGCTTGCAGCTGTGGTGGAATGAATAAAAAGGAAGAGAAAGCAACATGACTTTCTCAGGATGGCGCAGAAAGGCATTTCAAGAGCTTAAGGTCAACCTGTATAGTGGTAACATCAATATTGAAAACTCAGAACAAATTTCAGGGTAAATTGAGCCCCAAAAGGTCTCAACTCCTGAATCCTTTTCTTGGAGAGATTATTAGAGCCGAGTTGGGAAGGCTTTCGGTGGGCAGCCTGAAATGCCTCGTGTAATATAAAGAAGCAACATTTTATGAGGAAATATTGGAAGGGGGAATCATCAGGTGGTCTCACAATTTCATCTTGCTCAGTGGAGGCAATCAGACCGTTCATGCATTCGTTCATGTAAAATGAATGCAATGGGGGAACAGGCTTGGGTCTCTGCCCCAAATATCCACATAGCCATTAAACCTGCAGACAGCGCTTCTGTGCATACTAGTTGTATGACTTGCAGCAATTGAACTTCATATCTGTGAATGCTGGAAAGGGGAGATTTGGAGTGAGGAAACAGAGGGCAGAGAAAGGATTAAGTACACTATCATCATCATTGTTGTCCTTCCCTTCTTTGATCCCAGCTCCCTTGTCCAGTGTAAAACAGACATTTGCATTACCATTACACATCTGTAAGAAGCATGGAATTTTGGCATCCCCAAACAGACTTCCAAACATCAAGGCTGAGAAAAGGGTATAACCTCAACCTTGTGATATTGAGATGTTTTGGACTACAGGGCTCATCCTCAGCCATGCTGAGCATGATGGGTATTGTACTCCGTATCACCTGTAGGGCACCAGGTTGCCCAAAGGCTGGAGCATACTGTACCATTGTAAACACAGAGACCTCTTCATATCTCCCAGCTATTTCTTAATTATTTTGACCTTGAGACTGAAACTCATTTTCCCATGGATGTGCATTTGTGATATCAAATATAAGTGCATTCCAGGATTATTCAGAGCATGCATGCCAGGCAAATAGTTGACATGCATTTGCTTGAAGCTCTGCAGCAGATAAGAGAGAAGCCAGGACTGCTTTCATAATCCTGACCTTGTAAAATGAGTTCTTTATTAACAAACATGGGGAGGGAGGAATACCCTGCAGCTTAGGAACATAAGGAAATTTTTTAATTAAACTGCTTTGGTGTTGGGCGCAGCCTTTACAAATGCTATTGCTGCACAAGAAAGTTGAAGAGAAACAAACCAAACTCTCCAGTCTAGTCTCCCCCACTCTAATCTTCAAGACGTTGCCGTGTCAGTCCTATATACACTTACATGAACTCAGTGGGCATTATTTCTGAGTAGACATGCACAGGATTGAACCGTTAGTCAAAAATAAGTCTAAGTGGAATTGGTTTTCCTTTTTTTTTTTTTTTTTGCTTTTTTTTACTATTTGCCATTTCTATAGAATTACAACTGTGTAATTCTTATTTCACTCACCTCTGCTATTATCTTAAAAAGCAGATAAAACTGATGGCTGATGACTTGCCCAAGTGCACAGTTTGACTAGTCCACTCTTACATCTGAAAGAGATTTGCACCAGATTTGTTCCCATGCCTTTCCCTTTAAAAATGTGCCAAAAGTTGCTGTCACTGCTGGAAGTCCAAATTAGGGTGGTATGCCGGAAATGACATCCTTGAGCATCCGTATGATCATGTCCTTTCATTATGTAAAAGAAAGAACCTATATATTTATGGGGTAAATTATTTTCTCTTAATAGTATGACCCTAGTAGCCAAGTTTATGCTCTTAAATGCCAAAGTCAAAAGACTTTATCACTGGCATCCAACGGTATATACAATTTTTATTAGAAGTTCCCATTTGATGACCTGAGCATAATTATGTAATTCTTATGCATTATGTAAGAATGCATTATTCAAAAACCTCAACAAACAATCACTGAAATATCTTATTTCAATATTGCAAATCAGCATGTAGTCCAACTAGCTAGCTGTAGTTGCCTATAGTTTAGTCTCAGAATCATTGGAAACCCTATACTGGGTACATATGTATTTCTCCACTGTGGGGCACTAGCTATTCCTTAAAATTGATTGTGTAAAGCATATCAAGTACACACTATCAGTGCTAGTAACAGCATAAAACAGAGCAAAGTGGAGGCAGAATCTAAAAAGAAGGTGAATCCCTTTTCTCAATTAATAGTAATAGTGAGAAACAACACATTGATTGCAGCAACAGGTTCTCTCATTTTGTGTGTTCTACCGCTTTTTAAAATACAGATGATTCAGTCAACTATTTCCATACCATGCAACACAGATCTGCAAGCTAAACAAGTCTAGTCATGTGACTATTCCAGAATCCCCACTCATTCCAACCACGACACTTTCCCAAAATGTGGTGAGTTGTGTTCTGAAAGCATATCACATTGCTGAAGGTGATGTGACCGCCTTGCTGAAGCCGAGGAGGTTTCCATCTGGTCAATATGGTCAGTTTTGCCAGTCTGCAGAGGAAAAATACAAGCAGCACCTGCAGTCAGACAAAGCAAGGCTCGGACCGAGCTGCTTTGAAGGTGTGCTGTCATTGCCAATCAGCTGGCTGGTGCTGAAAGCATGTCTTCAAAGAGGCTCACTTTCGGTGCCAAACAGCTGGTTGGCGTTGATAGCAATCCCCTTTGAACTGGTCACCAGATGTCATAGTGATGTTAGGTGACTGACAAGTGGGGGACCTGTGTACCCATCAAAGTGACCCATTGGGGAGCTCAAGATCCAACAAGTTGTCCAGAAAAGATCTCCAATCCCTAACCTACAGCAACAAAATGTAGAGGAAGTGACAAGGTAGGAGACAGGACAGACTTTTGGCATGCAAATGAGACCCCTCCTGCCCACTTTGCCTTGGGGATGAATGGGGAAAACACATAAACCAGTGTGTCTGGTTTTCCTCTCACTTCTAGTTTGATCCATGTCAAAATGGATTTGAAGTGGATCAAGTGGTTTGGATTGTACTGCTTCAGAATGTGAGCAGAGGCTGTGTTTATTCTCCTAAAACCAAAACAACCCATATCTGCGCACAGAAAATAAATAATATATCAGGCCTATCCTAGGCAGTTTATTCAGCTCTGTTTTGTGTCACAGGTTGATGGATGGGTGCACGTCCTTATCTATGGCTGTGGTATGATCCTTTGAGCAAGGATATGCTTTGGGACCCAGTTGGGTCTTAGCCAGTGGGCTACAACGCAGTTGCTGGGTCAATGGGAAATACAGTGCAATTGGCTCCCACCTGGCTTGTTTCAGTAAGATGTGGTGCAGCATGTTCTGCACATGTTGGTCATTCCCCTTGGAGGTAATGATACTGGGCTTCTGAAGAGAAAACTCCTTAATCTGCGGGCCTCCAGGGATTTTGAGGTTATCCGATAGCATTGGCCTGACACCCCTATTGTTTGTTATGACATTTTGCCTCACATGGTTTAATATTTGGACTCTATGTGTATTAATAGGGTTACTTGGGAAATTCAGCTGGTCCTGCTCAATTATGAAGGGGGGTGGTGGTCACCAACCACACAGATATTTGCCATACAAGAGTTGAACTGTATTGGCATGCTGGGATAGACCTCTACAGTGTTGGTAATTGTATATTTCTTTTGGACCTGCCAAAGGCCCTGCAAGACTTGGTTCTGTGTCATGGGGACAAGACTAGCATTTGGGTTTGCCCCCCTTCTGTTATGTGCAGGGCAGGTAGGTATCCCTCTAAGCCACCTTTGAAGGTGATGAATGCAGCCCAAAGCCTCTGTCGCAGGGGCCAGGGAAAGGGAAAGACAGAGGTGCTTCCCCCGTTTCCCAGGAAGAGGCTCGGTCATCCTAATGGCTCCAAGCTTCATCTAAGTTTTGACAGCTTTCACATTAATGGTTTTCCTCTGCCGGTACTTTTGGGTTAAACAATAAATTCTTCCAGTGGTCAACCTGACATACATGTCTGACTTTTTATTTCTGCCCTTTGGCCAAGGAACAGCATGCAATAAACAAAGTTGCCTCCCAATCCTTGGAGTTTGCTATGGTGGAGTTCAACTATCAGTTCATCTGATTACTAAAACAGTGGAGAGGGGGAGAGACTCTGTATTCAGAAAATAGCATCAGAAACTTGTGACCAGCTACCCTCGCTTAACCACATGCTTAGGATTTCAAAGCAAAAACCAAACCAAAGTGCTGTGCTGTTTTCGAAGCCTGCTTAAAAAAAAAAAATCTTATCTGAAGCACACATAAAATCATACAATAAAAACAAGGACAACTGAAGGTCAAATCTATATCTCAGTGAGAAGGAACAGGCTCGTAGACTCTTCCCTTAATCCATTTGCCACAGCTCACAATCCAGAAGACTATAAAGGATGAATAGTGAGGTTCTCAGCACAAAGCCCATGGAACTGACCTCAGCTGCCCTCCCATGAATAATGGGTGCCATTAATCGGAGATGGTGGCAACAGCAACACTTTGTAGCTTCCACTTTCAAGCAAGATAGTGAAAGGGATAGAAAGCACAGTCCAGTAGACGTTTGCTATGCTAATGTTTTCCTTTTCATTATCCTCTTGCTGTGATACAGGCCTAGGAGTGAGCTGCTTATTCTGGCATAATTAATGATGCAGAAACTGTAGCAATCAGACACTCTGAATGCAATTCTTTCACTTTTCTTTTTTCTTTTTTAAAAAGCTAACCATTGAACAATAACCAATTCCAGCTGGAAGTTACCGCAAAAATTAACTATGGGCAGTTTTCTTTGAAGATTCACTGCTAACATGCACAGGTAGGCCCAGTTTAAGCAGCGATGGATAAAGTCCAGATGTTATACTTGACCAAGCCCGTTCTCTTTCTAAGTATTCAACTTATAATGTGGGAGAAGGAATGTTTAAAGTATTTCAGCAGGGTGGAAGTGCAGTGTAAAGGGCCTGCAATCAGACTGTAAACTTTGTAGCAGAAAGTGTACCCTCTTCCCTTCGTACAGACAAGAGCATGGAAAGTTGTCTTCTACTGAGTCGCATCACTGGTCCATCTAACTCAGTCACTAACTATAGTGGCTGGGAGTGGTTCTCCAGGATGTCAGGGTACCAGCATCTCTCATAGCCCTACCTGAAGATGCTGTGTTTGAACCTGGGAATTTCTACATGCAAAGTGGATGATCTACCACTGAGCTATATCTCTTCCCCTGAGGTGCCTTGTGGGATTCAAATTTGACCCATGAACAGAATAAGGTTCCATGTGAAAAAGTGTTTTAGTGCATGCGTCTTATAGCAGGCCAAATTGTCATGCAACTGTTGTTGTTTAACACTGTCTGGGAATCTGTGGTAGGTACCAAACATGCAAGGAATGGGATAACATGCTTCCGGGCCCATTTTATGCAGCAGAGCTAAATGGGTGGTCTGATAGTTGTTGCAGCTATCAGTTCTGGCAGGTGCCACAGTCAAGTGACGTTTACAATTCCAGTCTTCGCTCACTTATTCCTCCATTACAGCCTGGATTCATCTTGCAGGCCCTCACCAGTACACCTTGTAGCAAGTAGCATCATTTTCCTATGGGATTACTGGGTCTCAACCCTTCCCTGCATGGGAAATTGATACTTGAAGAACCCAGGCTAATGTTTGTGGGTCCCGGAAAGGCAGTGGGTGTTGAAAGATTGAAACTGAATGACAGGCAAACGTTCCTACAGAGAGAAGTGAACTTAGTTTGTGCAGAATTAAAAATGCTTGGGAATATGTTTATGATCCTTCCATTACAAAGAAGCTCAAATGTATTTATTGCAAAGAAAGGCCTCCGCATAATTCAGACTGCCTGAATAACACTCTTACTCTTCCCAAGTCTAACAGTTAATAGAAATGTTCCTTCAACAGGAATAAGAACACAGCGCGAAATCTTGCAGAGGAGATTGTTAATGACAACAGGGTAAGGAAATCATGCCCGATAATACACCTGATGATTGACAAATATTAGGCTGCTAAGAGCTGCATGTGCAAAGGGGGTAGGAAGAGCGGCTAGGGCAGAAAATGACTTGTTGACATGTGAAGAACAGAGAGAGAAGAGATCATCCAGGCATATTTTTAATGAGGTGTTAAGTAGACCACCTCAAGAGACTCACTAATGAGTGCGAGATGGCTAAAGGTGCAAAGAACACAGAGAGAGAGCAAATGGCACAATGCACTTCCTGTCATTGTGGCAGCTATGCGTGAGAAGAGCAGGAAAAAAATGCTGGTTATCTTATCAATTTGACTTTTTAAAAAAATCTATGCAGCAGCTGAGGAACTTAACACCCTAAGGAGAACATTGCTGGGTCAGACCAAAGGTCCATCTGGTTCAGCGCTCTTGCAGTGGCCAACCTATGGGAGGCCCACAAGCAGGACATGAGAGGAACAGTGCTCTCCTACAGTGGAGACAGAGCATAGCCACTGTGGCTCTTGGCCCTTATAGCCTCATGAATGTTTCTCATCCTCTTTTAAGGCCATCCAAACTGGGGGCCATCACATCTTACCTATTGTAACTGGAGCAGCTTCTTAGATGAGACTTCTCACAGGGCAGGAAAGCAGCTCATTTGGAGTAATATGCCACAGATGAAAGGCCTCTGTAAGCCAAGAGACACCAACATGGAAGTGAGTTCCACTAAAACTAACCACAGTGCAATGGGAATATTATACATGGGATTATACTGGTAATCTGGCCTTCGGATATATAAACCCAATTGAAAGTTACGGTGGCCTTATTCACCCACTGTGAAGTGCTTTTCCCCACTCATAGACATTACCCAAACAATATTTCTAGTGCACTAGTGTCATGGAAAGCTGGTGCAAATTAACTAGTTGACTTCTAGGTACTCTGTAGGGGAGTAACTAGCAATGTAGAAATGATCAGAGTTTGCCTTTCTGAATATACAGGGTGGGGGGGTCGTATCTCTGGGAACACGTCAAAAGGAAAATGAAGTGTACAGGAATACTGTCAAGCTGTACAAATATATATTTCAAAAATGTCCAAAATAGCTTGCATCTGTTTGAAGGCACTCAACAGTGACAAATCAGAGGAAGTCTCTTGTAAGTGTTCAAGGGTAGAACAGAACAGGATATAGATATGCTTATGTGTAGTGATTCTAAATATAGCATTCCTGTGCAGCGAAGGATATAGGATTTAAGAGCCTCTGCAATATCTGAAAGAGGTCACCGAAAGAGTAAGAGGAAGGGATGTCTTACCTAACACAGCTTCATATAGCAAAGATCTGAATTCTGGACAAAATGGTTTAATCCATTAGGATTGAGCAAACCTATGTGACAAGCAGTAATCGTAGTTGATGTTTATAAAAAGAATATTAGAAGATGCCACAAACTACATTCAGCTAAGTCTACATTCAAGCTACATTGAACTCAGAGTATACCCATTGAAATGAATGAACCTATGCTAATTAACTAGTCTTATTTCTTCTGACACCAACCCACAACAGTTTGGGGTGGGGTACGGTGGGGAATAGAAGGTGGGGGGAGTCCCATTTGGATAGCTGAAGTTCTCGTGCCTGCTTCTGCAGGACCACTTAGTTGAATCCAGCGCTCTAACTGTAATCATAACCCTTTGACACAATTATTTGACTTGGTTCTTCACAGCAATTTGACTGTTGTGAGTAGTGAGTGGTAGTTTCACCACTTCTTTCAGGCATAATAGCTAAATGGCCAGATTCACCGAGACAAACTGATACTTCATTCAACCACTGAGGAAGACCTGTATGGTTGGAGCATGCTTGGTCTTTGGTATGCATCACTGTGTATCTTTCAGCTGTAAACAGTTCCAGACGGGTGGAGTATAAATAATAAAATTGTTGTTGGTGGTGGTGGTGCTGTTCCCTTTCCGTGGAATGATTGCAAGCACCATGGCCAATTGATATGTCCATTTGCTGCTCAATTGGCATTCCCCTTAACATATACACACTGTAAATTTTATACATATATATGACAGCTTAGTTAAATAATGTGTTTGAACCTCTTCTCTTACATTTTGTTTTGTTTTATATTGTTATCATTTTATATTTTGCTTTCTCTCAGTTTTTCTTTTTCCCAGTCTTCAATTCAGTTTACAATATTGTCCACACAGATTTACAATATTTTTTAAACTCCTCATGAAAATTCATCAGCATTTTAAGGTGACTTTCTCTTAATGTAGGTTTGTATGCAATTTTGCCCACTAAGTACATTTTTGCACATTTTCCCAATATATGCATTTTAATGCTTACCTTATCCTAGTATGTGTATTTTTGTACACATCATTTTACCGCAGAAAGGGTCAATCTGGATTAAATGGAGGATATATGGGCTGGCATTTTGATGCCAATGACATCATGTGAACACTACTAAAAAAATCAATAAATGCAAGCATGAGGACCACTGATCCCACAATAAACACCCATTTGGAAACATGCTAAGTAAGTACAGTTCACCTAGTAGTTAATTTCCTATCACATTCCTTTTCTCATCTAAGTACTTTTGCTTTGGGCTCACTTTTCTGATGACTGAACGATAGTGACAATGAAGTGAAGCCTACCACTCAACTATAAGGTCTCCATTCTTAATCACTTGTTTATCTAGTGCATCCCAGCCACTTTTAATCTGGAATCAATTGACATTGATTAAAAATGCATTTCTATAGAGTCTTGGGGGAAAGGGAAAGTAGGGCAGGAGGGCACATACAGTTGTAATTCTGTGTGTATCACAAAGAATGATGACAATCGGCTCACATTTGGCTTTGCAACTGTCCCTTGAGTACATCTGTGTCTTCATTTCCATGGTGGACACAAATTTCTCTAAAAGCGACTTGCTAAACTGTAATGCAAAACATGCAATTACCATATGACAGCCATCTGAATATTTAAATATCTCTATATGCATGTGCAAACACACTCACATATATGTATATATATATATTTTCTATTTTTCCACTTTGTTTCACAGGTGTCCTAACTGATTAGTCAGCACTATACCTTGCAGCAGATATTTTAAATGTTTGTCAGAGGAAAGAGGGATTGACTGTTAAACATCCCAGAGAATTATAGCTCTGTGAGGGAAACAGGGTTCAATAACAACACTCAGCAGCCATGACAGTTTCCATACAGTTCCCATTATTATTATTATTATTATTATTATTATTATTATTATTGGTGGGAGGAGCGAGCCATGATTGGGATGATACTGCTTTATATGTATCATGCAGATGCGGTCTAAGTGAACAAAGTGTGGTTTTTCCACAGCAAATGCTCAGCATGGAAGTAGCTAATGGCTCCTTATTTACTTTGCAGTCATATTTCTATACCTTCAATCTTTCTCCTCCTCTGGCAGGGGAGCTTCAGAATTCTCAACAAGCAAAGCTCTCACTTGCTTAATGTGTGCAATGAATGAACTCCATCCCTCCCTCTGTGTACAATACCTGATTAGCATTGTACATATAATCATCACAGAATTGTAGAGTTGGAAGGGGGCACATGGATCATCTAGTCCAACCCCCTGCAATGCAGGATTATTTTCTTTGCCCAAGGTGGGACTCAAACCCAGTACCCTGAGATTAAGAGCCTCATGCTCTACCGACTGAGCTCTCCCAAAGCGCATACAGGGGCTCTACTCAAGTGTTCATATGAATGTACATAGGCAGATGACAAAGCTGACCACTGATCCTAACAATGCTCATTAACTGAACGTGCAGAGTGAATGAGTTTACAAGCCTCATATGACCAGAGTAACGTATAGCCAACTTCATTAGCATCCGACATCGTAATGTGCATTCTTTAATTAGTTTCTCCTCCAACATCATCCTTGCCAACTTTCTTGGCCTGGTAGTTCTAACCAAACCCTGGATTGGATGATATAATCTAAAATACACCATCCAATCATTATATAAGTTAAGGGCAGGTTAACAGTAGGGAAGGAATAGGTTAAACACCATAAATAATGAAGAGGTATGAAGTGTCACTAGGTTCTTTAGGTGGAACACACTTTTTGTTTTGTATGGGCAACTAGTAATGATTTTTTTTAAAACCTCTCTTAGATTTCACCCTGTGACCTCAGTTGAGAGCAATTAGAATTCTACCAGAACCAGCACGATGAGTAAAAAGGGCAGAACAGTTGGAAGCAGACCATCTGGAAACTGTTCACCCCTTGCATCACCACCAGCTAAAAGTCACTAAACATTTAGCTAGCCCTAATGTTTTACTACCCTGGGTGACCTGTACATCTTCATCTCGAGGATGAACTGGCCACAGCTGGAAGCCACTGATTCTCTGCAGCTGAAACAGCAAAACAAGATCGATGGGACTGAAGCTCTGAGCTTACAGCTTTGAGGAAGTCTGAAGGGCAAAGGAAGGTGCTGGTGTCACTGCGTTGTGCCTTTCCAAGGCCTTGCTTCTTCCTGTCCAAAGATTAGTAAAAGATAGCTGTATAAATGTGCAGCCACTAGAAACAGGTTCCATAGATTTTTTTCATTCGTATCTGGCTAATTACCTCTACTTTTATTTAGGAGCATGACTCAAATGAGTTCTCAGCTGCTTTGTTGCAGTTAAAGGTCCTGCTCATAATATTCTGAAGCTTGTGTTTACTAAGATCTTCTTATTCTAAGCAGATGCATTATTTTGTTGTGCCATTATGGAAAAGAGGGAGAAGAATCACCCCCCCCTCCCTGCCTCTCTGTTTATCACCACATACCAGAGATCTACATTTACTTTCTTCCATGCAACTCATATGGTTGCACACAGTATCTATCCTCAAAACACCTGAATACTGTAAAGGAGTTTTGTGGCAGTCAGGATCCTGGAACCCAAGGCATGAATGACAAAGCAGCAGATCCATTTGAAGTGGGGGAGGTAAGATTTTTCCACAACAGAAGGAGCATGGATGAGGGTGGTACTCACCCACCCCAGCCCATGGTTTAGCTCCCTGCAGCCTGCCTCTGTCCCATCAGTGCTTTTCTCTTCAGCCCTGTTCCATCACCAGAAATTATATCAGTTGGAGAAAATCTCTTGAGGGGGAAACAGGAAGACCAGGCTACAGGACCATGAAGTGATGGTTGCAAGGAACGTTCAGTTTGCCCATTGAGCCTTTTCACTCTGAAATACCACACACACTTATAAAATATGGCTGTTTACCATCCCATCTACTGTGACCTTCAGAAAATGTTCTTGAGCCACCTGCCTAACCAACCAATGTATTATACAATTTGCTTATAGACACGTTCCCAAGAAAGAGGGGAGCTGGCCACTGGGTGGTGTGCCTATTTATGAAAAGAACTATTTGCCTCCATTCGTGAGAGCACATTTAAATCACACAATTTCTTGTCTGCCCAAAACACAGAAATAACTGTTGTAGGATTAAGGCACAGAAGACTGGAGTGTTTGGCAATTAATTATGACCATATAGTTTTGTATATACTAATCACAGGGGTCAAATCACCTATATTCAACTGTATTAAAGACAAGTCGTCTTTGTGTTTGGTTGAAACTTCTTCAGATACTTAGCTGGTTTTACAGACAAATCCTAACTGCATCCATCTGCAGAATTAACTACAAACCTAATGCAAGCCCATAAGGCCAAGTGCACCTTCTGCATGTTCCAGAAATGGCAAAAGAACAGCCTTTCTTCTGATATTTTTGGCATCCTGGCTTCCAGATCTGTCTTGAAACAGAGATGTGCTGAGCCACAAATAAAATCAGTAAATAATACAGAAGAAAGCATTTGAAACTAATATTGTCATGGATAATTATTGTGAACCATTTCATTGTTTTTAGTGCCTCTTCTTACACTTCAGCTAATTGGCAGCTAATTTAATTAATCATGTTATCTTTCAAAATGAAAAAAACAACAACAGAAAACCTTTGGTTAATCCCTGTTCAGTCAAGTCTTCCAGTGACCTCAATATTAGATTTGCTGCGATGAGGATGGCAAAAAAAGATGTTCCCTTTCGACAGAATGTCATTGTATACTACACTTAGTCTCTTTGTGCCAGGCAAAAATTGACCCATTTTTGTAACTGCTATTAACATTAAAATTTTACTGCTTAGTGATGATATGAAAAGTCAGACCGCATGCCAGCCAAAGTGGACTTTCAACATTTACACTCCATTAATTAATTCATCACCTAAAAGCTAACTATTGATTTTTTAAATGGCTTTACAAATCTGCTTAAGCCTCTGATGTAATTAAGACGTGTGTTTACTGCAAATTATTTAACAAATACAATGCAATGCTTTTCTCAGCCACAACCAACCGACCTTCCTGTTGAATCATAAAAATTATTTGAAAAACTTCTACTACTGTGTTATCCAGTTAAATCACATTTGAATAGTGTATATTTTCATAGAGCCATTGGCTCAATTAGGTCAGAGACTTACTTAACTATCCTTCAGCATCCTGTTGGCCTCCTGGTGGTTTTGACCACAACTCCCATCATTCCCAGTAATCATGGCCATAATAAATGGATTCAGCTTTGGTACACTTCTGCGTTTATACACCAGCCTCTGTACAGGGATTCTGCCATCATGTATTATGCAGTTACCAGACCAGTAATCCTATTCATGTGGTGATGAGGCAGACATGTCACAGTATATTAAAATAATTTTAGATGATACACACAAAAGATATTAAAGGAAATCCTACCTTAGTACAAATTAAAATCCCAGTTTGGAATGGGCTCATTCCATGCACCTTTCTGCTGAAATTAATTCCTTGCCCGCCATTTGCATCATCATCATCATCATCATCATCATCATCATCATCATTATTTTGGGAGGGGGGTTACAATAAACATTTCCGGGGAAGTGGAATGTTGTCAACACACATTTATACAAAGTAGAAATGGGGAACTTGTGGCCAATCCAATATTGCTAGACACTGTCTCCATCAGCCCCAGACAGCATGACCAATGGTCAGGGATGATGGAATTTCAGGGGTGATGGCAAAGACTACCCATCCTTGATATAAAAGTTTGCAATGTACCATATTTTTCACTCTATAAGACGCACTTTCCCCCTCCTAGATAGTAAGGGGAAATGTGTGTGCGTCTTACGGAGCAAATGCAGGCTGCGCAGCTATCCCAGAAGCCAGAACAGCAGGGGGGATCACTGCTTTCACTGTGCAGCGATCCCTCTTGCTGTTCTGACTTCGCTTTGCTGGAGAGGCGATGCACAGAGAGGGAGAGAATTTTTTTTTTCTTGTTCTCCTCCTCTAAAACTACATGCATTGAATGGTCAGGTGCATCTTAAGGAGCAAAAAATACAGTAAATGCTATAATAGTAAATTGTGACCTTTCCTTGTGAACGCAAGATTGTGGTTTGTTTTAAGCGGTCACAAGAAAGATTGAAGGAAAAAAATCAGACACAGTCAAAGAGAGTCAAGGGGCGTTCACTCATCATTACTCAAGACGCGTATGTTTTAGCATGTGTGAAAACACTTGAACAATAGCTGCTCACGTGGTGTGAATCATTTGCGGTGCTTCATTGTAGACAGCATAGGAACACTTTACATCATTATATGCCTACATCAAGGGAAATATCTAGGTGAGACATCTAAGTAATGGACACTGATTATGAGGAAGGAAACTTACAGATTCAGCAAGAGAAGAGGTGGATCATTCTAAAGTGAGATGTTAGATCCTCACAGGCCTGGTCTCAGAAAACATACTAAAGCCTTCCTTCAAAGTTATGTAAGTGACCCCCAAACTTAATCCAACTATTAATCCATTCTCATCTTCAAGATGAGCCAAAAAAGATTATCATGTGGTTTCGAGGATGCCTCCCCCCCTTTTTTAATAATAGTGAACATGTACTGTGCAAGGAAGTCAAATGCCCATATCTGCTTGTTGGTCTTCTTCTTCTTCTTCTTCTTCTTCTTTGGTGATCACTCATAGCCGAGTAAGATTGTTTTCTATAAACACGGTTTCAACAATGAGTCCGTAAGTGACTGTGGAGGCCAATTCTGGACCCACACATCCTTCCACAGTGGGGACATAGGTTTCCGGGCGGGAGTTGATCACAGTGTGGATTTGCCAAGCGTGCCTTCCTCCTAGCATGTTTCTCCCTTGTGTCCTGAGTTTGAGTGTCTTCAAAGCCCATGACACCTTTGGTAAAGTCTGTTTTCCAACTGGAGTGCTCACAGGCCAGTGTTTCCCAGTTTTCAGTGTTTATACTACATTTTTTTTAGATTTGCCTTGAGACAGTCTTTAACCACCAGCATTACACTTTCCATTTTTAAGTTCGGAATAGAGTAGTTGCTTTGGAAGACAACCATCAGGCATCCGCACAACATGACCAATCCAACAAAGCTGATGTTGAAGAATCATTGCTTCAACACTGGTGATCTTTGCTTCTTCCAGTACACTGATATTAGTTCGCCTGTCTTCCCAAGTGATGTGTAAAATTTTTCGCAGACACCGTTGATGGAATCTTTCGAGGAGTACAGCAACATACCCAATGACATCAATTTTAGGAGGATGGGATAATGTCCTAATGCTATCAGTGCAAATAAGGGTTCTTTATAAAAAAAATTCAAAGGTTTTCCTGACTCCTTAACTCCTGATTGCACATCCAGGAATCTGCTCTCCCAGCTAATTTGCAGCCTTTCCATCCATGTGGAAAAATTTATGATTACATAAAATCTATGCTTAAATACGCAGAGCACACATTTCATTTTACATCCGCCCCCAGAGGGAGGGCTGCAACAGTTCTGTCGAGAAGAGCTGGCTGCTGCTACTGCTGCTGCTTCGTTTTCAAATGACACCCAACTGTTAATGGGAGAAGGGAGGATATTTGAAGCTACTCATCATGCAGAGATAAAAAGGAGGCAGCATAATCCTGCTATGTCTTGATAACATTAATTAGCAGCAGAGCTTAGGGGTCTTTTTTATAAAAAAAAAATCAAAACTATTGGATTTAACACTTAGTTGCAAAAACACTAATAACGTTACGAACATTTCTGCGTTCCTTATTTTTAAAATGGGGTAGTTTTAACAACAAAATAAATACCTTTTTGTTGTTTTTTAAAGAGAGGTATGCCCATTTTGGATTAACCCAACTTTTTAGTACAAATACATATAAAAGAAGAAGACGTTTGCATCATGACATTTCCAACAGGGCTTGTGTCTGAGTAGATGCTTAGAAACGGTTGTCTTTCATTCCCTTTACATTCTGTGGCTCTTGTGGTATGAGAGCAATACATGAAACGTTGCCTACATTAGTTGTGCTCCCAAGAGATGTTTCACAATTCACATCCTGTAAACATCAAACAGGAATAGCCCTTCCCGTCTCCCCTCCGCCTGCACTTCTAGATTTGTGGCTCTTGAAACCCAGAACTAAACCCAAAACAATGTCTCAGGCTTCTCTTGAACCATTGCAATTATCCAAAACCAAAAATATATTGCAGCTATTGTTGCTGTGCACCACCTCTGTGTGTGACGTTTTATAGTGTAACCTAAGTAAATGGAAAATAAAACCACTCTGTCCGAGGATTCTTTCAGTGTAAATTTTGACAGTAGAAGAGAAGTAAGGGGTTATCCTCAGATGGGAAAGAGGTTGTTGCAGCAATTAGGAAGCTGTCTTGTGCAGAACAGGTCTATTTATGGACATCAGGATCTTCATGGAGCTGTGCCTCACCTTCTCTAAATGCATATAACCGGAGAGAGGACTACCGAGAACAGGACTATCCTGCGCCATGCTCTTATCCCAAAAGGCAATATGAGCAACTCTTGCTTGAAAGTAAAGAAGAGCTTTATACAAGCTAACAGCAGAACAGGCTCAGCAACAAGCACAATGCCCAGAAGGTGTAGGAAAGGAGATTGCAACTAACCATCAGGGAGAACTTTCTAACAGCAAGAGCTGTTTGGCAGTGGAACAGACTCCCTCGGAAGGTGGTGGACTCTCCTTCCTGGGAGGTTTTCAAACAGACATTGGGTGGCCATCTGTCATGGATGGTTTAGTTGGGATTCCTCCATTACAGGAGGTTGGACTGGATGGGCCTCAGGATACCCTTCCAGCTCTAAGATTCTGGGTGAAGATTCCGTTTTTTTAAATATCAATTTCTATAAAGAGTTTTCAATATAAAATACAATAAAAACCAAACTAACCAAAAGAAGCCCCTCCCTCGGGCGGGTCAAGATCCTTCCTCCTCTCCAATAATGAGGCTCTGGACTCCACAGAAGGGGTGGAGAAGAGAACCAACAGATCTGCTTCATTCTCTATGACTTCTAGAGTCACAAGGGGGAGACCTCCTTCCTCCATCCCTGGCCGCCCACCTTCCAGCCCCCAGGCATTGTTTACCTGGGGCTGCCAAAGCATGCCAAATGCTTATGGAGCCAATGGGCCCATGACACTCAGTATGGACCTGCAACTCCCTATTTTAATGTGGAGGAGCATATCTGAACCTCTAATGATAGCAGCATTGATGGCAACTTTGCAGAATGAGTGGGCTAACGTTTTGAAAGGATCTGTGGACTAAGTTGCCTGTGTAGATAATGTACCTTACTTGTGGTGATCAGAAACTTCAGAAATGCGGTGCTATATTGATAACAAATTCACCACAGAAGAAAATGCAACAACAACAACAACAATAATAATTGTAATAAAAAATCCTGTTTGTTCATTCCTCTCCCATTCCTGGGCAAGAGTGACATGTTGAATGCTCCCAGACAAAAAACAATTTCTTAATGCTTAGCCAGTACATCAGCAAGGAGGTTAAGACTAAAACCCTCCTATAGGTAGGGACATATGGATCTGAAGAAGCTATCAAACAGGGGGCCTCCTCACCTGGACTCTGAAATGGTACCATGATATGTACTTGTCATTTTCTGTATTTTTGAATCAGCTCTGTTTTTAATCATGCATGATAGTTTTGCACGATTATATGCCACGTTCTCTTTAACAGCAAAAAAACCTACATGGCAGATGTTTTGTTATAGAAAAATCCGAAATGGTTGACAGTGCATCTTTTATTTTAATTGGCTGATAAAAATCACGGCTTTGTTTGTGGATCTTTGTATTCTGCCATCCACCTCTAAGAAAAATTACTTCAGACACTAAAAAGCACCTTTTGAACCTCTCTCATCCTATTTGTCCTCAGTATGAAGGTTGAAAATGAGGAACAGTTCTTGCCAGTGTAGTTGTTTATCCACGTAACAGATGGATTTAAGAAATTGCCGATTTAAGGCTCAGCCATATAAACAGTCCCATTGCCAATCTGATCAGTGCAAGAGGAACACATTTTACTTCTGACTTTTAAACATCTGCGTTCTCTCACAATGGTCCAGTTCACACAGAACGCTAAGCCAAATCATGACTTAGTGTGAGTTAGCAAAAGTGCAGGCTTCTGGAAAGTCGTCTGTGGACATTTTCCCCCTTCTGCAGTCCTGCAGCTGCTGCTGAATTAAGCCATGGTTCAACTTTGTGTGTCATCCCCATTTGGACTCACGTTTTAGCTCTCTCCAACAAACCACATCCTGTACAACATAAGCTACGTTTACAGGTCATGGTTTGTGTGCAGAGAGCTGCAATCCAAGTATAGGTTTGGACATGCTAGTTCACTATAGATACCTCGCCAAGAATTCATAAGCAAATTTTGCATGATGGTTCTTGAGATCAAGGTCTGTGTTAGGAATCAATTAGGTGCCATTTTGAATCAAGATGGCAGACTGGACCTTTCAAAACTGCACTGAGTTTAGCCACTACTTTCAAAACTTCAGATTTCCAAATCAAGCTGTGTACGAAGCTGCTAATATTCTATTTTGATCCATTTTGAGAAAACCTGCTCCTAGTTTGGATGCCAGTGTTGTGTTTCTTTTTTAGGTATTGCAAATAGGCTTTTACTGATGTTTGCAGCAAAGATGTCACACTGTCCTAGATCTGAAGCTCGACTATCCCATTGTTAACCAGAGATCAAGAGGAAATATTTGTGAAAAATGCATTTTCAGTAAAATAATTTTATTTGAAGGTCACTGCAAAATCATCTGTTTTAGCAAGCTTGAGCTTGTGAGATCAATTCTCTTTAGCTGCATCACCCAAAGGAGAAGAAATAGGATGCATACCACTGTTACCTTCAGAGAGATTTCACAGATGTCAATGCTACTTTAGTACCTTAGCGCTGCGCCACACACCGTTTTTTCTTCATGAAATGAAACATCAAATGAGATTTTACAATGACAAAAAAGAATTTTATAGCTGTACTAGCTGGCAAATGATGTACTACAGTGGTTTTACACTAGTCTCATTGTTCTGAGCTTTGAAATTCCTGAGGCTAAGCCGACATGTGCTCAGAGCATGCAATCCAGCTCATTTTTTAAAAAAAAAAAAATGTTATCACACATCAAAGCTATGGCTTAATGAACAAACCATGTGGACTTATGAAACTGCTAAAACTCCTAGAGTGTAGATCAGTCTCTTTCTCTGGTTTAAAATCTTAACCTTAACTCTCCCAAAAGCATTGGCCTGGGATAGAGATGGGGGGTGGGATCAGGTTGTGAGGAAGTCTAAAATACTCCAAATGGAAAGAAATAGCATATATCCTTTAAGCTTGTCTGCACAGATACCTTATTGTGCATCAGACTCTCTTTAATGCGTATTTAATGAGCATTACTGCTGTAGTATCTGGAGTGCACTGCACGCAGCTGGGAATATGGATGTATGCTCTTAAAATGCCCAGGATTAAAGAGGAGAGTGTCTTCATAAGCATAGTAATCAGTGGATCTGAGAAATTGCTAAGACATGTTGAAATGCTTAGCAGGAAGCAACATTCACAGTGGCTTTCAAATTCTGATAATTTCAGACACATATAATCTCGCATTTCCCTCTTGTTAAAATTGACTTTTATTCCTTCTGGGTTAATTACAGTATCATTTAACTATTTATTTACCTTTTTTTACACTCTCCCAGCTAGTGCAAAGTTCCCCTCTCCTTAACTTTCTCTTGTGCACTCTCTCTTCTACTTTTGCTAAATAATACATGATAAAGCTGTGAAATCAAGTCTGAATACAATATATATGAACGATTTGCTGGCTACATTTTTCAATGGTAACTATTCAGTCTGTAGAAAGTTCAAACTACTATTCAGCTCACAGTGGAACAAGCCCATTTAATTCATTCATGTTAGCGAATGTATAAATGCAGGTAAGAGGCACAGATACTCCTTGGTAGATTAAAAAATGTCAGAACGGCCCTGTATTTTTAATATTGAGTGCTGGAGGCCCATCTCCTGACCTAACACTTCTCATCCAGGTGCTTGCTAAGCAGCTTTCCTGTGGCCATATGAAAGATCTCCATGTAAGAGCAAGCCCTTAATTTAGCAACAGGCTATATTCATCTTCTCTAAAGGAAACATGGCATTATTTACCAAAATAGCATTAAGCAGTCCTTCTATAAATCAAACCAACAGAAAGCAAACATTCTAATATCCTGCTGAACCATGGAAAAACACCACAATATAAAACCCATAGTGAATAAATGAAAAAATACATGCGTACATGTTCTGTCCATTTCCAAGCAAAATCAATATGACTGCTGTTGAAACGACAGTCTTGAAATTATTCTTACTTTTCACACCAGTCCTAAAAACATTTGTCTGAAGGTACATCCTGTAGTTTACAGCAGTGCTTTTTTCTGGGGGGGGGGGCACATACCTCCAAACATTTTATGAATCTAATGGGAAAAGAAGCTAATTTTTAAAACATTTTTAGTTTTTTCTCTAGCACATTGAATCGTCAGTTCTGTTGCTACCCCCGATGGCAACCTCATTTCCTGTCATGGTGTTTCCTGAGTCACAGACAGACTGAGAGTACTCCTAAACATTTATTTTTTTTGGGGGGGGGGGAATTATAGTAGAAGCTGCTTCTGAACAAACAAGGTAAATTAGAAATCGTATTGTGAACTGTCCCGTGATCTTCAGATGAAAGACAGTATACAAATTTCAAACATATATACATATTGCATAGCAACCCCCTACCAATGGTACAATTGCAAACTTCTGTAGAAGACAGCAAAGAGTTTCATGGTCCTGCTCTCGGATATATATATTTTTAAGTACTTGTAAAAAGAGAAGAAGCAGTGTCTTTCAAGAAGCGTCCGCGCTAGGTGCGTATGTCACATGGCATTTTATACTTCATAGCTATAGTGGAAAGCATAGCAATACCCCACAGCCACAAGTATTTTTCGCTCTATAAGACACACCAGACCACAAGACACACCTAGTTTTTGGAGGAGGAAAACAAGAAAAAAAATATATTCTGAATCTCAGAAGCCAGAACAGCAAGAAGGATCGCTGTGCAGTGAAAGCAGCAATCCCTCTTGCTGTTCTGGCTTCTAGGATAGCTGTGCAGCCTGCATTCGCTCCATAAGATGCACACACATTCCCCCTTACTTTTTAGGAGGGAAAAGTGAGTCTTATAGAGCAAAAAATATGGTATTTATCTAGTGGGGTGTACTTGAGGGTTGATGTCAAAGATGTCTACCTATTTTTGTCAAATATTGTGCAGGTGTGTCAAAATCAGTCTAGGATATCAGTTCTGCGCTACTGCAACCACTGGTGAACCAACTGCGAGCAATGGAACAGGTGAAGAAAGCTTAAGTCATCTCTGGGCTGTGAAAGCAATATTGAAGGGTGTCGTGAGGGGAAATTGAGGCCTCTTGAAATGGCCCAGAGGCTCTTTCTTCTGCTTTAGTTGAATGTGTTTAAGGTTTCTATGAAGAGGTTCACACAATAAATAAGAGAAAGCTTGTGCACCTTGAAAATGAGCATTGCCTTGAAAAGCCTTTTTATTAAATAAATGCTTCTCTCCCAATAAATACCAATCTTCAGAACAGCAGCAAGCTGAGGAGAGGCCTGAAGGTAGCCTGAAAAAAAGAAGCAGCTGCTGTCATACCACAGGTGTGAATCTTCAATTAAGAACCATCATGCTTTTCTGCCAACACTAATGAAATTCAGATGTGACAGGTAAGAGAGCTGCTTTAGGAAAGTTGTTGTTGTTTTTTTAATAAAAAAAAATCTTTTGGTTTCTTTTCCCCCTTCCCCATAACAACCACAGTAAGGACTGCTTGCCAATAGGAAAGTAATGATGCAATGGGAGTGACAAGAAATGGGTTTCTAAATGAGGTGACAGCAAGGTAGGGAAGAAAAAGGGAACAAACTGGTCCCTTTCGAGCGCTGACAAGGTAGATAAGCCCAGAACTGCCATATTGGAAACAGAGACTGACAACTTTCCATGGAGGATGTTTCATTGAAAATTTATGCCACTCATGCTGGAATTCAATCTAGGCTTCCAAAGGCTGAGTTGAAGGGGAAACTCTCAGGGTAGTAAGTGAGCAGAAACAAACAATTTACATCACAGAGATAAGTTAAATCCATTTGGCACAAAATTCACTTGGAAATAGGGAATATTTTCCAGCTCCCCCTTTTGTTCAGGCAATGTATGTGCTGGGAACTTTCATAAATAAGAAAACTAAACATTTTAGGGGTATAGATTGAAGCATGCAAAGGCAAACTGAGGATGTTTTTGTGAGATAAAAGTAAACATGCACACACAGCCAGGCTAGTAAAATTCTCTCTGAAGCTGCCATTTAACATCCACCCTGCACAGAGTCCTTCCAAGAAAATTTGGTAAAATATATATGTGGGCAAGTTTTAGTGAATCAAGTCCAATCAGTGATTCTGTGACTGAAAAACCTAGAGGCAGACCAGGGAGAGATTTCTGAAGAACTGGAATTCTGACCAGAGCTCTTAGGGAAATGGTTGCAAAACCAAAAGTTATAAGGTGGCTTCATGATTAGCTTCAGAAATAAAGCACTGAAGTTCCAGAAATGAGGACTTGGTTACCACATGGCATTAACTGGAATGTAGCAGAAGGAGGGATAAAGTTTTAACTTCCTTGACCATTTTTCCTCTTCCCTTTTTCCTGTTCTTCCTACTGATTATCATGAATTATGCTTTGAACTAGGAAGATGAGATTCACCAGTTTCCAAGCCACCTTCTTAACTAGACAGCTAGGAAAGGTCAGAAGCAGGGCAGACAGTTGTTCCCTGTGCATTGAATGTGCCTGTTCTATTCTAGATATACTTTCTTTTGCTCAGGCACCTGCACAGTGTGAGACCTATTACAAATTTATAAGTCTCAATTCTGTCATGCAATTTACTTGCTCGCTTCCCAGCAGAAGCCCACAAAGAAATCCTCTGCATTAGAATCCTAATTCACTGAATATCCTCACTGCGATCTTTCCCAACAAATAGGGCACACACAAAAATGAAGCTGAGTTGCAATTGCAGAAAATACACAGCATATTAGACCTGATGAAGTGTTTCAGCATTCAGAATGGCTCTCTAGTGAGGGGAGAGAGACCCTGTCAGATAGCTTTGCTTAATAAACACAGTGGTGGCCAGAAAAATAAGGGCCTATTCACAGGGCTGAGCCTCTGAGCTTGCAGCAGATGAATTTTTAAAGTTATTGTCAGTCCACACTGACTTTTCAGCAGCACTACCAGACTACATGCTTATGGGAGAGTCAACAACATGCTTTACACTTAGCAAATAGTCCATTGGCAAAGTTGCAGGAAACCTAATAAACGCTCTAGGAATTCTAAGCATTGTTCCTTCGAAACTGTCATCTTTAGGAAAAGCAAAATTGGTTCCTGAATTTCAATTCAGAGAAAATACAATGTGTTCACCTTACATTTAGGATGACAAAACAAAAAATGGGGTGGGGGGATGAAACATTGCAAATACAAGGGAACAAAAGAGGATTTGATTTTGCATTAAAATTACAGTGTTTTCCAAGGGCCAGGGACTTATTCAGCAAAAGCTCAGCAGTTAGCATCATTCCAGGGGTAGTCACAGTAGATCAACACACATCAGACTGAGGTCACATTCATACCACACATTTAAATTGGAGAGTTTCCTAGGAAGTTCAAATAATCAAATCAGGCACTTCGGAGAATTTCTAGTGAATCTGGTCAGGCTGGGGGTTCTGCCAACATGAGGAGTTGAAGCAAGGAGATGGAGCCATCAGATGCCTTATAAATGCACTTAACTCACCAATACTTTATTATAGAAACTTCTTTCAGGTGTAGTTCAGAGATTTTGTAAAAATTAGTTCAGTTAACTTTGTTGAAATGAGCACATTCATTACAAACACTGGTCTTGAAGCAAGGACAGGTGGCAAGTTGTGGCACCAAGATCCCGAAAGTCCTTTCAGCTGTTCTTTGGCTTCCACAGCTACACTAGGACTGAAACATTGCCTGTTCACAGCTGTCACTGAGATACAAACAGCATTCCTTCTAATCTGCAGTACAAAAGGAGTTCATGCCTTCAGATGACTCTGGTATAGAAGATTTGGTCATGATGCAGGAAAGAATTAAATAACCTAGAGGGTTTATGAGAAAGGAGACTAAAAATGTGCTCCCCATTCTTCATAGCCCATTGTAAGGTGGATTGGAATTTGAATAGATATAGAAACAGTATATACAGTAGAAATAGGAAAAACTTTTCAAATCAAAAGCTTCTCAGAGCTTTCCAGAGGCTCAGCAAAATACTATGGGAAGTGATTTCTTGGAAGTTGATGCAAGTATAATTGTGCAGGAATGGGATTACTACTGAGGATCTAGCATATATATGACATGTATGTTAAAAATAACAGACACAGAAAAGGTGGTCAAGCAGACAATGGATTTGTTGAGAAATTTAGCATAGTTATAACATATTGGAACATGGAAGCATGAGCCTTTTTTCTTCCTTATGTGTTGTTTGGTGTAACTTCATGTGTCGTTTGGGTATGTTTTCTTTTTCTGGATTATTGTTGATGATACCTTACAATTTATTTTATGGAAATATACTAAGCCTTGTTAAGTATTGTTATCATTGGGGGTGGGGAGTACAACCTTGCAAAGGTGTGGGATTCTCACGATGAGGCTTCTCTGGAGGTTCATGGCAGATTGATCCTGCTACCTCCACACAAGATGGGCCTGCTAAACCATTAAAGGTGAAATGTTGACCATGGGAACATTCAACACACTTGAGGATGGAACGGCCACTTCTGATGTGAAGGTGTGTGAGGCGAGAGAAGAAAGGAGCTTGTTGTTGCATAGGCTGGTGAGAGGTAGCCCATTTTCCTTCCCCTCCTGGGAAGAGATTTTGAGAGTGAGCAATGGCTGGGCGGTTGGTGGGCCATGGACCATCCTTCCCACTTCTTTGTCAGTCATCCATCCTCTGAAAAGCAATGAGAGAAACAAAGCAATAACCATCAGGAAATATATATATACTCACAGTGTATTTATAGATTATCTGCTGCTGTTAGAAGTTGCCTCTGGCTGCCACTTAGCTGTTGAGCCAAGTTCAAGCTTTTTGTTTGCCAGTACCAAGCCCTATAAAGCTTGGGACCCAGGATTGTTCGATCCCTTATATACCCAATCACTGTGCTGTGCAGAAGAGGGGCTCTTATGAGTATCATCTCATCTGTTCCATATCATACAGGAATTGAACTCCTTCTCTTAACATATCAGACATCTCTCTTGTCTTTTCTTTTCGGCACCTACTGAAGCCCTTTCTTTTTCAACAAGTCTTATAAGTGGAGATCTTTCTGCACTTAAAGAACTGTGTCTGCATCTGTGCTGGATTTGAAATGTTTCTCACATACGGAATTGTTTTTGTTTTTCTATATGGAATTGGATATATATATATATATATCCAATATATATCCACAGTAAATATGGTGATTTACTGTGAAATCGCTTCCTGATATTTTATGGGAAGCATTTCATAAATGGAATCCGACGGATAAATAAGGAGTTGTGGGTAATTCAGAAATAATGTCATTTGACATGTGTGGTAGATGGTGGCGAGTAAAATGATGCTTTAACAATCGCCAGGGGAAAATGCATAAAATTTATCCTTCGCAAATCTCCTCCTTATAAGATGTCAAAAGCCTTCACACTGCATATTAAGGAACATGGAAATGAGCACTGACATAGCAAATAATGCTAAGTGAATAAATGCTTCAAACAACTGAAAATAAACCAGTGTGCCAGTAGAAGCATAATTTAACCCCAAATACCAGAGGAGTATAGTGGTTGGGAGGTTTACAGAATGATGTGTGTTTATGTATGTGGGTGTATTATAAGAGAGGCCTGCTATAGATTCCACAGTTCCCAAGCTGTCGTATGTAGGCTCCATGCTCCATGCATAAAACTGCTGAAATTTCAAAAACTCCAATGATATGCCATTGTTTTAGCAGACTCTATGGCTAAAGCAAGGCGGGTGTTTGTTTTGCTTTGTGGGGCAATGGGGAGAATCTTATTCCATTATGGGCATCTCACAGTATTTGGCAGTAGTACTGAACTACAATACTTCAATAGAAATGTAGAATTTTCTCATAGAAAGAAGCAGCATTCAAGAGCAATAATTATATGGAATAAAGATGGAAAGCTTTCAGCTTTCACTGTGGACGCTTATGCCATATTGTGAAAATGGGTGGAGAGAGACGTTAAATGGTTAGGGATCTTGAAGTGAGCCTAATTGCACACAGCTGTGCTGAAAATGCAAGCAATTAGATGAGCTTATCTTGGGCACGTTCTGAAGGGGGGCAGGCTCTCTAAGTGTCTTTTGTTTTGGATACCCCAAGATAAAAACAAGAGATGGATCTATAAAAATAAGAAATATTAATAGTGTTATAATGGTGTATTTAGGAGCACTGTAGATGAAAGTTCTTGACTGGCTTATGTAGCTGGAATAAAGGAGACTGACTTCTGGAGACACCTGATATTGAGAAGGAAAGTCCATTCAAAACTTAACATACATGTTTAACAGCAGACTCAAGCTTATTAAGCACTAAAATGATGAAACACCAATAATAGCACAAATTTCTCACAATGGTAACTTCTTAAGAATGAGACCCATTTGGAACAAACTTGAAATTGATTGAAATGAAGTCATAGAATGGAAGGAAAATGCACAGAATGGGGTGCGGAAGCAGCTGTTGATCTGGAGAAACTTTTGACTCCTCTTGTCTGGTTTGTTGCATCTGAGCTGGATCTAAGCAGGCTTACAGCCTTTTTTCTTTCTTTCCTTGGACTCTTCCCATAGTCACTACGGTAGACTGGTGAAAAAGAGAACCACGGTCCTATAGCACGAATAGCTATGAAGAAATTTCAGCAGGTAGAGTTGGCATGACCAGCAACATCTGCTGAAATTCCTTCTTCTGCACTCTATTAAAGGTGCAGCAGCCCTGTCCTCAGCTTCACTTGGCTACCTAATGTACACTGAAGAAAGTCAGCGTGTCTACAATTTATAATGCATAAAGACCTGCCCTGGTCCTTGCCAGCCAAGTGGCCAGGAGAGAATAGTGCAAGGTAAAAGAAGAACTGTGTCCAGTTCTGGGCACCACAGTTCAAGAAGGACACTGACAAACTGGAACGTGTCCAGAGGAGGGCAACCAAAATGGTCAAAGGCCTGGAAACAATGCCTTATGAGGAACGGCTAAGGAAGCTGGGCATGTTTAGCCTGGAGAAGAGGAAGTTAAGGGGTGATATGATAGCCATGTTCAAATATATAAAAGGATGTCACATAGAGGAGGGAGAAAGGTTGTTTTCTGCTGCTCCAGAGAAGCAGACATGGAGCAATGTATCCAAACTACAAGAAAGAAGATTCTACCTAAACATTAGGAAGAACTTCCTGACAGTAAGAGCTGTTCAACAGTGGAATTTGCTGCCAAGGAGTGTGGTGGAGTCTCCTTCTTTGGAGGTCTTTAAGCAGAGGCTTGACAACCATATGTCAGGAGTGCTCTGATGGTGTTTCCTGCTTGGCAGGAGGTTGGACTCGATGGCCCTTGTGGTCTCGTCCAACTCTATGATTCTATGATTCTAAGAGAATAGTGCAAGGTAAGGGACGCGGGTGGTGCTGTGGGTAAAACCTCAGTGCCTAGGACTTGCCGATCGTATGGTTGGCGGTTAGAATCCCCGCGGCGGGGTGAGCTCCTGTCTTTCGGTCCCAGCTCCTGCCCACCTAGCAGTTCGAAAGCACCCCTAAGTGCAAGTAGATAAATAGGTACTGCTTTATAGCGGGAAGGTAAACTGCGTTTCCGTGTGCTGCTCTGGTGCTGGCTCGCCAGAGCAGCTTCGTCATGCTGGCCACGTGACCCGGAAGTGTCTCCGGACAGCGCTGGCCCCCGGCCTCTTAAGTGAGATGGGCGCACAACCCTAGAGTCGGACACGACTGTCCCGTATGGGCAGGGGTACCTTTAAAAGAAGAGGCATTTGTGTTTTGCATCTATTTTTATGTGGTAAACAAAAGTAAGTGTTCAACTGCCTGAGCGCTTTAGGCGCATATGTTATACTCAAGGAAGTGCATGGAAAGATATATATGATGTGTGCACCTGAAAGAGGAAAAAGGTTAAGTTAAATCAATCACACCCATCTCCTGTAATAACCAGCAAGCTTATGTTGTTGGGGACCTGTATCGAATCTTCCAGGTATGAAAAAAACACGTTCAGAGATAGTTCACTTACAGCAAGTTACTATCACCTGGAGAGCTGAGCCCCCTGAAATTAGCTCATATTGCATCAGGCAGATAAAAAGCCAGTATAAGAGGGAGAGACAGAAAAAATCACATAATTGCAAGACTCCGATTCTGAATGTTATAACCTCTGGGCTCTACATTTTACCATTCAACTGAACAGATAACATTTATGCATATGGAGCTGTTGTATTGCTAATTCCCGAAATAATGTGTGCAGCATGGCATATCATTCCACTGACAAGCAATTGGCAGGTAGCTTTTACAATAGCAAGATGGATTCACAGCATGGAATGTGTTGATTGCTCGTGTCAATCCCTTTGCAATTTTAAACTAGTAGTAATTAGAGCTATAAATCTCTCCCAAGTATAATTAGATTACTATTTATACCTATTGTCATTAAAACCAGCTTGAGACAATTACTTTTTTTGGTTCCATTGCCGGCAAAAGTCTCTTTAAACGCAATAATCAGTGTTTAACGCAATCCATATTCCTAATTCTATAATGCAAAATATCAAGGAAATTAGGCTGCCTCCCTCTTATACCCAATGAGATGATATGGCAAATTCACTTGTGTGGGTTTCCTAAATTACACTTATCAGTGCTGGATTAAAGGGCATTCGTTCATTGAATAACACTCTAGACTACATTTATTTGACAGATATGTCATTCCCCTTTTCCTATCCATATATGTAACAATGCAAACACAGTCCATTTAGCGTTCCTCTGCTTTGCTTCAAAATGGGCAGGCTCTGGATATTTTCATTTTCCTCTCAAGTGGAAGCATACCCACTGCTCTCTGTCATAGGAAAAGGAATTGTGTCACATTCTGAATAGGAACACTCCTTAATTTGTATTGTCCCTTTCAACACAATAAGCATGATCGTTACCCTCATTCAGAACTTGAGACATCTCCATATTTTTGTGGTAACATGGGGCCAGCTTTTCCCATCCATAGTGCAGGTGGATTCAGACCTTGCGAATTAAGCTGCTAACCCATTCCTATGATCATTTTGTCTTATGACCAACTGATTGCACACAAGTTTTCTTCCTCATATTGATAAAGCTATCACATAGAGCTCTCTTGTATGGATACCAGTAAATTTCAGTGGGTTAGATGAACTATAAGCACTGCATGAAAAACACAGGAATGAGAATCGACACGTAAGATCTTGCAAAGATGGCTATTGGATTGGAGGCCTGAAAATCTGCATCAACTTTTAGACCTCCTAGACCAAGTAGGAGAGGAGGAAGCCCCAGCGGATTCTTCCACTGGTCCTTCTGCCTACCCTTTTCTTCTGCCTAAAGTAGACATCAGGAGTCCCATTTTGCCCCACTGCTGGTGAAAAGTTAGGCAAATGAGAGGACTAGGGCAGAGCAGAAGGGGACACCCATGGTCACATCAACTCTTGCTGTATTTGGGTGCTCAAATGCACACTTTGTGGCATGTTCTTCATTCAGATAAAGATTCTAGAAAGCTGTCATTTGTAGTGTTGCATCATTAAAAAACAACATTTTAATGCAGAGATGAGCAACTTGTGGGCTTCTTGTTGGGCTCCACCAACGTCCCAACAGCTAGAATAGCCAATGGTCAGGGACAATGACCATTAGCTGCAGTCCAGCACCATTTCTGGGATGGGGGCTAAAGGTTCCCCACCTGTTTGAAAACATGCTTAATTTTTCCAAACTAGTTTTATAGATTAAACTGCAGCATGCAGCACATTCTTTCATTACCTGATAAAGTACTCATCCCTTCTATTTCCTTACACACAAATAATGTGAGGAAGCCATGGAAAGTATACTTGAAGCTGTGAGTTTCTATTTTTCTTGGATTAACCATAGGTATCTTTTGGACACGGGGAAAACCAATCACTAGACCATTATGAAATTGAATGTAACACGAATGGCTGCTCCCAGCATAGAGGCTGGTTAATGGACTGCGGAATAATCCTTTTCAAGCACATTTTTAGCAAGTGGTCGAAAAAGCCGATAACAGTTCCACGAACCTCTTGTGTTTCCAGTGCTGCAATGCCAAAACTTTCACAAGCACTCTATTCACTAGGGACCAGGGGGTTATAAAAGTATGAATTCCTTAATAATGAAAGAAGAACATTCAAACCTGATGTTCTCAACCTAGACAGGCTTTAGAATAGACTTTCCATGTTGTGTGAGTTTTGACCATTTAAACTCCCTTAAATTGATGTTCTTGTAGTGCTTTCCCAAACTTATCCAAAAGCTGGCATTGTTTCTAGCAGTCCTGTGTGTATGCGCGCACACACAAATATGTGTGCACTTGCATGTGTGCATGTATTGAATTAATATTATTTACAAGCTTCTAAAGTCTGCCACAGAATGTTTGAATCAATGCCATTCAGCATATCACAATTATAGTTGTTCTATATTTAAAAAAAACACTGGAAAGTTCATTTCTTCCTCCTGGATCTATTTATATTCCCTGTAATTTTAGCTTATGTGGAAATGATGCCTTAAAGATCAATGTTACAGCTCCACCTATTACACTAATATTTTTAAAAAAGTAAGGCCACCACAAGTATATACCTAGTGATGGACCTCCCAGAATTATTAAAGGCTACAGGGAGCCTGGATCTAACTCCCTGAATGTTGGATTTGAAGTGGTCAAAAGCATGGAACATTATGGCCTCAAGGAGGCACAGCCTATGAAAAGTATAGTATTTGTAAATCCAGCAAACTATATGTGTATAAAGATTAACCATGTCATGTAAAATGGTGCAGAGTCAAATGGATTAATTGGTCCAAAATTAAAATACAGCCGTACCTTGAAAGTTGAACAGAATCTGTTCCGGAAGTCTGTTTGACTTCCGAAATGTTTGACTTCCCAAGTGTGGCTGCAGGAAGCTCCTACAGCCAATCGGAAACAGCGGAAGCCCTGTCAGACATTTGGCTTCCAAAAGAATGTTTGAAAACCGGAACACTCACTTCCGGTTTTTGATTGTTTGGGAGCCAGAACATTCAACTCCCAAGGCGTTCGAGAGCCAAGGTATGACTGTACAACAGTGCTGTTAATATTAAAAAGGCAGGAAGGTTTTAAAATTGCAGAGTCATTATTTGAAATGTCTTGTCTATATCTTATTCACAAATGGCAGTGTTTTGGAAAATTAAAATAAAGGTGCTAACTTACAACTGCTGCCAATTTCCAATTCTTATGCTCCTTCCATTTTCTAGTGAATGGAACAGGTGGACTTTCCTAATTATGAAAACAAGATTCTTGTTCAGTGGAACATTCTTCCCAAAGCTCGTCTTTCTATGCTAGGGAGGGACACTAAAGATAGAGATAGCTGACACACAACAGTATTTGTAATGGGTGCAAATATTGTATGTGTTTCAAGGGATGAAGCGGTTCATGTACTGCATTTATTGGTAGGAAGGAATTGCTCTTATGTGGATTCCCCCCCCCCTTTATTTTTCTTGTGGACCCAACACAGCTGCCTTTGTTCTTTGTGTGACTTGGAAAATACTGAAATACTTAGAAATACTATCCATTCAATAGTTGGTTCCGGAAGTGGAGGAAGAGGATCTTAGCCCACCTGGTCTTGGAACTTGATTCCCTGAGGAAACATACCCTCCAACTGCTAGGTAAAGCAATCTGGCTTCTGCTTTTTATCTAGCGCTCCAGCTAAAATTAATCTCCACCTCTGTTCATACGAGGTCTACCTAGTTTCTCTGTTTTCCCGGTCAGCTTGCAAAATAATTTCACCTAAGGGTGAAATATAGATCTGGGTATGTATCTGCATATGAGTTATGATAATAGCTGTTGTATATTTCTGCCTCAGTGCAACACGATACTTGACTATCTCCTAATACAAGAACAAAAAGCGCTGAAAGGCATACAATTGTGACAACAATATGTCGATAGTGAGAATAGATTCCTGATAGAGTAGACAAAGTAGCGTTAAAGTCGCAAAAGTGTATGTTTCCGCAAGGCTTACAAATAACAATATAGCACAAAAACAATGATTATTGTACTGAAGAATGCTCTGAGCAGCGGATGACTTCTGGATATGGCCCTGTTTCAAATATCTTCCTCGGGTGCTAACACCTCGAAAGTGTTTCAAAGCTTTAACTGCAACTTTCAGAACTGGGAGGATGTCAGGAATGGGTATATCCAGGGCTTTTTTTCCAGCTGGAACTCACCAGAACTGAGTTCCAGCAGCTCTTTAGTGTGTTCCAGCATCTCTGTAGCATTGCCCCATCACGGCACTCGGGGATGTCCTACAGAAGCGATCGGAGCTGCGTGGCAGAGGTCGGTGGTGCAAAGTGGCAGTTTATGTTATTTAGCCATGGTGGTGGGGCAAGTGGGCACAGAAGAGGTCCTCCCTCCCAAAAAAGCTCAACAACTTTGGTTCTGGCACCTCTTTTTCTAGGAAAAAAAAGCCCTGGGTATATCTCAGGGCTTGATTCCAAGATAATACTACTATGAGGGTCCGCAATTACAGGCAGGCTTGTTTGTGATGTTATCTACTAATATGGCCTCATTTGAACGTTTTCTGCCTCATCTATAACTTCATCTTAAGACTCCTACAGGATGCAGACATGGGGGGGGGGCTCTTCTCTCCCCACTTCTGCTTTGGGTATTGCCCCTACCATGTTTATTTTAAGCACTAAAATCCAGTATCCAAGGGTCTGTGCAGTGTGCAAACACTGCCAGATTATCAGTGCTTTAAATTTTGACAACCCTGATCACCTGCTTGGGGAGAGGTTCAATTTAGGCTGAATTTCCCTTTCCCCAAGATGAAGACAGCGCTGATAATCTGTTCAGCTTCAGAAAAACCTCCGAGGCACATGTGGCTCCAAGGCCTAGTCTATATTCTGGAATTAAAACACACACACCAGATAAGCAAGGCGGTACATGTTCAAAACCAGGTCCCTAAGTAAGCATTTAATTAATATAAATAGAGGAGTCATTACTATTTAATCAGATATCTGAACAACCCCTATTTAAATTATGTACAGATGTAATCACATAAAATGAGACTAGGGTGCATCACTTCCTCTCCCACCCCCAAGCCACCACTTCTGCAAGCTCTGCACACTTTAATTTTACTGTGGCAGCTTATTTAAACAGGATCACATTTATTTCATTACATCTGACTTGTTTGGGAGGTTTCTGATTAATGTAACTCTGTTTTCGGCCAAGCAAACACACATCCAGTTACTGTTGCTGTTTAGGATTTATTTAACTCACAAAGTGTGGTGTAATCTTTATTGTATTTGCTCTGAGCAACCTTATAACCCTATGTGGATCTTCAAACAAAGGGCTCAGAAAGATACAGAGAGGGGCCACACCCCAACCTCCAATTGTTCATAAGAATGTGTTGCACAGAGGCTCTAAGTGCACAGTCTGTATCCTGAAACAAATGAGGACACATACCTTGTGTCGATGTACATTGGGCTCCAGGCATACAGGCCTCTGTGCACAAGTTCTGATATTCACATGGGGGTCAGTGGCAGGACCAGCAAGCACAATCCCATAATGCAACTGTATGTGTTTGTTTCAATCTGTTTCCTGTTGCAGCCAAGCAGTGAGCACACAGGGTACTAAGACCAGACCAGGCAACTCCTGACAGTCAGCTGGAATGAGTCTTTCAGGGATGAGGAACCTATTGGACTACAACCCTCATTATCCCTGACCACTGGCTATGCTAACTGGGGCTGATGGGTGTTGGAGTCAAACGATACCTGAGTGGGTCAATGATGCTATTCAGTGGCCCAAAATTATGTATTCATTTATTTTATTAAGCTGATATATCGCCCTTCATCTAAAGATCTTAGGGTGGTTCATAAAATAAAATAAAATACAAGCTAAGAAACACAGGAAAGAATTAAAAACAACAAAACAATACCCCACCCCAACAGACAAATTTAAAAAGCTGTAGAATATGAATCAGACAAATGCCTGGTTGAAGAGAAACATTTTTTGCCTGGTGCCTAATATAATGGTGGCAGGCAAACCTCCTTGGAGAAATCGCATTCCACAAGCAAGGAACCACTACAGAGAAGGCCCATTCTCGTGTTGCCACCCTCCAGACCTCACATGGAGGAGGCACACAAGGAAGGGCCTCAGATGCCCATCAACTGTGTGGATAGTTCAGTTAGTTAGAGTGTGGTGCTGATATTGCCAAGTTTGCAAGTTCAATTCCCCTATGCAACAGCTGCATATTCCTGCAGGGGTTTGGACTAGGGTCCACTCCAACTCTACAGTTCTATGATTCTATGATGAATGTAGAGCCCTGGGTGGTTTCTACAAACTTTGAGTGGAGATGGCCCCATTCAGACTGCATAATGCTACCTCTCCTGGGCTCAGACCATAGCTATAAGTGCCAGGTCCATCTAATTTTTTGTGACTATGAAATCGCCACAGCAGACAGTCCTAGTTTAGCATCAGAATCTGAGTCAATTAACCAAGGGGAATAGGAGCCAGGTCACAACAACAAATTAACCGTTCAGGGCCCTGGATTTGTGCACAATTGTGGAGTTGCAAAATGTCATCACTGTTACCACCTGCACTCTAAATGCAGTTAGATCACACTAGAAACCTTTAATGGCTACCTGTACAAAGCTACAGGACTGTTTATCACCACGTCATCATACGTGAAACTCACATTAGTACAGGGATATGAAGCACTTAAAATTGCAGCCGCCAAGTTCAAATAGTGTATCTGAAACTAGCCAATCCAGGGTGGTGTAATTTTTATAGTTTTGAATAAGGATTAAGAGGCCCAGGGTTCAAACCCTTACTTAGCCATGAAGCTCACTCGTAACTTTGAGCGAGTCCCCTGTCTCAGCCCAACCAACATCACAGGGTTGTTTTTAAGGTAAAATGGGAAGTGGGAGAGCCATGTGTGCCAGCTTGAGCTCTTTGTGGAAGAAAAGTTGGGTATAAATTTAATAAATAAATAATTTTCAAAATTGGACTTTTGAATTAGAAAAGAAATCAAATAGATTTCCTTGAATTAGAAAAGAAATCAAATGGAACCCGAAAGCCTCAATAGAACTCAAACCAGTTTGACTCCTTGCTCACCAGCTCCAAGCAACTGGTTCTGTTGCTCAATGTCTATACAAAAACGATTAATTGCCTGCTGCTTGCCTCTGAGAATAATGATGATGATGATGATGATGATGATGATGATGATGATAATAATAATAATAATAATATCATCTCAGCTCCTGCTCCTTGATATACTGAAAACAAATAAGCTGCATCTTTTAAACAGAACAACAAAAATTATTACACAGGAACACGTGTTAAAGATTAGCAGTGACAGCCACTGAGTGCTCAAAAGTGGTCATGACCTAGCTTCAAGTTGTGAAGTGTCCATTTTAATGCACATGGCATTTTAAAATCTATTACTTGATCCATCCTCTCTGCCAAACCTAGGGGGCAGGCCCTCGTTGTATTCTATTTGAACTTAAACTGAGAGAAGGGGGGCTGTTTTATGGCACTGGATATTACTAGATCTAGGAAACACTGCAGTTAAGAACATATTTGTTGAGCACAGAAGCGGGTAAGAAAAATACAGCACATCCAAAGAAAGGGCTACATTAACCTCTTCCTCTGCTCCTAATAGGTTCAGGAAAGAGCATCAATTTTCTGATATTTATGACCTCCTCTAAACCTTGTTTGTGCCACTGCTCTTAACATTTTATCTGGATGATGTGTGTTTTACTTTATTGAAAGTGTATTGAAAAGCAATGCACTGTAGTTTATAACTGGCCTCTAGATGATGCTAGGATGCTTTATACTCCGTTCTGTTGAAGCACTACTTTACTTCAAACAGGACCTTGAACTCAAATTATTTGGTAGGCACTTTCTTCAGAGTCAGTGCTTCATTGTCTATCAGCTGAAAAACAAACTGTTCTCTGGAAGCCCCTCTCTGGCACTGCTTTACAGAGTACTGATGTTGATGGTGCTTAAATGGGTTTCCTGCAACTGTCGTTCCAGGGCTGCAGGCATACTGTGGTTTGGATTCAGTAGCTGGCTCTGCGGGGGCCAGTGAAGCATGATTGTGCCTACTGGGCAGAGGGCAGGGCTAGAAAGTGTTTTGGTCCCTTCCAACTCTATGGTTCTAACTTCCCACAATGACCATCTGTATCCACAGAATCCACAGAAGCATGTATTGTTCCTCGCAATGCAAAATGGAAATAGCCCTCATGAATGGAAAAATCTAGCTGGCATCAGTAGTTCTTCAATCTGGCATAAGTAAGCCATAATCAGAGGGCTCCAGTTATGGAGGTTGGGAATGTTGTTGCCACACTCCCAATCCATAAAGATAAGGTTGGTCTTTCAATTTTCATGGGGCCTCCAGATGACTGACAAGAAGAACCGATCAGGAATGAGAGTGACTGTAGAGTTAACTCAGCTGGTCTCCTGCTTGGAGAGAGGCTATCCTTGAGGAGAAGGCCTCCACCTTTCCAAACCTGGAAGCTACAATCTGGACAAGCTCTTAAGTGCTCTGTGTTGACTGCTGACTCACACTTCTTTGTCAACTTCCATAAGCTTTACTGCACAAACCAGTCAGTGGTTCTTCAGAAGGACACCAATTGTGTCCAATGCAGTTTGCTTCCTAGTTCAGCCGGATGTTTTACACTACAACTCCCATCATCCCTGATTACTGGCCACACTGTCTGGAGCTGATGGGAGCTGTAGTCCACAATATCTGGAGGAGCACCATGTTGGCTATTCCTAGTTTAGGTGACTCCATTAGATGAATCCAGCAGAGGGAACTACCGTTGTATGAAATTACTTCTATTCAGCCAATAAAGCCAAGAAGCAAAAGCTGATCTGCCAAAGCCCAGCCAAAAGACCTTCTCAGTCTTCTGGGGCATTGCAGAGAGAATAGCTGAGCAGAGGCAGTTTCTCCTCTGTAACAAGACCACAGTGAAAGAAACAGCTGCATGCTGAACTTTTCTATCACAAAGGTTTTAGAAATAAAGGAACAAGCAAAACCTGCCTGCTTACATGTCCCAGCAGTTCAGGAAATAATTTGCCCATATTCTGAACCTGAACAACAATAGAAAGAAATGGCAGCTTGGGAAACGTTGGGTATCCTAGATCTGACAGAGAGAGAAACAGTGGACAATCAGGAAAAACAAAGTCACGTTCAGGACACCTCAATGTGGCTAACTCATAACATTTCTCTTTGCTCCTCTCCCTTATAAAGTAGTTAAAACTAAGATTTCTAAGTGTGATTCCAGAGCCTGGAATAGTACATTAATTATACTAATAACTAATTATAACAGACACTAGCTGTTTCCCATACTGCTAATGGAAGAACAGGCTGGTTGGTGCATGTAGTTCTGTTAACTATGAACTTCCCAAATCTGGTTCCAACCCGCCCCCACACAAAAATATATATGCCAACATGATGTTTTGTGTCACAAGCCACAGGTTTTATGTCACCAGCCACAATTGTATATTGATACATAGTTAATGCCTCCACCACCCCCAAATTAACATTGTCAATTCTCTTCCATAACTTTGGCATGGCTTTTGGGGGAAATCCAGATCGAGAGCACCAAAGATATATATTAACATAAACAGAACATGAGATACTTCCCAAGAAACTTAAAACACAGTACATGAGCCAAGATCAGAGTCATACAGTATCTTATTGCATATCTAAAACTGACAGTATCTATTAAGACTTATGAAGAGTGTCATGATGACACAGACCACTTTAATGCTCACATTTTGGTTATTCCACATTATAAACTGTGACTCTTTTGTGGCTGCTATTAAAATCCAATATCCCCCCCCCCGACATATTTGTGAACACACACACATCTCATGCATGTACTTTTATATAGATGAAGATTGGTGTGCAAAGACTACAAGTCTGTGGGGAGGGATAGCTGCCTAGAAAAAGAATTCAGAGGGTTTAATAGACTGAACTTATTTTGAACCCACATATATTTTGGGATTTCATGTGAGGAACTCCAGCATATAGCCACTTTAGGAATTTTCATTATTCATACATCCATACTGGCTGAATTTACAAAAGTTGCTGGCATAATATTTATGACATTCAGATGCTATTATAAAATACCTTGCAACTGAGCTAGTTAACCTAACTGTGGCTATAAACAGACATTTGGAAGAAATCTCCCCAAGATTATTGCTGGATTACATTTGCTTTTAGCTGAACTTCAAGGAATCAAGGGCAATTGTGAAATGTGTCATCACAGGCAGGTCTTAAGCCATCACACAAAATTCATACATTAAAGGCCTTAGGTCATCTGGTCTGTTTTGGATTCCATGCACTTTCCTGCTTTTTTGAAAGTTATCCTGATAATATCTGTGCTGGGTTTTAGGCAAATATACTGACGTATCACACAGGCATCGTTTCTATAAAATTATATGTTATATTGTAGATGTTATATTGTTATATATGTTATATTATATGTATGTTATATTGTGTCCTCCACCATCTATCTGAGATTTATTCAGTCTCATACTCCACCTTCCAGGAAGGATCTGGTGCCAAGACTCATCTCTAAAACTGGCAATTGTAGAAGCCAGGTGGCTTCAACTCAGGGGACTTGGACACCATCACTGACTGCCCAGGAATATGGTGATCCAAACTAGACAAAACACTAGTGCATTCCAGGCTCTTCACTGTAGTACTGTTATGATGGTCTCTCAGCCTGCTGTATGTTGTCCCAGACTAAAGATTCATTTAGAGGGCTGCCAGTTTCCACTGTCCCTGACCTTTGGCCATACTGTCTGGGGCTGACAGAAGCTGGACATATGGAGGACTACATGTTCCCCACCCAGCGCTGCAGAACCTCCAGTCCATGTGCCTATTTAGGCCATTTTGGCCAAGTATATTCTAGAGCCTATTTTACATAGCACTCAAGAGAGATGTTGGCACTGTGTAAAGTAGGAGCTAGAATATACTTTTGTGGTTCCCAAAGACCTATAATTGATGGGAAGGAATATTCTGTAGCACATTTGAATAGCTGGGAGAGCACTTTCTCACAGAAGGCTACCACACCCGCCCTGCCTGTGCTGGATTCCACTCCTGCTCTTCCAGGGAAAAGAACATGTCTACCATAAATAAATAAATAAAAACCAGTATAAGGCAGTGCATTGAAATACTGTATTGTAATGTAATTCCCCACTAGTCAATGCTTCTTTCTCTTTCCTGTATTAGTCATATGGGTCGTAATGAATGGATTACCATTGTGGCTAGTAAAATCTGGCTATGTATTTAAGTTGCTGAAGGCAAATGAGGATAATAGAGAGTGTCAGCAAGGAAGAACATTACTTCCTGGATGTCAGGGATGGGTTGTGGGCAGAAGTGAGATGAAGTGGGAGCCCAGAGCCAAAGCAGGAAGTGAGAGTCAAGGGGCAAAGCAAGGCGTCAGGGAGCAAGTCAGGAGCAAAGGACAAACCTGAAGGCAGGACCACAGAGCAAGCCAGAACTGAAGAAAAGTCAAAAGGTACAGCAACAGAACAAACCTCAGGAAGACCCCATGGCTCTGGAACAGGAAACGCACTTATACTCCTCCTCTGTCCATGAGGATCCAATAGCCTGCCTGGGTGTGCAGTCAGCCCAGGGCTTGAAGGAACTAGCTTTCCTAACGCATGAGGAAGTAAGGTGCCATTTTAAGTTTTTCTAGATTTATTGAGGGGATTTAAGATTGGCCCTTTCTGAACACAAAAACACATAATCACACAAACTAGTCGTGGCCTACATTGCCTGGCTTGCATATGGATTCACACTTGGTGAAATCATGGAGTTCTTCCTTGTAAATATTGGCTGTAAAAAAAAGGAAAAGGAAAAGGAAAAACACCATACGCAGGTGACATTGTATGAATGATGAGAGAGATGCTGAAGAGCCATCCAGCCATGAATCTTCTTAATAGAATATGCATCTCTCTCTCTCTCTCTCTCTCTCTCTCTCTCTCTCTCTCTCATATATATATATATATATATATATATGCAGGTTTTGGTGTCCTCGGGTGTCTTCCCGTGTAAAAGTTGGGGTGTCTAGGCGACGTTTCGACGAGGTCTCACTCGTCATCTTCAGGCTGGTGCTTTCGGCTTCTTGTTACTGGAACAGAGCAGGATCTCAGTGTTTGAGTTCCTATAAATACTGTTGAGGGGGTGTGGTGTATAGCCTCCAATGTTCTGGGCAGAGAGGAAGTTCCCAGGCTAGTGTGCCTTTTCTTCTTTTGTTCCTTAATTACTTGAGGGATATCTTGAGTGATTTCTTGAGTGATATCCTGAGTACCACTTAGGTGGGTCATTAGGTGTGGATTAGTTGCTAAAGTCTTTGTGTCTTGACCTCTTGAACTTTGTGAAGAGTTTTTCTGAGAAGATGGCTGTACTGCACTTAGTTGTGCTTTGGCTTGGCTTCGTGTATAGGGGCGAGCTGTGGTTTTGTGGCCTGTGTCAGCCAGATCTGTGTAGGGATTGCAGGGGGGTGCAGCATCCGGAGGTGCCACCATGGTTTGGCTACTGGATGGTGTCTGTAATTTATCTGTGGAGAGGGTCTGGGTTTGGGTCTGGTGTGGTTGATTGGTGATAGCGTTCTGTGTGCCTCTGGATCTGGTGTCAGTTTTTGTGGGGAGGGCTAATTTCCAGATGTCTGGCAAGCGGGATGTGTCGTCACGCTTGTTCATGTTGTGAGGGTGTTTCTCTATCTCGATGGCTTCCATGATTATTCTCTTGTGGTGATGTTCCATGTTAAAGAGCAATTTGGAATCTGCAAAATTAATTTCGTGTCCTGTTTCTTTCATGTGTTGGAAAAGAGAGGAAGTTTTTTCTTCTTTTTTGACGGCATTCTTGTGTTCTGCGATACGTGCATTTATTCGTCTGTTTGTTTGTCCAATGTACGTGGCTGGGCAGACTTTGCAGGGTATTTCATAGACCCCTTGGTTTTCCAACTGGATTTTATCCTTGGGGTTTCTGAGGATATTGGCTATTTTTTGGTTGGTGCAAAAGGCTGTTTTGATATTGTGTTTATGGAGGATTTTGCTAATTTTATCTGTAGTGCCCTTGATCTGGCTGACACAGGCCACAAAACCACAGCTCACCCCTATACACGAAGCCAAGCCAAAGCACAACTAAGTGCAGTACAGCCATCTTCTCAGAAAAACTCTTCACAAAGTTCAAGAGGTCAAGACACAAAGACTTTAGCAACTAATCCACACCTAATGACCCACCTAAGTGGTACTCAGGATATCACTCAAGAAATCACTCAAGATATCCCTCAAGTAATTAAGGAACAAAAGAAGAAAAGGCACACTAGCCTGGGAACTTCCTCTCTGCCCAGAACATTGGAGGCTATACACCACACCCCCTCAACAGTATTTATAGGAACTCAAACACTGAGATCCTGCTCTGTTCCAGTAACAAGAAGCCGAAAGCACCAGCCTGAAGATGACGAGTGAGACCTCGTCGAAACGTCGCCTAGACACCCCAACTTTTACACGGGAAGACACCTGAGGACACCAAAACCTGCATTCCTGTACCCGTGAAAATCTACGAAAGCAAATATATATATATATATATATATATATATATATATATATATATAATGTTTATCAATTGTCCTTTTGCCTTATGTGTTGTTGGATTTTGTCATTAACCTTGGTCAGCACATGCAGCAGATAAATGTCATTCAAAGTTAAACGAAAGATTACTTGTGAGAAATGAGACCACGTTTCCTTAGTACACACATAGACAGTTTTTGTTATGAGCCGTGTGAATCTGTTATAAGCTTTGCAAAAAAGGGAGGGGAATAGAGAGATTATCTTATACTTTCAGAGTGCATTCAAATGTCATGCAAACAGCTTATCTCGACATATGGATCTGAAGCTCCATACAGTGTTCCATAGAACAGTAAGACAACAAAGGCTCCTTTTTCAAAGGAGGTGTGCAAAAAACATATCAACAAGGCCAGCAGCTTGAGAGGCAGCCATTTCTACAGCTTCCAACAGATCCACAGGCTGGACAGGCACTTTTCCAAAATCTATGTGCCTCTTGCTGCTTTCCTACCTAGACAGTGAATTAACAAGGTGTCCTGGGTGCTGGCCACATTTTCTGTTCAGCTGATTGGAGGTAGTTCAAGAATGAAAAAGGAATAATTCCATAAAACGCATCAACCTATAGGATTTACCATAATTCAGAGTGGCTAATGAGGAACATGAATTTAGATCTTTCAGAAAGTTTTGGACGAAAATATTTGTCTATCAATGGCTGTATTTGCATGTCATGATAAACCATAGTTAATGGTTTAGTCTTGAATTTGCAGGTGTTTCCCACTTTGTTCCTTCTCTGGCATTAGTCGGAGCAACCATGATCCCTGGCTTAGTATTATACCTGAACTGGGGATCATAATTTGTTTCACTCAAACAAACCATGGTGTGAAGGCAAAGTTTTCTATTGGCTTATAAATCAAAGACTGTGTTCAGATGTAACACTAAGCCAGGGATTGTGGCCTGTTGCTCTTGCTCACTAGAGGAGAGGAGTAAAGTGTGAATGATCTCTGCATTTATGACCAAACCATGAACTAGGCCTACCTTAAGGCATGAACACAGCCAATGGAAGAAGCAGAACAACTCTGAATATCAGGTGCTTTAGAACTAATCTCTTAATTTAAGTTTCTCTCAGTTTCTCATTTTCCCAATCACCCCATTTCCACATACATTTGCAATTTAAAGAAAAAAGAAGTCCACATGAAAATAGCTATATATTTTGGTACAAACACATACACATATATTGGAGAATATACATACATTTTCTGCTTGCATTTTTGCAAGCAATTTTTACTGAAACATGAATTTTTAACGAATTCTTTGGTTGGATAACTATATTGGAAAATTCTAAAAAGTGCCAATTTTGAAGGGGTTCAGTACATGTATTTGTTCAGGAAATATGAATTTGTTAGAATCACATTAAAATTAGAACCAAACATCTCCCTATACATACAGAATAATCAACGGAACAAGCAACAGAAGGAGGTATAACTTTTGTGTCTCACTTGTGCGCAAACAGAGCCATCTGGTTGGCCGGTGTTTGAAACAGGGCTGGGCTAGATTAACTCTGATCCAGCAAGGCATTCTTACTGGAAAAGCTCTCAGTGAAGGGGGGGAGAGAAGGAAATAATGTAGCATAACCTCAAGCACATTTCACGCAAACTATACAGGAAAGCGTGCATCTTCCTCATAGTGCTTTTTAAAAAACCCCAGCAGCAACACATAAATGACATAATGTTAGTTAGCTTCCTATGAATCTTGTTTGTGGATTAACACTTTGAACTGAGCCAAAAAAAACCCTTTTTTGAACCATACTGTACCAGCATCCGTCGAAATGGCTTCAACCAGCATACAATACCAAAGAAGCTAACATATAAAAGCAGGGAAAGGAAAGAGCTGGGTGTGTATATAATTAGCAAATTTAACAATAAGCACATGTTGTGCCATCCACATGCCCCCCTTCCGACTTAAAATGTAGAAGCAAAATCAGCAAAAACAAGGAGATTATACTGATCTTGGCTTTTTCTCTCATATATTAAAACCAGATTTGGAGAACAAATAGACACTGGTTTTCACATTCCAGGTCATAATATCTTTTTCCCCCTTAAGCTTACATTTATCTTATCCTTTCAACCATTAAGATTTCAAGGACAAGATTTGTGAGGTAATGTGTTTTTAGACTCCCCCCCCCCCGCCCTTTCTCCTTAGGAAAAAAATATACTCTGCTTTGGCAGTTCAATCCTCTTTCTCCCTTTCACTGCTTTTATACTGCTCATGCTTTGTGTTAGAAATATCACTGTAGTCCCACCAGAGTTCACAGGAGACATGAGGTAATGGGAATGTTAACAGGAAAGCATGTCAAGGACTTCAAATCAAATAGAATTGATCAGAAATAAAATTTACTGTTGCATCCCAGCCTCAGTGAATATAACAAAGCAGACCAAACAATTTCATAGTAAAAATTTAAACAAACAAAAGAAAAGAACTAATGGCTTGACCAACAATTATATCAAATTGCAAAACTTCTCTGGAAATGTTTCCAAGAGGAATAAGATCTCCAGAAAATTAGAAATAAAGCGACAGTAGCTTAATATCAAATCCATGTTGGTACCTCAGGGTCCAAGTGGTGCTAAATCAGATGGAGATGGGGAATCTCCAGATGTTGTTGAGCTCCAACACCCATCAGTTCCAGTAAGCATAGCCAATGGTCAGGGGTGATGGGACTCACAGTCAACCCATGACTGAAGAGTCATGGGTTTCCCATGTGTGTGCTGCAAGTATCTGATGAATTGCCACTATTGAGACATCTCCTAATCTGCCAAACAGAGTGGTCTGTCCTGTCCAGCTTAATGACTGTCAGGAGCTCGTCCTACACTCAAGTAGGACCCTGGCAGAGACACATGCCCAACTGGCATGTTCTCTCCCTCCTGGTCATTCGTTCGGGAGCTTCAAGAGCTTTCTTCAGCCCGAACATCACAGCGACCGATGCCATAGACATTGGCACACTTAGGGATCCGCAGAGTCTTCGCAGCTTGCGTAACAGACCTCAGCAACTCAGCATTTTGGCTAACCTACTTTATTTACATATAAACACACACGGAGCACTGCAACATGGCTCCCTCTCTCTCTAGCATCAGACAGCAAAGAGAAAGAACAAAGGACAATAGTCCTACTTCACGGATCATAGTAACACAAACATCCTGTCTCCATCACTTCCCACTCTGTGGAGTCAAAACATACACCGTCATATGATAGACAAAAATCCCATAACTGCAATCATGGAGCAGGAATTCTAAAAATGACATGGCTGACCCTACAGAGTCAGTGCCATAGGTTAGATCTATTGTAGGGCACTGTAAAGCAATATTATGCACAGCCAAAAACCTGGAGATTTTGCAGTCATGGGTAGAGAACTCTGATGAAGCTGAGGTCCATGGTACTTCCCTGGGAGGAGAAGAGCCAGCGCCTCATGCAGGGCCTTCCTGGCTCAAGATCACAGCACTGCCACCATCCTCCCACTCAGGTCAGTCTCCTGCAGTATCTCTGTCCCCACCAAGCCTCACAGAAGCCAAATATGATAAAATACAGTGAGCCAGCTCCTCCAGGGAGGCAGCGCCTACCAGGTGTCAGGCTTCAGGGAATCTGCTCCCTCCCACGGCCAAGAAGCAGATAAACAAAAAGAATTCTTATCAAGTAATTTATTCAATGCAGTCTCCCCTAGATAATGGTGTTCTCTGAGTAATGTCCCACCTCCCTCTCCTATTCTATGTCACCCCTGTGTCAGCTAATCTGCCTCTGAGCTTTCTGTTCCACTACTCTCAATGTGCGCCTGGTCCTGGGAGCAGGTGGCTCAGGAATGCTTTCCAAAGACACCGAGTCTGTCAGCTGTCTCTCCCCTGGTGCTTCTTCTTCCTGCTGTTCCTCTCCCAATATTTCCCAGCTTCTCCCCTCTGCAGCCTCTGAACTATGCCCTTCCGCAAACCACTGTTCTAAATCTATATTGTCCTCATGTTCTCAGGAAGGTTCAGGAGAAAGAAGGTGGTCCCCACCATTCCTCCTCAGTCCAGCCCCTGACATCAGGTCTGGTCAACCTACACAATGCTTCAACTCTGCAGAGGCAAAATCTCTAGGAGCTTCTTAAACAGGGTGCCATGGACCTGTCCAAGGTGCTGTATGGTCTGCGGTTTGTTTGTTTTTTTGTAAAGGGATTGATTTTCTATCATTTATATTACCATTTCTGTACACTGCCTTGTGAGGACACATATTCTCAAAAGTGGCATATGAATCTTTAAATTAATAAATAAAAGAGGGCTTTTTATGGAATTTGAAGGAAAGTGTTTACTATGACCTTTGAGGAAGAACAGAAAATCCCCCAAGTCATTCTGACCAAATCTCATACTTATTTGAATCTTGCAGCATTCCTATAAATAAAGCTCTACCTGAGTCTTTCTGCCATCAAGGTCAAATAGGTTCCCGTTGTTTGAGGATCAAGATGTGTATGGATTAAAAAAACAACAACAACTCAATTCAGAAATGGTATTTCTTTTCACTTCTAAGCCATAAATCCAAATTATGTACAGCTACAAATATGAAGATCCAGCTGTATATTGAGGGGAGAACTTGAATGAAATAAATTTAAACCATCACATTCTTCCACTCCCCCCCCACAAACCCAGGAGTGCGAAGAAAAGATGGTTTGGAGTTTCTTCGCCTGAATGAAAATCTTTGTGTCCCAGATGCGATTTGAAACATCACTCCTGCTGCCAGAGAGGGCCAAATCAGTTAACACTTTGCCACAGCCTTGTAAGAAAGGCACAGGAATGAATGCCAATAAAGGCAGCTCAGTGGCCAGATTAAATAGCTCACCTCTTCCACACCAAATGCAAAACAGGCTTTATTTCCATTTGCAGCCATGCTACTTGGAACAGTAAGCTTTCTGTACCCTAAGTGTGCAAATTTAACACTGCTAGTATTGTACAAACAAACATAAATTTTTAACAGCTTAAAAATCCAAGTGGGCACATAGAAAGCTTAACAGCGGCTCAGATTGGGAGGACAAGGAAGTCAATGGGGAGCTGATTAAGGCCCCTGATCCTCAGCCAGACTAACAAGAACATCTGTTAGTTAGATCCATTTAAACAGAAGATACTTGAATTTGAGCCTTTAAATGGGAACACCAGGCCATGGGACTAGCCCTTAGTCCACAATTCTACAGGAGGCACCTAGGTACAAATTTACATGGGGCAGAATTCAAGGAATATGTGATTGTTTTTGGCAAAGGCAATCCAGTATTTTGTTTATTTTTAAGAGCCGCTCTATACCACTTTTCTACTAAGAAAATATAAGGCAAGGAAAAAGGAATGAGGACTGGGAGCGGGGAACCTGTATGGGGATTTTGGATAGGTGAACTGAAGGATAGAAGCAAATACAGTGGTACCTTGGTTTACAAACTTAATCCATTCTGGAAGTCCGTTCTTAAACCAAAGCGTTCTTAAACCAAAGCATGCTTTCCCATAGCAGCAGGAGACTCAATTTACGAATGGAACACACTCAACAGGAAGCGGAACATGTTCTGCTTCCAAGGCAAAGTTCACAAATGAAAACACCTACTTCCAGGTTTGCAGAGCTCTTAATCCAAGTTGTTCATAAACTAAGCTGTTCTTAAACCAAGGTACCACTGTAGTATCTATCAGCCAAATTTGTTTATTGTTTCTACCAGCTTGGATACTGAGGGCCATAGATAATAAAGGAAAGACATGACTGCATTTTAGCATCTGTTTCTTTTAAAATATATATCTAGTCACAGGAAGGGGGCTGACCAGGATTGGGGCTTCAGTGACCAAGAAAAGTTATGGATGCTCACAGCTCAGAGAGTTTATCTTCCGTTTGTTATGGTGGCCACATTCTTGGCTCTGTTCATGTAAGACCAGGCAGTACAGAATAAGGCATATCTTGTTTGCTCCCATCAGAGATTGCATGCATCCTGGAATACTATTAACCTGCACCCCCCCATCACACCCCATTCCAGCTGAGCAGCTGGGTCTGAGGCATTGCCTGTCCCTGTCTCCCCCCCCCCATATTATAAGAAGTCAGTTCTTAGAAATACTTAGCAAAATGCTCACTAATTAGGCATTTCTTAAAAGAACTCGTGCTTCAGAGACGGCAAGGTCATGCCCTAATTATGCACTACAGCTAGTTTGCAGTTTTTATTAGCTAATCTTCACTGGCTGGCTTTAAAGATGTAAACAAACTGCTCATTGTGATTTTTCCCCCCTACATAAGGCAAAGAACTATGTTCAAAGAAATCTCTGGCAGGCAGAGAGGGGCAAACCTTTATTCTCTTTAGCTGATGAACAAAACAACAACAACCACTAACCAGCAAGAGTAAGCCTGTTTAAGAGGTTGCATCAGTCAGCAAGTTTCCATAAAATGAATACAGTCATATGCCGAAACCCTCAGAAATGCCAAGTTAAAGCCATGTTGATAGAAGGCTGAAAATATTTCAAGTCAGTAAAAGCTTATTATCTGACAAGAGTATTGCCTCTGACAAGGTATGATCCCTCATAATTTTAACTTCTTAGAAAAAAAAGCCTTAGTAATGATTTTATACTTTGGCTTATGCACAATTTCTTTTTTTTATACTATTGTTTCGCAAATTTAACTTCTTGTGAAACAGGCACCTTGATTTCACGACAGCTTCTATCAATTCTTCCTGTACTCAGACTCTCATACCAAATACATACACACATACCCTGCTTCTTTTGCAAGGAGGTAAACCTAAATGGACTTATTGCATTTCTGTACTCCATGTTTTCTACCCTACCCTAAGGGCTATTGGCATATATGATCCTGCCAGCCAGCCCAGCAACAACTGGAAGCGCAGGCTCCCCTCAGAGCCGTGGGGCCAATTCAGGCATTTTATACTTGGGCATGTTTTTGCAGGCTTGGGATTTGCCCCCCAAGTCTGCATTCCCAGACACAAACATGAGAGCTAATCGCAGACAGATCTCAGTGGCTTCCATGATCCCTAAGGATTTCTGAATCTGCAAAGAAAAAAGGCCTGAAGCAGGATCTGAACTGATCTTTGATCTAGTTCATTGTTTTAATGGAAGATACATTATAGACAGTAAACAGTATGCTGTGTCAGATTTCTGGACTGCCTGAAAGATACATCCTCGGTTTGTTGGTTTGTTTAAAGTGGAACTATGGAGGGATGCGGGTGGCACTGTGGGTAAAACCTCAGCGCCTAGGACTTGCTGATCATATGGTCGGCGGTTCGAATCCCCACAGCGGGGTGAGCTCCCGCTGCTCGGTCCCAGCTCCTGCCCACCTAGCAGTTCGAAAGCACCCCCGGGTGCAAGTAGATAAATAGGTACGTTATAGCGGGAAGGTAAACGGTGTTTCCGTGTGCTGCGCTGGTGCTGGCTTGCCAGAGCAGCTTCGTCACACTAGCCACGTGACCCGGAAGTGTCTCCGGACAGCACTGGTCCCCGGCCTCTTAAGCAAGATGGGCGCACAGCCCTAGACTCGGACACGACTGGCCCGAACGGGCAGGGGTACCTTTACCTTTATGGAGTGATACAGTTGTGCATATTCCTATATTGCTAGAGGCAATGGGAAGGTGGTATCAGAAACCTACTAACTATGGGCCATCTACATGTTCTGGAGAAGCAGCAACTGGCAAGATCTACAGTATCTTGCGGGCTAGAGGAACGGTCCTGGGAGATAATATATCCACCCTCCTATCCTGGTGTGCCAGTTTTACTGCTCTTATCAACAGAATCCCAGCCATCTCAGGAGAGCTCCTGGAAAGGAGGGGTGGTGTCATGGCTTTGGTCAAATGCCTAGCGTCAGAGGAAGATGAGCCAGCCCAGTCCATTGTACCAACCTGCAGCTAAGGAACTGAATCAAGACGTAACCTGATCCTTGTGATCAGCAGCCTGTGCAACCCAAGCCAGGACCCTGACAGACACCTCCTTCTGAGCCTGATTCACCTAAAATTTAGGTCCTAAAGTGTCACATACCTTTCACTCCATTATGCCTGCACAGCGGTGTAGAGAAAGTGCTGGGCACCAGGACACAGAAAGAAGAAGTGTTTGCCTTCAGGCCAGGTGGTTGAACCTTTAAGAATTTTCCTACTCTTCAGATGTGGCTGGGTGGGTAAAGCTGGATAGGGAGGGACTCAAAACAATTACCTCTAACCGTTCTTGGAGTTGCTCACTTGGAGCTTTCCATGGTGCTGCTTGCCCTCCTTGCCCTATGGGCAGCTGCTATGGATGGATCTGAACAGAAAGCGGTATTATCAAGAAGTCTGAAGCTGAGCTTTGGTCCTCATTAAATAGAATGAAAAGGCTTGGTTGAGTGTTTAATTTTGAGTTTCAGACAGGAGTGTTTCTTTTACAGTTTTAATTCTGTTTGCATGTGTTGTAACCTACTCTGGGATCTTCTGATGAAGGCTGGCTACGAAATAGCTATAGCAGCACAATTCTATGCATTTTTGGCTCAGAAATAATTCCTACTGTGCTCTGTAGGGTTACTTCCAGAATAGTGTCTACTGGATTGCAGGCTCAGTGTGAACTGTTTGGGCTTTGAAAACCTCATTCATTTGGGAATTCTGAGGTTTTCCTCAAACCAGGTGTTTTCTTATTGTCTTATTCCTCTAAATGGAATGGGGAAATGGGAATGGGAAAACTGTGGCCCTCTGGATGTTACTGGACTCCAACTTTGATCAGATGATGGGGGATGGCCACCAATTCCCCATCCTTGTTCTAAATGAGAACTGCACAAGAAATGAAACAGATTTGAGGAGGGTGTTCTGCATTCTTTTGTGCTGGTAAAAAAAAAAAAGCCTAATCAAGCTGAAATGTTGGGTTACATAGAATGTATATTCAAAGAAAGGAAAGCATACTCAACAATCCACTTTTCAGAAATATTGCCACAGTTTTTGACAGGAAATCAACCACACCCTCAGGGATAACAGAGCCTGTTCAAATTATTCCGTATAGGTGCTTCAGTACCTATGAGAATGAATTAAATTGATTTGAGAGTGCTCTGGTTTATAATTTCCTGATTTTTATTAGACAGCACCCGAGGTTTAGCATTAAATCTATTTTTAGCATTTTAACATGAATTAATACAAATAAATCATAAGACCCATTTGCAACATGCATACATTTCTAGCACCCTAATGTATTTCCACTTCACATTCATCATAGCAGAATAATGTGTCTGACAGAAAAATGCATTCTTGACAAGTTAAAATTTTCTTAGACAAGATCCTCTTTTCCTAGAAGCATGTTCTAGCTGATTTATGTCCCAGCATGTTTTGAAAAACAAACCCCTTTTGAAAGCTTCTTAAATATATTGTTGCAATCCAGAATCCAGATGGCTGTGTGCTTATGCAAAGCTTGAGTGAAGAAGCTGGGACATTATATATCCTGGGGCCCCATATTCCTGTTCTGTAGGCCAGAGGTATAGCTAGCCGCAAGCAAAGAACAATTCAGAGATTCCTTTGCATATGCTGCCTCCATCTTTTCCTTTCCTTGAAATCTTCTATAATATACACAGCACTCTGATCCTCATACTGGCTTCCTCTCTGAACACAAACACAGCCACTCCCCCATATATTAAGATGGAGCAGCAGCATTATGCATTGCCAGCAAAATAATTTCTCCACTGAGAGTAAAAAGAACACACAATTCAGTTTTGAGTATAGCAGACACTCCTCCATCTTATTTGATACGAAACTCTTTGGAATGTCCAGGGTCAAAACGGGTGCAACCGAATGACAAAAGAAAATCCTAATCTCAGGTTGTCTTTTGGGCCTAGCCTAACACTCTGACCTTGAGGTGAAGAAGCAACAGCTACTGCCTGAAAGCAGTGGGTATCACGAGCAAATCCAAATGTTGCCTGGTTGCAATACTGCAGGCATGCAGTATGCTGCCATAAGCACTCGGCTGAAAAATATAACACATGCTTCACTTTGGGATCCCCCCAAACAGATAAATCACAGCAGTGGGTCCACTTGGTCTCAGCATATTCCTCAGTACTCGACGGATAATAAATCCAGCCTTGCCTGTATCTCAGAATCTGGGCGATTTATCTGCCCAGTTGGCTATTTCCAAAAGGACTCCTCCCCACTGCCTTGTTGCTGTTACTCTGTCCACAGAATTCTGAAAGTTGTGCAGGTTGGATATATATTTACTATGATATATGAATAGGCATGTCAACTGAGATGACTTATCAAAGCAAAGAATGGATTGATTTGCACCCCACCCCAAAATTGACAGATTTTGCAGTTTTCCACAAAAGATCACATGAGCTCTAAAAGATCATGGGGAAATAGGAAGCTTCCTTAAACTGAGAATGTTTAAGGAATGTTCTAGCTAGCTTATTGTTGTCTACACCAACTGGCAGCAGTTGTTCAGGGTCTCAGACCGGATTATGAACCCTATAATTTACTGTGGATTGGATGTCACCATTGTCCTGTTTATAAAAGTTGTACGTAGGGACATTGTGGGGAATAACACTTGGCACTGCTATGTCCTCCAAAGTCTGAGGTAAATGAGATGCTGGTAGAATCCAATATTTCTTTTTTATTATCAACCCTTCTGGAGCATTCAACACAGCCAAAGTACTGAGAAACAGACTGACAGGGTCATGTACCATACTGTATAAGGAACACGTGTGCAAACGGAGTAAGTCTCACAGAGTTGGCTGACACAGATTTTGGCAACAGATCAGTTTCCAGCAAAAGATTGACACCAGCAAACACAACATCCATGAGGGAACTTCCTGTTCAGTGTTAACTCAGCTAGTAGAGTTTCTATCTCTAGACAACAAAGGTGCTTGTTGAAAGTCTTGCCATGGTGCTAGCCTGTGAATCAACTTGTAGAAACTGAATACCTTTAATTAGAAATTCTTGAGCTACTGCTTTGCAAGTGCAAGAAAAATACCATGTACTTTCCTGGCGTATTCCTGGTGTAGTTTGGATTTACAGCTCCAATCCTCTTCTGCAGGGGTGGCAGACAGATTAAGTCACACTGTCAAGACACCTTAATGGTCTTTAATGACCATTCAATAGGAACAGAGGGAGAGATGGGGCGTCAGTTTGTGAGCATTGAGAACAATATCAAACATGGAAAGCACTGGAAGACTGGAAAGACCAATGACAATATGATGTTCAGATGACTTCCAGATTTATAGAACTGTTCCGTATGATGGAATTTGTACATTAACAAATATGACAGAGTTTTGCCTTTCATTCAGCCAAACATAGATTTTGAAAGTAAATAAATACCATAACTGGCATATAATGTAGCCATTATATTTCAATGGGGTATACTAATTAATCTGTGAGAAAGTGGCATGTGGATCACACCAAGGTCCTCTCCCATTGCATGCATGTGAAGGAGTCTTCATGTGTTTGTTGGGGAGCAGAGTTGTGGCACTGGCACTGCCCCCAAGATTGCATGGCTTCCCCCAATGCAACTGGGGCTCCAACTCCCAGGAAAGTCTGTGCCAGTAGGTTTTCTCCCTGCAGAGGTCCACACATTAGTCAAAGGAGTAGGGTAAGCTGTGTGATGTCAGGGGTGGAGCCAGCTTTGTAGCCCCCCCCCCCAAGTGGTCTAATAACTACTCTACCAGGGAGAGCCAACAATGGTGGGTAGGAGATGCTCTGGTTCACACAAAATGCCAAGCTTAGTGTGAATATGTGGGTTCCCGGAATTTGCAGCCACTTTGTTCCTCTGGTCCTGCTGCTGCTGCACTGCCACGAACAAAGCCAAGGTTCGGCCTAGTGTGTCACCCAAGCCCAGGTTCCTTTGCAAGACCTGAAGAGCCAGAAAAACTCCCACTACACCCTAAGCCAGTGCAGTCCAGCTTTCCATACCAAGTGGGCTGCAAGAGTACTTTGACACAGAATCTGTGGGCCACACATTCCTTTGTCATGTGAGGGGTGGGGAGCGAGCCCAAAATTTGACACACACACACAAACACCAGCCTTCCCAAAGCCTGATAAGCAAGGCACTGGGCTTTGGGAAGGAGGCATGAGGCTCTGGCAAGGTCTTAAGAATCCCCCCACCTCCTTCCCAAAGCTCGGAAAGCGTTAACTAGGTTTTGGGAAGAAGGAGGGAGGGCTCTAGGACCCTGTCAGAGTCCTCACGCCTCATTCCCAAAGCCCAGCACCTCACCTACTTAGCTTTTGGAAGACCACATTAGGGCTGGGGGGGGCATCAAATGTTGCCAAGGTCCACCAAAAAGGGCTGTGAGGGCTACATGTTCGACTGCCTGGCCAGAACCCTTGCTTATCTCACTGTGGTAACCAAGATTCATAGCCGAGTCACAAAGCTTCCCACAGAAAAGGAACCAGAGTTTTCTTCCAAACTAAGGAACAATGTGATTAAAGATTTGGCCATGTGAAGGTTCCTATAAATTACCCAGCCACAAAGTTATCTAATTTTGGAAATAATAATTAGTTGTGTACATTAAACTAGTTTTACGATCTGTGTTTTCCAAATAATTGCATATTGTTTTATTGAAAACATTGCATGGATTTGAAATAAAGGGCTGCATGTGACTCAGAGCACACAGGAATCGAAAAGGCCATCGCTGCTTAGCACAAATAAAAAGTAATTTGAATAATAGCTGACTGGAGGGATTTACATTTTATGGCTACCCAATGGCTTATATAAAGCTTGCATTAAACATTATGCATCTGAACGTTTGACCTATTGCATGCAGTCCATAAATAGAAGTGAAATAGATTTAATGGGTTTAAACCCAATTAACCCTGTATTATCACCAATACGGGAAAACAGATCCAACTTACAAGACAGTAAAACAGCTTCCATTCTTTCTCAATCATAAGCGTACAACCTGAGTTACGTGGAATCTGTTCTATAAACAGCAGGAAAATATACACTGCTTATTTGATCCATTTTGTTTCGATTAAAACATGGGGGGTGGGGGAGAACCTCAGCCATTAGCCCATATAACAAATGGTCCTCATTCCAGAGTCAAATGATAACTTCATTGCACAGGAATGGATTATCACTTGCTTTTTGCCTTCCTGAAGTCAATAAACTGTTTCCACCATTTCCAGCTATATGGCATAGTAATAGCTTATTCGCTTTTCTAAATATTTTATGCTCAACCACCACTTTATTGATTGGCTATTAATGACTGGAAATGTTAACATGGAATAAAGGCATCCTCCGACCTGATCAATTTTGTGTATTTTTAAAAGGATTAACATGTGTGCACGTCTTCCCCTGTTGATCATTAGTTGCCCCTGTGACTCCAGGGTTAAATCCTTTCGGTATAATTTGGCCAATTTGCAACAAGTTGGGTTTTCTCTGTAAGGCAGAGAAGTTCTGCTCAACATATTGAGTGCAAATGTTAGAGGGACTGAAATTGTTGCTCAGCGATCATGGGAAACTACTAGGCTACGGCACTGGGCGAAATTACCCAGCAGTCTGACAACCATTATCAAATTGTGCCATAGCATTTCAGAGAAAATGGACTTTGCAACGGGCTCCAATCAGTTAGATTTGTGTACTGCAAGTAGTTGTCCATAAGAGCATTCCCCAGTAGATTTACCTCTAGGTAAACACACACACACCCCACCATGAATGATGGTCATTAGGCCTGGATCCATAAAAAACAGTATACCAGACAGCACATTGACTACAAGAACACAATCCTATAGGATCTGAAGAAGCTGAACCTTCATAATGATGGATCTCACAAGGACTGGAGATGAGATATGTACTGTCCAAGCCATCTATCATGCAGATCACTTCCTCAGTATGCCCTTTCAGAGTTCAACGCAGAAGAATAAGAGTTCTTTATTACCACCACCCTTATGGCATATCCCAGCCTTCCCCAACTTGGTGTCCTCCAGATACTGAGCAATACTGAGTCAGTGTGGAGCAGTGGTTAGAGTGCTGGACTGAGACCTGAGAGACCATGGCTCAAATCCTCACTCAGCCATGAAGTCCACTGGGTGACATTAGGATGGTCTCTTAGCCTACTTCACACAGTTGTCATGAGAGTGGAGGAGAGAGACATGGGCATGTCAACTTGAGCTCCTTGGAGCAAATGTATGATACAAATGTAATTGGACCACAAATATTGCTGGACCACAGCTGTCATCATCTCTGACCATTAGATATTCTGGCTGGGGCTGATGGGAGCTGGCATGTAACAACATCTGGAGAACACCCAAATTGGGAAAAGCTGACATAAGTGTTTATTTTTATTTATTTTTTAAAAAAGAAGACAGCTATGTTGCTATTGATTGGCTTCAGAAAAAGTAATGTTTTCATTTAATCACCAATGCTCCCTCTTCATCTGTTGTGGGTTCTGCATGTACAATCTAAACCATGTGTAGGTAAACTAAGGCCTGGGGGCCAGATCCGGCCCAATCGCCTTCTAAATCCAGCCCACGGACAGTCGGGGAATCAGCGTGTTTTTACATGAGTAGAATGTGTGCTTTTATTTACAGTGCATCTTTGGGTTATTGTGGGGCATAGGAATTTGTCCATTCCCTCCCCCAAAGAAATATAGTCCAGCCCCCCCACCAGGTCTAAGGGACAGTGGACTGGCCCCTTGCTGAAAAAGTTTGCTGACCCCTGATCTAAACAGATTTGGAGGCCCTGCACAGTCGGGAGGGAAGGGAGAAGGAGACACACACAGCCTGCATGCCTCCCCTCTCCTTCTTTGCAGCCAGATCACTACCACTTCTGACATCACCATCCCACCCAAGGCTGCCTCAACCCAATTTGACCAAATTCTGGGTCAATCCAAATCAGCCTGGTGTACAGTCCTACTGAACACCTTTCCAGAAAGAGAAGCAGAAGGCCATGCCTGGGAGCAACTGTGTCTACAGCAGTGGTAAAACTCCCACTCTCAATATAAAAAGAGATGTGTGCTGATTAAGCATATTCACCACCGAGGATAAATTAACTTCAAGACAATTTGCTAGTATTTTTGGCTGGCTCGCTATACACTGTCAAGAAAATGGGAGGCAGTGGTCGTCTGGTGTTCTCTGCTGGGATAGCCTTTGTGCTACGTTTATCAGCTTCTTCTGGCCAAGGTTTTCCTGGCAAGCTGCCTCCTTTCTTCATGTCAGCACAAATCAAAAAATGCTGGAAGTGAGGATGTTACACTACAGGTAAGAGTGAAAGCTTGCAGGCAGTGGGAAAGGTTAAGTGCAGAAATGTTATTAGCTCACAGGCCAAATCTGAAACACATTTATTTTATTTTCTCCAACAATCTAGTTCAAGAACAGTTGAAAGGCTATGGCCTTGTCATGACAGATTAAACAGAGACAGGACAAGGTCATTTGGTACTAGGGATTGTTAGATCCATCCATGTCCATTATTGTAATAATGAACAATATGGGATTGTTAATAACAACTTCAACTTGGGTGCACAATCCTATCTCACCACCCAAAAAAACAGCTGTTGCAATATCCTTTCCTAGGAGGACCAGATGTCCAGGGCAGGCTGGGAATTGGGATGTATTGCCCCATCTGCTCCATTATCTCACTTTGCCTTGCCTTTACAGAAGCAGGTCCCAAATCTCTTCCTATCACGTTTGTTCTTTTACCTTTAATTCAGAAGTACTTTTTTTCTTCTTCTTCTGGAATACAATGAAAAAATACCAAAACTATTTTCAAAATTCTAGAGTATATCAGTAGTTACAGATTCTTATTTCTCTTACCAGAAGTGATTATGAATCACTTTGGGTTAGTTTATATAGTCCCCCCCTCCCGCAATGCCATTTGACCACGACTATTTCAGGACACAGTAGCCATAGAAATCTCCTGCAAGTGCCTCTGGCTTCCATCCTATGGCCAGTTCTTACATGTTTACAGTTTCACAGCCAGGACTCAGCTGCTCACTTCTCTCTCTAATTCTCCAAAATCTAGGAACTGGCATGCACAGCTCTAATCCATCTTCCACCATGGGTCACGTGAAGAGGTTCTTGGTGCAGTGCAAGGGGTTGCTTTGAACTCTGTTGCAATGCTGGTATTGCCAAAGTCAGATAAAATACTAAAGTTGTGTTAACAAACTTTTGATTGTGGCTGTTAAACTCTCAGCTAAAAGTAAAACTAACAGAGATTGAAAACCAAGTCATTGGAACATTGGAGGCCACCTTACACTGAGTCATCTCAGTACCGTCTTCAATGATTGGCAGTGGCTCTCCAGGGTTTTGGATATTCCCAGTCCCACCTGCAGGGAAAGCATATACTGTACTTTCATTGAGCTAAGGACCTTTCATTGAGCTAAGGACCTTCCCTGCTTTGTTATGAGAAGGCAGGGAGCAGACAGGTGCAGAGAGGAACAATTTACAGATGCAAAAAACATCAGTACCAATCTCTCAGTTGAGAAGTGTTATTTTACACTACAGAAGGTTTTTGAATTTGGTAAAGTGTTTATTAACTTTTGCACCATTCTATTCAGACCTTAACATGCTATCAGAATCAATAGCCTTTTATCTGCTCCATTTAAGATGAATCAAAATGCCTCCCAAATATACTCGTTATAGTCATTTTTTGTTTGATTCAGTATTGGACACCTTGGTCATTTCTGTTGAGTGACGAACAACCTTCCTTTCCGTTATGTCTGTGATGCACGGCCACTAACATACTATAATAACTTGGTGAGTAGCATTAATAATGGTATAGTACTGCAGTGTCTTCCATTTCTGCTTTACTAGCCTTAGTGAGGGCTTTTTAATTTGCATTTGGTTATAAGACACAATGGCATGCAGAAAGCTTTGGGAAACAGCAGAACAGCTCATCAAGAGGCATTTTCAGCAATGGCATGTCAACGGGCAAAAAGAATATTTAGCACAGAAAGGGGTTGCAAGAAATCTGCTGTGTTTATTGAATGTCAAGTCAGCTACAAAACTGAAAATTCTGTAAGATTTGCTATATCAGCCTGCTGCCACAAAAGAATTGCCACATAAATCCCTAGGCACTGTAAAAGCGTGTGTGTGTGCGCGCAAGCGCGCGCGCGCACACACACACATATAGTGCCATTACTGAGCTCACAAATTTGGGAGTAAACCCCATTAAATTCAATGCTTTGAGTAAGTATCATTTGGATTGCCTTCTTAGTTGAAGCATTAGTAATCAGGAGCCTGGATCACCAGAACCACAAAACTATTTTGCAGGTAGTAAGTTTGTAAGATCTGGTAAAAGGAAACCATAATCTGAAAACGTAAAAAAAAACACACCACGGAATAGTACTTTCATATAAACATAGATGGCACAAATAGCTTCACAGAAGTTCCACTGTTGCTTACAGCCGTGCTTTTGAATCTGTGCTCAGAGCTTAAATATCGGATTTGATGAGTTGTTTGTCATGGATAACTGTCATTTAGAGTGGACCATGGTGGTACCGGCTACATTATAGCATGAACCCAATCTTCTTAATAATGCATAAACATATAGTTCTGTCATATCAATCAAGGCAGAACAAATAGATTCTCCCAAGGGTATTAACTTCTTATAGTGGCTCTCTCCACACACACACCCTCCTGCAAGGGATTGAAATAATCTGCACACAGACATGAGGCTGCCACCCATTTCCAACTGTTTCAAAGATTAAGAGAGATTCTGCTGTTATTTAATAATTGTCACTGTTGGTGGTGGTGGTGGTGTGTAGGGGGGCTAATGCACATATTTAAGAGGTGTATTAAGTCCATTGGCTTTTTTCTGCTTGGACCGGATCTCTAGGACATGGGGAGCTGAGATGTAAACAAATGTATATTAAGCTCTCCAGTGAAAGAACATCTACCCACTGTGGTCGCTTGCTGAATAACAAATTCTCCCTAGTCTCCACTTTAGTCTGGTTTTTCCACCGATCAATGGTTTTCAAGTCTGATCAATGTAAATTAAGAAAAAAGAAAGCAATAATAAAACATAGGCAAGCCCTTTGATCATGAAAATGCTCAAGGTTTCCAGCTGATCTGTTCTGTAACAAGCGACCAGAGCAGGCATTTTCCAAATTAAGCCAAATGAATCAAGAGATCTTTTTTCCATATGGTCATAGAAATTGTCTACATGTGGAAAAGGGAGGTCAATAGGTGTGTGTAAGAGGGAAAATGGGGTTTTGCTGTCACACAGTACAGATCTGTGGCTGACTGTTCTTAACGCTGTGCATTGTGAAAATGTGGCCATTTCTGTAATAAAATTGCCTTTTGCTTTGCTGCTTGCTAGCCCATAAAAATAACTTGAACAGCCCTTACTATGAAACATCAAAAGTACACCTATGGCTTAAACTCTGACACAATCAGAGGGTGTTCTGTTCACATGCAGAAAGTGAGAGTACTCACATAGAGCTGCTAGTATGCAGTCAAGGACATCCCCATTCACTTAATTGCTGAAACCAGCTCTGGTTCTGCACCCTCGGTTCACACAGCAGCTGCACAACATTGAACGCAAGGCAGAAAGCAACTTGTTTTCAAGTAGACAGACACATCTTTGGAGAGGAGTTAATAGCACAATCCAAAACAGAATGGAGCACACTAAAGCTCATAGAAATCTATGGAACAGCTCTGATGGACTGCAGACCATATGTTTAATTACACTTCCCTGTAGGCACAAGTTTCAGCTGAAGGGGTTGGCAACTGGTACTTGAAGCTTAGAATGAACTCTGCCATGATGTGGTGTTCCTGCTCTCCATTCCTGGCAGAACAGAGAGCAGTTTTCTACTCCCTGCTACTTCCTTTCCTCTTTTATATAACCTGCCTTTTGCTCTTTCTTAAAACTTGTTTCTCAGATGCAGACACACATAGGCCAACACATAGGCAAGAGGAACCCTCACCACCTAGAAGTCCTAGATTCATTGCTCACTGAGATTGTAAATGCTGCTACAAATATTAACAATTGATTAAGCAAAACCCCCAAAATGGATCTGTGAATATATAAAGTGCCACACAAAGAAAAAGGCATGGCAAATCCTGGAATCAAGAAAATCATCATAATTATCTCTGGCTCTCTCTCATACCATATTCCAAAATGTGTACACTAGAGTCTATGCCAAGTTCCATTAAAGCAGTAGAATTCCATAATAGCAGGCAAATTTCACAATTATTGGGTTCTAATCCTTAACATATTTTTTGTGTGTGTCACAACAACAAACATTCTGTCTTTGCACAATACCTTATTCCTTGTGGTGTTCTAACACTTTTCACCAAATAATCTCTATCAAATTGCAGCATAGCCTTTCACCAAGAGCCAAACTGTAAATGCAAAATGGACCATAATGCAGTGCAACTGTGAGCAAGCAGCAGTTATAAAGGAGCGACACATAGCTTTTCACTATGCCTTAAGACTACAAATGTACACTGCAGTGTGACTTATTAAAAATGCATGAAGCACCCAAGGCTTTTGTGGGCAGCAAGAAATTTTATTTTTGAATGAAAAGTTGTACTGGACAGAATTCAAACTGGCAGGTGGACTTTCTACACAATCTGCTAGACTACTCACTGGTATAGGTGGAAAAGGAATGTATCTCAATGATACACACACAAAGTTCCCAGAGGTATTTGTTGTCATTTGTATCATACCCTCGCAGTATATGGCACTGTGCAAAGTAACTTCGTCATAATGCAGATCCTTGCCCTGTTGCCCCAACAATCTAAATGCTGACAGCAAGGGAGGGGGGACTTCAGAAGGAGGGGAAAGAAGGTTGAGACATGGTAACAAGGGATGGATGTGAACAAATATAGATATACTGTGGTATAATCTAGGAAACAGTTGGCATTAGCTGATCCATCTGAGTGAAAGTGGGCATATGCCACAGAACGTCATCATTACCAATTTCCACCTGCTGTTGTGACTGTTATGTGTGCTCCACTGAGTAGTCACGTTGGGTTCAGTCTTGACCCTAGGATCAGACTCCCTTATTTCAGGCAATTCAGAGTGGGAGAAAGAATTGCAGTCTGAACCAGCCATAGATATATAGCAAATCAGAATCACTTCTACAAGAGGAACTCGTTTTGCCAGTATCTATTTATCCCATGGGGGTGGGTTGCCCTCATCTGACTCTGAGCCCTAGTGAAATCACAAGTCTTCCCCACTCCGCCAAAGTCAACACTGATAAACCAGACTGAGTCCCCTAAAATAAAATGATTCCTCTCTTGGAAGGCAGAACTAGCTACTAAGACAAAGTTATCAGAGTCTTCAGGATGACTGCTGCTGAAACAACATTTGAGCTTTGCTCGTAGAGTCTTCAACGTGGGCTCTGCATGAGGAGCTGTCCAAAGTCCCAGAGAAGCTTGGCCTCACTCTTGTGTTGCTGAAGCCACTGCTCAAAACAAAATCAGGATGCTTTTCAATATGCCAGCTGTAACGGCATATGCCAGATTATTTTCACAGATGCTTGAATCGAGCCTTTTCTGTGTATCCTACAGACCTTTGTACCCTTTGGCTCCAAATGGCTTGCTTCATTTTATAATATATATAAAAATAAAACAATTGTCCAGTAGCACCTTAAAGACCAACTAAGTTTGTTCTTGGTATAAGCTTTTGTGTACATGCACACTTCTTCAGATATTTTATAAGTAAGCCAGCAGAGCAGCAGGAGATGGATTGAGGCCACGGGAGAAATATTTTGTCAACTAACTGGTTGACATCATGGTTTTGCTTCAGAAGTAACAATATGCAGCATTTTAAACATATCAACCCTTTTCAGCTTGTGCTGAGAAGTACTGCAAATCTGACTTGGCTTCATGATTATCAATGACATGGGACATTTCTGTAGATGTGTCTGATACTGTAGTTATGAAACAGAAGTGGGTTCTATAGAACTGTGTGGTCTCTATCAATTAGAATATTTTAATTTATGCCTAAATTGAATGTATTTATGATTATTTGTGGTTGATTTCTGATTTCTCTTTATATTCATTGTGGGCATAATGATTCACATTGGATTTGGTGGAATTACCACAATCTGCCCTGAGTCCATGAGATTCTTTATGACCTTTCTATCCACCTTTTTTCCCTCAATGAGCTCACTATGGACTTCATGATCTCCCCTTCCCTATTTCATCCTCACAACAACTCTGGGAGGTTAGGTTAGGTTGAGAGACAAGTGAACTTCATGGCTGAGTAAGGATGTGAACTCTGGTCTCCCAGCTCGTAGTCCAACTCCTCTACACCTTCCTCACCCACAGAAATGCAGCAAACAAAACATATTCAAGAACCCTAAAGGAACATGCACTGGAGAGCATCTAGTAGGATTGGGCACAGCTCTTCTACACCCAATCCATTTTTGGGACCACTTCAGAGCAGCCCCAATCCAGCTCAGGATGATCCGGATCCAGACCCTGAACTGATTTCAGGCCTTGAATAATATTAAAAGTTTTAAACCCTAATAAAACAGGTCGTTGGGAGGGCGATAGAAGGTGCCTCTCTTTCTTCCTGCTACCAAACACATGTTTAATTAAGGTTTCTAACTCTGCTTTTGATAGTACTGGATCACTCTGGGCAAGGTAATCTGGAAGTGCACTTAACCACTGCTTTTTTAATATACTTTTGTATGGTTCTTTTGATTTTTGCAAACCACCTTGAATTTTCTTCTTATGTAAGGCGATATATAAACGTTTTTAATCAATCGATCAAAGCCAAGAAAGCATATGAACTTGTCCCTCAGGCCATGTCAGCTTACAAATGCTCTTTGCTGACCTACAGCCATTTAACATGATCAAATTGCAATCTGATTTAAGGGAAGGGGTTTTCTTTCCTCGCTGTTTCGGTGGCAGAGTCTGCCAGGTCCATGTGCCCAACATATGACAAATACATTTTTTCCTCAAGCAGGCTCCTGACAGTGTGATCAAATGATTACCCCACCAGAAGATCAAAGCTACATCCCTGCCTTTTGTATCACCTTGCATTTGGAGGGATAACATTTTGGCCATGTTAACTGGTCTCTCTTACAAAAAGGAAAACTATAGAAAACTTCAAAGAGGAACAGGGATGTGAAAAATTGCGTTACCACTTCCCCACATTTCCTTTCCATTCTAGTTAGACAAAAAGAGCTTGGAGAGGACTGAACTCAGAACACTCAAAACTCCTTTATCCTGCCCTGAGCGCCCTTTCCCCTGATTGCTGTCTAATAAAAACAGGAACTTCATTTTATCTGCATGTGCATAAGATTAAAATATCTGTCCTCCCCTACCTCATTCTCCTTTTTCTACATGCCTAATGTCCAGTGAGTTACCTCTGGGCATTCCAGCTCCCCCCTCCCTTTGCCACAGGATCTAAGCACTACAAAATGTTCAAAAAATAGCAACAGCAATAACAGCCTCCCTTCTCTTTTCTGAGCCAAGAGAGAGAGACATAGTTTAATTAGTATAGCGTATGTTTTCATTTGCATGGATAACCACGTGTGGGAAGCTGTATCCCTTTGAAGGGTTTTAGGGAGGGAAAGGTAGATCAAAGAGCTGGGGCTTCTTTTTAGAGGTAGGGAGGGGGCCAGGGAGGTCCCTCCCACTGAAGGAAAGCATCAAGGACCCCGTCAGCTACTGATCAGCTGCACGGAATGGTGCTCGAACCTGATATCGCGAATCCTAAATCCCCAATCTATTAGGCTTTTATTAAATGCATCTGAACTCAATTTCCTGGGTTACTGCAACAGATTAAGAGGCTGTCCTTTGATGTGTCTCCCACAAACCTTCCTAGTCGCCACACCCTCTTCCTCTCTCCACTCCAGGCCCCAGGACTCCTCTGCACTGAGCCATGCTATTCTGCATGCCTGCCCAGTCACATGGAGTTGTTGGAGGAATGAATCCAAAAGAAACAGCCCATTAAAAACAGAAACAGCTGTAACAATTTTACATGCCATGGTTCTGATTTCCTTGATTTCTGGGTCTTCCCCTACACACACACACACACACACACACACACACACACACACACACTCCCCCCTGCTTTTTTCCTATCCTATTCCATTTTTAGAGATCAGTTTTCAAATATTGGGTGGGGAGGAAGCAGGTTGGTTTCCCCACTGTCGCTTACCTGGTGATTTTTGAAGTTTGCCCTGGGTTTCTCATAGGTGGTGGCAGCTACCCAAACCAAAGTGGGGGGAGGAGTGAGAGAAGGGGGAAAGGAGGGGGAAAGGAGGGAGAGAGAGAGAAGGCGGTAGAGCAGGAAATAAAGGAAGGAAAGAGGTAATTCTACAGCAGTAGAAGAGACTGACTCTTGAGTACAGGTGCAGAGTTTTATATTTGGAGGAAGTGGGTTCTGTTTTTTTCCAATCTGTTAATGTTTCTCTCCCTAAAATCATGTAATGGATCACTGCATTTTCATTCTGTTTGAATAAGTACCACCCAAATTAACTATTCCTTAAAGTTGTCTATGTTAGTGCTTTGAGATTTGCAGCAGTCTTTATTGAAGCTCACCAGCCAAGCAAGGCAGTCCTATAATTGCAAGTTAGTAAACATCAGAGTTGCTAAGGAAGAATGAAGCCAGCAGGTGGGGTAGAGAAAGCAAGGAATTGTACCTACTGGGACCAACTGATGGTCTACTAAGTGTCTGTGCCCTGTCTTCCCTCTCTGAAGCATGACTTTGAACGTGATCCCACTTTAAATTGGATGATGATGCAGAATGAATTCTCGGACAACGGATAGATTCCATGCCAAATGACCATTAAAATTTTCATTTGTGATAGGAAGGTATAGATGATGACAACGATGGTGATATTTTTTGCAATGCAAAGAAAATTTTGGATACCTAAACTTTCTTGTAGAAAATGCTATGTGTAACTGTCATGGCAAACAGATTGTCACAATTTACAAGCAGCGTATTGTGCTCCATGGAAGGGATTGCAAAGGTCTTCTAGTGCTATCCTTTGCCAATGCTGGAAATTCATTGCTACAGCAACCCTCAGAGGTGGCTTCTGTTTAAAAGACTCAAACGAAAGAGAGCACAGGTTAATGTTGATGTCCGCTGTCTCTGAAAAAGAGCAGTTTGGATTTGATATCCCACTTTATCACTACCCAAAGGAGTCTCAAAGTGGCTAACAATCTCCTTTCCCTTCCTCCCCCACAACAAACACTCTGTGAGGTGAGTGAGGCTGATAGACTTCAGAGAAGTGTGACTAGCCCAAGGTCATCCAGCAGCTGCATGTGGAGGAGTGGCGAAGCAAACCCAGTTCACCAGATTACGAGTCCACTGCTCTGAACCACTACACCACACTGGCTCACAACTAGCAGTTGAAATGTGTGCTTATTAATAGTGGTGGATAGGCAAGTCACCCTCAGACCATCATCTGCACTCTTGTAGCAATGAAGCCACTTCTGCACTACATTTAAATCAATATCATAACACTTCATACAGCTAAAACTTTCCCCAAAGAAGCCTGGCACCTGTGGTTTGTTAAGGGTGCTGAGTGCTGTTAAGACCCCTAGCCCCATCCCTGGGCTGCAGTTCCCAGAATGGTTTAACAGCCAATCCCTCTCCCCAAGCAACTCTAAGAATTGTAGCTCTATATGGGGAATAGGGGTCTCTTAACAAGTCTCAGCACCCTGAACAAACTACACTTCCCAGGATTCTTTGAGGGAAGCCTTAATTTTTAAAGTGATACTACTTTAAATATATAGCACCGAAAGGTCTTTAGTCACTCTAACTACAGAATTCTCCCCCACTAAACCTACATTTTTCCTGGGATTGGTGTGAGTACTTTTACTGTCAGCACAGCAATGGTGAGCGGCTGTATGGAGATATTCCCAGACAGAGATGCGGGCTCCTAAATCTATGGTGTGTGTTTCTAACTCATACGCAGCATATAAACATCATATAGCAAACCTAGGAGCACAATGGGGCTAAAGCAACTGTTTTAAGTAAACTTAAACAAGATGGCAAATCCCCAGCTGTGCACAAATGTCTGATCCCACATTCCATTTTGGAATGACTGCCCATAAATACAGCAAGTTTCCTTTGTGGCTTGCAGTCAATTAAATAAACACCACACATTCCTCTCCCCCTCACTTTGCTAAGATAGCTTTATTCAGACCATTAGTTCATTAGAGCATGCTACGCTTTACTGTGGTGGATTCCCAAACTCTGCGTTTAATCATAAAATCCACTAAAAGTAAAGAGATTGGATGTTAGCACGTAAAGCAACAATGCTGCACATATGACAAAGCAGCTAGGCCAGTGATATGACTTGTAGGGTTTGTACAATCCAGGCTCACATCAAGCATAAGATGAACAAACAAGACTACTATAGAAGGCCACCAGTAGGGGATGAAAATCCTGAGGAGCCTACCTGGAGGTTCCACTTCTGGCAGATGAAGGAGCCCAGCTGCAGTACCACTGGCAAAATGAAGGATGGAGGAGAGAGGAAAAATATCAAAAGCCTCAGAGAGAGGAAGGCGGTGCCATTCTACGGGTGTATTCAGACATGGGCTAGTGATAATTCACTACAAGAAGTAAGGTTGCAGGGAACCAGGCAGAGGGCCTTCTCGGAGTGGTGCCCACCCTGTCAAATGCCCTCCCATCAGATGTCAAAGAAATAAACAACTATCTTACTTTTAGAATAGATCTGAAGGCAGCCCTGTTTAGGGAAGTTTTTAATGTTTGATGTTTTATCGTGTTTTTAATATTCTGTCGGGAGTCGCCCAGAGTGGCTGAGGAAACTCAGTCAGATGGGTGGGGTATAAATAATAATAATAATAATAATTATTATTATTATTATTATTATTATTATTATTATTATTATTATCATAGGAAAGAAGAAGAATAGAAGCCCAGTAGAGAGGAAGGAAATAGACAAAAAGTCCTTTGCCTTCCCTGTCATTGATGTACAGAACTGATGTCACAAAGTTTCATCTCCATGCTTAAGTCACTGGGGATCCCTTGCCAAGGGATTGCCCTCCCCACAGAGGCATGGCTGGCCCCAACATGTCTGACATGGTACAAGCCAAGTGAGTTTTTCTGTGCGGGGGGGGGGGTATCAGGAATTGTGTTGCTGCAGCAAGTGTGGAGGCCAGATTGTGACTCCCTGGATATATTTTTAAAGAATCCTGTATTTTTTTTATCTGCTTCCAGGTTAGATTGAATTAGTTTTGTTGAATTGGGTTTATTGCTTTATTGTGCTATAACCTGCCTTTGGATCATATGTTTAATAGCAGGCTAGAAATTCTTATAAATAAAATGTGTTAAACTTATTTATTCCTTCTCCATTGCTAAAGACAAGTCAGTGGGTGGGGGAAACAGATGGTCATGAAATCAGAAGCAGCCACTTATTTTGCCCTAAGCATTTGCAAGGATAAGGAAAGAAATCCATTCAGTTCATATGTTAATGCAAACCTAACAAAATTGTGTTTTACTAACAAAATTCGCAAACTGAAAAGTGGGCTTTGAAATTTGCAGTTCTCTGAATTTTGTGATGCACAAAAATTTGCATTCTAGGGGCGGAATTATTTTATTATTATTAGTTGATTTCATATACTGCTCTATAGCTGCAGATCTCAGGACTGCAAAGACATATGCCACAGGCAAAAAGTATACAAAAAGGCATATGCTAGGGAAAACACGGTACAATTTTCATGCTGACTTTTTTTCCTTAATGTATGCAGAAATGTTGTGAACAAAACTTAAGAGAATGGAAACATGAAAAACTGTGGGAACTGACATTGAAAGATTCATCCACCCCAAAGCATTTGTTTAAGGCACACATACCATCCAGGTTATGTCTTCTGCAAAGGTGGGGTGGGTGAGAAACTGATATCCTGGTGGCTGAGATAAAGTGGCGCTCTTTTTATCTGTCATTACAGTCTGTCCCAATCAGAGTGGGCATACTGGTGACTTGCAGACACTACAGAGATGAATATTCTCTGGGAAGCTTTTTCTTTAATAAAAGCTGTGGTTGATGAGGGTTGGGGGGGGGGGGTTTACCGTGAACCATACAACCACACAAGATTCATCTAGCAAACAGACATGGCAACTAAGACCTCAGTTGCTATGTCTGCTTTTATAATCTATAAGGTTGCTCATCATGCTGGAAGATGACCATAACAAGTCACAAAACCCTACACATTGGCTGCACATTGACAGACAAACCATTGGCAAACAACACGATCAAATTTTCATCTCTTCGAAACACAGAAGCTTCCTCATCATCAACTACTGCTCTTGAGCGTCTACATTAGCATTTACCTGTGGCTTTTAAAATACTTTAGTTATATATATGCATGGAAATACCTATTTCTCTGTTTCGCTCACCTAGGTTGTTCAGAAGCTCTGCTGGAATCTACACACAAATAAAAACTGTTCTGAAAATGCTTTTTAAAAAGCGTTTTTAAGAAATGCATTGAATTTTCCATAAGGCTCACCATCACCATCAAGTGTCACATTGCATATTGCACACTTAAAACATTTTATTTGCAGCTGTATAACTGAGTCCTCTGACACACAGAAAAACTTCTGGCTGCTTGAAACATGTTGCTCTGGGTTTAATGCAGATGAGAGATTAAAAGTAGTATGGTTGGAAAATGTAACTGAATTCAACAGAAAAGGAGTTCACAACTACAATGAACTCAGTACTGGCATGACACTTTTTTACACATTTGTCCCCCTACAGTGATTCTGGGAATTATATCCACATGGAACCCTTAATAACAGTTGCTGGATATACCATTCTCTGATTAACCTAACTGCTGGAAAATGTGCTAACCCCCAGAGAACAACAGCCTTGAATGTGCTAGAGACCAATTCTGCTACTAGTTAGAATCTCTTCTACAGAGAAAACCAGTTATGTGCCAGGTGTCATGGATGAACTTCCATGTAGCTTGCTCTGGGTTTGTTTTGATCCCGGGGAAGTTGTGCATCTTGTGATGCCACAGCCTTTGTGTGCAAAAAGGATCCTGCAGCTCATGGAGGAGGAACGTGGTTTCCATTTGGCAAGCAGCAAGAACTTACATCCAAGATGCCAATGGGACTGTGGCTGTATGAGATTTGACAGTGAAATCCTGTTACAAGGCTACTTAGATGAAAACTTTGTTCTGTTCCATGAGACTTGCTCCTAGGAAAGTGTGGATAGGATTGCAACTCTAAACTCTGTGTGTGTGTGTGTGTGTGTGTGTGTGTGTGTGTGTGTGTTTTAAAAAGATGATTTTAAGCTAACAAAACAGGCTGGAGACCAGGGAGGAAGAGGGTTGTCCTTGCGAACAGACAGGAATCTAAACATAGCTCCCTTGGTCCATGCTATACAGACTGAGAGTGCCAAGTATGTGTGTCACCCAGAGCCATATCTGGAACTATGACAGTGATGTAAGATTCCAACCACATCCTGAAAAACATCAACTGCCTTATTCAAAAATTCCACTCGTTTCCAGTGCCAGATTCCATAGGTGGTGGTGGTGGTGTTTTTTTAATCAGCTGGGATTTTACACATTTTCCATCTGGCTAAAACTCCTCCGAGCTCTTTTCTCACAAAATGCAGCAGGATTTCCTTGCTTTACAACATAAAGGGATATATCACTTTCAAGGATATATCACTCTCCCTCTTTTACTGGATGCCAGGAAGGGGGGGGGGGAGAGAATTGCATTTCACCAAAGTTTGCTGCAACCTTTGTGAATTTGTACAAATTTGAAGCTGCGTTCAGGCTGCAGGCTCACGGAATTGACTTCTCAGCCCGGGGGCTCTATTTGTTGTATCCTTTGGGCATGTGCGGACTGCAAGGACCTTGCTAGGCCCTTTAAAGGTCAGGCACAAAAGTCCATGTGCTACTTTGCGTGAATAGATGCCCCTACACTGTGGAGATTGTAAAAGAAATACAGATAAAGGGCAGGAGATCTGGAGCCCACCACAAAAGATCCAGGATTCTGGGCTCTTAGGTCCCTAACAACACCCCTGCCAGGTAGGCAAGCGTTTCTCTGCAGAGAAATCCCCAAGCCACTGTACCCGCCAATCAACAAGGCTCACCAACACTATTGGTAACATACTGTCCCTCTCCATTTGTCTTATTTGTTAAATAATGACTTTTTTCATATTAGTATTGATGATATGGTATATATTTTTAAAAATCTGATTAATTTTTTTAGAAAAGCATTTACACGACAGCTAGCAACACATTTAAAAGATTATTCCCTTGGCATTGGTCTCTATCGGGGGTGCTGCAAGGGCACGATTGCCAGAAAGAAATCTAAGAGCCCATTCAGCAGAATGAGGACAGCTGCCCCACCCCCAATGCAACAGGGCTGGCTTACCACATCTTGAAGTAATAATACTCATGACCATCTGAAGATGGTTAAAATGAGATAAGGCCATTGCGTCCAGAATCTAAAATTACAGGCTCTTATGAGAGCAGCAAGAGGGACGCGGGTGGCGCTGTGGGTAAAACCTCAGTGGCGAGGACTTGCTGATCACAAGGTCGGCAGTTCGAATCCCCGCAGCAGGGTGAGCTCCCGTCGTTTGGTCCCAGCTCCTGCCCACCTAATATTTCGAAAGCACACCTAAGTGCAAGTAGATAAATAGGTACCGCTTTATAGCGGGAAGGTAAACGGCGTTTCTGTGTGCGGCACTGGTGCTGGCTTGCCAGTTGCAGCTTCGTCACGCTGGCCACGTGACCCAGAAGTGTCTTCGGACGGCGCCGGCTCCTGGCCTCTTGAGCGAGATGAGCCGCAACCCTAGAGTCGGTCACAACTGCCCCGTACGGGCAGGGGTACCTTTACCTTTTTATGAGAGCAGCAAACATACCAGGAAACTATGGACCAAGCAAAAACTATGCTGGCCTGATGGTGTTGTGTACAGGCAACGACTGATGAACGCGCATCTGAATGAAGTGCAATCGTGCACACATGCATGGCGCCAAACCAAGATGTGACCCCAAAATGCCACTAAACACATCACTAAAAGGGCAGAAGGGGGGCGAGGTGGAACAGGGAATGGAACTCCCATGTAAAACAGCGACCAGCTGTACATAGCATTTGATGTTTGGCTCTTTTGTATTTTATTTTCTGTGTACTGCTTACAGACAATAGTAGTTCAGTAGTATAAAAACTGTACACACATACATACATGTGGGGGGAGGGAGAAAATGAGCCGACATTCATTGTAATCATAATAAACAACTTTTATACAGCCTCTTTCCCATTCCTTCTAATTTCTGAGATTTTACCAAGCAGATCCCAGTTGCATCCAGAGGTACCACTGTATAAGCATTTTTGGGTGTGCTTTCGAACTGCTAGGTTGGCAGGAGCTGTGACCGAGCTACGGGAGCTCACCCCATCATGGGGATTTGAACCACCGACCTTCTGATTGGAAAGCCCAAAAGACTCAGTGGTTTAGACTACAGTGCCACCTGCGTCCCTTATTAAATGATCTAGTCACACCTAATGCTTTATCACTGTTGAAGGCGAAGCCAAGTGGGATAAACCTGGCCACTGAGAAACAAGAAGACCCACACACACAACCCATGGGTAGGGACCACTGGGAAACCCATGTGAGCTACTCTGAACTTTCAAAAGAAAGAGTGAAATATTAACACAGTTTTTATTTTAAAAGACAATGGAGAATGCATGCCTGCAGCTCGGTCCATAGCCTCCTTTGTGTGTTTGTGCGCTAAGCACAACATAACAGAATCGGGAAGGCTGTAGCTCAGTGGTGGAGCCCCAAGTTCCACCCAGATGGGGCTGACAGAGACCCCAGTCTGAAACCCTGGAGAGCCAAGGACAGTCAGTGTAGAAAGACAACACTGAGGTAGATGGACCATTCAATTATTGATTCAGTGTATGGCACTTTTCTTGGGTCCCTGCAGTACAAGAAGTAGCTGCATCTCAAGGCAGAAGGTCAGATCCATACTACCAAACTTCACAGCAAAATTACTCACTATGGTGAAAATATCCTCCTCTGGCAACAAAGCCCCCATCCCCCAAGACCCTCTTCAGAATGCACATAACCAGATGGGGAAACCTAGGTGCAGTAAATAAATTAAATGAATGTAACAGTGAAGTGCTGAGTCCAGTCATTTCCCCCAAGAGAACAAGAACAGCTCTGTGGCTTTATTGGTGCTTGTAATTAACACCTGGCTCAAACACGTTTATTGGCAAAATAGGAGAAAGATGGGGGAATGGAGGGGAAATCAGCCTTGAAATTAATTGCCTGCCATTTCTATGGGCTCCTTTAACAATGGCATTATTAAAATGCAGTCCTGAAAATAAAAAGAAGCTTGCAGCTCCCCATCTCCGTATTTCTATAGTGAGCCACGGTTTCTATTAAAGTAATGGATTTCCTCCAAACCCAAAACACTGTTTAGAATTATTCTTACTCAAATGTTTATATGCTGTGGAATTATTTGTCAGAATGGTTCTTTTAACGTAACATCTTTATTGCCTTACTGAACCAGAAGACTTCATTCTAGGTGAATTTCAGCATTATGCACACCTCAAATCCTGTAACAATACTAATGTACAGTCATACCTCGGGTTATAGATGCTTCAGGTTGCGTTTTTTGGGGTTTCAGGGGTTGCACTTTGCGCATGCGCAGAAATGCCGAATCGCAACCCAAGCGAGCACAGACACGCCACGGCGGGTTGTGAACACTGCAGGTTGCGAACGTGCATCCCGCACGGATCACGTTCGCAACCCGAGCATCCACCGTATCTATTGATTTTAAGTGGGTTTTAAATATCATTTTTTAAAGTACTTTGATGTTCTGTTTCATCAGTGGCAGGCTAGAGGTCAAAGCAACAAAGGGAGTTAAGTGTACCTTCCCTTTGTTTTCTCTCACACTAAGACTTTGCTTTTGCCATGACTTCATGATAGGCATGTATTTAAAATAAGTATTTTTCAACTGGCTTCATTGTTAAGATTTGGGAAACAAGATATTTCAAGAGAGGGAGATTTTTATTTATTTATTTTTAAATAAAACTCTCCCTGGGAATGGAGTGGGGGCGGGTTAGAAAGCCATGTGGCAGTCAAACATTTTGACTTCCACCATCTTGGGCTGCAACCAAGCAAATCTCAGAAAATGAAATACACTCATCCAGATTTCATGTAGCACCCAGAATCAAAACTGTACGGGAAGCCTTAAATTGATTCAAATTCTCAAATGCTGTAGAGCTTATTAGTTCATTGCTAATATTATGTATAAAAATGGTTCAGAATGATGAAGGGTGATGCCCAGTCAAGATGCATTTGGAATCTTGTATTTAGGTACAATTGTTGTCATATTTTTGTAATGCAAGGAAAACTAAAAGAAGAAACAAAAAAAGGCAGGATACAGCACTCAGGCAGCACCTGGGGCCTGTCTTCCACTGTGTCAACAGTTTGTCCAGATTATTCCAGCAGTTCTGAGGGCATCCTGTTTGTTCCACAGTGCATTGTTTTATAGAATTTTAAGCACCTGCTCTTTTTCTGAAACCCCTTTGTCTGGCTGGTTTTTATTTTTATTTATAAATCAGATATGTTCTCGTTGTCTTTCCTCGGGCTTATTAAAGTGCATGGGAGTCATGACAAAATATTTCCAAGGAAAACAATAACAGAAAAAAATGCATAGCTATTCTACTCAGCCCCTTTTAACCCATGAATCCACGTGCTATAGTCAGATCAGCAAGTTCATACATCATAACTAAACCATTGTATTTTTTTTTTTTTACCTGCTGAAGCTTCAGAATGCCCCAAAGAATGTCGACGCTTTGTTGGTGTTTTTATTAAGTATTTTGTGTTTTTATGTTGTGAACCACCCGGTGATGTTCGAATGAAGGGTGGTATACAAATGTAAGTAGTAGTAGTAATTTATTATTATCATTATTATTGTTGTTATCATTACCATGCCCATCTGGCTGAGTTTCCCCAGCTACTCTGGGCAGCTCCCAACAGAATACTAAAAACATGATAAAACATCAAACATTAAAAACTTCCCTAAACAGAGTTGCCTTCAGATGTCTTCTAAAAGTCAGACAGTTGTTTATTTCCTTGACATCTGCTGAGAGGGAGTTCCACAGGGCAAGTGGCACTCCCGAGAAGGCTCTCTGCCTGGTTCCCTGTAACCTCATTTCTTGCAGAGAGGGAACCGCCAGAAGGCCCTCAGTGCTGGATCTCAGCATCTGGGCTGAACGATGGGAGTGGAGATGCTCCTTCGGGTACACTGGGCTGAGGCCTTTTGGGGCTTTAAGGGTCAGCACCAACACTTTGAATTGTGCCCGGAAATGTACTAGGAGCCAATGTAGGTCTTTCAGGACTGCTGTTATGTGGTCTTGGTGGCCACTCCCAGTCACTAGTCTAGCTGCCGCATTCTGGATTAGTTGTAGTTTCCAGAATTCTATCATGTGGGAAGCAGTTTAGAATGAAAGCAACACCATGATCAGAGGGCAATGGCAAGGAAAACGGAATAAATGTCCAAGGCCTTTTTCCACAAAAAGAAATCCAAGCATAATAAGAAACGCAATGGCTGAGTTATTTTGCTACTGCTGTTAAAAACAGTTAATGCTCCACAGATTTTTTTTTTAAAAGTATACCAATCTGGTATCGGGGGTCAAATGTAACCCAAGAAAGCTATGTTAATTAAATATAAGGAAGTTATTAATGCTTTCACCGAGAGCTCTGTTTCCAGTAAAACAATATAGTAGTCCATATAAGTCAATATCCCTCGGGAGGTTGCAGACTCTCTTTCCTCAGAGGTTTTCAAGCAGAGGTTGGGTGGCCATCTGCCATGGATGCTTTTGTGGAGATTCCTATATTGCAGGGGGCTGGTCTCTTCCAACTCTATGATTCATCATGGTTGAAGACTACCTGGAATGTGGAGCTGAGAAAGACTGACACAAAGATATTGTTTTTATCGTGTGTGTCGTCGTCCCCCCGCCAGTGCTGCCAGGAAGCATTTTGGCCTCATCTGTCGATGGAGGGTTAAGCACAACTCTCTGCAACTTTAAATTGATAACACATTTCAGAAGTGGGGGCGGGGATGGACAGAGGCAGGTGCTGGGGAGATCAGGTCCGGGAGGATTCCAGTAGCACAGCAGCTCCTGCAATTCAAGCCCTCCCGACTGAGAAAGCCATTTCCAGTTGGATGAAGCTGAGTGTTTCTTTGAGCTTAAGTTGGCACTTATATGAGGCATTTCATTCATTGCCAGGAAGCACATGCCATGTGTCAATCAGCCTCCTTTTGCGGTTTTAGGACCAATTAAAACAAACTTAAATCCACAGGCGAGGTATCCTGCCCAACAGCTGCACTTCTGCACTCTAACTCTTCTGAAGACAATAGTGAGAGGGGAACATCAGAATAAAGGATGCTGGGGAAAGTCCTCTGCTTTCATGAAAGCTATTCTGCACGTCACGGAAACGCAGGCAGTGTTTATGTACATCAGAAGCAGCCCAGCTGGCAGAACAAGGGCCAGCATTTACGCTGCCAATACTTAACACTATTTAGGTTGAAAATCTGAACATCCTCAGAATCAGGTAAGCTACCTACAGGTTGACCTTGTGCACATGAAGCAGCGTGCAATAAATTACGGTACTACCCAATAAATTAACATTATTTTCCTTCCCCTTCACTCTGATGCATGTTTGAACAAATATCTAACCTGTTTATGTGCATGTACTACCATACTGGGCAGTTAGCAATTATTGTGGAGGGGGGAGGAGCAGACAGAAGAGGGGCAACATCAGAGGGGGGGGGGAAACAAGGGAAGCAGTATGCTTCCAATGCTTATCTCCCACCAATTCCAATGATATTTATACAGTGGTACCTCGGGTTATAGACGCTTCAGGTTACAGACGCTTCAGGTTACAGACTCCGCTAACCCAGAAATAGTACCTTGGGTTTTGGGTTAAGAACTTTGCTTCAGGATGAGAACAGAAATCGCGCGGTGGCAGCGGGAGCTAAAGTGGTGCTTCAGGTTAAGAACAGTTTCAGGTTAAGAATGGACCTCCAGAACGAATTAAGTTCTTAACCTGAGGTATCACTGTACATCCATTAGGCAATTCCCACATCTTAAACTATAAATCAGGAATACTGTAAGTTAATAAAGTATAAGTATGGTATCCAACTTATTCAGTTTAGACCCACTGAGAAAAATTCTTAAATTCAACTATTACATTTGTTTCCCACCTTTCCTCCAAGGTGCTCAATTAAGTAATAACTGACTTATCATTGATTTCAGTGGGTATATATCCTATTAAAACTGAAAATAAGATTTAACCTCATTACATTAACTATCTCTGCTGAAGTGCTGCATCTGAACAATCAAGAGGGCAGAGCAACAAATGTGCATTTTACCTTTGCACAGCAGACTAGTTTCTAAGCACACTTTATTCCCTGTCCTCCATCCATCCAAGCCTGCAAGAAGCATTCTTAGAGTCCAAGGACACATTCCAGTCAAGCAAAAACACTCGAGGAAGGTGATAAGAAGGCCCAAGGGCAAATAGAGAGGTCTGCATTTGGCTAGAAGTTCCTCATCCCAAGTTTACACTGTCCTTGAAAAATATTTTTTTTTTAATGAAATGGTGCTGAACAATTTAAATGAATCAATAACTCATTTTTTGATACCAGATTGTGCCTTCACGGCCCTCTACTTCTCATATTCACAGGAAACAATCCCATGGAAAACTGTATCAGAACATTTTTAATAACAACAATAGCCATGATTTTAATGCTGTGAACTTTAACAATCCTGAATAACAAACTTTCCCACCAGATGCAGTTACTCTCAAATATATAACCAGGAATGTATGGCCCTTTGTACAATCCAAGCTGAGATGCTTTGTGAGAATCAAAGTAGAATTTACTAACAGATCATCTTGTTTTCCAGTTTCTAAGAACTATTTAATCACTTCGGAAACCACTTACATTGGACATGATCCAACCAAAGTCAAGCGCTTTGGCATTCTCTTGACTCCAACAGGAAAGATAAGCATGCGCGCCCCTCTCTCTCTCTCTCTCTCTCTCTCTCTCTCTCTCTCTCTCTCTCTCTCTCAAAGCAATAGGATTTAAAGATGCTTAACTCCAGCCATTGTGTTCTAGGATACATTATGCTTTATGGGTTTTTTTGCAGGTTTACCCCCACCCCTACTTAATATACATTAACTGGATACACCATTTACAACATTTTAATTCTAACAGTGCATTAATCACATACCCTACCAACTATGATAAGGAACTTGAGTATGTAGCCATCTATAGTTTCCATTAAATAATGATAATGATAATAATGATAAAGATTTGTGGAGAAATAAATTATCCGTACACCACTCCAGTGTGTAATATGTAGCAATAGGATCCTTAGCTGTGTTTTGCAACATAGCTTTAGCCTTGGGTCTTTCTTTAGACTTCTGTGGCCATCTATTTCACAAGTAAAATAAATCACAAATAAGCCTCAGGTTTTCTTTCATTTCAGCTTTATAAATTACCCACATGGGGCAGGTATCCTTTGCACTCGTCATGCAAACCCCATCTTGAAAGCCAGAGGGGCCTCTGCCTGTGGATGACACTGATCACTTGATAGCTCCAGCAGCTGGGGGAGAACTGCTTCAGGGGCTGGCTTTCATTAGTCTTGCCACCTGGAGGAGACGGAATCGAAAGAAGGTTTTACTTTATACATATGGAATAAAGGGGATAGGGATATACATCCATTTATTTTGGGTTTCCTTCACTTATCAAAGGAGGTGAAGGTAAATTGTGGCTGTGGGTTAATTCACCAAAAGAACACCCCATATTATATCTGTTCCTACCCATTCTTAGCACTGATTGTACAGGGTTTTGTTTAGCAAATGCATCCAAGTGATGATTGTACCCAGCTAAGTGTTAGGGCAGTATCTTAAAAAGCAAAAAGCAGAAAGCAGAGACATCACCTTGCCAACAAAGGTTCATATAGTTAAAGCCATGGTTTTCCCAGTAGTGATGAATGGAAGTGAGAGCTGGACCATATAGAAGGCTGATCGCCGAAGAATTGATGCCTTTGAATTATGGTGCTGGAGGAGACTCTTGAGAGTCCCATGGACTGCAAGAAGATCAAACCTATCCATTCTGAAGGAAATCAGCCCTGAGAGGCACACTGGAAGGACAGATCGTGAAGCTGAGGCTCCAATACTTTGGCCACCTCATGAGAAGAGAAGACTCCCTGGAAAAGACCCTGATGTTGGGAAAGATGGAGGGCACAAGGAGAAGGGGACGATAGAGGACAAGATGGTTGGACAGTGTTCTCGAAGCTATAAACATGAGTCTGACCAAACTGCGGGAGGCAGTGGAAGACAGGAGTGCCTGGCGTGCTCTGGTCCATGGGGTCACAAAGAGTCGGACACGACTAAACAACTAAACAACAACAACAACAAGTGTTAGGGCTTTTGTGCTCTTACAACTTATAATGATATAGTTGCTATTGTTTTCCTCCAGCTCTTTTTTTTTTTTTTTTTTTGGCATGCTGCCACACAACGTCGTAGCTAGTATTCTGATTTTCCTCCCATCGCAATGGTCCTACTCTGAGAAGGATTAAGTTGGATCCAACCCTCACAGCCTGTTCACATGATTTGTGAGCCACTTTGAGGATATCAGGAGAAACAGGATACAAGTCCACTAAATCAATCAATCAAGCCCTCTCCACAGCAAAACATCCACTTGCTGAATCACAGCATACCCACAACTCAGGTTATCTGTGTGGGTGCTGATAAACAATTCCTTAAAGCAGAAGTGGTTTCTACAGTGATGATGGATAACCCTCAAGGGTATATCACACCATCTGAAAAAAGACCTGAGGATCCAGGTCTGAAGGCACACAGTATAGCCATTTGTTGTAACAAAGGAGGCCTGGGCCCAAAATCATGTTGTGATGGCAGATTTGTATCCCTTTAAATGGAGTCCTGTCCCATTCACAGGTAAAGCAAGGTATGGAATGAGGATGCTAAAGCCAACGATCAGAAATAAAAGCTATCTCTACATATGTACAAGCGTTTGTGTGAAGGAGTACATACGTATTGATTTGCACAGCTCACCTATTGTGTATACAAGTACACCAATAATACACTTGTTGAATCTTACATGTATACGTGTACAGCTTAACTATTTGGATACACAGATTGCACACTCACTGAACGAAACGTGTGAGCAACCCTATGAGTGTGCAGTTCTGAAATGTCCCATCGTGTCCTGCTATTGACAACCTTTCACTTACAGCTTTTTTCCACAAGGGCTCCAGCCTGGTAAAGAGGGAAATGTCTGGAAGTTGCCCCAATAGAGAGTTAGATACATATATCTTCAGGCTTCCAATATGAACAGACGCTGCTACTTACTAATGGAACTTAACTATTTTTTAAAATAGAAAACACAGTTGAGACCTAAAGCGTCTAACAACAGCCAGCCATCTTAACTGATAGCACAAAAAACAACCAGGGCCCCTTCTTTAAATAAATAAGTATATCGCATTTGTGTGTTTTAGGTTGTTCTACTATTGCTTTTAATGTTCATTTTTGAGCTTCTTTTCTATCTGAAAAATCAACTAATAAATAAAATAAAATAAAAACTGAAGAGTAGACCCGTTGAAAAGAATGGCCCAAAAATTTGGCATGACGTTAAGTCAATTTATTTCAAGGGAGCTACTGAAGAGTATGACTTGTCAGATCCAGGGCCAAAGAAATATAAACGAGGATCTCATTAAAATTAGGATCTTGCTATAAGGCTCCAATGCAAACAAGAAGCCAAACAGCGAAAGACACCTCTCGAGGCTGGCTGCCCTTTCTGCACTTGTTCTTTGCCTCTTCCCTCATAAAAGTCAGAATCATTTGCATTCCAAAAGCAGGAAGAGCCGGTGGGCTGTTTGCAACTCATGGCAACCTTCTCTTTGGTGATAGTCACAGGTGCAGGCAATTAACAAACCTGCCCCCAAGATGCAGCCCAGCAGGGTCTCCCTCACAAAACAGTAAAGGGACATCCTAGAACCCAGCTGGCTTACAAACAGAACTGAGGGAAGAGAGGCATTTGCGCCCATTTCTCTCTTTTCTAGCCCCCATTTTCTTTTGAAATTGAGAACACACGTCGGGAGTCACTTTGAAGTCAAAGTCGCAGAGGCTGCTTGAATGTGATATTATTGATTTCCATACAGTCCTCCTTTCCCGCAATGCGGATGTGCATTTTTGAAACCTGTTTAAGAGGGGGGCCTTTTGATCTGTCTCGTTCGCCAGAGTGATATATATATAGATTTGAAAGTTTACAGACCTGGCGGGTGAAAAGGGATGGTTTGCCTGGCTCGAGACCATGAACCAAAGTCCAGGCCTTGAAAGCTCTTTGCAGCCTCTCTCTCAGCCGAAAGCAATTTTCTGGAATGGGGAAGTCAAAGGTCACCAACTGTCCAAACACAACAAGAATGACATTGTGCTTCTATGAGTTAACAAGAGAATAGATATTGTTTTAGGGGTATTTTCTCAGAGCTGGACCCCTTAGAGTAACTAACAAATCCTGAAGGGATTGGGCTGTTGTTTTTCTTCTTTCATGTTTAAATTCTCACAAGCTACAGAGTAAGCAGCACAGAAAGATTGATGCATTTGCAAAATCCATATATATATATATATATATATATATATATATATGCTTTCGTATAAAAAACCTGCATATATATATATATATATATATATATATATATATATATATATACACACACACACACACACACACAACACACACACACCCCTCCAGATCCTGAACCAACAAAAACCAAACTCTGTGCATACCCCAGTTCTCCAGATGGTTTCACAAATGTAGAAATCCATAAATCTTCCTTTCATGTTTCTCATTTCTGAAAGCGTTTTAAGTATTTATCTATCCCTTCCCTCTTTTCGGCTAGCCTTTGGGTATGGGGGCTTGCAAACCCCCAGCCATCTCTTTTTAGCTTGCAGTCTGTACTTTTGCACACTCTGTTGGAAACAGCCCATCTAGTCACCAGCAAGCTCCAAGCATGACTTCATCCTTCAGAACAAATTGCTGTGAAAAGCGCTACACAGGAAGGAGGGCTGTAGGTCTATTTTTAAACACACTGCTTGTCTCATAGCTCAAAAGAGTGGTAAGAAAAGTTCAATCATTCAGGGCCTCTCAGTGTATCCTCTCTCCCTTTTGACTAGGCCTCCAGAAGGCAATTCCTTTGCTAGGAGAGCGGGGGTGGGGAAAAGACGGAGAGAAATCCTGAGGAGGAGACAGAGTCCAATTATCCTCCATGGCCATAATCCAACATAAGAGGACGGCCTGCCTAATTCTGTTTGGGGTTGGGCAATTCAAGCATGCAGGTGCTCATATTCTACAATTTTGTTGCACAGCAGGGCTGCCTCAGTGAGGATTGCTTCTTTGAATTCTACCCTCACATCAACCAAACAGAAAGCCAGCAGTCAGAAAGTTTATTTCCCACCTCATGCCTGACGATGTAAACCACATACTGATTTCTACACTGAAGGGCAGTGGCATAGCACGGGTTGCTGGAGCCTGGGGCGGGGCAAATGTTGCGCCCCCTTGGTGTACTGGGCAGCTGGGGTGGAGGCGTGTGCCAGGTGGGCACATGGAGCCCACGTGGAGGGTGAACGGAGCCTGCCTCCAATGGGCTCCTCACCCGCTGCCTCCATCCACCTGCTTGCTAGACAAACCCACCTGCCACCATGCCTCAGCTGCCAGGGCTCTGTGCCTGTCCTGGGGCCATGTACCCCTTCAAAAATGTGTGCCTGGAGCCATGCCCCCCTGCCCCACCACGCTATGCCTCTGCCAAAGGGTGATGTTAACATTCGCATTTTGTAGACGTCACAAATGCAATACACAGAGCATTATCCAATGCACTCATTCTATTAGGATTTCTGTTTGTGGGACAGAACTTGTGGATGTCCCAAATCTACTCCAGAAGGCTGCCCAAGTGGGGGGAGAGACCCAGAACAGATGTTGGAGGGGGGGAGAAGGAAGGAAAGTCCCAATGTGCAGCCAAAGTCCTTGTGATAAGAGAACAAGTGAATTGGATGCCACCCAATAGTTTTCAAAAGTCAAAATATTTTGAACATGTGCTTGGGGGAGGTCATTGCTCATAAAATGACTTCTGCTGATCACTGTGTGGAAGTGATGTGTTGAAACGAAAAGCAATAAAAGGCATATTTTAGGGGAGAAGAACTGGGGCTTTCCAAACTCTATCAGCCCCAGCCAGTGTGGGGGTTGCAGTCCAGTAATATCTGAGATGCTACAAGTTCCCTATCCCTGCTCTTAGGGCAAGGATATATGGGGAAGCCTGGTGTCTGTTAGGAAACCCTACCTCACGGCACACAGTGCGAAATGCTGTCCAAAAAGCATGTGGTATTACAAGTTGATAAACTATTAAGGGAGCAATCCTACAGCAAGGTCTGCTGAGATGAGTGAGGGTAAGATATACCAGATCTCTGGTTGAGCCAGAAGGTTCCCAGCACATCCAGGCTACACTACCAAGACTCCCCATCCTCAGCTCAGACAGAGACACGCCAACCTATCTCCACCATCCTGCCAGATGGCTGAGCTGAGCCTGGTGGACATTAAGCTGGTGCAAACCCTGAAAAGGGGGTGGGAAGGGACTTAGGTTGGATCCTATGTGAAGTTTTCCATGAGGTTTCTGAAACAAACATTGCACACATGCATTTTGATTGGAGTGGGACTGTGCTAAAGAAGTGGGTTAACAAGGATTTGGAATGAATAACATAGTTAATGACCTGATATATTTTCAAAATGGTGGAAGGGATGATCCCTAGGGATTTAGTGAGCTGTTTGGAAAAAAGAACATCCTAAATACTTAAAATGAATCCTTAAAGACCAACACATATACAAAATGGTTGCTCTGCACCAATCTACCCCCAGTAAACCTAGTCCATGATTAGCATTAGGTATCTACTTTACTGGCAATAATAATAACAATACTATTGCGTTCCCTCCACAGCATCACGCTTTCAACGTTGCAGGCCTCCCCATCCAAGGTCTATACAGAGGAAATATGAAATGTATAAGAAGATTGTGAAGGTGAACAAACCCTGCTTTGATGAGATGCAAAAACATTCATTAGAGCAGTGGCTGAAAACGTCGACACTTATTTAATGAATTTTTAAACTCAAAACTGTTAAGCAGCAATCCTATTTAATGCCATTGACCTTTAAAAGAGTAGCTAGCTCTGGGTTATGCTCTTGCTAAAAAGGACACTGTGGTTTCTATCATTTCCGTGTCTTCTTATATGTGAGTGCAGAGACATGCTTGCCTTAGACAGCAATTATGGACTCAGGGAATCTCGATTACCATTTTGAAGGGCCACCCTATGCGTACTTTGCAGTGCTTATTCTTTGCTAACAAAAGGATCAGGGAAACCTGGACCACACAGCTACTGCACTTGGAGGAATAGGCCATTCTCATATCTGTCAACACTTGAAAAACCAGAAGAAATTGATTAGGCTTCTCCTCCTGACTTCAAGCTGGTTCCAACTTCACACTGGACAATAAGCCAGTTGTTATGCACTGTAATAAGTTAGGTATGTTTTTAGTGTGCATGTACTCATATATGTTCTTGTCTTATAAGAGACCTTTATTGCCTCCAGTCAAACTTCTAAGTACAAATATTTTTTTCTTTATCTTTTTTCTTTTTCCATATAAACTGCTGCTACATTTCTAATTTAATGTACCTCTGCTTTTCAAAGCATGCCAGTCCTTAATGCACTTAATCATGTATTACGATTCATTGTTGTGCCCACACTGAGAGGAATCCTCTTTTGATTCCTCACCAAAGTAAACATCACAGAACAGCAGCCCTTGGCAAGGCACCAACAGCCAGAACAGGGGAATCTGGGCGCCTCAGAGAGCATGGCAACCCAACCTCCTTCTCAAAGCACAGGGAGCACCTTTAGAGAACTGAAGGTGGCAGCTCAGCACCCAAAAGTCCTAGGAAGCACAGGCACTAAAGGTGGAAGCTCAGTCAGCTACCAGATGACAAAGTGCCCATATGAGAAACAAGTGCTCCTCAGGAGTAAATGGATGCTCATGAGCAGGCATGCCCAAACTCGGCCCTCCAGATGTTTTGGGACTATAACTCCCATCATCCCTAGCTAACAGGACCAGTGGTCAGGGATGATGGGAATTGTAGTCCCAAAACATTTGGGGATGCCTGCTCATGAGTATGCTACTCCTTGTGAGTGGATCAAAACCTCAGGCAACCACATGGCCTGCAGCTGTGAAGGATCAGGCTCAAAAGCCTTTAGTTCCAGGCACAGAGTTCCAGGACAATGGGTTGGTACCAGCTCTCTGACTTGTGCATCCCTGCCTGGACACAGACACATTGATTTCGGCCTTTACCTAGATGCTTGCGCTACCCCTTCATCAGATGGCATTTCTGGTGTGGTTCATTGTTAACTTGCAACTGTTCTTCCTGGGCTCCTCCTGCACCTGGGATGAACGTTTAGCTTAGAAAAGAACATTCTGCTACTAGAAAGATGCAACAGGCAATGCTAACTTAATCACAGGACTTGGCATTCCAACACTTCAAAACAAAATTGCCTGTAGACGTATGTCAAAGCCCAAGATGCCAAATTGCCTCAGAACTGAAGGGAACAGCATTTATCCAGCCGGTTTCCTATAAGTGTGACCTCAGTCTGGAAGAACACACCAAGATCAGTACCAACCCAACCACAGGACTAGCGTCTCTCTGGGCATGCACTGGCAGCCTGTATTCAAGATAACAAAGGGGGTGAAAGAAGCTTGAGCAACTGATCCCATGATAGCTGGGGGAGGGAGAATACTAAACAGTTATCAGGATATTGGGGCTAGATTGGGTAGAGGGTATGCATCCACCTGGAGCTACAGAGCATGTACAGTTCCAAAACCCTGTTCCTTTTTTCCTCATTCTGAATTCCTAGACTGGCCATCTAGCTTTTAAAACATCCATACCTCTGAAAGTAATCCCTCCAGCACCACCAGAGAGTTACCGTAATTGCTCTACTGAACTTTATTCAATAAACCCAGTGTTTTTGCCTTTTCATCCATAGGGGAGTCTCACTTGTTTTCCCCCTGCTTGTTTAGTTTGGGTTTTTCGCACAATGCAGTTAGAAGACTGGTTAGCTGAAATCAGCAAGGGGGAAGGAGGTTGGAGCACTGGCTTCTTTGTAACTTCGGCTAACATTGTCGGTGGCCTTGACCATACTGGCTGTGGCTGATGGGAGTCACAGGTTCTCCAACCTTGCAGCAGAAAAAGGTGATTGAAGTCTTTGGAGTCTCTGCACTCAATGGATGAAGATCTTAATAGTGTCTTTAACAGGTTTTCCATTAAACCACCACCCTTGTCACTGGAACACTGCCTTAAGAAAAGGAGATCAGAGCTAAGGACATGGTAGGAAAGATCCATTACTAACTTTTAGCACTTATCAAGTCAAGGCTGTGACAAGGGGACAAGCAGCTTAGAAGACAAGAAAAGTTCTGCTGGATCAGGCCAGTGACCCATCTAGTCCAGCATCCTGTTCTCACAGTGGCCAGCCAGATGTTTGTGGGAAGCCCATTCCCAGTCAGTTCTGCAACACTTACACCTCACACCAGGTTCTGGACACCACTTAAGATTACATTTCCAGATGCTTCCCGTCTGCACAATTCCATGACTATCTGTTCTAGAGCACACTCCTCCTCTCAAATGCTGTACAAACAAAGATCTCACTTAATTTGGCCCAAATGGACGTTTTTCCTTAGTGACTACAGTTTCAGGGTCTGAAATGGTTTGGCTAGAGGAGTTCTCAGCCAAACAGGGTCCAGCAAACATTGCCATAAGAGTGAAACACTGCACTGACATTTTGTGCTGGCTGAATGGTCAAAGCATCTGCTTGTTTAGGAATGTGGAACTCTCCTTCCCTTGTAGTGAACGCAAAAGCTCTTGCACTTGGTTAAATCCCTTGTACATACGACACCTGCCTTCAATCTTTGATTTGTGTCCCAGGAATGATCAACAGGCTACTTTTAATGTTAATGAATTAAGATCTAGTTCTCGGTTTAACTTTGTACTTTAGTAATTTACCTCTTTGGTTTGCAGCATGGTGTATGAGACACACTTCAGTACCAAAAAGGCAAGAAAAATCTGAATAATTTCTCAACCTCTAATAATAATAATAATAATAATAATAATAATAATAATAATATTCAGCATACCACTGTATTTCCTTCGCTTGGGGTTTTTTCCCTTGAGTTGTCGCACTGACCTTTGTGTACAGCAGCAAAGTATTTATTTATTCTTTATCTGTCCATTCTGTGACAATCGTTTTGAAAAGATACTTTAAAAATGTCAAGATCCTTTATGTGGAGAGGGGTGAGGGGAGGAAACAGCTACTTGCTTTATTTACCAACACACACACGTACACACATAAATCAAACCAGTCCCCCCACATTCATTTTTTATGAAAACCCAGATCTCAGAGATTATGGTGAGCAATTAGAATGGAAGAAGCAGACATGACACAGCTGGAGTTGTTTTAGATAAAATCAGAGTAAAAAGGTCGGTATAACTCAAGGTATATTTCCTACTGCTTACATGTAGGGTTCTTTAAAACCAGTTCCTGACCTTCATTCAGTCCAAATTATTTTATATTCTGAAAGCTATGTGGAAAACTAGCCTTACTGACAAAGTAAGCAAATCAGGGATGAATCCAAAATAAAGGCACAGATTATTAATCTTCTGTCCTATGATAAACAATTGTGTAAAGGTGATGCGTGGGAGATCATAAATGGGAAGACACCTCAGCTCTGTTCATGCATCGGACATTGCTGTATTCAGTTTGGCAGGGGAAGGGCTGGTTTTAGGCTCACGCCAACATCATATCTCCTTCCTTCCCAAACTGTATGGGGAAGAGCTCAGTAATAGAGCATATGCTTTGCGCACACAATGCCCCTGGTTCAAGCCCATCATCTGCAGGTAGGGGAGATCCACATCTGAAAGCTGGGAAAGCTCCTGCCAATCAGAGTAGGCAACCCTGAGGTTGATGGGCCACAGTTGCCTTGGAAAAGGCCCAAAGGTGGGATTAGATGCTTGCTTGTTGTGTCAGCTATGCAACCATGCCAGGGAAAGGATAGAGCACCCTTGGATCTAAAGACATCTTGTTACCTAGACATGCCCACAGATTTAGCCCTGGAGCTGATGTCGTTAATTTCCCTTCCACTGAAGTCAAGGGGAGAAGAGGGAGGGAAGTGGTATGACACTGCTTGACATGTACGGTGTGGCTGTGGCTGTGGCTTCCAATGCCACCTCCTGTTCTAGGGTTTAACCCAAGATATCAACTCTCTTGGCCCACGAGCTTTTGCTGACAGGTCCGGAGTTTCACCTACCTGCGCAAGCAGTTACGAAATCACTACGGAGTTTTGTGTATCCCCATTGCGTAGGTCCGGGTGGAAATATTCATTAAACTATCTGAAGTTCTGGACATTAATTAAAACGATTGCTTATTCATTTGATTTCCAAAGCTCTTTCATACGTACTGGGAAAGAAGATTTGGAAACTGGATGAGAGGTGTTGCTGGCTGATATATGCACACAGATGGCTCCTGCACATTAAGGATGCAGGAAGGGACGGGGAGGGGGGGAAAGGAGTACAACATCTTAATAAAGTTTCACATCTGGCAATGAAATATATTTTAAAAGTTCAAATATTAAAGTGGCAGTTGTGTTATTTGCTGTAGCACAATGTAACATGCAACACAAATCATTTCCTGAGGGCAGGATCCAGAAACAGAATTCTGAATGACTAGGGTTGCCAAATAATAATAATAATAATAGTGGTAGTAGTAGTAGTAGTAATAATCACCCTTCCAAAATGTTTTTGCCTACTATTGTGCCTTTTCCAGCACAGTTTCAGTGAGTTCCACAGCAAGTTCAGTATAAACCCCACAAATACCTCATCGATTTCTTTCTAGCATCTGCTTTTCTTGCCATATACTACACTGTTCTTGCTCGATTTGCACTGACTTCAGATTTATTTCTGGGCCCAATTCAAGGTGTTAGTCCTTGTTAGTGTGCTTGTGGTTCTTTATTAGTCGTTTCCCCCCATACACACAAACACACACACAAAGTGACTAACACTAAAAACAAGTATACAAACAAAAGTAAAACAAAACAAGAAAACAAAAATCCAAGCTAAACTGCTCAACAATAACACGTGTAAAAGGGCTGATCCAACTCAACCCAAACCACTAAAAAGACGAACAGAGGAAGAGGCCACACACACACTTTAGTCTCAAAATTTAACTTCCAAAAGCAAGCTAAGGTGAATAAAAATGTTTTTGTCTTGGTCTTGTTGTCACTAAAAACAGATAGTGATGGTGCCAGGCATGCCTTATTATATCTGAAGCATTTAATAGTTGAAGACTACAATATTTGAAGATCTGCTTCCCTCCAAATGTACCTGACCATCAGGTAAGGAAGACTGTGAGATGGGGCCTTTTCAGTGGCAGCCCCCCCCTGCCAATTGTGGAATTGCTTCCCAAGCAAAGTTAGACTTGCTCCTTCTGATTGGTCAGTTTAGATACTGCAGTTCTGCCTGGTCTTTAGTGTGTGTTTTGAGTTTTAGCTAATTATGGTTTTGTCTATCTGCTTTATTGAGTCTTTTTAAGTGTGTTGGTGTTTAATTGTTTTCAGTTGACTACTTGGACTCTTCTTAAAGCTGAAAGGCAGTATAAAAATATATGTACACACTGTACATACCTGTATACATCTATATATACATATACATACACACTGCATCACATCTGGTATAATATTAAACTTGTTTGTTTAATATCCCTGTCCTCTGATCTCATTTCATCCTGGCTCCTCCTAAAGCAGCCCAATTCTTCCGTCCCATTAGTTTCTTCTTTCCTGTTCATTTCCTCCTTATTTCCCCCAGCTTTCTATAGTGGTTTCCCTTCTTTCCCTCTTTCAATTAAAAGGGGCAATATTTTATTTTATTTTTAAAGAATGATTTACTTTTTTCTAGTTGAGTAGCTTACTTTCCCCCAACTGCCTGAAAGCAAATCGGTAGGCTTCTGCCAGGTGTGTGTGTCACACAAGGACATTACTTTCACTTGTTTTTCTGAGCTATATTGGTCTGTTGTGCAAAAGAAAAGCCTCTGCAATCTTATTTGAGAGTAATCTCTTAAACCCAGTGCATAGGATGGAGAATATTCTGTAGGGAATATTGAAGCAGAATGGCCTTTCTTCTAGATTAGTTGATCTAGGATACCTTTGTCTCTCCACCCATTATCAGCTCTCACTCTAGCCACCACCAGTATGCTGCCTCCAGCAGATTATTCCTCAGGGAATGTGGCCCTCAGAAAAAAAAGGCTGACATATAGAATCCAAAGATTTGAGTAATGTTGGCCAATGGCAGCGCAGCTTTCAACTTGTAACAGATATGTGTGTGATTCCATCTTATCTTGATGCATAGACATTACGGGTTCAGCTGCAATGACTAGTTGAAAGTTGAAATAATGGCAGGGCAGGCCTAGTCCTTCTGAACCCAAAGGTAATTAGCAAGTTTAGTAAGTGTGTGTACACAGCGTAGTGCTTCACCCACCATGCCTGAAAAACATCATTCGATAAGAGTGCTCAGCTCATGTGGAACAACTGCTGGGCCAGCATCACAATACAGTCACTTTGGACAGCACATTCAGAGAAGGCACCATTTTCCGTACTTCACTTTCCATCTCTGTATGTCATTATAAAAACTGTGTTTCAGTATAGAAAAAGGGAGCATCATTTTATGCTTTTGGGTCCTGGTGTGAAATTGTCTAAGGTCATTATTTCAACACACACCTTTGTTCACGATCAATATTATTTTCTAGTGGGTTTCTGTGTGAGGAAGGAGTCTTGTGAATGGCTAAGTCATGTGACAAACTAGTTTGAGTCAACCCACTGATTCTGTGATTTTTCACTAAGTGTTCATCTACCAAGCAAAACCATACAAACCCACTGGAGCTATCAAGCACTGTTAACTTGAATGTGCAAATGGTTGTGAGCACCCACCTTCATCCTCACTGATTCCGCTGATAATATTTGCTCAGTTGTTAACTCTGCACAAGTTCTGTTTAGCCTGGAAAGGAAGAAGAAACCCAGACTATGGGACACTGTTGTTGTGTGCTCCTGGTGACACCTCACATACAGTCACATACACCAAAAGATAGATTGCCCTGCTGTGTACCAGCTGCAGTTTTGCAATGGACTTCAAGGGGAATCTCCTGCGGAGATCATTACAGTTGTGAAGGCCTAAAGCTCAAAGGCACAAATTATGGCTTCAATGTGTGGTTGCAGAACAAGAGACTGTCACCTTCTCACCACGTAGAAGTGATGAGAAATAATTCATCCATTCCATATCCCCAAATTCCCTGGTGAATCTTGGCACAGCCATCCCACACTGAAATTCCTTTTTAGCCAAATCTTATATTCACTCTTCAGTTTTATTATTGGATTTGGCTTCACTGAGCTCACACACTTCAGTATCCCAGCTATAGCTAGAACCTGCATAAGAATGCAAACTGAGAGATAGAGGCACAGGGCTACACGTCCCAGGAATAAATGATTCCTTACATCAAGTTTTCTCCTGCTCATTTAGGACAGTATTTGACACTAGTCCAAAACAGACTAGACCTGTTGAAGTTAATAGACATGCTAAACTTAAGTTCATTAATTTGAACGGGTCGACTCCAAACAGGATCTAGCTGAATACAACCCTCACCTATCACATACAAATAATTATATTATTTTCTCTTAATTTTTATTAAAAACACCATCAGGAGACACATCCTTCTCTTCATGTGTTCTTGTCATGTGTTCATGTCATCTTATAGTTGATTATAGTTGACCCCTCAGAATTTGACTAAGAAAATGTTGAATGGTTATCAAATGAAGATCAAAACACATTGCTAGTTTAGGTTATTTTTTTTCTTTCCGATTTCTTAATAGAGAGTTAAACTTCGCTATTTTAGTGTACAGTGTTCTTATGACAAGTATATTTTAAAGAACATGCTTTGCATTTCTTCTTCATAAATATTCTACGTTCCCCAATTTCTAATTTCCGTTACCTGTCTGATCAATTTTGGAAATGACGTAAATTTTAAGGTGAATTAAGAAATATTGAGGACAGTTATAGTTTACAGGATTTTTAAAGCAGGGCATGTGTCTACTCACTCTTTTAACCAGCTTAATTAACTAGTATCCTTCCTGGAGCCCACAAACTTTTGATGAATATGAATAGGCTTATTGATGTTTGTAATTATGAACTTTGAATCCTGTTGATGAGCAAAGAGACCAGCAAAGGGGGAGTAAATCCTGCTGCATTTATGGATGGGCATCAAAGTGTATATAAAGATGGAACCTAAAGGTGACAGCAACTAGATATTCCATCTTCTGTTTGATAAAGCAAGTCAGCAGAGATGGTTTCTACCATGGCCAACAAGAAGTTTTCGCTGAAAGGTACGTGTTTTGCCACTCTTTTGGCCTTTCTCTCATTTAGATTAAGGGGAAACTTTAAACTGAATAAATTTAAAATCACTCGTAATAGGCATGGATAAGCACACTGTAAGTAATTTTGCAGCCTCTGTAAGAACGCAGAGAGGGAACCTTCTTAGAACCTTTGCACAAACACTTCTAAAGGTACTGCACAATGTCACACTGTGCACTAGAGAATATTCTGGTGGATCATGATCGATTTAGACCCTAACACTATACTTGATGCATTTTCCACGAAGGAGAGCATTGATTCTTCTCAATTCTTATAGCCAAACAACATATTAAACCATAATTTGCTACAATTATGCTCTTCCTTGAAATTTAATGGGACATAATGTAGCATCATGCCTTCACCTTGTTGCAACCCAAGACTTGTTTGGTAACAGAAGCAATCTAATGTAACAAACCGTGCACTTCTATGTATTCCAAAGTTAAGTCCCACTGAGTTTAGTTTAATTTACTCTTGTGTAAGTATGCAAAGGAAAGATCTGAGAGTATTAAAACTGCATATGGTGTGGCTTTTCATTCGGCTCAACAATGTCTCTCACCTTCTTTTTTTTGCTCAAAAAAGATTTCTAGTGAACTCAAAAAGTTTGTTCACAACTTGATGGTGTTTTCATTGGTATTGATAAAAGCATAGCACTACTGTTGCTGTTTGGATCATAACTGTGCAGTTGATCATGACCAATCAGTCCCAGTAGAAGTCTTCCAGAATGAGGTCTAAGACTGGCTTCACACAAATAGCCAGAACACATGATGTTGAAAATTGTGTGTGTGTGTGTGTGTGTGTGTGTGTGTGTGTGTGTACTAATATCAGCAGATACACATAACTGAGGTTCAGAGCAGAGGAAGCAGTTTTATAGCAGGTCAGCCCCATCAACACAGACCAGTATTGTCTTGTTTACTCTGACTAGTTATAGGTTTCTAGAGTCACATTACCTATACAGTGGTACCTTGGGTTGAGTACTTAATTCGTTCCAGAGGTCCGTTCTTAACCTGAAACTGTTCTTAACCTGAAGCTAATGGGGCCTCCTGCCGCCACCGTGCAATTTCTGTTCTCATCCTGAAGCAAAGTTCTTAACCCAAGGTACTATTTCTGGGTTAGCGGAGTCTATAACCTGAAGCGTATGTAACCTGAAGCGTATGTTACCCGAAGTACCACTGTACCTCAACTTTCTACTGGCAATGCCAGGGATTGAACCCTGGGACCTTCTGCATGCAAGGCATGTGCTGTACACCTGAGCTATGGCTTCTCCTAAGAATGGACCCATATCATAGTACATTTATTATAGACTTGTGGCTGAAAGCATAGTTTAGGCAAATATAAAATCAAAACATTTGCGTTTCACCGATCAGTTTCTTTGCTGCACGCTTCTTGCATAGCAAAGGTATGGGGACCATTTTTAAGCAACATACAGATTTATAAGATATTAAAGTTTTGGAGGGGGGGCGGGTCTTAAAGTATAAGCAGTGTTTGCACAACTACCTTCCCAAGGCATCCAGGAGCCTTTTGAATGCATTCCAGTGTGCTACAGGGTTTTTTTTTGTAGTCCCGTTACATATGCAGAAGAGTTTAAACGGCACAGCTGCTGAAAATTTGCAGACATAATCCCAGGACAATCAAAATCTTGGGAGTGACCCCGCCACCCTCCTTCAAATTTAATTTAAATACCATATGTTTGTAGGGAAGGAAGAACCCTTGGGAAAAGCCAGAAAGAAAGGGGCGCAACCTATCTTTCCACACTCTTACATTTATGCAAACACAATTACATATCTATAAAAAGTTGGTTTCCTCACATATGGTGGTTTAATGAAGTTAAGCATTAAAGGAGGAGGCAGAATAATGTGGAAAGTTTCCCATTCACTTTCTGGACTTGATGGACATCTGATGTTGTTCTTGTTTACCTGAACAGGTGTGTTGCTGGCCATCCTGGCGATTACTAACGTGTACCTGTCAAGGAAGGGTGTAACATCATCACCTATTTGTCCCAATGGGTCTGACACTTGCCAGGTCTCTCTTGGGGATCTTTTTGACCGTGCTGTCAAACTCTCACACTATATCCACTCCCTGTCTTCGGAAATGTTCAATGAATTTGTAAGTACCCAAGCCTTTCTTGCCATATACTTTTCTACAAAATGAACTCCAACTAAAAGACGACATGAAGAAATGGGGGGGGGGGCGACTCTCTAGCAAAGGGGAATCAGTGGCTGCCTTTCTGTTTGCTTCTGCCTCCCGTTCAGAATAGGAAATCGCACAAGTATGGTGCTAAGTACTGTTATGATTATTAGGCGGTGTTTGACTAAGAGATGCTCAGAGAAATCAATGGGCTTTGTATGCTATTTTTAGACAACCTTTCATCCTGTAGGACCCCAGAATGATGTGCAAGTAAGAATATAAAAGCAAACAATAACATTAAAAACCACAACATCCAGCCATTCAGCAGTAGATATGAAAATGGACATCAAGGCTTATGCCACCCTCAATATACCAGAGTGAAGAACATCAGTGCCTACAGTCACAGGAAGAGAGTTATAACTACCTTAAGTCCACCAATGCCAGTGGGTCTTCTCTGAGAATGACTTGGTTGGGTACCACCCAATATTTGGAAAGGCCAGTTGGACAAATCTACCTTGAATGTAAACTGTGGTACCTTGCTTCTCAAATTTAATCCATTCCGGGAGTCCATTTGACTCCCTAAACCGTTCAAAAACCAAGGCGCAGCTTCCAATTGGCTGAAGAAGCTTCCTGCACACAGGAAACAGAAGGTGCGTCGGATGTTCAGCTTCCGAAAAATGTTCGCAAACTGGAAAACTTACTTCCGGGTTTGTGGCATTCAAGCCAAGGTACGTGCGCACACATGTGTGTGTGTGTGTATGTGTATGTAAAACATTTCTTCACCACCCTTCATCCAAAGATCACAGGGCAGTTTACAATATAAGACCATACTCATATGGTAGCCAAGTATGATTGAAATAGGAATAAAGATTCACAGGTTCTTTTGTGTATCATCATTGAAGCCGTGTAAACTGTCCCAACTATATTAAGTCTTAATTAATAATCATTACTTTTTCTAAAGCAGTATTAAGGATTGAGGAGAAAGCTATACACACTTGAAATGAATTTCAGCAAGATAGTGTATTTAAGGCTTCAATTGCAGATGAAGGAATGCAGGAATAAAGATTCAGGATTATACTTCGACATATACCTCAGCAAGCAAAGTTCCTACACACCTTAAGACACCTTAAGTTTAAGAAGTGGGAGTGAGGTGGGTTAGGAGGTCTTCTTCAATAGGTCCAGCGTACCAAAGGAAAGAGACGCTCTTAGGAGGCACAACAGCAGCAACAGATGGGCGTGACTGAATAAAACACTGCCATTTATACACAGAAACCATTTAGAGGAGCAAAACAAAGTAACAAAGGGTTTTCTGAGTGGAATGCTTTGTAGGAGAGAAGCAATTAAAAGACCCAGGCGCTAGAGTTGCTTTGGAGCTTGGCAGAGAGGTATTGAGAGAGAAATGTTCATCCCACACTACTCAGTGGGATCACAGTCTACAGATCACTTTACAAAACAGAGACCCTCTTATTTATAAGCAGATTATGGAGAAACCTGATCCCCAAAAGTGATTCTTTCCACAGTACATTTTAAAGCAAATTACATTTGACACAGTCTTAGAGGGACGTGTAATAAGGTTCTGATACGAAATTAAAGTCCTGCATAACTGAAGGATACATTTCACACGAGCAGCAACTGCAAAGAAGAAGTAACTTCTGATTACGATTTCTTCTTACTACTACTTATTCTTCTTTCCTTGTTATCTACTGTACTAAGTCTGATTTTTTGTATCTTCAGGATGAACGCTATGCTCAGGGCCGAGGGTTTATTGCCAAAGCCATTAACAGCTGCCACACTTCGTCCCTAACCACTCCTGAAGACAAGGAGCAAGCTCAGCAGATTCATGTGAGTTCTGCCTATTTGAATGCAAACAGAACAAGGAACAAGCACATGAGTAGCTTAGATTAGAAGGTCTCAATGACTCAGTCCAGAAGGAAAGGAGGACCACATTAAGTGGCCATAGGAAGTCTTGCAAGGCATTAATCTACAAGGCATTAATCCTTGGCTGGATCCAGGGCCATGATTATTTTAATTTAGTCCCCACTGTAATCAGTGGGACAAGTTAGCGATACCTTGAGTGGGTGGAGCCAGAGGCAAAAAGCAGGTTTGATTTTGATTTTATTTTGATTTATTGAATTTCTGTGCCTCTTTTCATTCAAATGAATCTCTAAGCAGCTTACTAACAATAACATAACAGAGCATCACAAACGCAGCATAAATAATATAATTAACAAATCATCAATGAAATATTTACAATTATTTAACAAAACGGCAACTAAAAAAATAAGCTAAACACCACAATCACAACAGAAGTCATATTATATTAACAAATCAATACAGCATTTAGAATCCATAAAACAACATTAACAAAATAGCAACTAAAACAACAACAAGCTAAGCACTGTTAAATTAGTAGACACACACTCCACACCCCCAACACTCTATTCAGTTCACAATAAAAGACACATCATGCCTGTTGTTAAGTCAGCTTTGCCGGATGTTGTGCTGGCTGGGATCCTCAGGTAGTAAGCCATCGTGGAGATGGTGGGCGTACTGCAAGGTGGATGTTAACTCTGGGTAGCCTGCTCTGGCTCTGTTGCCCACGTCGCTCTAGGTAATCGGAAGATCCATTCATAGTCAAGAAAGTATGTGGCGAGACTGTCCCTCTGGAGTGGCGAGGTGGGGCAACGGATGTGATGCCTACCTCTCTACAGTCAGCTATATTCTAGCCATGCAAACGTCATGTCTCAATCTTCCATCTTGACAGTAAGCAAGAGGCTTTATCACCGTGCAAAGGGACATTCTTGCTAGGCAAAGGAACTTGAGGACATGGAAAAGTGATGGTGAGTGTTGTGGCCTGGGGTAGATGTGTGGCCTGTGGAAAGTCCCGAAGCCTGCTCTTCAGGCCTGATATCTATTCTGTTCCAAGGAAAGAGGTGTGACTTTCTGGTAAAGGAAGGCAGGAGTACAACTGACAAAGGCAAAGAGAGAGGAAGAGTGGTGAATACCAACTGTCAAGAGTGTATAGTGTGTCATATAATTTCTCACAGTATGTTAGCTTCTAAAATTTAATAAGCATCTTATTAAAATAATAATTATTTTTTAAAGTAAGTTTGTAGTCCATACACTTGTCAAGGTAATTAGAATTCATGGGAAAATTTCTGAATGTATTTGTAAATGTTGAAGTAGAACCAAAGCTGTATCGATTCCCAGGCAATAGTTTTCTTTCTAAGTTCCCTTTATCCACTGAATAATCTGCCTCCTCAGAAACCAAGCCATGAGACACAGCCCTCTTGCTATTTGTATTGGCTAGAGAGCTGATGCGTGAGCATTTGAACTTCACAGTGTTGCAGTTCTCCCGACCTAGGGAGCGCGAAAGGGTTCAGCCGCAGGGTACGTGTATTTTGCCACAGTAAGCAAAGTGAAAAGTGTTGGTGTCGACATTAGAGAGGTCTCAAGGGCAGCAAAACGTCTAGGAGGATCCCAGGAAAGAAAAAGCCCCTTTGATCTTCCGGCTCACCCCAAGCAGTGGCAAAGTTTCAAAAGAAATCTCCCCAGAAGCAAAACACTTCAAAGGGGAATCAGACCCATGCCTGGGCATGTTTGCCATGCTATACGTAGACATAGAAATGCTTTGGATAAGGTATTAAGTGGCCTACCACAGATTTCATCTTCCATTATGTTTTCAAATATTTTCCAGATCCCGTATTTCTAAAACTGTCTCATTAATGCTTAAACTAATCATCAGATTAAAGGGCATTCCATTCAACAAGGCTGAACAGAGCAGTGTCTACCAGCGCTGGAGAGTGCATGGACAGTTTATTGATAATGTGTACTTAGGGGATTCTGTCACCCAGTTAGCCCAGAGATATTATTTCCATTTATTTATTTTAAAAAATATTTCTCTACCACTCTCTCATAGAATATCAGGGAGGTGCACAGTGCGTATATGAAAACATGCAAAAGCCATGAAAAATGGAGTAATCGTTAAAGTAACTGGCTGGTCAAAAGGATTTAAACAGCTGCATAGGCCTGTCAGCATTTTAAAAGTCGCCAGGAAATGTTTGGAAGTCAAAAGTAAGAATGCCTACTGAATCTCTCACAGCACAGGACCAGTGACACTAAATGCCAGACTTCTGGAAATACTTTACAAAGTCTTATTGATGGGTTCTAGTGCTGTCTGGAAGAATGGCGAACAGACAACAACAACAATAGCTGTTGCTGTTGTTTTCTATCATGCCCTTCCTCTTGGAGGAGCCAAGGATGGCAAACACCAAAACAATAAAACAATTACCGTTAAAAATTAAAAAGCATTATTTAAAACCATTTAAAACCACTAAAATATGTAAAAACAGTCACATACACTCACAGCTTATAATTTCAGGGTTGCCAGGAGACTTTCCACCAAAAAATGCCTATGTAAATAGGAACAGACACATCTCACCAGAAAAGGCATTCTACAAATGGGGAACCAACACTGAGAAGGCCCTATCACAGGACAACATCAACCAAGCAGCAGCCTATAGAGTGTAACCACTAATCCAGCCTCCCCTGTTGATCATTGGTGCCAAGGTGGTTGGTATCGAGGGAGATGCTCTTTTACGTACTTGGGTTCCAAGCTGTTCAGGACTTTGTACACCAGTATGAACACCTTGAATTGGGCCCAGTAGCTCACTGGCAGCTAGTGAATGATACATGGTCCCATTGGGCTGCCCCACTTACCATCTTAGCAGTTGCACTAGCTGTAACTCCAGACAGTCTTCAAGGGCAACCCCAACCAGGGTGCATTACAGTAGTCCTGGCAGGAGTCCAGGACAATTGAGGTCAGGCTAGAAGACTTTTAACAAATAAGTTTTAAAAATGACTTGCTAGGATTATTTGTCTCCTGTGTAAATCTTGTGGCATTGTTTAACAAAATATAATTTGGTTTTCTAATGTGCAGCATGAAGACCTGCTAAATTTAGTGCTGAGTGTTCTCCGTTCCTGGAATGACCCTCTGCTACATCTGGTCTCGGAGGTCCAAAGAATCAAAGAGGCTCCTGACACCATTCTCTGGAAGGCCATGGAGATTGAAGAGCAAAACAAACGGCTTCTGGATGGGATGGAGAAAATAGTTGGGAGGGTAAGTAGAAAGGACCTGGGATTTCTTCTAGCTGCATAGGACAGTATTCTGCAGAATCCAGCGTTCTAAATTACTCAATGAGCCTGGACAAGTGCTCCAAACACACACTCTCAGATGGTCAACCTCCAGGAACTGGAAAATGACAGAAATGACAACAATGGGGTGGCCCTAGATTGCTTATGTCTAAATGGGGGCAAGTTCTATCATTCATTCTGCCTGTTATGCAGGCTTCTTCTTCTTTTTAACACCCTTCTCTATTTCCTTCCCTTGAACTAATTACACAATATCAGGTGGAGCACTACAGCAATCTTCTTCTTTCCTTTAATAATAGTGTGTTCTAGGAAAGGCTATACCCACTATTCTATAATTAACATGTCTCTTTGGAACACTCTCTCTCCCCCCTTTAGGTTTCCAAATCAGTGTTTTTAGGGCCTATTGCTCAATTTGAAAACAGGCAATACAAGTTGATCACAACTTCTAGATCGGTGGCCCACCAGATGTTGTTGGATCCACCTCCCAGCCAGCAGGGCCAATGCTCAAGGGTGGTGGAAGTTGTAGTCCAAAAACATCTGGAGGGCCACAGGTTCCCCACCTGTTTGGATGGTTCCCTTCACAGGAAACAAGGTAATGTTTTCATCTCTTCCCTACTCCAGATATTGGCTCCAATCCAACACAGTTAAGACTATTCAAGCCTATAGATTTCAGGAAATTAGGAAAGCTGCAACCATTTGAGTGCACAAACCCTGCTAGCTCCCAAAGAAAAGTCGGTGTGCTTTCAAAACAAGGCAGCTATCCTTTGGACAAAGGAATTCTAATTTGAGTGCTATATTTAAAGTTCTGTTCTCATGCCTGAATACTTCCATATCACCCAAGGGAGTCACCGTTTCATCATTCAAGCTAATAGTACGGCATTCTATTTACAGATACATACATATAAATCCTGGGAAAGCACTTTGCACAGCAGAGTTGCAATGTAAATGAGTAATAATCATGGAGATCAATTCAAGTGGTTGAAGCATGAGCTGTTTCTTTCTTCTTTTACTGTCTGGAGCAAATATGTAGTTCTCCCTGTCGAGATGGGGGTTTCCCCCCACAATTCCATTTGGCTTTCTTAAAACGTAAGCAAGAATCTTCTCTCATCCCAAACAAATACTGGGCAACCCTTTAAGTGTTAATGTTGCAATTCTCTAAATATTGATCTGATACAGACATTGTCTCTGGGATGCTTGCTAACGATACTCATTTTTCTCTTCTTCGTTAGGTTCACCCAGGTGACCTGGGTAATGAAGTCTATTCTAGATGGTCGGGGCTGCCATCTCTGCAGCTGGCTGACGAAGATTCTCGCCTCTTTGCCTTCTACAATCTGCTGCACTGCTTGCGCAGGGACTCACACAAAATTGACAGCTATCTGAAACTCTTGAAGTGTCGCCTCATCCATGACAGTCACTGTTGAGCAATTGGAGCTAGCACCTAACACCTTCAAAAGGACCTGCTCTTAGCCTCATTGCTTTTCACTGCCCATTGCAGGCCTTACGCAAAAACTCATCCTGTGGTACAATATTTATGTCCATGTTATTTTTCCTTTTGTGAGATGCAAACCATTTGTTCGTGTCTGAAAACTCTCAGAAAAGCCATTCTTTTCTGTTAAGAGTACATTACTGTCTGCTTTAATCACAGTGATATGCAAACCATGCAATAAAAACATAAAAAAATGCTGAAATATAAAAATGTGTTTGAAATTGAACTTGGTTTTGCTTCCTCCTTTGGTTACCAACATCTAGGGACTTGTGGCCAGAGACTATGGAGCTTGTGTACAACTGATGCTCCACTCAGCCAAGGAAACTAAGTGCAGATATTTATTTTTTTTCCAGAAGCTGTACTGTCTACCATCAGGAATATCAGAAACTCTTCTTTGTAAAGAATCTGGGTGGCCAACAATTAAGGCAAGAATAGACTGTATATTTTAAAAAATTGCTACGATGCCTACAGAGCGTTTTCCTGCTCTGTGCTATATGGAATTGGATGACAACAAACTCTGGCAAGCAGCTTATCAATATGTCTTGGAGCAGACTATTATTACTATCCAGAACAGAGCTCTACTTTGACCTTGAATAACTGCCAACAAAGGGATTGGCTCTTGTGGGTAGAATCCAGAAGGGACCTGCAAATAATTAGAAACATCAACTTTCCCCCTTGGTATTAGCCCTTAAGAACAGAGCATTTTAGAGCTAGTTATCTGTCCAACTCTCACCAACCTCCTTAAGAAACACTTTTATTGAGCTGTGTTTCCAAGTGATGACCACTGCAGTCTTGGATAGCCACTACAGTGGTACCTTGGGTTACAGACGCTTCAGATTACAGACTCCGCTAACCCAGAAATACTACCTCAGGTTAAGAACTTTGCTTCAGGATGAGAACAGAAATCTCATGGCGGCGGCATGGCAGCAGCGGGAGGCCCCATTAGCTAAAGTGGTACCTCAGGGTAAGAACAGTTTCAGGTTAAGAATGGACCTCCAGAACAAATTAAGTTTTTAACCCGAGGTACCACTGTACAAGGCCCCATACACAGACTTTGCATTTGTGGTCAGCCTCAGGTGGAAGACATCACTCACCATCTGTTAGCATGTCCTTTACATAGACACCCAAGCAATCACTTTCTGAAACCTTTGTTCACAAAGCAAGCAAGCTGGAACACCCCAGCATAAATGATCTTGTATATTTTGAGTGACACTAATAGGTTCGTAGCACAAGAGAGTGACCCTCTATGAATTGACTGCAACAAAGAGAGAGAAAAACAGGAAAAAGGAATTTGATGAAATCACTATAAACTGTTGTGATGATTCAGTGATTCAGAAGTTTAATTTGAAATCAAGCTGGATTTGAGTTTCCTTGCATCTCTGGTAACTTCTCACTTACATCATGGATGCTGCTGGCCAAGGAAACTCTCTGGGGATTATACTGAGCTGGTTGCATCCGGCTTCCAGTCTGCATCTCTGGGTTGACCATGGCAGGGGATGAGCATCATTTTGACCTTTCACTTTAACTGAGAAAATATCCAGTTTATAACTAGCTCTGTGCCAGACTCTGGACTTACCGTACTCTGAAAACAAATGGGCTGTCCAGATACCTTTGTGGATTGTGGCTGGATCATTTTGCTCCCCCCAAAGTCCCCAGACAGGGTCTTTGAAAGTCTGATTCACACTACCCAGGCATATTGCACTTCAGCCTTCACACTGGTGAAGGACTAAGGGGCAGGCAGAACATGTATTGCATGGAGAGACCAGGCTTCCAATTCTACCAACAAGGCTGTCTTGTACCTCAGTCACTCCACCCTACTCTACCACCCAAGGCAGGTGTGTGCCAGTTTTATTGCAGAAATGCATACAAAGCAACCTCAGTCATGTGCTGGAAACAGTTTTACTGGGAGCTGTGCAAACAGCTAAATTTAGTTCCCGTACTAAAGGAACTTAAAGCAGGCAAGCTTCTAAATTATTCTTAATGAGACCACTGTAATGATCCCATGCCTATACCTAGATTACCTAGCTGTGATAAAGCTAAAACCCAAATATTTGGACCAAACCTTAAGCTGCATCCTCTCTTAAATTCCAAAGAGGTTGCCCAGACTTTCCATTTCTGCAAGATTTGCACGTCCTTCTGCATTCCACAGCATAAAATAAGACTAATAAATGTTTGTACCGTGCTTGTAACATGGATAGAAGTAGGAAGTCCTGATGATCTTACCAGAGAGGCCCCTTTTTTGGAAATTTCTGACCTGTTTTGTGCAAGCAAAGGAACTTGTCGTGGTTCAGACCAAACGTCTAGATGCTTTATCATCCCAGTCCTGTCCTTTGAATGGTTTTGAAGTGTGTGCATCGTTTCAATGTGGCTTATTCCATTTTACAGTGCAAAGGCTGCTTAATTAATTTGCCTGCCTATGGTACTTGCAGCAGGACCAGTGGGTCACAGAGATTCTGGTCCCTTCTGTCAGACTTAGTGCCAACAAAAACCACACAGGAAATCTTTAAAAGCAGACCCAGTCAGAAGCAGATAGCTTAAACGGGGCTGGTGTTTTTGTTCCTGGTGTATCTAAAGGATGAAACAGAAATAAAAAGCAATGGTTTGCTCTTTGTAATATTGAAATGGAAGACTTTGTCTCATTGCCTGTCAGAAAAAAACTACTTCTTAAGTATCACACAAGCACAGAAAGTGAATAGTGACTTCTGAGTTTTCTGAACAACTTTTTGTGTGTGCAAAGGATGATACTAGGGAAATGTTTTAAACTATTTGTGTGGAATTATGGGTTACTTTTCTTTTCATCAGAGAGTCTTCCAGGTCAGCGTATTGAGTACAAGACAGCCCAATGCGGGGGGGGGGGGGAGAGAGAGTTCAAATGTACTTATTTTTAGCAGGTGCTAGACAACAATATGATGCTGCTTTCATCTAAGAAGAGAAAGATGCAAGTTATGTCAACACATAGCTGGGTGTGGGCCACATGGCAACCAAAATCTTTAACCTGAAATCAGGCACTGGCATAGCCAGAGCAACAATGAGTTCAAAGTGAAAGTATGACATAGAATTCTCACAGCTGGCATTTCCGAGATGTGAAGAATGCTAGTAGGAAAAATTGGAGATGGCAGAAGAGAAAATGGCCCTGCAGTCCCACTTTGATGTGTGATGCCTGAACCAACTTCTGAAACTGTTGTCTGTAAGGACCTCGCTGGGCAGCCTGCATGGAACCACTCTGTACACATGCTTGTTAATTTTTTTGTTTGTATTCTGCCTTTACTCCAGGAAGCTCAAGAGAATTTCACATGGCAAGCCTAAGAAGTTTGCCTATCTTGACAGTTCGGAGTAAGTTCCAGGTTGTTGCTGGATGTGTTTTAGTTGACACGGAAGTTATACTTGTTGTATCTGAGCTCTGATTCCTCATCCACACACGCAGGTCTTCGCGCCATGTTGAACACCTGTGCAAACAAGCCAACAGCAACTTGCTCAAGAAGCAGAATGAACCTGGGTTCCTGGGGCTGCCTTTGAAGACAGTATGGAAGCTTAGATAATAGACTCATAGAGTTGGAAGAGACCCTAAGGGCCATCTTGTCCAACCCCCTGAAATGCAGGAATATGCAGTTGTCCCATAGGAGGATCAAACCTGCAACTCTTAACAGAAACAGGAAGGCATGAATATATAACACTGGTGTACTGGCTACTAATAAGTTTCTGGCTCAATTCAAAATACTGATTTTGACGTTAAAAGTTTTATATGGCTCAGGACTCTAATGCAAAGGACTGCCACTTATATCCATATAAACCTGCATGGGGACTGCAATTGTCACCCGAGCTCCTTCTCAGTATGGAGGAGGATGAGCAGAGCATGTGTGTTTTCTCTTAATAGTCCCTCATTTTGAAACACTCTCCTCAAGAAGCACACCTATTGGCACCCGGTTAAAACTTTCATAATATCCTGGTCATATTGGACAGCTTCAATTATACTGATACAGCAACTCAATCCAGGCTTCAGGCTACAGTTGTTTTTCTACTGACATTGCCTAGTGCTTGAATACATTCAAACTATATTTTACTGTATATTGTAAATTGCTTTAAGGTGCTTTTTTAAATTTTAGCATAAAATGATATAGTCCAAACAAATGAAATCATTACACAGACAGCTCCACCACAGTTATGAAGCTAGAATCAAAGGCAGTGTTTGTAGTTGTGTGCCTATAGCAGCCATTGTTCACACAGAGTAAAAATTTCACTAAACCTTCCGAATATGCTATGCAAAATAAGGTTAGATGGTACATGCAATTGTAAACCTTCACAAGATGCCTGAGGGAGAAAATTTGAGCAGTCGGCTCCTGCAAGCTACCAACTAAAGACGGAAGAGGAAAATATAGCATTTAAAAGCCTGGTTAAAGATTAACACAAAAAGCTATAAGAAGGTTCTTAGGAAAGAATCAGGACAGCTGCAGCTGTATCTCAGCTACCTGCTGAGGGTTGCTAGGCAACTCAGGCCTACCACTGCCCCAAGGGCCTTTTATTTTACAATTAGGATATCTGAAGGGGCTTTTTTGTTTTTTGTTTAAAAAGGATTTTTGCTCATACTTCTTAGATGGGAATAAACATTTCTGTTTTTAAATCAAGAAAAAATCGGGAGTCAAATAGGGCCCTCTAATATTTGCTGCGTATGTGATTTTCTTATAGAACTGACACACTCTGGAAACAATGTACACTTTTTAAATTGTGACATTTTGACTCTATGGGAGGAATTATTTGCTATTTGTTTTGAACAGAACCTTAGCTCATGTCAGATATGAACCTCCAGACAATCATTAGTTTAAACTGCCTGCTATGTGTTGAAAATTTTCAGTCAATTTAAAACTGATCTGAATTGCAAATGTGACGGTAATAAGCCATTAGGGAGCAAGCTACATATCTCTTTTCTCTCACTTGCAACCATCTTCTTTAAGGGGCCTTTGGTGCATTGAAATATGAAAATGCCAGTTCAACCCTGCACATTGTCAACAAACATATAAATGGGAGGGGGGTGAGCAAGGCTTAGTGGTGGATAAACACATCCACTTAGACTAGAACAAACTGGAAGATGCAACCACAGCAGAAGCCGTACGTGCTTTCTCTCCCAAAACAATTAGGCATGTTTCTAATAAAATTAATCTCCATTTCTGGAATCTGAAATGGAGTTCTCCTCTCTCTTTTTTTTTGGAGTAAAGACATAGTTTAGCTGAAGCATTTGGGAGGGAGTGCTCTAGAGTTCCCATTCGGAAAGCCCCATATTTGAAGGTTTTGATCCTTTTCCTATTCAAATAATTCATATACAGAAGAAATAATTCAACCGTCCATAGCATCACTGAAACAGCTATAGTCCCATCTCACAGAAGTGGAAGTTCCAGAATGTCACTTCTCATAGCTTTGAATTTCACGATGTCTACAGCTGCAGCTGTGATATTGCACGTTGACTGATAAAACCAGACATCTGCTGGATTCACTCAGGATAATCATGATGCCACTGGATTTCACCTAAGACCAGGGGCAGTTCTTTTGTCATGTATAATGGAAAGCGAACCGTCAAATATGCACATGTGGGATGTTGCTGCCTAACTCCTGTGATGATGTGTAAATTCTCTGCACATGTGGAGGGGGAGGGTGACCATGCTTGCCAGCTCATCCCCTCCTCATACCTGCACATTCACTGCATGCCCACCCACCCCAAATTCAGAAGGCCATCTGAAAGGAGACCCTATTGAGCACCTAGCTGTATATACATAGGCCTTCCACCCACTGGGAACCCTGCACACCCTGGTTGCCCAGTCAGGTGGAGAGCTTATGCATGAACAGGTTTGCATGCACCAGCTCTTCTTTCCAATGCCCCATTCAACATATTGATATCAAGATGGTGCAGCTGCCCCTCTCCTTGTGTTTGCTATACATGTCCTTATATTTTCCGAAATGCTGCAAAAGACTTATTCATCATCTCTGAAGATGTGTGCACCAAAGGACCACAGAGATATGAATTCACAAATACATAATAACTAAAACTACATGCCCAGTTCTGTATGGATTGGAGAGTGCCATACCTCAATGTAGATTCTGAACTGAGGCTGCTTTTGATCAAATCTCCCATGTAGGCATGGAGTTTATAGAATGACCTTGAGCCAGTGAAAATTAGTCAATGTAACGTACTTCACAAGGTTTTTGTGATAACAAAATGGAGTAAACATAAATATGCTTCCCTAAGCTTTTTGGAGAAAAGATGGGGTACAAATGTGATAGAGCATAGTGTTCAAGAATCCCTGCTTTAGACAGTACATTTTTACATCTTAGCTTTCTTCTTGAAAACAGTTGTAAGAGTTTAATGGGCCTCACACTTAAAAAAAATAAATAATTATTGTAAACCAGCATTCAAAATTTCATTATTGTATCTTGATGCTCAAGGAAGATTACACTTTTTTTGCATCTTTTCTGGCTTCCGTGAAAATGGAAGCAAAACACAGAATAGTGTCCTGAACCTGCAAACCAACTTAATTTCTATTATTTCACCTTGGACATTCAGCTTGAACTTGAAACTTAAGTATGGTATCCTGTACTTATGTGCCATGATTCATTATAACATCTTAATAATTAAGAAAGTTTTGTTACAAATAGAATGCCACACTGTCAAGTTAACCCAATGACATCACTTTGCCTGACCAATAAATCCCCAAATCTGTTCACTGGAACTCAACAGGTTTTGTACTCTTACACGTTTGCACAGGTTTGATTACTATGAATTCACCTAGCACCAGTTTGCCTAAAATATGGCCTAATAAGGGACCAGACATGTAAACAAAAGGTTGCTAGTGTTCCCAGAAAGCTAGGAATCTGCTCTGAACTGTGCAATATAATACCTATCAAGGCCTGAATAAGAGTAATGGGTAAGCAGCTCTACAGAGGGAAGTGGTCATCTTAGGCAGATGATTTTGGGTGCCATGGAGGAAAAGAAATTTGTTAATTTTTCATTTATTGTTGTTGCATTTTCACTCCAAGGGAAAGGTGCTTTTGGGATTTCCTCTGTCAGGGATCACCCTTGAGTACTCCATAGTTTCTTCAGGGGGCCTCAGTGAATGTGTCGAAGCTTGGCCACTAGCAGCTCTCAGAGGTGAGCCAGCAGCTAGGAATTGAGTCTGTGACCAAGCCTGAGAATTACACCCAAGGAACACAGAAATAGTCCACAGCTAGGGAGACCTTGTTGTTGCTCCTCAGGCAAAGACCTAACCCAAGCTGAAGCCCTTCACAGCCTTTCCTCTCTGTGAAGGCCCAAGAGCCAGCCTGGATGAAAAGGCTAGTTCAGTGTCCAAGAATACTTTGCTGCCATACTGCAGTAATGATCTCTCTCTCTCTCTCTCTCTCTCTCTCTCTCTCTCACACACACACACACACACACACACACACACACACACGACTGAAGTAGCTCCTTAACGAAAGAGTATACTCAGGAAATTTCAAGCTGGGTTTAGCTGAAATTGGGGTGTAGTTTGAGGGATAAGCTTATCTCTAGGGATAAAATGCAAGGTTAGTGTATTTCCTGTTGAGAGGGCGTTTATTTGCTTTCAAAGAGCTCTGCATGCATATTAGTAAATAAAACAAAATTCACAAAGGATACCATTGACATATTTATTTTGAAAAGTTATACCCCATGTTTCAATCAAATAACTCTTAACGGGCATCACAGCATATACGCAGCCCATAGACTCTTAGATCATCTCACCAATGCATATGACCAGAGCACAGGACAGCCTCAGGGATAGAAATCCATTTCCACACAAAGTGCATGCAAAATAATTCTGAGGGAAAATTTATGTATCTGTGATTCCCCTCTAGTGGGGACAAGGCCCCTTCCTGTGAAAGCTCCAGAAACTCAGGATTGGTACAACCATCTCATTCCTTCTTTCATTAGATAGTAACCACTGAGTCTGAACCTTTCTACTTTCCAATCCCCAATTCCCCCGCCCCCCCATATTGCTCTAATCCAGCTCTCATAAAACAGGGAGACTGCCACTTTACATGTAACTTTTCCCCCTTCCTGGCTCTCTCTCTTTCTGCTGGTGACCTTCAGATACGTTGAACTATAGAGCCTATCAGCTCCCTTGCCCAATGACAAGAGATGGTGGTTAAGACCAAAAATGCTTATGAGCATGCAAACACTTGTAACTGAGACTCCACATTCTGGGATTAGGAGGGTGGGTTTGATATCTGACACCTGTCTTTAAAACAGGCTAGCACAACCCACTCAGTCAGGTTGTGCTCGCCCTTGTGGGCAACGAGTTGTGACACCTTGTTTCAGAATTTTGTATACAGCAGTTACCACCCTCTGGAATTCTCAGAGGTGAGCCTCTTTTCTCATTTGTTAGCACATCCCATTTACACTTCCAGAATCGCCTTTCAGGGGGGTGAGCAGATGCAAAGGAGAATGTAGCTCCTGAACTTCTAGTAACTGTAGAGAACAAGGAATTTCAGTAGAAGCAGCTTGTTAGAAGGATGATAAAAGAGCAACTAGTGGGAAGTCCCTCTTCTATGCAACTATTAAAGCTACAAAGAGCCCAGCCCTCTTTTGCACCTGTTTGCCCTAAATATGACCTGGAAGATGATACCACCAGTGGGAATTGAAGCTCAAGGTACAGGAGGGATGCATCACAGAAGGCTGTAAAGAAGTACTGGGAAAGTTTTATTGTCAAGGAGCTAGATATAGAGTATTGAGACACTAGGCACATGTTGGGTGAAGAGAAAGGAATGAACCAGGATGTTGCTGTTTTAAGGTTTAATGCCAGACATATTTTGCTGGCACATGCAATCAAACTATTCATTCAGCTGGTGTATGTTCATGATAACAACAAAATACACATGCCTCCTTTTTATTCATACTATGGATTCCATTATTAGAATCAGGCTTTTCATCAGTAACTCCCACTACGTTTCACTGAAGTTCATGATCGCACATATTTACCCCTTTATCAGATTTCTATTAAAAAATAACTTTACTCATCACAAAAGATTAGAATTAGAAAGGTGGCAAATCTGCTCCTCCAGCTTTATTATTTCCTTAAAGAGAGAAAAGGATGCTGTGAGATTAGCTCGACTGACAACTTGCTGCCTTCCTGCAGTTTTCCTATGTTAGACAAAAAACGCCACCCAGCATTTTCAATTTCTTTAAAAAAATACAAAGTGAAAAATATGACAGTCGGACTAGTTAATTAGCTGACTTGATTATGCAAATCCTTTTTTTAGATGTACAAGCCATATTTTTCTAAAGAGGCAAGTGAAGACAGGAGTTTCAGATGTATCCTTAAACTTCCTCCAATACTGTCAAAATTATAATTGCACTTAGAGGAGATTAGCTGGGCTTGAAATAAAAAAATATAAAGTTTCCCTACCTTTAAAAGACAGCTGCTATGGCTGCATACATACTATACATGTAAAAAAAAAACCCCAAAAAAACAACAAAACATTTAAATCACATTGCTTCGCCCAAAGTATTCTGGGAACTGTAGTTTACCCAAACTAGAGAGTTTAGTTTACCCAAACTAAAGGTGATGTGAATCACAGCACTCAAAAGAAGAGAAAATAATACCAATGCACAAAGAAAATAGCTGCGTACAAAACTTCACCACAGGAAATGACTCACCTGTATCCATTGGGTTGGTTCTTGAGACTCTTCAAAATTAAAAGACCCCACACTGTCGTTCATCTGCGGTTGTGCAGACACTCCCACTGGGACATTCTGGATATACCGTATTTTTCGCCCCATAGGACGCACCGGCCCATAAGGTGCACCTAGTTTTTTTTGGGGGGGGGAGAAAGGGAAAAAATATATTCCCCCCCCCCAGGTGCGGGGCTGGGGCAGGGGAAGCCCGAGCTTACCCCCGACCCCAGCCCCCAGAACAGGCAGCTATCCGCAAGCCTAGGGAGCCCGGCGGGAACTCCCGCGGGCTCCCCAGGCTTGCGGATAGCTTCCTGAAGCCTGGAGAGCGGTGTGCACCGACCCCTCTTGCTCTCCAAGCTTCAGCGAAAGCCTGCATTTGCCCCATAGGACGCACACACATTTCCCCTTCAGTTTTTGGAGGGGAAGAAGTGCGTCCTATAGGGCGAAAAATATGGTACCTCAGGGCTTGTTCCCATAGCACTAAAAATGGTTTGGGCATCATGTGTGGATGCTGCAACTGTCAAGGCCAAATCCCATCATCCCATCAATGTGTGACTGTCATCAGAAAACACTCAGCCCACACTGAGTTCTATAGCCAGCAGCGCATGTTGAGTCGAGTCATGTGACTGCTACCAGTCCTGCACTTTTCGCATATCACGGTGGCTGGAAATAAATGGGCACTTGGAATAGCATGCTAAATTCCAATCTGCATTAATTTCAGCATTGTCAGGCAGTATCAGAAAACACATGAACACACACACAGGCTCAGTGGTAGCCATGGACTAGGCAAGGGTGTCTATGTGAACTTTCTCATGATCCCTACAGCCACATTCTGAAACATCCCACTACTAGACAAATGAAGTATAGAAACATAGTAATAATGAGGAAAGAGGAAAATGAGGGCTTTTCAGTGGCGAGAAAGGACAGGCTGTGTCCCATTGATTTGAGACAGGGTGCTGCTTTAAACTTTTATAGCATCTGACTCCACTTGGACAGAAGATTAAGTGTTTATTATTCACTGAATTTTATCCCACCCTTCCTCCCCAAGGAGCTCAGAGTACCACACAGGATTAAATTTCACAAAATTCATTTCCATTTATCATTAATGCCACCATATCTGAATGCATAAATCTGATTATTAATTATATTTTGGTTTGCTGAATTGATTAATTGGCAGGTGCCAGGTCCTGATCATTTGGAGAGCTCTTAATTTTTTGAGTATATCCAAGTGTGTTTTTGAAATAACCTTCTCAGTCACAATGAAGAATTTGCTGTGTTTCGGGGAAATATGCCAATGCAATTCATCAGCTTTTGACAATGAGATTGCTCTGAAATGCTTCTCTCTTGTAGCTAAAAATATGGAGGGAAGAGGGAGTCATTCAACCAATCAACAATTAATTTTAAATGTGGGACCAGAATCCAATTCTGCATGGTATATGAACTGCACGCCTTGCACTGCAGAAAGAAATATTGCCCTGAACAACCAGAATTTTGCCTAAAGAGTCACTGAAGCCACTGAAGGCCATTTTTTCAAAACATTTTTTCAACTTTATTTCGCTTTTCTCCTTTTAAGAGATGCTATAGAAGCTTATACTTATGAAAGACAACAGCATTTACAAATTATAAACACAGAAATGAAAATACTGTGATTGGCAGGAGTAGATGTTGAAGCATGGTGGAAAGGATGATTTTGTGCTGTGGTGGACATCTCAGAAAACCTCAAAAAACTTAGCGTGTTTAAAGTGAGAATCAACTAGTATACACAGAAGCTTCTGACCCAGAAGTGCACCCCTTATCTCAACTAAGCACACTGTTATGAGGGAGAAAAGAATATGCAGCCAGTCACCAGAATACATGTTCTTCTTGCTATACATTTATTTCTAAGGTGTGGAACTACTTCAGTTATTTTGCATTTAGTAGCTGTGGAAGCCTAAACCTCACAATCTTCTCAGTTGTGCCTATAATGTAGACTCAGATAGGTTTTCTTTAAAGGCTTAACAGGAAAAGGGTTTGCATCTGGCTAACGGACGAGATTTAATCTTTAGGTGCTAGTAGACTTTTGTCAAGTCTATCTCACTTAGCATACACAATTTCATGTTTACTGTTGTGCAATAAGTAACCTTAAGAGTAGAGGAGCCACTTCCTTTTACAGGAAATCCCTTTCTAGGCAACGCTAGTAAGCAGAACTCAAATTTTTCAACAAGAAAACTGTATTGGTATTTAGGAAGAGATTGCCTCATGGCTAGTTAGTGATGGATAGCTCACCTTTAGCTTCTCCACAGCAGGGTGACTGTACTCTCCTCTTTCTACACTTGGCTCCATTAAAGAAGAATTATATAGGACATTGTCCATTTTAGTGGAGGCACAATATATGTGTGTGAAAGAATCTGCAGGAAGATAAACAAAACCCAACTGTCACTCCCCTTTCCCCACATCAACCATGATCAAGGAGATTTGTGATAATCTTTTTATCCTGATCCAGTCCCCCACCCCAACATGAGTTTACCAGAGGCACCTAAAAGAGAGAGCTAAATGAGGATAGGAAGGTGTGAGTTACAACTCCCATCATCCCTGACCATTAACCATGTTGGCTGGGGCTGATGGGAGTTGGAGTCAATGACATATGCAGCGTGATAGGATCCCAGTCCCTGGATGACACAGTTTGATCTGTCGCCTTTGGCTTTTCAGACTTTCTAACTGATCACCTCCAATATTCCACTGAGGTTGAATACTGAAGAAAGGGGTCATATTTTAAACCTGAGGTTCCACTGAGGTTGAATACTGAAGAAAGGGGTCATATTTTAAACCTAGGGTGGCACTGTGGGTTAAACCACAGAGCCTAGGACTTGCTGATCAGAAGGTCGGCGGTTCGAATTCCCACAACGGGGTGAGCTCCCGTTGCTCGGTCCCTGCTCCTGCCAACCTAGCAGTTCGAAAGCACGTCAAAGTGCAAGTAGAAAAAAGGTACCGCTCCAGGTGGGCAGGTAAACGGTGTTTCCATGCGCTGCTCTGGTTCACCAGAAGCGGCTTAGTCATGCTGGCCACATGACACGGAAGCTGTACGCCGGCTCCCTCGGCCAATAAAGCGAGATGAGCGCCGCAACCCCAGAGTCGGCCACGACCGGACCTCATGGTCAGGGCTCCCTTTACCTTTACTTTACTTTATGATCCATCTTAGAGCATACCTGCATATGGGGAGGGATCAGCATTAGGATCAATAGAGCCCATTTGCTTCCCTTAGTGTGTGAATCCTGCAATGGCTAGGCCATTATTAAGAACAGAGGGCCACAGTTTCCCCATCATTGATGTAATCCATTTGCATTTCATATTCTACCAAACAAAAACTCTGCCATTTCATGTGTTTAGCTCCATCATTGTCAAATGAAGCCTCTGGTAGGAGGGCTGAGATGGGAAAGGAAACACTAAGTATATTTTCTTTATGCAAAGAATAGATGTAAGGACAGATTTCTTTTTAAAGAACAAATTTTGGCAATTGTGGTTTTGGCAGTCATAGCTGGTGACTTGACACACAAACCTCCCGGCAAAAAAGGCTGATGGCTTGCCCCAGAGAGGCCTAGGCACTGCTGTCTCCACACCCCTTCCTTAAGTTTTGCCTTGTCCCTCACCCCTATGTATCACACGCTGGAACAAACTGGCTCAAAATAAATCACGAAGCACCTAGAAATTGAATTATTATTCCAGCTCTACTGAAAAGTATGTGGTAAGTGCATTTTATTCCAAACCCAAGACAGAATATGAGCACTATACCAGGGCAATTTGTGGGTCTTCATTTTGAAAGAAGATGCTGCGCCTATTTATACTGAGGTTCCCTGCGCTACTGAAGGCATGGAATCAAAGCATGGTCAGGGTTCTGACCAATATTAGAGTTATTCAGAGGAGGCCCATTGAAATTAATGAACCTGAGTTAGTTGTGCGCATTAACACCAGTAGGTCTACTCTGAGCTGGACTGGCACCAGATGCAACCTGCAGAAATGTGTACGCGAGCACAATGGCAGCTTTGCTGTAGGTTTAGAAGCAGAAGCAGCCTTGGGATTTGACAAACAAGGGTGTCAGATGTAAATGTGCAGGTATTTGTCTTGAGCAGGAGAGCTGACCCCGGAACAATTAATGTGCTGTGTGTGCACGTACATTTATCAAGCCTCCCCAGAGGAACCCATCACTCTTCCTTAATCCTTATTTTAATCTGTAGTGTAACAACAGTGCATTTTCAGACCAACACTTCACTTTGATATCTAGTCAAAGACACATGCAAAAACCAGCATAGTCATAGCAATAATAGGATACCCGAGGTAAAAAAATTAAGCAGGAAGCCTTTTAGGGGTTAGCTTCGTCAAGTGCAAGAAGAGTTTGATACAAATGGTAGATAGAATTATATATTTTATTGGACCAGCTACTTGCTCAGAGTTTTACAAACTTTCAACTTCATTTTCTTCATGGAATCCTAGCGGAAAAGAGAAGTGAGCAAAATCAGATCTATAGCCTGGGAATCAGAAAGGCTATAATCTGATTTGGGCATGATGAGTTAAGCTACCCATCTGACTGCTGCCTTCCACCATACAGACTGGTGATTTTGTGACTGGTGTATTGCACCCTTTCTCCATTACTGGCCTATGGTGCCATAGAAAGAAAGTCTAGAGGCCCTATATATAAGATGCAGTGTAGAGGGGTGGACTTTTTAGGTTCTATGTTAGATTGTAGGTTCTTAACTGGGGGGGGGGGCACTAGGCATAACCCAACCAAGATTAGGAACACTGAACACCTTTAATAGAATATAGTACTTTAGTAATTGTGCTCACTCTAATAGTCTCCCTTATTCCTTAAGAGAGAATCAAAAAGCACAATTGCCCCTTTGCATGAAAACAGATATGCTTGCTCTATTACAGCCTACGTCTACTCAAATAGTTGAATTCATTTCAGATTTCTACAAGCTGAAACTATGCTGTGTAACACAGCATAATGTATTCAAGCAAGGGATTCCAATTTTTCGTAACTCTGAAACCAAGCTCTAGGACAGTCCTTTGAATTAGCCTTGGAAACTTTTAAAGACTGACATTCAACTTAATTTGAAACAGTTTTGCCTCAACACATCCTGCATTGTTCCAGACTTTACATAGAGGAGGGAGGAGGGAGTAAAGAGAGATGACGCTGATGGATCTAACAACTCAAGATGGATATAGGCATGATTTCCTAAACATTATAATTGGAAACATTTCAATACAAAACAAGCTCTCTCTCTCATTGGAACTGGGATAAAAGAAAAGTGGATCTGGGTCTCCCTGACCCCACAATCCCAGAGTAGAGCACTTCATATCTAGACCTGTTTGAAAGACATAACAATTCATTTTATAACAATTTTTTAAAAGTGCAGTGTAAAGAGATGAAGGAAGTGTGGGCCTCTGTCTTCCAAGCTCATCCCTTTCCTCCAATTTGGTAGCAGAAAATTTTGCATGCCAGTTATAAGGCCCACAATTATTTCACAGTTGATGTGGCTTTTGGAAGGGGGTGACGAAAATATCCAGTCCAATGTCCCTTCACTGCTTTATCTTCCTTTCCCATAGCGCTCTGCTCTTCGCTCTCCCATTGCTGGAAAACTACATGCCATAGATACTAGTATGCCACTTATTTTCTCACGTGATTGGCAAAAAAAACCTAAGAAACTTTGGGGACATAGTTCTAATATATGCTGCCCTAGAAAAGCAACTAAACTCTTGCCCATCCAAGGTGATGAAGGGAGTTGATCTCTGCTGAAGTGGTGTTTTCAAGAACCACCCATCAGCCACCTGGTGGTGCCTGGTGAAAATTTTCCAAATGCAGCCAGTTGCTGCCCAAGCTGGGATTGCAGCTGGTGCCAGTTAGCTGGTGGGCAGGGCTTGCGAAGTCTTCGTGACATCAGAGGAGGGAGGCCCTGCCTACCTATCTGATCTGCACTTCCTGGATGAATAAGCAGACTAAAACACAGTTATCCTTCAGATTTCAGACTTCTCCAAGTTCTGTGGTGCATTTTTCATCTCAAAGACCATACCAAAATGTGTACAAAGAAATAGAGATTTTAGAATAACACGTTTAAAAAAATGTGGATTTGGTGAGAAAATATTTCAAAAATATGCCCTGAAAGATGAATTTTCACACAGATCTTATTTTGTAAGGGAAGCAGATTAATACAGAAATGGGATAAAAATGACTTATGAATAAACTCATGTGATACCAACGTATTCAGGAAATAGACTGAGCCATCACTGGTCTCAGCTCAGCTGTGCATAAAACATTTCATCTGAATATATGCACACAAGCAAGTATTTGAATGGAAGCCCCGCTGACGTGAATTCCCCTTACGTGAGGCCCTCCCTTTCAGTGTCTTATTATAACTGCTATTTTTATCCTTCTATCCTCTTTAGCATTCTTTTTCAAAATGCCACCCCTTCTAGGTCACCTTTAGTGTCAATGGCCCTTTGTCATTCATTTGCGTACTTTCATAGGAGAAAGATGTAGGTGACTGATTTCCATCTCAGGCTTTAATCCTCATCTCTCACTGTCCCCTTTGATTTCTGGCAGGGCTCCTGGCTGCTCCTGCACCATCAGCTTTGCTTGAAGGCATGGTTTTTCTTTTGCAAAGCTGGCTTGGCAGCTCAGTAGCTCCTGAAGGACATTTCTACCTGATAAATAAGGGCGTACCACTGGATTTTTCCAGACCTTTTGCATTCTACTTATTGGATTTTTAATTCCAACTGGCTTCACTTTTGTTTCCCACACTATAAGTATACCTGTACACACACACACACACACACACACACACTTCCATCTTCTAGCATGAGTAAGCATTAGGCCCTGAGAGAGGGCATTGCTCCTAGTCCCTGCCTCTTCAACACATCCCCATTTAAAATGGATGCATGTTTAGCTTCCTGAGCCTTTGGGATGAGCTCCTGCAAAATAAAAGCAAGCATGAAGAAAATTCACTTCTGGTCAAGAAAGTTTCCACATGGATTGCAAGTTTCCCCAGGCTAACCACTGTGGGGAGGCACTGGTAAAATCTTTGGTGATGCTGAAATTCTCAGATAGCAATTCCTGCTCAAATTGTTGCACAAAAAAATCCCTGCTAACCACTCCTGCCTAAACAGTAGCAGCTAACCAGAGTCAAATTTTCTTCTTCTTCATTCGCAGTGCATACTGGTTGTGTGTGGTTTACCATGGCAGCCAGCACACGCCAGTAACAAGCTGGCTAGTAACAAGCAAGATAATACCTATAGGCTTTCATCAACCATCTTGAAAGCATGCTTACTTACTCCACCCAGAAAAGAAAACAATACACCACCTGATGTTATGCACTCCAAAAACCTTAAATTAAAAACTTCACAACTTCAGTACTTTAGTCAATGTCAGAGTATATTATGTGTCTTTTGATTGCAAAGTAAGACCTATATTCAGACTGTGCCTGAAGTAGAAGCTCTACCACTTCATCTTTGTCATTTCTCATCAGTTTGTGAGAACACACCAACAGCCCAGCCACTTCATCTGCTCTGAAAAACACTTCTATAAATCCCAACCACATAGTTTTGGCAAATTCTGTCCCCTTCCACTGCTCAAACTGTGAATTGGCATTGAGATCAGCAGTCGTGTGTGTGTGTGTATGTGTGTGTGTGTTTTGGGGGGGTTAAATTAACATTTTACAGGAGTTGCCATTCACATTTTTAAAGAAAGTCTTGAAAACCCAGCTCAACTGTCAGGAATGGAAACATTTGAGCATGGTGACTGTTTGCAATAGTTAGCTTACTAACAAATACTGGTTCTCAAAGAGTGGCAGTTTATTGCACATTTTATTTCCTCTTCTTGTTCTTGAAAAGTAACTAATTGCATGAGCCCAATTTAAATCATACTGGGTTTCAGACACTGTGGTCCAATTCACTGGGCAAGTGGCAGAGCAGGAAAACACAGGCAAATGCTTTTCCTGCTAGTATAAAAGCATTTTAACCATTTCTAAAAAACCATTAAATATCACCCCAATTTTATTTATTTATTTATATATTATATATATATATATATATATATATATATATATATATATATATATATATGCAATGAGATTTCACCACCAGAATCTCCAAGACTGAAATATGAGGGAGTGGGACCATTGCTCAGTAGACGAACATACAGAAGATACCAGGCTCAAACTCTGGCATCTCCCGGGACCGAACCCAGTCTGAAAGGATGGAAAGCACCTGCCTATCAGTTTGTGCTAGATGGAACAAGAATGGACTGATCTGAATTAAAGCAACTTTCCAAGCTTGGTAAGATTTTGCATTCACCCTGTAGAAAAGATAATTAAAATGTCCACATACCTAAGCTTTAAGTTATTATCCACTCCATCACAATGTCAACAGATGTCCTTTGTTTTCAGAGAGATCTTCTATTTTTAAAGCCTATTCCTTAATCAAGAACATTACAGAGGCTTCAAAAGCAATGTACCCTATACTTCCATATTTGTTACGTCCATGGACTAACTTTCCTTTTCCATAGTGAAACACAAGATCTTATTTAAATGGACACAGGTTTCCTTAGTTAGTGGGCCTAAGTAAAATCAACGTGTAGCTACGCTCCAAAGAATTAGAGAGCTGGAGCTCTTCTTGGAAGCAACAGAGCACACCGTCTCCACCAACGAGGAGACAGGGGACTCCCCTGAGAAGGAGGCTAGTTCACCAACACAGGAGCCAGATATATGGAGAAACGTGACTCAAAGAAGTAGGAGGCCCAGGGTTCGCTCTGATTGTTTAGAAATACACAATCGCTTTGAGGTCCTCTCCCCTAGCATGGAAGACGGAGAGCAGACTCCATTTGAGGATCTCTCCCTCATTACAGTCGATCAGGTATATGAAGACGAGCAGCAAAGTCAGTCCTCAGGGAATGTGCAGGTGACCCTTGGAACGGACAGCTCACGGAAGAACCCCGACCAAACCTAAGAGGAGGCGTGTAGTGGTGATAGGGGATTCCCTACTGAGGGGAACAGAAGCAGTGATCTGTGGGCCTGACAAGATGTCTCGGGAAGTGTGCTGTCTCCCCAGGGCTAAGATCCAAGATGTAACTGAACGATTGCAAGGAATGATAAAACCCACTGACAAATACCCCTTCCTCTTGGTTCATGTGGGGACCAATGACACTGCAAGCAATAGCCTCCAGAAGATCAAAAGAGACTACGAGGCTCTGGGCAGGAAATTGAAGCAATTAAATGCACAAATTGTCATCTCATCTGTCCTCCCATTTGAACGACGTGGCCCAGGGAGAGAGGGAAAAATAGTGGAAGTGAACAGCTGGCTTCGCAAATGGTGTAAACAGGAACGGTTTGGATTCTTAGATCACGGACTGCAGTTTCTTGAAGATGGACTTCTGGCAAGCGATGGGCTGCACCTCACAACAGTTGGGAGGAATGTTTTTGCCAAAAATCTCAGAAACCCTCATCAGGAGGGCTTTAAACTGACTAATGTGGGGGAGGGAGACAGTGCTCCTGAAGGTAGGAGTCTATCAATTGATGAAGATGATCATTCAAATGTCATAGACCAAATGGAGCAAACAGCACACAGACCTAGTGGTGGGAGGAAAAAATCCTTAAATAAGAGACACGGGGGAATGATTAATGGACTTCAATGTCTGTACACTAATGCGCAAAGCATGGGAAATAAACAAGATGAGCTTGGTACAGCAAACTAAATATAACATAATAGGTATCACTAAAACCTGGGATACAATCTATTTCAGAGAAACAGACCAGACAAGAAAGGAGGAGGAGTGGCGTTATATGTCAGGGATGTGTATACCTGTGAAGAGATCCAAGATTTAGAACCTCAAAGCCAAAGTGAGAGCATTTGGGTCAAAATTAAGGGAGAGAAGAATAACAGTGACCTCATTGTGGGAGTTTACTATAGATCCCCAAGCCAAACGGAGGACATAGATGATGCCTTCCTGGAACAGATGGCCAAGCATGCAAAAGGAAGGGAGATAGTAGTAATGGGGGACTTCAATTACCCGGATATTTCTTGGATGTCAAACTCAGCCAAGAGCATAAGGTCAAACAGATTCCTCACTGGACAACTTCATTGTCCAGAAAGTGGGAGAAGCAACAAGAGGAACAGCCATTTTAGATCTGGTCCTAACCAATGTTGATGACCTGGTTAGTGGGGTAGAAGTGGAAGGATCATTAGGCGCGAGTGATCATGCTCTTCTGAAGTTTACTATACAGCGGAAAGGAGCAGCCAAGCATACTAGGACTCAATTTCTTTACTTTAAGAAAGCCGACTTCATAAAACTTTGGGAAGTGCTGGGTGAGATCCCATGGACAGTAATACTAAAAGGAAAGGGAGTTCATGATGGCTGGGAGTTTGTTAAGAGGGAGATAGTAAAAGCACAACTTCAGGCAATACCAATGAGACGGAAACATGGAAGGTGCCTAAAGAAGCCAGGGTGGCTATCTAAAGAACTTTTAACTGAGTTAAGATTAAAAAAGGATGTGTACAAAAAATGGAAAAGTGGGGAAGCCACCAAAGAGGAATTCAAACAAATAGCCAGCACGTGTAGACACAAAGTCAGAAAAGCTAAAGCACAGAATGAACTCAGGCTCGCTAGAGAGGTTAAAAGCAACAAAAAAGGCTTTTATGGGTATGTTCGTAGCAAAAGGAAGAACAAAGAAATAGTGGGGTCACTCAGAGGAGAAGATGGTGAAATGCAAACAGGGTACACAGAAAGGGCTGAACTCCTCAATGCCTTCTTTGCCTCAGTCTTCTCCGATAAGGAAAACAATGCCCAATCTGAAGAATTTGGAGCAAATGATTCAGCAGAGGAAACACAGCCCAGAATAACTAAGGAGATAGTACAAGAATACTTGGCTAGTTTAGATGTATTCAAGTCTCCAGGGCCAGATGAACTGCATCCAAGAGTATTAAAAGAACTGGCAGATGTGATCTCAGAACCACTGGGAGTCATCTTTGAGAATTCCTGGAGAACAGGCGAAGTCCCGGCAGACTGGAGGAGGGCAAATGTTGTCCCTATTTTCAAAAAGGGGAAAAGAGAGGACCCAAATAATTACCGCTCCCAGTCAGTCTGACATCAATACCAGGGAAGATTCTGGAGCAGATCATTAAGCAAACAGTCTGTGAGCACCTAGAAAGGAATGCTGTGATCAGCATGGATTTCTGAAAAATAAGTCATGTCAGACTAACCTGATCTCGTTTTTTGACAGAATAACAAGCCTGGTAGATGAAGGGAACGCAGTGGATGTAGCCTACCTTGATTTCAGCAAAGCATTTGACAAGGTGCCCCATGATATTCTTGTAAAGAAGCTGGTAAAATGCGGTCTTGACTATGCTACCACTCAGAAGATTTGTAACTGGCTGACTGACCGAACCCAAAGGGTGCTCATCAATGGTTCCTCTTCATCCTGGAGAAGAGTGACTAGTGTGGTGCCACAGGGTTCTGTCTTGGGCCCGGTCTTATTCAACATCTTTATCAACGACTTGGATGATGGACTAAAGGGCATCCTGATCAAATTTGCAGATGACACCAAACTGGGAGGGGTGGCTAACACCCCAGAGGACAGGATCACACTTCAAAACGACCTTGACAGATTAGAGAACTGGGCTAAAACAAATAAGGTGAATTTTAACAGGGAGAAATGTAAAGTATTGCACTTGGGCAAAAAAAAATGAGAGGCACAAATACAAGATGGGTGACACCTGGCTTGAGAGCAGTACATGTGAAAAGGATCTAAGAGTCTTGGTTGACCACAAACTTGACATGAGCCAACAGTGTGACGCGGCAGCTAAAAAAGCCAATGGAATTCTGGGCTGCATCAATAGGAGTATAGCATCTAGATCAAAGGAAGTAATAGTGCCACTGTATTCTGCTCTGGTCAGACCTCACCTGGAGTACTGTGTCCAGTTCTGGGCACCACAGTTCAAGAAGGACACTGACAAACGTGTCCAGAGGAGGGCAACCAAAATGGTCAACGGCCTGGAAACGATGCCTTATGAGGAACGGCTAAGGGAGCTGGGCATGTTTAGCCTGGAGAAGAGGAGGTTAAGGGGTGATATGATAGCCATGTTCAAATATATAAAAGGATGTCACATAGAGGAGGGAGAAAGGCTGTTAGATTCCACCTAAACATTAGGAAGAACTTCCTGACAGTAAGAGCTGTTCGACAGTGGAATTTGCTGCCAAGGAGTGTGGTGGAGTCTCCTTCTTTGGAGGTCTTTAAGCAGAGGCTTGACAACCATATGTCAGGAGTGCTCTGATGGTGTTTCCTGCTTGGCAGGGGGTTGGACTCGATGGCCCTTGTGGTCTCTTCCAACTCTATGATTCTATGAAATATATATTTCCTACAACTTTACTATATAAAGCACTGTCATCCCCAGCTAACAAAAGCCAGACACAAACAAGGAGCTCCTGAGAAGACTCTGGTGCCTCTCCAAGGAGTTTCAGTACCCTTGAGAAATCATCACCCTATGACATCTGACTGGAATGATTAGGTACACTCGCAAGCACTCTTAGGCATTTGTCTTCTCTATTCAGCTATGGATTGGGACCAGGTGAGACCTCCATGGTTTAAGCACTTCCAAAAAAGATCTTTACTAAGCTAATTTCTTAGAATCTTAGCCACAATATAAAACAAAACCAACATATTTTGAGAAATTAATTAGGAAAACATACATAAATTGCACTTGAAATATGCTAAAAGATAAAGGTTAAATCCAGTCAAAGGTGACTATGGGGTTGCAGTGCTCAACTCGCTTTCAGGCCAAGGGAGCCAGCATTTGTCCACTGACAGCTTTCCGGGTCATGTGGCCAGCATGACTAAACCGCTTCTGGCGTAATGGAACACCGTGGTGAAACCAGAGCGCACGGAAATGCCGTTTACCTTCCCGCCACAGTGGCACCTATTTATCTACTTGCACCAGTGTGCTTTTGAACTGCTAGGTTGGCAGGAGCTGGGACAGAGCAACAGGAGCTCACCTTGTTGTGGGGATTTGAACCCCCAACCTTCTGATCAGCAAGCTCAAGAGGCTCAGTGGTTTAGACCACAGCGCCACCCGCATCCCTATGATATGGAAGCTGACCAAGTGAAGGGATTTATGATTATGTGGGTACAGAATACAGGATAAAATATACCACTTGAAGTATGGGGAAACACACATGAAGAGAAAAATGCTATAAAGTGATGGCAAGGTGGCATATGATAATAAGCAAAATAAATAGAAACTACCCACAAATACTGGAAATGAAAGAAAGAGAGAAAGAGTCACTATCATATATGGCAGCAATTCCAGTTACCAAGGATATACAGTAGAGTAGACCACCAATTTATGCACATGTGACTTGTGCACATTCAGCTTTACACACATAGCAAAAAAAAATAAAAATAAAAAATAAAGGGGGACCTTTGACAATCCCACCCACTATTGCACCCAATGTGTTTTGACTATGCATGATTTTGGTTTTATGTGTTATCCTTGAAATGTAACCTCCGCATAAGTTGCAGGTATACTGTACTGGAAAAAGATAAATTACCTAATATCAAAAATTCTAGGTTATAATGTTCCATGAGACCCAGTACAGTTGTACCTTGGATCCCAAATGCCTTGGTACTCAGACGTTTTCCTCCTGAACACCACAAACCTGGACGTGAGTGTTCCGGTTTGCGAACGTTCTTTGGAACCTGAATGTCCAGTGAGGCTTCCATGGCTTCCGATTGGCTGCAGAAGCTGTGCTTTGGTTTCTGAATGTTTTGGAAGTCGAATGGATTTCCATAACAGATTCGGTTCAACTTCCGAGATACGACTACATTCTCTCTCTCTCTCTCTCTCTCTCTCTCTCTCTCTCTCTCTCTCTCTCTCACTATATGAATAGTGCTGTAAGGCAGGAACATAAAGAGTTAACTTCCTACCTGCCTAGCAAGCCAATGCAGATCCTAAACGCTAGTCTAGTGTGTCAAGGGAAAAGGCCTTCTCCTTCTGCACCAGATGCATCTTCTAGACACTCAGCAAGACCATTATTCAAAACTGTTGTAGACCTAAGAATCTGAACCACTTTTTAGTAGATATGTGTGTGCACATATGTGCATACATGTGTACACACGTACACATGCCAGTTACTGAGAAATTACTTCCCTTTTTGGAAGTGTGAATTCTAAAACCAGGTTCAGCCAGCGGAAACGGTACATGCAATAGGGGTTTTCTAAAATGGCAGTCAGCAAGAAGAGCAACATGTCTAAACATACCACAGCAGGTCTGATTTATGTAACAGTTTAACCATTTAACATCTCCTTGGTTGGAAGAAAGCCACTATAAGAGTAAATAGGCCACAGGTGACACTGAGTGTTATTGGCTATTCTAATTCTCTGTGGTGATATTTGGGAAATAATCAGATAAGGCCATTCTGGATTTCACCAGATCGTTCTTTGGTGCAAAGATGAGAGAGCTGAAAAGTCCAATCAGATCCCTTTTTCTGTGGCATAAGCCCAGTTTAGATAATATAGGGATGTAAATCACTGCCATGCCTGGAACTGACAGTAGCAGGCGCAGAGAGCCTCTATGTGTCTGGGCTGATTCACATTAAGTTCACACAATGAGCTGCTGCCAAAACAGACTGACTCCAGGAGTATTTGCACCACTTCTGCTCCCCAACCCTAGACATTTCCCAGGAGAAACTGGCACTCTTCACTACACATCCTGGGAGGCGAAAGCCGCTATTGGGAAAGGGCGGTGTTGCAAAGATAATTAGATTTTACACACATACGTGTTTCATTTTACAAATATTTGCATTGTTTTTTAAATCACTTGGAAGAAATACTGCGCGACTGACGATGGGCAGATCAATGCCAAGTAGGGTCACTGGGTAGGAAAGTGGCAGATTTTTTTAAACCCAAAAGGGGTGTCTTTCTTTTTTCTTTCACCCTAGCTGATTTCAATTTTGAAACATAATCCCCATTGATATTAAGGTGGGTGCTGATGATGGGCCCAATCATGGGGCCTCAGGTGACCAATGGCGTTTTGGATCCGCAGGACCCAAAGCCTTCTGTCCTGTCTCTGTCCCACAGCAGGAATGCCCTGTTTTGGTGCTGAACGACAGCTAGCACCACCAAAGGACACCAACAGTGGTAGATCCATTCCATGCTCATGGGAGCTTTCCCTGGCTGTAGGAGGAGTCTCTGCAATGGGTGTTTTCCTCTCAACAGGTAAGGCTTCTTTCTGTTGGTGGAGGAACATCTCCCTCCCATGCAAGCCTTCCTCCAGGCAGCATCTCTGTGGATTATAATTGTTCTGTTACTGACTAAATAACAGATGGGTAGGAAGACAAAAATCATCTCCTTCTATTTTGTACATCAATAGTATTTTTGTACTGGTCTCCTTCTATTTTTTGATTTAGCCAATGGGAGGGGGAACGGAAAGATGAAAAATAATGTAATGGAAGAAACCTACTTTATTTCAGTGAGAAATCTCAGAACCCAAGATGGTTTTCCCAGTATGGGCGATTTAAGCACCTCGACCTCTTTAGATAATGCATCAAAAATGAGACTGTGCATATAAGCTTGGAATGGCAAGCGCTGGGTGCAATGCCCTGGGTGCATATAAGCATCTCTACTCCTGGCAACTTAGTGGTGCAAAAAGAAAAGAAAAAGAAGTGGCCCACATACTTTTCGTACCATCGCTTCATAATGCTAGTGCCTAATATTAAGAAAACTTTGGGTGCTGAGCCTTTAAACTATATGTTTTAAATTTATTTTGTATTGGATAAACCTATTTTATAATGCCACCATGCTTCCATTTATTGTTTGCTTTCATTTTCATTTACAGTGCTGGCTTAAGAGAAAAGAAGCCTCTATTTATTTATTTATTTATTTTTTCTCTTTAGGAGAGACTGTCAAGAAAAACCTAGAGCAAAAGGAACACTTTATTATTTTCAGGGGTTACAGTAATTTAGTTTTCTATAAAAGGAAAGCCAGAGGGGAGAGGGAGGCAAATCATGCTACAAATAGAAGGCCATGTTCTTATCAATAAGATGTTTGGCTCTTTCATACCTATAGTAATATTTTACTTCCCAGTTCCTTCATTCCCCCCTTCATTTTAAAAGCACTGAGTTTAGTGTTTCTTTTTCAAAGCAGCCTCCCCCCCCCGAAATTGCTATATGATCAGTATTAGGATCTCTTAAATTGTCTTTCCAGTCTACAGAGAAACTACTACAATTCTGATGAAAAATCAGGGTCCCCTAATAAATTTACTCTTATTTGAAAACATTCAAATAAAGACAAGAAGAAAAACACACATTCCAAGTTCTCATTGCATCCATCATAAAAATGTATGAGAGCTGTATGCTCCAGCTGAATCAGCAAGGGCCAAATAAAACCTATTAAAAAAACACATTTCTGTGAATGTGTGTTCTTTTGCTTAAAAATATGGGAGGCAGAGAGAAATCCCCTAGTATTCATCACTTTCCCCCTCCATTTTCCATCTGATGTAATTTGCAGCACTGCAAGCAAGTTACTGCTCCAACACTATGGTGTAACTAAGTTTATTGGTTGTTATTATTACATACACTGGAGGACAGTAGAAGTTTTATTGTGGATTGCCAGCCATCAGTTTCTCCAGTTTGTTTCATAATTAGCTACTTCAGGGATATAAAAAGGCCATTAAGGAACAAGAGTGCGTACATTTTTGCTCCAAATACAATGGACTGATCCTTGATCCCATTGTTTTCCTCCCTGGCCCCTGAGTTTCACAGTTGCTTCTGACTTTTCTCCTCGCATATAAGGGATGAAGCACCGACCACTAACACTGTGTTCTTCCACTCAGGACATTGGGAGAATTCCAGGAAGAATAGCCACAGGCAGGTGAAAACTTGCTGGCTACTTGGCTAGTCTGCAGAACCACAAGCAATGCTAGCAATAGAGGATTTACAACTCGTGGAAATCACACAAACTGTTAAAAAGGAAGTGAGGGAGGCCTGGGGGGGGCGGTGTGCAGCAGAGACAAAGCCAATTACAGATCCACTTCAGATTGGTGTAGGCTCCTATCAGAAACTGTGTGTGGCCTTTCATGCACCACATAATTGGCCACTGATGAGGGCAACATTGAGACCCAGAGCCAACAGTGTATATGTTGGGGATGACTGAGTTGTGGACTGCAACTCCCATCATACCTAACTGCTGGCCAGGTTGGCTGGGGCTGATGGGAGTTGTAGTCCAGGTTAGCCAGCCCTGGTGCATATAGTTTTTGTCCTGGATTTTCTTGTCCTGGTCATATCAAATCTATGTCTTACTTTGCATTATGTTGAAAGCTTTTTGTTACTAATGACAAGGGCATGGCTGGGGTGACTAACCTGTGGCCCTCCAGATGTTGCCAAGCTCCTACTCCCATCAATCTCAGGCAGCCTAGCCAATAGCCAGGGACAATGTAAGTTCAGCAACATCTAGAGGGTCATATGTTGTCTGCTTCTGCAAGAAAAGGTAATAGCAATAGATTGGGAATCTAGATTAAGGAGATGAGCAAAGATTAACGTTGCCTCCAGAGTTCCTTGCATGATGGTGTATCAAAAACCTTCTGAATTCAAATTAACTTCCATTGCATTATTCAGTCGAATGTATACATTTGTGCAATTTGTAATGAATGTGCACACGCCACTTTTTCTGTTTGGAGAATTGCCATTCCTTTCTCAGTGATGCCTAAGAAGATAAATGGATGCTTTCTGTGTATTTTACAGATCTTACATAATCAGTAGTGGTAAGAAAGGTAAGATCTGTGATTACACCCAAGCAGTATTGACTTGGGTGTTTTATTTGCCCTTGCAGGGAGCTTGGAATTGTCACCAAAAGGTCAGAGCTGAACTGGGGTGGGGGAGAGACACATTGAAAGAAGAAGACGTGTGCTCAATCCCAGCCCCCCAAATGTCTTTGACACAGAGCATTTAAAGATATACTTAAATCCAGGGACAGGGAAAATACTGTGGTACTTCGGGTTACAGATGCTTCAGGTACAGACACTTCATGTTACAGACTCCGCTAACCCAAAAATAGTACTTCGGGTTAAGAACTTTGCTTCAGGATGAGAACAGAAATTGCACGGCGGTGGCGCAGCAGCAGTGGGAGGGCCCATTAGCTAAAGTGGTACCTCAGGTTAAGAACAGTTTCAGGTTAAGAACAGACCTCCAGAACGAATTAAGTTCTTAACCCAAGGTACCACTGTATTATCAAATTGGTTGGAGGAGATTGAGGAAGCCTCTTCAATATAAGAATGCAATATGGCAAGTAATTTCTCACATCCAACACTGCAGAAATCCCTGTATGTGTCTTTCTGCATTAGGGTTGAGGAAACTGATCTCAGTTTATGAACGAATGGAGACAGCTCCAAAGATTGCCCAGGATTTATACCATGTAGCAAACGCCAGTATACATGGCTTCCTTTCAAACTCAGTAGCCTACCTATTCTTTCGTGTCTTAACAATAAAGGAGTCTATATCTGCACAGAGGAAGGGGTGAAAAAGCTTGCTTCAGAAAAGCGCTTTGTAAATCAGACGAGAAAGCAGTCAGCCCATACGAAACATTCTGTGATGTCAAATGGCTCTTTCCCCCATAACATAATTTCAAGAATTAAAACAGTACAAGATCTGCCTCCCCTTGGATAGGAAAATGGGTCAAAGAATACACAGTATTTTGTTCCTTTTCTCTGCTTCCAGAAGGAGAAATAAGGGAGATAAATCTACATAATGCTGAGCTGAATCTCTTTAATTCCAGTCAGCTTTTATCATTCAATCAGAGGCTGCATGTGGAAAAATTCATGCTAATTCCCCCTAGCAACAGCCTCAGCCTATCAGGACGCTCCATGCACCATGCAGCTGCCAGCCAGCCAGCAAGAATAACTCTAAGTAGGTCAGGCCTGTATTTCTAAAAATGCCACGGTCTAGTAACCCCACTGTCCCGTCTGTCAGCCCTGCCCCATAATAACCTCAATTGCTGGGCGACACAATGACATACTACGCTGTTAGAGCGCAATCAAATCAGGCTGCATTATTCTGCTGCAAGCATGGCTGCTGGGTGGAGGAGCCTTTGAAGGGCAGCATTAATCAGGCAGCCATTCACGTCCGCTAACGTTTTCACTCTGGAGATGGGTCCTGCATTAATGACCAGCTGTTTGAACTTACACACACGCAAGCCAAATGAAATCCTTCCAGCCTGTTTGGTGCACAGAACAGCACTATTCTGTGTCCAGGCATGGTATACACGTTGCCCAAATCCAAAATGCGGGGCTGGGAGAATGACGGCTTTAGTAAACTTCCAAGTAATTAAAGGACGTTTAAACGGCACTACATGCAGCAACAAAAGAGCTATTGGCTTCATGTTAACACACAGCCCTGCCCTCCGAACAAAATGCGCATTTTTTCCCAGCCCAAAATATAACATGTTTGCACAATGCAGTCTATTTTGGGCATATTATTAAGGCGAGCTAAATAAACAAAAGCTGAACTGAGGCTGACTTCTGCAGGGAATCTGGGAAACCAGAAGAGGCTCCGAGCAATTTGGGCAGCGCAGAACAGGAGGGGAGAAACACAAGCCGCACGTTGCAAAGGCTTGCAGATAAAAGCCAGGAAAGTGCTGCGTAAAAGGCATCTGCAAAAAGCCAATCACGGACGAGGCACCTCCCATGCCCCCCTCACTGCTTGCATGCGGCAGGACTGCAAATGCATACCCAAAGCAGTCAGGCTCAGCTCCCGAAATGTTCCCGAAGAAGCTCTCCAACCCCCCCGCCCCCAGGATCTGCTTTGGATTTAAAAAATGCTGAACCAAATTTGACACATTTGAAAGAAAACACACCCTTTGAAATAGAAAAGGCTGATTAAAAGCCATCTCACATTACTTGTGAAGCATATTTGAAAAGCCCAGCAAAACTCAAATCTACAGTAACGGTGCGCTTTCTTTGCCATAGCCTTTCAGTGAAAGCATCACACATCTGCATTTGTTGTTTTCTCCTTTTTGGCAACCGTGGTGCAATCATGTCAGCCAGCTGCGTGTGTTAGATGAAGCCTGCATAAAAAGCAAAGGCATTTGTTACGGGCAACCAGTGTGTTATTTAAAAGGTTCGCACTCTATACTCTGCAAATCTCTCCCCACAGCCTGCTTCTGCAGAAAACTTGACAACTGAGCCCTCAACTATGCAGAACTCAGCAAGACCCACAACATGTGATCCCATCCATATTTGATTTATGAATACAGCACATTCATTAATCCATCTGCCCTTGTTTGAACCAGGGCTGATAACTAGGTTGTGACTATCTTCCTCACTTTGTGGCATGCATCACAGTTATTCTTGGAAAGATATGGTCGCTGACGTAACCATGAACTGCTAATTACAAGCTGCTGACATTTTGCTGGTCTATGCAGCTTTGTACGATTTACACAAGTCCCTCCCTCCCTCCCTCTCTTCCGCTTTCCACCCCCATCTCTCTCCGTTTAAAATGTCTGAGCTGGAACCACAATATCTGAGGAAGAGGAAGAGTTCCCCTGCAGAGCAAAAGGTATTTTCCTAAGCCAGATTTTCCCCCTTTAAAACAAGCAGAAAACTACATTTCTCCAACAGCTGGCTAAGATATTACTGAGCAAACAGTACACTCATCAGCAAAAAAAATCCTGCAAGGTATAGAAAGGAGCCTTAGAGAACGACTACTGAAAAACTCCTTTGGATACACATGAAGAAAAATTATGGTCTCTGGATTTAAACACCCACACATACACAAAGTAGGCAGCTGATGAAGAGTCCGCCAAGCTTCTCCTATCTGTCTGCAACATTTGTTTCCTTTCACTTCATTTGGCCCATTACACAGATATGACCACTTTTAGTTATTATTCAGAAGCAGTTACTGTATTAAGTATATTATAGCAAGTTCAGCTGTTCTTAAAAACATCAACAACACTGTTCTTACTTCACTGCCCCCCACCCCAGCAAAACAAGAAATAGGACTTGCCAGTGAGCATTTCAGAGCAAATCTTTGCCAAAAATTGAGCACTGTGCTTTTTCAGTGGGACTCCAGAGTCCCCCTCCCCAGCTTTGTTTTGTTTTTTTTAAATTACAGGCTGACTTTGAAATGCATTAAAAATGTAAATACGTTGCCGATTTTCATTTCGGCTGCACATTGAGCCATCTGAAAATGAGGAGTTGCCAGCTGGGCTTCCAAAGTCATCTGGGATAATTTATTTTGATTAGACTGACCACACGTCTATTTACAGTATAGAATTTTTTTCACTAGACTGAGTACAGCTGTGTTTATAAAGATTGTAAAGATGAAGCAAACAAAAAATCCCACTGTTCTTCCCTGTAACATATAGAAGATTCAAGACTTCAAGGTGTTAAAGGGGAGAGAGAGAGAGAGAGAGAGAGAGAGAGAGAGAGAGAGAGAGAGAGAGAATTTCCAGAATCTCGCCTCCAAATGTGTCTTTTTCAAACAAGCTGACTGCTTATTGCCGAAAAGAACACGTAGAAAGGAGGTAGTTGAAAATATGCACCATAACCAAGCCTGACCCAGCAGCCTGAAAGGCTTCCTATGCTTCCTCAAGTCAGAAAGCTGCCTTTCCCTCAATGCACATATGTACAAACACAGACACACATACAACATACACGGCACACTTCTCCTTTCCCCCACAAGGTGCTCATGTCTTTTCAGCCACCTACACCTTTTGTTTCCTCCGTAACCGCATTAGGGAGTGTTCAGACTACAATTTAGAGTCCCTCTATCCAGATATGGGTTCTGTAAATTATGCCATCCTCATCATCATTGCAGAAATGAGCAGACACGATCAAACGGCATGCCGTCTCCTCTTCCTCCTTTTCATTTGCTGGCTTGCTCCCTTCCATTCTTTTCCTCCCATGGCTATGCTCTGACAGGCTCACGTATCAGATACTTTATTTATCCATCTCCAGCACAGCTCCTCTGAGGTGAAGCACGGCATCGCCATGGCTTTCCCCATAATAATCCCTTCGAACAGCAGTGCCTGGGATTCTTCTTCTTGATGCCCTTGCCATACGTACAGGATCGCTGCCGATGCCCTTGCTGTAAACACCGGATTACCTGGCATCGTATCTCTTTGACTCACATTTTTCACCCTTTAGGGTGGGGTTGGGGGGGGGGAATAAAAACCCAGAATCGCACATTTCTTCTCTTCCAGCAGGAACAGAATGCACTGCCCAGATTTTCCTCGCATCTTGCCGAGAATGTGCCGACGAGAGATTCTCCCGTAGTGCAAGCCAGGTTGAAACGCAGGAAGGCAGACAGGCAGGAGCAAGCCCAACAGCAGCAGCCGCAGCGACAGCAGCAATAGCAGCCACCCAGGTAAATGGGGGGAGCAGGATATGCCGAAAGTGGTACAGCGTCATCGCTCTGAGAGAAGACGAAATCGCTCCTTCCAAACAGCACGGCTCGAATCCTGCAGGAAGTAAAGAGCAGGAGTTCCCCCCCCCCCGCAACGCAATCCCACCCAGCCCCAAAATGGAGAGAGTTAAAATCATCGTTTAAAAAAAAAAAACCAAGCCACTAAAATAACACACAACTTTATTTCTGCCGTTTTGGATTTGGATATCTGCGCTGCCGAATATTACTGCCCAGGAGTGCAGAGTCACGAGAGCTCTCTTTCCCCAAACTGCAAGAAGCCGAGCATTGCGTGAGGAGACACATGATGCGCTGGCAGACGGATGCTGATGTGGCCAACTAGTTCAGGGAAACAAGAGCAACACCGGCAAATAATCGTCTTGAGCCAACAAACGCTGCTCTCAGGTAGATGCGGTGCAGTTTCCTTTCGGAAAATACAATCTGTGTACATACGCTTCTGCACACAGCATCGTGTCTGCGCCTATGTGCGTGCATGCTACTGTGAAGAGACGCTGAGGATGCTGTTCCACAGACACTAGCTGGATGGCAGCAATATTACTTCTTGGCTGCGTTATTCCAAGCTGATTCCACTTAAGTGAATTCCTGAAAAGCATGCTCCATGTCTCTGTAGCCTGGACTGGCGGGGGGAGGGGGAGAGATCCCCAATGGCTTTATCTCTCCCTGCAATCTCTATTTGAAACTGCATCCTGAATAATTTATTTCTGGCAAATAATATGTTCACCTAGGATGTTCCCTTTCCCCTGTTACCATCACATGCCGGATTCATTATGCAGGTAAAGCGTGTCCTGCTGCAGTCAGGGAAAGAGAAGGAGCGTTAATCATTTCCCCCAAGTGCTGGGTTTACCAGAGACACAAACAATCTGGGCCAAGATGCTTCTGCTTAATTGTGCATAAAGTAGGTTTTGCTCACATGTGACTGCCAAACAGCAAATATGTTTGCTGATGTTATACAGTGTGTGTGTGTGTGTGTGTGCGCGCGCGCGCGTGTGCAGAAATATGTGAGCACACACGGTTGAGAGGGAAAGAACAACAAAGTGTGCATATTTGTGTGTGTGTGTGTGTGTTAGCTATAAATATAATTTTGAAGGCAAAACAGGAAGAAAATCACCCTTACAGTTTTGTTCCTGCACGCATGGCATGTCACTGTATTTCCTTAATTAATGCAGTTAATAAACACTGTACGTTCCTTAAACGGCCAGTTAAACCCCTGAGAATTCTCTCTATGGCTTGCTCTCAAGTCTCCAATAGGTTAATGGTCCCCCTCTGTGTTCCCTCTTGCCTGCAGAAGTCTGGTAATGAGGGAATAGTCAGCTGGCCAAAAAGGGGTGGGGAGACCTGCAGGCACAACTATCATCAGACAAACCGTTAACAATTCTGAGGCTTCTGTTGCTCCAATATTGGTGCAAAATGACAGAATAGGAGGCGACATGTCTTCCATTCCCCTTGTTTGCTTATCTGTGGCAATGTCCTCGCACTGCTACTTCTATATTTCCCTGGAATCTAACTGGAAGCTGTGTTTGGACGAGACAATGGCTTCCCAATGTGGGTGGCTGCATTGTACAATAGTAGTCTGGTACAAGTTCTGGCATTCGTATGATGCCACTCAAACGTAGATCGACATATTAGCAACATACATGTACATGTCACTTGGGATAAGGAAAAGAGGTGAGCAGAGCACAGAGAAAAAACTACTGTGGTAAAAAGCAGGTGGAAAATGGGGTGGGGAGGAAATCGGCCCCAAACAGCAGATGCTTCTTTTCATTGGTTCTCAGGTGAAAGAGGATGCTCACTGGGCCAGTCCTGGGGGGCCCAAAGGACCACTCCGCAGATACAAGCATGATCCAAATGCAAAACCAGTTTGCATACCACAGGCTATAGCCTTGGACACAGGGAAAAGAAGAAAAGAGTCCCCAAAGGTGATTTGCTATGGAGATCCCACACACTGCATACTGTTGAATATAAACTGCACACCTAGGCTCAGGAAAAATATATGCTATAATACGCAAAGAGGCCTAAAGATCACTGGCTTGTCTAATACTGGTGCTTTTTATGGTTTGAAGTGGCACTGGGAATCATGGCTTTGGCAATTTTGATACATCAGCTCAGTCTGTCTTAAGAAATCAGTGTTGTTTTATTTATTAAGTTGCAAGTTGTCTTGCTCTATTTTTTAAAAATAAATGCACCCATACTGAGTTTCAGTAATCTATAAATGCATTTAAATGTAATTGATCAACCAGTTGAAAGGTGATCAACTTTCACAGAGTATCAAATAAGTGTCAGTGTACATCCCAACACTCTTAACATTCCAATTTTTAAATGCCTGTTAAATCAACACCTGTAAACTATATAATCGCTGTCTCTATATGTGAAATCAGAGGCAGCTTTGGAGACTCTCTTGTGTCATCAATTTTTGCATGAGTAAGGTAACAAATTCCAGCACACAGCAAAGTAGAAATTCAGAGAAGCAATGGCTATTCCCAATTATTTCCCAAATCAAATAAACGAAACAAAGGGACAAGGAGGTAAAACACAGACTGCTATTTTAAAACATCAGTAGCCTTGGGCTAGTTGACTGAAATGAGTCCTTGATGGCTAAGCCAATGGCTCTATTAAAAAAAAAAGATGTGATGGAATGCTTATGAACACTCCAAATGCTCGGAAGTTTTTAAAAGACATCTCAGCATACAAGGCCTAAGGAGAGATAGGACTGGGTGCCAATGGTGAGAATTGGTACAAGCAGAGAAGGGTTTAGGCGGCACTATTAAAGTATTGGTCAACTGTTATGACTTTACGAGAAAAAACATCTCTCTCAATAAACTTACAGGAACTGTGAGGGAAATAATATTTTTGAACAGGCTGTGAACTTTGATATATTGACTTCAGAAAAAAAATAAATCTGAAGCATGTCACTAAGCCTGTCCTGATGGGAAAGAGTAGAGTCACTATTCAGCTCACGCTCCCTTGAAAAGTTCATGAAGCTCAGCACATCTAGCCCTTTCCAGTGAACCGTCTCCTTTCCCTGTAGACTCTAGAGAGAAGTCTGTGGTTACTTGAGGTTTTAACCCCAAACCAGACAGAACTCTTTATTTTTCACTCAACATGAAACCTCAAAGTGAAACCTAGGGGTGCGAAGCCTGTGGATTGAAACCAAAACAAACATTTGTCAACTCTTACATAAATAGAAACCCAAGAGTTGCACATAGCTCCAGCAATGACCCCAAGTTGGATGTTGGCCAATAAAGCAAAACAAACATCCCTAACTTTGGTGTGACTTGCCAAGGGCTATTTAGTGGCTTCAGGCTCATCTGAATGCCATCCCTTTGGTTGCACATCTCTTTGATTGCATATTTTATTCTCCCTGCTTCTTTATCAATACACTTGCATCAGCAAAGGCCTCTCAACACAAGTTTGCTCAGGGTTGGATTCCAGAAATATGCACACCATCACAATTCCAAGGTCAAAGGAACAACAGTTCTCATGAGCCTCTGCAATGGATTACAAAATATGGTACACAGATCAAAGTACTGACACTAAACTTGTCTCTGTGATGGCGCCTGGGCCAAGCCATTTCCTATCCTTCTCTTAGTGCTAGCGCTTCACAGTGCTCTTATGCACCACAGCTATGAACCACAGCTATTGGAAGCAAACCTTTCCCCCTGTTTGCTCGTTTCGTTAAAGTGAGAATCTATTGCCGGTGCCATTTTTCTAGAAAAAAGAGGTGCTGGAACTCACCATGAATGTCTCCCTTGTTCTCTTATAATGGCAATAGCACCCACCTGAGAGGTGCTAGAACTGAGTTCTGGTACCAGCTGGGGGAAGCTCTATCTATTGCTATATTTTGGGTATGGTGGAACTCTCAACCATGTGACCCCCCTGCAATCTGAACTGGTATAGTCCAAATAGGCTCATCACCCGTCTTCATGACAACAGGGCTTAACTGAGAATTTTCAGAACATATTTAAGATTCAGGGTGGGCTATTTGGTGCTGTTCATATGAATTTTGAATGAAAACCTGCTCTTATGTCACCTACTTGCTTTTTAAACTGACATGCTCTGTGTATAATGTATAGCTACAGTAAGAATCATAAAAGAGAGTTGACACAATCATGCAACGTTTGTGTGTGTGTGTGTGTGTGTGTGTGTGTGTGTGTGTGTGTGTCAGAGTGTGTGTGTGTGTGTGTGTGTGTGTATGTGAGAGAGAGAGAGAGAGAGAGAGAGAGATGAATTGTACATAACGAGAACAGCAAAAGTATTATCTATGATCAGTAAACAGTCCCTTCATAAAAGGTCAAATTTTTTTGGTTTTTTAATTTGTATACCACTCTGTACCTGTAGATCTTAGCGCTGTTCACAACATAAAACTACAATACTCTCCATTTGGTAACTTGCAGTATTACAAAGTATGCAACCTTGGGTGCAATAAGCTTACCTGTGTCATAAGAGGAAGAGCTGATATCAAGATAACAATGGAGAACTATCTTTGGACAAGAAAGCAAGCTAAGCTATGTACTGCAAGCTTTTCAAAATATGGGCTCTGGAAGTGAATATTCTCCGTGTTTGTCATGCCAGGGAGGCAAGTTTAAACACGACAGGCATAACGGGACAGAACAACATCGGTCAGGCATGGGGAACCACTGACCCACAGGCCAGATTAGGTCCAGTAAGTTCCCTAATTTGGCTTTTGAGACCATTTCCCCCCAAACCACGACCAGTTGTCCCACACCTGACATAATATGCGATGGCAGGTGAGGGGCAGGTGAAGATGTGACTGTAAAGCAGCCACTGGCAGATTAAAGTGCACTGCTGGTTGTTCCTCACTGACAGCACTGCTCAGCTGACAGGAAACCCTTGCAAGTGCAGTTTGTGTTCAAACCATGCCTGCAAAGTGACAAGCTTCCTCTGCAGGTTGGCCTTGCAGCTTTGCCCATTGGCGGAGAAAAACTGCCCATTTGCTGGTGTGGCTTTAATCCAAACTGCACCTGTAAATAGGCAACTTCAAAAGGGTTCGCTGTCAGTATTGATCAGCTGATCAGGACCCACTCACTTGCATAGCTAACTGAAAAGGGTTCCCCACTCCACCTTAGACGTATTTCTCAACGTAAGCTCAAAGGCTCCCCAAACAATCAAGAGTTACCAGCCATATCCTGAAACAAAGGTATATACAGGTTGTATAGTACAAACCTGAAAGTTGTGGTGAAGAGGCCTCATAGGAGACAGGTCTGAGCTTCACTGTGTGATGCGCCGTCTCTAGCTGCTTGCCGAGTGCTGACTTCTCCTGTAGAAAAATGTACAAACAAGAATTATATAGCCAAACGGCTTGATGTTAGATGCACCGACTTTGCAGCTGAACCAGGTCATAGCCTAATGAAGTGTTAATATTTCATCTTGGGCAACAGTCCAATTTTCCTTTGTTAGTTTAGGACTGGGTCCTTATATGGAATACACTGCACAGGTTCAAATGCAAGAGCAATGTTTTTTCACACCTGCCAGACGCTTCACCTTAGACTTTGGGAGTACGGTCAGGAAGTCAGCTTTTCCACCCTTGTTACTGTAAACAAAGAGTACTTGGCAGGCATCCAAGTGTTACAAGTGGGAATGGACTGAGCAGTAATAAACAAGAGCTGAATCCAGAAATAAAATAAAGGCGAAACATTCAGATGACCATAAGCCAAAAATAAAAAATAAAAATCAATTTATTTGCAGCAAAAGCCACTTATTTTTGTGAGTTAAAGATGTGAAAATTAAAAACGTTTCAGAAAGGACGCAATAGTTGGTTTAGGAACACCCCATGGCTGTAGCATTATTGAAGCTAAGCAAGTATGAACTTGGCCATGGATACGAAATCACTGGAAACCCCATATAAGTGTAGGATTTTTTAAAAATGAAACAACAATAACTTTGGGGCAGGATCCATGGATCCTATTGAACTGATCAATACATTATTTCTGGGTAACCGAACTCTGAAAAAGAACTGAAATGGAAGCAGCAGTTACGAGTGTGGGCCTTCCTTTTAATTCTGCAACCATGGCTAAGATGTTGTAAGATGCCTGTCCCTACAATTTTTACTGCTACTTCGTGAGTCTTAGGCCCAGTGGTCTTAAAATAGCAGATGGAGTAATAAAACTCTGTTTTCAGCTGTAACACTTCAAGCAGCTGGTGAAAGCTCACCTGGCTGAATGTTCCTCAATTCAAACACATTCCCACCTGCAATTTAAACAGGCAAAGCTTAGGGATGGGTGGGTCCATCCTGCTAATTGGCCAAGTGTCCATCTTATCAAGCCAGGGTAAAATGGTTGTCATCCATCTGTCTCAGGAGACAATGAAAGAGTGCGCCTTCAAGGGTCAAGTCAAACTGTTGGAGAGTTACATGCCACAAATACACACCCAGGCAAACAGTCAGCTATCTCTGGGTAGAAGAAGAGATGTGGAAGGCATTTACCATGGTTGGGCCAAGGACTCAAGACAACAATGACACAGAGCTTAATTCTGGATGTAGGGAATATATAAACAGGGGAGGTTCACAGATGCTCTTCATATGCCTTTGCCTTACTATGTATGTTGGAATTTTTACCAGTTCCATGAAGACACCTCTGTATACTGCTGCACATTGAACCCTACTTCATATCTTCATATCTATATCTATATTTTATATGACGTTTACAATGACACCACTGCACGCTCATTAGCAGAGACTGGCCACACAAGATTCATATAACTATCCCATCAGTTTGGGAAGGGGACTCAAAAGGCAGCGTACAATGTTCATTATAAATTTGGGATTGCCCAGAGGATTGCTCATAGCAAAAGCAAAAGCTTATAACTAGTCAGAAGAGAATTGGGACTGATGTACCAGAGGGAGCCAGTGCGAGAACAGAATGAGGCCCTCTCACACAAAGGCAGGGTAAAGGACCTGTGGCCCTTTACGTGTAGTTGGATTACAATTCCCATCATCCCTGACCATTGACCATGTTGGTTGTGCCTGATGTGAGCTGGAGTCCAACAACACCTGCAGGACCACCTTGAACTATAAGAACAAACTGCGTTCAAAGCTGCCTGAGTACAGTGAAGAAAACCTAGCCCAATGAGCGAGACTAGGGATGTGAGACAGAGAATTCTAAGATTCATCACCAATTACAACTCCCAGGATTCATGCTAGTTTGAATTTGGAGTGAATAAGTCTTGGTATAATTGTATTATTTCATTCCTTCTGCCAACAGCTCAACAGACTTTTTCCCTGTTGGCATATAATAAAAGTGAAATAGCAGGAGCTGTTGGTAAAATACTCTGACGTGGCAATAATTCTGGCATCCTACAACCATCCAAATGTTTAATCAGTTCAGTATTAACACAGAGGCATCTTAATAGAACAAATCTCATAAATAAGTTGGTCAGAATTTATCATAGCTTTGTATTTTTAAAAAAAATATACACCCTGACAATGAACAGTTGAGGAAGGCTTTAAAATCCCAATAGGATGCATGAACACAAATTAAATGACACATCTGCCAATAATCATCCAATTCTTAACAAAAAATGCAATTGTAGTCAGGGGAGTTCAACAAAAGGCAAGCAGTTTCTACTTGCAAGACAAAGAAAATAAGAACACAACAACTGTATAAAAGAGATGAAACTCTTCCACAGTTGTATATGATTTCTGCCTGCATAACAATGGCTCTTTGTATGCCTGCAAATAGGCTTCCTTTTAATGAATGTATAACTGTGGCAGTTTTGAAGTATAAAACTTCTGTTTAATTCCACATCTGATCCTTTTCATGACAGTTGGCCAAGACTGCAAAAATAATTACTGAAAATACTGCACACGCTGGACCACACAGATGTCTGCTATAATAACTGGATTGTAATTTATTTCTAGCAGACAAGTGGTGTGAGGGCCTATTCACACATGTACAAAAGTGGGCAAAAGTAAAACACAGCCTGGAGAGCAAGGTCAAAGGGATTACACTTGAAGTCCAAATGGTGGATATGCATATAAACTCCAGTGAACTCGGGACAACATTTTCACTCATTAGGGCAAGGCCTGCATGTTATCTGGTCTATATAAATCAGGTTCCTGAATGGTGCATATATAAAAGGAGAAGACTGTAACAGCACCTTAGCAATTACCTGTCAAGGACTGGCTGGATGAGGAAGAGTGGTGGGCACCACCTACCTAAGAACTGCCATGGGATGACACAGAGGAAAGAGACTTAGACCCAGGACAGTGGTGGTGAGACACAGAAGACCAGTCTGCAACAGGCCAGACAGGCCCAGAGGAGGAGTCCTTCCTCACCACAGTTTACAGCTGCTTGGAGGAGTTCAGAGTGAGGGGGCTAGAGAGGGAAGAAGGAGTGAGATGCCAGATCCAGCAACAACTTCAACTAAGAGAGACTAGCCTAGATGAACTCTGTTGTGTTTTTACTTTTTGAATAAAAGCTTACTGCACTTCACATCTCGAGTCATTTCCCGACCTGTGGAGGACCCAGCATTCCTGACAGCCCCTTGACATTACTTGGTTTTGGGCTTCACTTTAGTTGGCAGGTTCTTCCCTCTGGGCTTGGAGAGGAAGGAATTGGATTCAGATAAAGGGCCAGGTAAATATAGGGGTAGATAAAGAGATCCCTCATGGGCACCAAAAGGAAGCTCTGATATTACACTTTAATGGAAAACCCCAGTATGTCAACGTAATGCCACTCATTACCATTATCCAACTCCATAATCTCTGACAACTATCTAGGGCAAATGGGAGACAGGAGTTCAATAACTAGAAGGTACAACATGGTCTAGGTTAGCAGTGGCTCTTCAGGGTTTAAGATGGGTGTCCTTCCCATCCCTACCTGGAAATATCAGAGATGGAACCTGGGCCCTTCTGCTCCATATAATCTGAATTAATTTTCAGGTGGGCTCTGGCTGCACAATAGGTTCTGATTGTGTTATTTGGATCTACATTACACTCAGTAAAACCACACAGTATTTTCTGAGCAGATCCTTGAAATCTGTATCAAGTGAATTGCAATAGTTCTTGTGGGTGGGGGAAACTCTAATGTATTCTTGGTATAACTTAAAATGAAAACCCTATCTTAATTAGTAACATGCTGTAAGAATGCTTTAGAAAACCTTGAAGACTTAACCTGAAGAAGCCTTTGGACTTCTACATTTTTAATAATAATAAAAAATCCTTCTCTTGTATTACATATGAACTTGCATGAATTTGTCAAAAATAACAAAAGGAAATAATCATATTGTGAAAGAATGGGCACTACTTTCTTCAGTCAAACAATTGATTATTCAGTTCCTAAATTCAGCATTTAAACTGGGAATGGGTGGGTGGGGGAACTGAACTAGAGAAAAATAATATATGCATATTTATTGGCTTGCTCCCCATATTGAGCTTAAGAAAAAGAATAAAATTAATTCGAATAAAGCTAGCACAGATAGCAGGAAAGCTTCAAAACCTCAGCCTTTTAGACACAATTGTGATATGGCTTGAGAAGCCCAGTACAAATGACCTTGTTTCATGAGTGAAACCTGGCTTTGGCTTTCTCCCTCCTCCTTCCCTTGTATGCTCAGATTTTATTAGTTAATGTTCTGTTTAGTGAAAACAACACCACACTATGGTTTCCATACAAGCCCATGGGTGGTCTTCAACTATGTTCTTCTTTGAGTAGACCCACTGGAATTAAGGACTAGTTGCCAATATGCTTGTCCAGTTCAATGTTGATTGAAATGCAAAATTCTGAATTCAGGTAGTCAATGTAAGTAAGTAAGTATGTGTCAGGGTTTCTGGGAGAGAGGAGGAGATGACAGAGGAGACGGAGAGCGAGTGGGAGGAGGGGCAGAAGGATGAGGAAGAAGATGACGGAATTCTGAGGGAATCCACGAGTCTGAGCAGCGAGTCAGAGGATTCTCAAAAGGGGGTTACCTTAATCAAGCAAAAGGGAGGAGAAGGGAGAAGCGGAGAGGAGCCCAGTGGAAGACAGACGCAGCAAGAGGCGTCTCAGCCGGAACGGAGTAAAGGGGGTGGAGTCGTCAGCCTCTCGGAGGGAGCAGGATTAGGAGAGAACAGAGAAAGGGGGTTGGAGCAAGGTGTTCAGCCGGAAAGGGTGGAGAGCAGAACAAGGGGTGGTGTAGCGGTCGAAAGAAAGGTCAGCAGCAACGTACGTGCGCCAAGTTCAAACGTAGAGGCGCGCGGAAGTGGAGAGAGCTCAGGGGAGGAGCCCGGCCCTAAAGCCAGAAGGAGGGGGGAAGAGGCGGCAGAGGATTCAGCCTCAGGCGAGTCACGGAGAGAGGGAACCCAGGGGGGCAGGAAGACCCTGCGGAAAAGAAAGGAGAGGAAGAGGTGGTCTAGAGCCAGGCTATTAAGTTGGTGTGGAAGAGGAGAGGAGTCAGAGGGGACTTCAGCGGTCTAACGTGACAGACGTACGGCCACGATGCTGAACTGTACGAGAAGCAGAAATCTTCAATAAACTTTTCCTGTAAATAAACTGCAACGGAGTGAGGTCTCTTGTGAGCTGGGACCCGTCCTGGGTGGCCGTGACAGTAAGTCCCCTCTCAGAAAGCAAAAAATTTTTTTTTTGCGAAGCTCACGAACGGGAGCAGCCATGAGCGCTGAGGAGCAGCTGGTTGCACTGCGGGATCAGGTTACCGCTCTCACATCGGCAGTCATTGCTTCGCAGAAGAAGACTGACGACTTGGAGAAGACGTGCCAGGATTTGCAGGCAAGGTGGGAACACGCGGACAGGGCGGGGGCCCCAGGTTCCAGAGCGGAGGGCATTGCGCTTGGACGGAGGGGGGGTGCCCTGGTTCCGCATTTTAATGGCAACTTGCAAGACTATCCCAATTTCAGAGCGGACGTCGTATATGCACTGCATTTACTCCGTCACGATTTTAAAGATGAGGAGGAGAAAGTGGGGTTCATTGTTTCGCACCTGCATGGGGAGGCCAGGGCTTGGCTACGCAATCTGTGGCGCGAAGATGGACCGGCCCGTCGCAATTCAACTGCGTTCATCAAAGCGATGGATTCTTGTTTTCAATCCTCTGTGGATGTGGACATTGCGCGCCGTCAAATGCACGGGCTGAGGCAGGGGAAAGCGACTGTGCGCCAATACCACTCTAAATTTTTTGCATTGCTCACCGCCTTAGATTGGCCAAAGGACAGTAAGCCGGTCAGGGATCTTTTTTGGGAGGGATTGAGCCCCCCCATCAAGGATGAGATCGCTAGGGGGGACAGACCCCAGACCCTAGAAGACGTGGTGCAACGGGCTTTAGCTATTGGAATTCGACATGAGGGACGTCCGTGGCACGAGGAGGACGGGCCCCAAGCGCGTGCGCAAGCGAGGACTCTCCCTTTTGTGCACAGGGATTTCAGCCGTGCGCACCCCTCGCCAATGGGGAAGGACAGCGAGGAGCCAATGGAGATTGGTGGTGCTAGGGCTCAGAAGCCATCCCAGAGCCCTATCCCTGGTGCAGCCAAAGCGAAGCCTCCTAGAGGAACCAGGAAGTGTTACATCTGTGACAGTGCGCACCATATGGCGAAAGAGTGCCCCCAGAGGCTCCAGAAGCACACTGCAGCACTGGCAACTGTAACAGCAGAGGTGCAACCAGGGGAGCAGCTTCAGGGAAACGACAGTGCCTGGCTGGAAGCAGAGCTACTGGGGCTCAGCCAGGCGGATCTGTAGACAAGCCCCCAGCATCACTGCAGAGCGTGGACCCTTTGCCTCCCAGACCGGCAGTTCTGCTCACAGCAACACTCCAGTTGCCTGATGGGAGACTCCTCGAGGTTCCAATAACGATCGATTCGGGAAGCAACGCCGACTTCGTGGGACTGCAGTTCGTTAAGCAGCACAACATGGCGCTCCTGCCTGCAACGACGCCTCTAAACGTGGTCACGGTAGACGGCAGGAAGTTGCTGGGGGGGCAAGTGGTGCAGCAAACCCCTCCCATGATGATGCAGATTGGCAACCATCGAGAACTTATTAGTTTCAATGTCACCCACTTATCGGACACACCCATCGTGTTAGGCATGAGTTGGCTGGAGAGGCACAGTCCCGCGGTTGCGTGGTACCAGCGGCAGATCACCTTTTGTTCATCGTATTGTGCTCAGCATTGCTTTCAGATCGATCAGGGAGGAGAAGCCGAGCAGCAGTTGCATCTGGGTATGGTGCAAACAGTGCCTCACAAGTACCAGGACTTCTTGGAGGTTTTCTGTGAGAAGGAAGCTGACAAGTTGCCGCCTCACAGACCTTACGACTGCGCGATTGATTTAGTGCCAGGGGCGCAACTGCCTGCTGCCAAGCTGTACTCTATGTCGGAAGACAAGATGCAAGAGCTTCGGGAGTTCATAGACCATAACCTCAAGCGAGGTTTCATCCAGGAATCTAAAGCAGCGGGTGGCAGCCCTGTGTTCTTTGTGAAGAAGAAAAACACGCCCCAAAAAAGGCTTATAGTGGATTACAGGTTCATAAACAGCTTGACTAAGCCCAAAGCTTTCCCCATGCCCAAGATTGACGACCTTTTAGCGACCGTCAGGAGGGGCAAGATTTTCACCAAGCTGGACCTACGTGGAGCTTACAATCTCATCCGCATCCGGAAAGGAGATGAGTGGAAGACCGCCATGTTCACCCCTCTGGGCACATACGAATACAGAGTCATGCCTTTCGGTCTCCAAAATGGCAGCCACGTTTTTCAAGCATTTATGCACCACGTGCTAGCAGGTCTCCTCTACAAGAAGTGTGTCTGCTTTCTCGACGATATCCTGATTTTCTCGGAATCGCCGGAGGATCACGATAAGGACGTGAGGGAGGTCCTGCAGAGGCTGAAGGACCACAGGCTGTACGCCAAGTTGGAAAAATGCCAGTTTGATGTCAGAGAGGTTGATTTCCTTGGCTACAAGTTGTCCGACGAGGGACTGGCCATGGACAGGGCTAAGGTTCAAGCGCTGTTGGACTGGAAAAGCCCTCGAAATCGGAAAGAGGTCCAGAGGTTCATCGGCTTTGCCAATTTTTACCGCAAGTTTATTAAAGGTTTTGCGAACGCGACGGCGGCTATCACTGACACCCTCAGTTCCAAGAAGAAGAAGTTCGTCTGGACCGAACAAGCGGAGCGGTCCTTCCGGACGCTTAAAGGTCTTTTCGCCTCCGAAGAGCAGCTGCTCCACGTGAATCCCGGCAGACCCATGCGGGTAGAGACCGATGCGTCAGACAGAGCGGTTGGGGCCGTTCTTTTGCAAGAGGATTCACAAGGCAACTGGAGACCGGGTGCGTTCTACTCCCGGAAGCTCAGCAAGACGGAGCGCAATTATACCATATGGGACAGGGAGTTGTTGGCCATTCATGCAGCTTTCAAAGCGTGGCGACACTTCTTAATAGGAGCCAAGCACACGGTGCAAGTCCGCACGGATCACAAGAACTTAGAGTATTGGCGGACGGCTAAGTTACAGACCCAGCGACACATGCGCTGGGCGGAGTTCTTTGCGGATTTCGACTTCAAAATAGAATACATCCCAGGAGACTCCAATGTTATTGCAGACGCGCTGTCCCGAAAGCCGCAATACTTGGAGGAAGCAGCTCCAATCGCAGCAAAGCACATTTTCGCACCGCAGGCGTGGACGTGCGCTACCATCGCAGTCGACCTGGACGCGGTGCGACGCGCGTTGCAAAGGGATCGGTTTGCACAGTCCAAGATGGAGGAGCTACGCGGAGGGTCGCGAGACAACGATGAGTTCCAATTGCAAGATGGACTTTTGACTCGTAAGGGTGCCCTTTACGTGCCCACCGACGATCTTCGAGCCAAGGTTCTGCAACAATTGCATGACGCCCCTAGTGCAGGCCATTTCGGCAAAGAGAAGACGATGGAGTTGGTGGCTAGAGACTTTTGGTGGCCCCAGATGAGAGGAGAGGTGGCGGACTACGTCGCCAGGTGTGATATCTGCCAGAGGTCCAAACCAGTGCACCAGAAGCAGGCGGGATTGCTAGAACCGCTGGAGACACCGCAGCAACCGTGGGAGAGGGTAGCGTTGGACTTTGTTACGGACCTGCCCAGCTCCAGAGGTAAGACGGCGGTGTTAGTGGTGGTGGACTTGTTCACCAAGATGGCGCATTTCATCCCTTGTGCCAAGGTGGCGACGGCAGAACAGACCGCAAAGCTCTTCATCGATCACGTCTTCAGAGTGCATGGACTTCCGCAGTCCGTCTTGTCCGACAGGGGGCGCCAGTTTGTTTCCACTTTCTGGCGAAAGCTTCTGGGCATCTTGCACGTCAAAATCAACCTGACATCGGCGAGACATCCACAAACCAACGGTCAAGCGGAGAGGGTCAACGCGATCATGCAGCAGTACCTGCGGTGCTACGCCAACCAGCGACCTGCGGCGTGGGTGGACTATCTGCCGATGGCCGAATTCGCCTACAACAACACGAAACACGCATCCACCGGGGTGACGCCTTTCTTCGCGAACAATGGCCGTCATCCCAGAACCTTCCCGAGATTTGAGGCACCAGGAGGGGGGGGGCCTCAAGATGCCGACCACTTTGCAGCGGAGTTGCAAGAGGTGCACGAGGAGCTGCGGAGACATTTGGAGCTGGCAAAACAGGCGTATAAGGTGCAGGCCGATAAGCACAGGAGGGCGGGAGAGGACATCCAGATTGGGGACTGGGTGTGGTTAGCAGCCCACGCGATGCCGGCCAGGTCATTGGCCAAGAAGAAGTTAGGACACAGGCAGCTAGGGCCATATCAAGTTGAGGCTAAGATCAATCCGGTGGCTTTCCGTCTAGCCCTTCCGGAGGGTTCCAGGGTGCACCCGGTCTTTCATAGGTCGGTGCTCACTCCCTACAAAACCCCACACAGGTTTCAAGAGTCAGGAGCACTCCCAGAGCCACGTAGGAGGGCGCCTGAGGGGGGGGAATCGCCAAGACCAGAACCTCTTAACGAGGTCACAGAGATACTGGACTCGAGATGGGGGGAGGAGGGAGTTGAATATTTTCTAGCCAGGGAAGGCACTCCGGCCTCTGCCAATAGCTGGGTGCCGGGTTACGCGTTGGACGAACCCCTGTTGAAGGAGGAGTTCCATGCACTTTTTCCGCACAAGCCCATGCCCGAGGAGTATTTTGATGATTGGCTTTTCACGCCCACTTTGTCAGACAGCACGTTCGAGGGTTTCTCCTCACCCGAGGGCCATACGCCCGAAACAAGCCCGACCAGGGATCCGAGACTGGGGGGGGAGGAGACAGGCCCTTGTTGGTGGGTGGATCAGCCAAGGGAGGCATGGAGTCAGAGATGGATGGTAGGTCCTTGGCAGGCAGCGCCAGGAGAAGCAGTGATGGAGGAAGAGACTGTGAGGTCTGTGGGTGGGGAACCCGAGTTCGAACACACATATACGGAGATGACAGAGGAGAACGTTGAAGTGGACAACTTGTATCCTGAACCGACCCCGGAAGAACCACGTTTTCCTCAACCTGCACCCGGCGAGCGGGAGGGGGGAAGGGGGGGCTTCGAGGGGGGGATGGATGTCAGGGTTTCTGGGAGAGAGGAGGAGATGACAGAGGAGACGGAGAGCGAGTGGGAGGAGGGGCAGAAGGATGAGGAAGAAGATGACGGAATTCTGAGGGAATCCACGAGTCTGAGCAGCGAGTCAGAGGATTCTCAAAAGGGGGTTACCTTAATCAAGCAAAAGGGAGGAGAAGGGAGAAGCGGAGAGGAGCCCAGTGGAAGACAGACGCAGCAAGAGGCGTCTCAGCCGGAACGGAGTAAAGGGGGTGGAGTCGTCAGCCTCTCGGAGGGAGCAGGATTAGGAGAGAACAGAGAAAGGGGGTTGGAGCAAGGTGTTCAGCCGGAAAGGGTGGAGAGCAGAACAAGGGGTGGTGTAGCGGTCGAAAGAAAGGTCAGCAGCAACGTACGCGCGCCAAGTTCAAACGTAGAGGCGCGCGGAAGTGGAGAGAGCTCAGGGGAGGAGCCTGGCCCTAAAGCCAGAAGGAGGGGGGAAGAGGCGGCAGAGGATTCAGCCTCAGGCGAGTCACGGAGAGAGGGAACCCAGGGGGGCAGGAAGACCCTGCGGAAAAGAAAGGAGAGGAAGAGGTGGTCTAGAGCCAGGCTATTAAGTTGGTGTGGAAGAGGAGAGGAGTCAGAGGGGACTTCAGCGGTCTAACGTGACAGACGTACGGCCACGATGCTGAACTGTACGAGAAGCAGAAATCTTCAATAAACTTTTCCTGTAAATAAACTGCAACGGAGTGAGGTCTCTTGTGAGCTGGGACCCGTCCTGGGTGGCCGTGACAGTATGTAAGTAAGAATTTTTTTTATTTATACCCCACCCTCCCCGGCCAAGACCAGGCTCAGGGAGGCTAACACCAAATATCAAATACATTAAAACACAATCAAACAACTGATTAAAATACAGCTTAAAAATTAGAATCAAGATAAAATTAAATGACTGCCCACAAATTACAACCATAGGGGTCAGGAACCTCAAGCATTCATCAGGGCCAGCTATCCATGTTGGTCCCACATGAGCCGATAAAAGGGCCAAAGAGGTAACCCATAGAGGGGGGTCGATGGCAAGATGGAGAGTAGTTGAAGAAATAATGAACCAGCAAATGAGTTTGCCATCCTCTGTGCTTGAAGGACACTCCTATCTGTTCAATGGTGACTTGCTTCCCATATTACTGCAACACTCTTACAAGAGAAGCTGGGAAAGTTCAATGCTCTACTATCTAAATTAGACAGGCACAAGACTCCTCTTTGGGCTAGGCCTATATATGTAAGTTGGGGGCTTAGCTTTGGGGGCAGGAAGAGCATGTTCCTAGCATCTATGACTAGACAGAAGTGCTAGGCTGGCACATTACTACATTACTACTGCAAAGTACACCATCATTTGTGACTTGAGGCAAACTGCTTCTACAAAACAAACATTTGTCTTCAGCTGCTTCTACAGAACAAACAATTGCTCTCAGTTTGAGGCAAGCAAACTCTCTGATGAAGGACAATGCAGTGTGACCTGGATTTAAACTGTTCATAGACAGAGTCTGGCCTATTTTATACATAAGGATTCATAACACAATCAGCTGTATCTCATACAATGAAGAGCTTTCATGGGTGGTCTACTCATACGAAATACTGTTTTGGCATTTCAACTTCTTCAATGCCATTAGTTCTCCAGAAAGTAGTCAGGAGAAAAGCTTTAGAAAGTAATAAATATTACTGTGTTTCCTGATCAATTTAGGAAACTAAAAACAGAAATAGGTGTGGGACAATTGCATATGTGTGTGTACCAACATGCTGCAGCTTACTTAAACACAAACCTCAAGTTTTCAAAACTAATGATCTGAGTTCATTTTGTGCCCCTGGGCCTGCTAGCACAATCCAGAGGACTGAGTTTTGAAAATCAACCTGGGAAACTCAATTTCAGTTCCTAGCTTGGCAATTGAATGGGCTCCCCGGGAAACATTGAGCAAGTCACTACCTCGCAAACTCAGCTCCCCATCCATAAAAACAGAAATAATAATGTTCTTTTTCATCAGGCTGCTCTGAGGAAGGAGCAGATAAGGGCTGTAAATTATTTGGCATGCCAAGGAAGTGCTTCATAAATGACTAATAATAGCCATGTAATCCTATGTAAATATCATGACTGCTTATCTAAATGTTTGCTTATCTGAATGTTTTGGAAGTTCTTGAGACTGCTGGCCAGTACATACTAATTTTTGGTGACTGTATATATATAATTAAATTTCAATGCTAGAATTTACACTGGCTTTCTATAAAAGCTGGTGACAACTAGAGAGAGCAGAGTCAGTAAAGATACCCTCAACAGACAGATGCATAGTCCTGTCTTGCCTCCCTCAAACCACTTACAGCTTTGGTGTCTCAAGAGGCCTGAGATGAAAGGAATGGCACTCTGGAAAAGAAGCTTCCTTAGAGTTGCCTTACAGCTGTGAATTCCTTGCCCAAACAGTATCAGGGCTTGAGTCAACAATGGTTTATGAAAGATATCAAGCTGGGATTCAGCTTGGTGTGCCATAACTCAATTCTGGACAAAGGAAGGAATTGCAGAGAGACAAGCTATAAGCGACAGATAAGACACTGTGAAGTCAAATAGGCCATTGTGTCAGCGACCCCTATGAAAGCCACCACATCAGCTTTGCTTGCTGTTCTAAGCAGCTAGGAGATCTGTTCCAGCTGACTCCCAGCTGCTCCACTGTTGGGATCACACATGAGCAGAGCGCTGCCGCGCTTGGATCCTCTGTGCTATTTGCATCTGGTTGGCCACTGTGAGATCAGAATGCTGGCTGAGAGATGGGTCTTTGGACTGATCCTGCCCCAGGGCTCTTCTTACGTTAGTATGGCTACAGGCTGCCTTTTGTACTGCTCCAGCCTTGTTTTACAGGAGAAGGGAGTGATACAAAAATAACCCCGATAAATCTAATTTGATCCGGTCTCAAACAGTGGCCACTCAGGTGATTCCAGAAAGCATGTAAGTACAGTGTGAAGGCCAGAATCTGCTATTCAGAGATATACTGCCTCTGAACCTGGACACTTCTTTTAGTTTTCATAACTAATAGCCACTGAAAGGCCTTCTCTCTATCTTCTGTTAGCGAATTTCATAACAGTTATGAGTTCTGCAGAGAAGGAACAAGATGTAGTACTGGGAAGAGAGGTGACTTCCTACTTGCTTCAAAACATGCATCATTTTATAAATGTCTACTGCATATCTCTCATCTGTTGTTCCACCTGGCCTTTGGCTTGGAATCAGTTTGATTCCCTCCCCCTCTTTCTTTTTCATTTCTCCTCCTATGAAGAGATTGCACCCTAATGTTTTAATGCTGTATCTTAATCTTTTAAATTGTATTTTAATCAACTTGTTTTTATTATTGGTTGTTAGCCGCCCTGAGCCTGGTCTTGGCTGGGGAGTGCGGGGTATAAATATTTTTTAAAAAATTATTATTATTATTATTATTATTATTATTATTATTATTATTATTAATCTAAAAAGGTCCAAAAGTTTTCAACTTTCCTTTCAAGGAAAGTGTTCCAACACCCTAGATCAGTTTTGATGCTTTTTCTTTTTCTTTTAGGCTGACCACACTAGTTGTAGCAGCTTCACAAAATGAGCTGTAGGTAACTCATCCACCACCCAGATGTCAAGCAAGAACCTAACAGCTTGGGTTTCAATCAGCAGCTTTGGTGAATGCAGCACGTTCCTTGAATCTAACACAAATGTGGCCTGCCCATTTCAGTTTATCAGTTTCTCATTTTTTCAGTTCTCCACATTTTGATATCAGTCTACATTTAAAAAAAAAATGCATGAAACTGAATCAACCCTTTACTACAAATTTCTAATATGCTCAGTTTTTTATACAATTTTGCCTAATACCAATGGTTATGTAAGCAATTTCTCATGATACATTTTTTGTAACACATGGATTTTTATGCATACCATATGCATTTTTGTATACTTTAACTGGCTTGAGAACTGCATTGAAACAGTGGCGTAGCGTGGGTTGTCAGCACCCGGGGCAAGGCAAGTAATTTGCACCCCCTAACCCATGGATTTGCGCCCCCTAACCCGTGGATTTGTGCCCCCTAACCCTAACCCCCAGATGTTGCGCCTGGTGCGGCCGGCCCCCCCTGCACCCCCAAGCTACGCCACTGCATTGAAAGATTTAGAGAAGTGCGAATTTTGAAGGATGGTTGTGTTTTCCTTTTTCACATTGTTTTAGGAAGTGAAAATTAGGTTCACCTTTAAATGTGAACAATGTCACATTTCTCCCCAAACCCTACTGCCTTCTCTCTAACCTCTGTTCCAAGAAGCCCCAATGTTTATGGTACTTTAAGCTCTGGACATCCAGGTCAAACTAGTTCACTTGTTACAGTCATGTTTTGCCCTGGGCAAATCTGATTGAGGCAGTGTGAGTGTGTGTGTGTGCAGAAGGAAGAGATCTGCTTGACTACCACAGTTTACAACCAAAGCATGGTCAGGAAACTTATTCCAGCTGAGAATTGACTCCTGATCTCCACACACACACACAAGCGTCTCTCTGTGTGTAGAACATAGTCCAACTAAGCTTGTATATCTCGTGAAACTTGTGCCTACAAAATACCATAAATGTAATTTCTCTCTATCTATATATATATTTCCCTTTAATAACACAGTTTCCCTATGAAAAGTTGATTTGCCACAGAGGTAAAAACAAAAAGAATTTCATGTAGTGATTATCTGGGCAGTAAAAATCCCAATGAATATGCTTCAAAGGATTGCAACTAGCTATATGTAATGTGTTTAAACAGGGAATTTTCAGAACATCTCATTCATTTAAGTCCAGACAAGCCATGTAAGTTCCACAGTGGTTTGACCTATTCAAGAGCAGCAATTTCTGTTTACTGTAATATTGTGAAAGACAGACACCAAATGAAAATCATCAGTTATCTGCAAGTGCCTGCCTAATGTTTCTGCTTATTCTAATGTACTAGAAGCACTATCAAGATAACCTCTGATGTGATCCCAGGCAGTCTTCAGCTGGCCCTAATAAATCCATTCCTCGCTCACTGTGGAAGTCACTGACTTCTTTGAGCAAAGATAATGAAGGTTATTGGGATTCTACCACTGGATATAGAATCATTAAAGAAAGATAGTCCACAATTTATGGCCCTAGTCTGTGGACAGCAGGGCATTATTTTAACAATAAAATTGCAATCTGCAAGGGAAGTGGCCAAACTGAAGGAGCCACATAAAGACTTATAATTAGTATCAATCACTGTGACACTACTCTAGACATCTTTATTGCTTTAAACACACTAATCAAATACTTCTGCATTCAGATAGAAAGATTGATAGGCAGATCGACACGGAGAACATCCCCACAGAGAGCAATTTTAAATTATCAGTTGAAAAAGGTAACACAAAAGACAAAATACATTTAAATGGAGAGGCAATGCAATGACTGAACACATTGCAAACTTAGCTAGCCATATATTTCTGCTATCATCCGTAACTTATATTTAAGAAGTAAAATGTTCTGCTGATCTCTCTCAGAATGCTGTACAACTTGCATAAATTTAAAGGCAGTGTGGTGCAGAGTGTGAGACCACAGAGCCCTGGGTTCAAATATCTGTCCAGTCAAAAGGCCCACTGAGTGACCAAAGTCTGTTCATTACTTCTCAACTTAACCTTGCATGTTCTTGTGAGGATAAACTGAAGAATCCCTTTAATGCAACCTTTGCTCCCTGGAGCAAAAGCAGGATCCAAACAAAACAGAATCACACTATCAGGAATTTATCTAACTGCCATTGTGATGTGCTACAGTATCCAGTGGCATCCCTATTCAATTTCATATCCATATTCAATTTCACACAGCACATATGCTAAAATACTGTACACTGTTGTTACTGCTGCTCATATAAATAGTTTAGCGTTCATGATCAAGAAATTCTGCAGCATCTCAACCACCCTTTAGGCCCAGTTGGGAGTGTTCTAAACGGGCCTTTGAAGGAAGAAAGGTTCCCACGTCACAGTCAAACAACAGTATCTTCAACCAGAATTACACACTTGCCTTCACAAGTACTTATATGAAAACATGTTTTGAATGCCACTGAATCAGAATGACAATGCTAATTAAAAGAGCTTATTGGGGTTTCAACACACACTCCAAAGCAACAGTTCTAAAATATGAGATGCTGAAGGAGCCATGACCCTCTGACAGCTGAATCCCAAACTCTTCTCCACTTCCGCAAGTTATGTTTATATTGATTTAGACAGGAGATACAGTCCATATTCCACCCTATTTACAGAGTCTTAAAACTGCGCAAAACAAAATCATTCGTCTAAAACTATATGGTACGCTAATTGTATAAAGACTACACAATTCAAACAAAGCCATCATCCACAGCCACAAAATATTTCCCAAACTAGGGGTGACTCGACATTGCCTTTGGGAAATGCTCAGGTTCAGGCTTTGGCAGAACTTCTGAGGAGAAGATGTGACATGTCACACAGATGCATAAGCAGTTTTTCATGCAGATTATGACAAGACAGTCAGCTTTCAGCAGGGGGGCATGCCAGCTTGTGGAGTGCCAAGACCCAGGAAACCTGGCTGTTAGTTGGTGGTAGAGATGGGGGACAATTTTAAAAATGTGAATCTATCTACGTAATTTGCAGTCCCTGAAACGGTATTTGAACTGAAACAGAGTTATCCTTTAAAATTTGCACGTCGTCAATTTTGGAAATGCAGTTCTCCAATCAAACTAATGCATATATTAGGGGGAAGGGTGTTTAAAAATGCATTATATTGAGGAAATTGCTTGCAAATATGGGTATATTGGGGCAAATAAAACAGATAAAAGATAGTGTGCTCCTCAGTCTTTTCTTCTTGTAAGATGGTTTGTCAAAAGTGGCATAAAAACAAATATTTTTCAAATATTTTAAGTAAGTTCATCAAAGTGCAGTCTCCTTCTGTAGTCAAACGGGTACTCAGATATATTAAAACTTTTCTAGTTATGCCTGAGAATGAATGAAACTGAAGATTTGAACAAGTCAGGAAAAGGGAGAACTCAAACATAATTAAAAAGAAAGAAAGAAGAGCCCCCGTTTTCATAATAAATGCTCTTGTTTTTAAATTAGCACCACACACTCAACCTGGCTACTATTCAACTTTGCTCATGTTCTGAGATAACATCAGTGGTGCAACACGATGACTACGACTGCTTTGTATCCAGGACTGACTGTCCAACTTCAGGCTGCTTGAGGGTTTCATTGTCATCATTCTTTTCTTGCTGAAGTCAATACAGAGAACATGCTGTACAGTAGCCTCCCTAAAGACGATTGTGAAAGCTCCCATGAAATGCTTCCTGCAATGACCTTATCATCTAGTTGAAAACAAAAACAACGACAGACAGACACAGCAACTTTACTACAGATGAGTCAGGAACTGGCTCTGCAGAGTCAACGTTGCTCCGTCTCTGACAGAACAGATGACAGTAAACAAGGCTTGCACAAAAGGGAAAATGAACGACACACGTCAGAAGACAGTCACTTCCTGGTCTGAATACTCCCGTTTTTACCAAAACCCAACCTTCTGCCCTCCCACACCTCCAATAAAAAAGGAAGACAATAAAAGCAATAGTCAGTCCTCTGGATTTGATGAGCATCCTTTTATGAGAAGCTTGGGGTAGAGGATATGACTGTTCACAGAAACCCATCATCTTCTCTCTGGCTGTGTCCTGCCAAAGCAGATAAAGGGGCTACGTATATTGCAATAACATTTCTAATATGAGAAGACAGTGGGGGGAATGGTCATATTGTGCTTTTCTGTGGGGGGGGGGAACTATGTAGAAGTTAAGCACTGGATTCCATTCTATTTTGGTGTGTAGACGATGAAGCTTAAGGAAATATAAAGAAATGCAATGAAAGAAGTGGTTGTCAGTTTGGACACAGAGGCGCCTCTGTTCATGAAGCTGGGGCATAAGGGAAAAGAGGAGAGATTTAAGCTCTGCAAATCACAGGGCATACTCACACAAAAGCTCTGGCCCCATCTTGACTACATTCATCACCACTGCCAGACACTGGAAGCGAGAGTAAATGGCAAGCAAATTAAAGCAAGCATCCACCCTGGGAAGGAATGTGTTGTTGCTGCATCGCACTTGTATAAACAAGACACCTTGCACCAGGGGCCTCGTTACATATCATACACTTTGCATAGAACAAATGCTACTGATGAACATTTGCAAATGTCTGCAGTATACAGACACACCTGCAGGGCAGCTTGGCGTTAGCAGCCATTTCCACTCATATGTACACATAGCAACAAACCAGTTCGCTGCCACATATTATATAAAGCAGCCCAAATGTGCGTCAAGATCCTTGTGCCAAGAAAGGACCAAAAAGTTGACAGAAAGTTTAATAACTCATCCGAGTGCTGGCATAGAAGGTGCCAAAGTCCATAACAGAGGAATTCATAAAGAATTCAGTTCCCAACAGACTATGAGCCAAACTAGGGCTGCATTCACACAGTAGTTTATTCCATTTCCCTAAATGCTAATTTCTGCATTATAGCTGAACTTTCACATGATGTAAAAGTCCCTTTTGGGAAACGAATGGAATACAGTGCATGTTTAGTGCTCATTTCTGTGTTATTTGATTCCAGGAAGGGGGGGGACAATTTGCAGTCCCCTAAACCTGGATAATCACAAAAATGACAAAATTTGGGGCAGAATGCCAGCATACAGTTCTTTTCTGCCGTTTTCATTTGGGAACAGAAGCATTTGTCGCCAGAAAGCATGGGCGAGTAGTGACAGTGTCCAATGACCCACTGGTGTGAATGAAATTTAGCACTACACCCTGGCATATCAGTTAAAAAGGCACAGTTTCATAACACAACAGATACTGCAGTATGAAAGGAATGTTAGGAAACAGGACACAAGAACTAGCATTATAATAAGGGAATCTAATGCAATATTCTCCATGTCTGAATGCAGCCTTAATGTGGCATGACCCGTGCAACTATCTGAAGCCACTGCAAGCTTGAAAAGGTTGGAAACTTTTTGAGGTTGGCGTTCCATTCACAAGAAGAAGAAGAGAAGAGAAGAAAACTTACAGCATAATCCTATACATGCAGCTTCAGAAGAAAGTCCCACTATGCTCTGTAGTACTTAATTCCAAGTAGGCTGCAACTTTAGAAATGCACTCCACATTGCTACTGTGCCTTCGATATGATTAACCCCTAGAACCACAAACTACAAGTCGAATGTGAACATAATACATACATTATTATAATGCAGTTTGTAACTAAATTTCTCTGAATCACAGAAGTGATTGATGATAAAAAGAAGCCACCTTCTTTTCCTGAACCCTCGATTTTTCTTTCCCCTGTGCCACTGCAAACCAGCCCCCTTCTATGTACCATATTATAATGAATGCCATTGTTATTAGAGATGTGCAAAATTTATGTGACTGGAGCAAAGGCCATTTGCAATTGTCTGAGCCATGGAATTAATCATCAGCCAAGACTTTAAAATCACAGCTAAGAGACAGCAATCACAACCACCATGCATCATAATGACAAAATATGCAGATTGTCTTGGGAAAGAAAAGCACATACCCTCTTCCATCCTTGAGTTTTGGCACAGCAGGAAGCATGTTAATAAACATGCTTATCTCAATCAGTATTTTTCTCTCTTACGTTTCAGTACAGCAGAAACGTTAAAGGCAGCAATGTCACAAATTATGTTACACATAATGAAAAGTCTATTACAGGGGAGATAATAGCATGCTTCCTTGAAGAAGAGAAACAGAAGAGTCCCTCAAAAACTCTGGAAATCAGCAGAAAAGTAAAGAAACAACTGGGAGTACAAGCTGTTGAAATAACAGCCGGACACAAGGAAGAGATCAGGAATAGCTCCTGCTTACCCTTATCCCAGCACTGAGAGGTTGGTTTTATGTGTACACATGGATAAAATATATAACCCTGCCTTACCCGCACAGGGCATGTCTTGCTATGGCTTTTCTGACAGCAACCACAGCTGGGAAAGAAAGCATTCTGTCTGCAAAAACATACTCCTGGCTGAAAACACAGCTTCTTGAAGCCACTGTTGTCATTGATTTAAATTATGTTTCATTTATAATCCAATAAAAACTCTTCAAAGTTGCTTATAAAACATCCTAAATTACAAGGTATAAAATACACAGTTCTGGTATAGTCTCCTCTGAAGAGCTGTTGGGGTAAGAAATGTATTGGACTTGAGACACAAACATACGTGTGTGTGTTTGTGTGTGTGTGTGTGTGTGTGACCCATCACCTCCTCTGTGCACTTGACACACCTGATGAAGTCAGCTGTTGCCCAAAGAGTTAACCAGTTGTAGGGTACCACATGATTTTGTTTTCGGATTTTCAAGAAATAAACAAATTCAGCTTCAATGGCGCAAAACTGTCACATTCCAAAGGTCTTTCTCATTGGCTATCCTCTTGAAGCACACCATTCAAGGACTTTAATTTTAGTGTTCAAAATGTAACAGTAACGTCCTGTTGGGATCAATATAATGCTGATGGGTGGGTGAGGCAGGAATTGCAGCAGCTTTCCCTGTTCAAAGTGGTGGGTCTCAATATGAGATATTAACCCACTGGTGTTTTACTAACCATTCTTAGCCTCAAACTGTTGTTTGCTTGGTTGTAATTGAAGCAGGTTTGCAAACTGTGATTTGAGCTACCCATGGTTGGTAAAACCACAAAGAAGGCTCAATGGTAACCAAGGCTTCTTATGAGCATGAAAGAAAAGCAGAAAACAACATCAGAACTGTTGTGGCACTTCCAGCCTCTTACCATGGTTAGCAAGGAAGCGTTATTCGTGCATCAAGACTAAGAATTAACTGCTCACCTGACTAAATCCACAATCACAACTAATTAATAATAATAGTAATAGTAATAATAATAATAGTTTTTAAAAGCAAGCTAATAAGCAAACAAACAAACAACAAACAGATAATATATCTATAAGATCTATTATCTTACATCCAATACAATTCTGTAAACTAGATGCCACATCCCTTAGCCTGAAATGGTGTGGAAAGCCAAGAAACCCTTTCCAATGCAACACTGGCTTGCTCTCGTGCAGTAATGCAGGGGCCACCAACATGATGTCATCCGGATGTTGCTAAACTACAAGTCCAAGCACCGCTGATCATGGGCCTTGCTGACTAAGGCTGAAGGAAGCTGGAATCCAACAACACCTGGAGGGCACCATTTTGACTATCCCTGGAGTAATAGAAGCTCCATCCATCTACAAATGAATGTACAGTGGTACCTCGGGTTAATTCATTCCAGAGGTCCGTTCTTAACCTGAAACCTTTCTTAACCTGAAGCACCACTTTAGCTAATGGGGCCTCCTGCTGCTGCGGCGGCGCCAGAGCACAATTTCTGTTCTCATCCTGAAGCAAAGTTCTTAACCCAAGGTACTATTTCTGGGTTAGCGGAGTCTGTAACCTGAAGCGTCTGTAACCCGAGGTACCACTGTACAGGGAAGGCCTCAGTCGACTGGGTTCAACTCCTTTGAATGAGCCCAGCCAAACAAATACACAGCTGAATGGAGTACTGGATGCAAAGGCTCAATTAGGCATTGCATAAAATCTGCACACACCCAAGGTTGTGCCTCTATATTCCTGCTTAGAAGCTCATAAAATCTGAACACTCTGGCCAGCAGATAACGTTTTAGAGTAAAATAGCTTCTGACTGGCTGATGTGTTATGTTCCTTTAATGTCATGAACACACACTATGCCAGACAGACAACAATCCGACAAAGATTCCATTAGGTACGATCAATATACACTTGGCAGCAGACACTGCAGATGTATCACTTAAGCTAATATTTCGTTTTATATTGAGCTACACAATTAATTGATACAAAAAAGGGGCAGTTTGTATAAGGAGAGAATTATGTGCATGTTCCTGTCATATGAATCACATTAGAAAAGTCTAATCTCATTCTAGTTTCAAAGGGGAATTCTTCTATATTCCCATTCTTCTAATATCCCTTGTTTTTTAAATCAGGGGTGGCTAACCTGTGGCCCTGTTGGATTCCCATTAGCCCCAGGAAGCATGGAGAATACACATCTGAGGAGCCACAGGTTATCCACCTCTATTCTAAAGGATATCTCATTAGAGGCTTGGTGAGGGGACTATTGACTACAGCAGCCTCTGGGCAAATGGACTCTTCAAGAAATGTTATGGTGTCGGCATCACAGAGCTTTACTGGTGACTACAGCCTTTTGTCCTCAGCTAAGGCAGCCTTTGAGAAATGGGTTCTGGTGTTCTGAAGTATGGCCCTAAGCCATGTTACACTGTTTCAGCATTTTTTTTCAATTCAGATGTGGGCACAATCCTATAAGGAAGTTAAGACTACGCATACTATAACATCCTATTCTTCTAGGAATCTAGAGGAGAGCTTATCCAATTAGGAGTGACTGCTCAGGCTGGTCCACACTTATGTGTGAGAAACCAACATAGTTCCCCATGGATATTCCTCACTTGTCTTAAAATATGTATTTTTTTCTCTCTCTCTCTAAGCTTATTGGTTGGAAACTTTTCAGTTATATATTGATGCTGGAAACTATTCAGGAGGTGGTGCAAGAGTTTTCACGATCTTTGAATTCAGGGGAGCTTGTTCTCTGGATAAAAGAGGACATGGGGCCTTCTCAGTAGTGGTGTCCTCCCTGTGGAACGCCCTCCCGTCAGATGTTAAGGAGATAAAGAATTACACAACTTTTAGAAGACATCTGGAGGGTTTTTTTAGAAGTATCAGGAGGATTTTAACACTTGATGTTTTTAGATATGTTGTAAGCCACTCAGATGGGTGGGGTTTTGTTGTTGTTGTTAAAATCCAGGAGACTGGCCCCATCTTCTAAACAGGTAGTAAATGTAAAGATAGCTGCTGGACACTTGAAGAAATGGGTGAATTGTTTTGCCAACATGTAAAACAAATGTTTATCTGAGTTAGAAAGCCACCTCTGCTCAAAATGGGGCCATCAGCCCACCATTCCACACAAATCAACCCATACAATCCTTTTTACAAATTCAGATTCACATGTCAGTCCTGCCAACATAGAGGTAGGGATCCTACAGGAACATTCACAAACACACACATATTTTTATGTTGACATTTCCAACCTCAGGCCTGGGGATGGAATGTGGTCCTCCCAGCTCTCTCTCTACAGGACCTCTGGAACTCTCCCTAAGCCACACACCAACAAACACACTCTGATCACAGTCCTCACTTGCCCTACTTTGCACCCAATGTTTTTTTGCCTGGCTGGAAATATCCCTCAGCTTTTCAATATGCAAGATGTGAATATGTGTGAAGCAGGTGAATGCGTGTAGAAAACAGAGTACGGTACAAAGGTGAATTTTGCTTTTTCCTTTGGCTCAGTCACAAAGAAAGGAATCTTAGTCCGTGGGCTGAAAAAGGTCTTCTGCTCTAAATAATCAAACTGAATGGCATGGTAAGGTGAGGAGAGGGACAGATCTGCATAGAGTTAGGCATGCCTTTATGATAAAATGCTAGAATCCAAACTATATTTATTATTTTATTTTTCCTTTTTCCTGGTGCTGGCATCAAAGCCACATATAAATAGGAATATGAAATCTGATTAGCATGCAGTGGTAATATCTCACTGCCTCCAAGCATATTCAGAATACAGTGGGAATGAATGGAAGGTGTATAAACAGAAGATGTATAAACATATCTCTGTTCCAGCTGGAATGCAATCCCTTTCTCTGAAAACCCCTCTCATGAACAAAGTCATGAAATGCAGATTTCCAATACAGCTGACAAAAGCTTAAAATAGCTGTTCGGGAGTTTGTAACAAACTCCCGAATAAAAAGGCACAGTTCAGCAATAGAGTTGCACACTTTATCAAGGATTCTTGAAAGCCAACAGAGGACTGCATGGTTGAAAAGTGGATTTAAAATAAGGAAACTTCTGTCTCTCCTCCCCTGCCCCCCATTTGCTTACCTGGTATTACCAGAGAACTATAAAAACCTGACAAATCTGAACACGTATTTGAGAAGAACCAAAAGAGATCTAATGAGAGCCAACTAGGTGTACCTCATAACGCAAAGTATACTGGGCTGTACACCTCCAAAGAATCTGATTTTCATTGTATAACCATGGTTGCTCTGTTTTCTAATATTTAAATATACTTAAAGAGCTGAAAGGGAATGAAACAGAAGGGGTCAGCATAGGTCCAAGCGATCCTGAGAATAAAAGCATCCTGCAGATAATTATTTTACAGATATGGAGGAGAAGGTGGTTCGTGAAATGAAAGCGGCAACTTGCACTGACCATTCTCAGAATGATCTTGCCTTTGAAGGAACTGAACCTCTTATATGGCCCAGTACTGTTTTGATAGGTATGGGGTAGGGAAAATGGGCAGTTAACATGAACAAGCTCCTCTATCAGAGGTGAGCTATAGCAGAATATGTAACCTCAGTATAAAGAGAGATAACAGCCACCTTTTAAAAAGAGAGCGGTAGAAACTCAGTTTCCCCACTAAGCAAAAAACATGGGGTGGGGAAGGTTTGCATGCATATTAACAAAAAATTAATAAAAGAAAGCTCTGTTCATCCAGAAGCAGACTTTCTATGCCTAAATTAGGATGCCAGTAGTGGGTCTAGAAGAAGAAAATGCTGACCCTAAACCTCCACAGCCTTGCATTCATACTCAAGAGGAAAAATCTGTGCCTGCTGCCTTGTGGGACATCTTAAGTAGCAAACCTGAGACAAATCGAGAATGGGTTGGGTGGTGTATTTTATGCCTCCTCCTGGCAACTCCTGCAACCAAGCTGGTGTCAAACCAGCTGCTTTCCTTCAGACCACATCAGCAAAGGCCAACAAGGGGTCTTGTCATCCGGGCAGTCCAGGACCTCCATTACACTGTCAAGGCTTGTGCCCTAGAGAGGTCACTTTGGTGCTAACGCAGCAAAAACAACGCTGGAAGCAGCAGTTAAGTGTTACCAGTTTCTGCAGTCGCAGCAAGCGCTGTGATTCTCCAACGGTTTGACTTCACCCTCGGAGGCACACTCCATTGTCTCTCTCAAGACAGATGGATGCCAACAAGGTGTTTTGATCATGATTCCTCCAGCCTCCAGAAATTACATACGTAGATCAGTCAAGTTTTCCACTGACATTTGGTGTTGTTGCCTAGTCACTTCCTTCTCATCCTAAACTATTATTTAATAATTACGATCACATTTTCAAAAGCTGATTGATGATACAGATGCACCAGAAACATGAACAACTAATGGATGGATTGCAGAACAACTCAGCACTAAGTTTTTTTCTGTAACTTTACTCGTTTCTCACTGACTGAGTGGCTGAACTGATCTTCTGAATTATATTACTAACACTAAATAGGCTGTATAGCCCCTTCACTCACTTGCAAAAAAGCAGGAGCAAACCAACTAGGAAGTTTTCCACTAACTATAGTTTCTTGGTTCAGACAAAACAAGAAACTGTAATTAAAGCAATATTGTTTTTTCTTTTGCTCTCACCAAAGAGAAAGGAACTGCATGTGTGTCTAAAAGACTAGTATATATCTTGGCTTATTGAGATATGATTGTCCCAAACCCAAATTGTGCACTCAGAATTATTCAATTCGTGACAAGACGGATTACAATCCAATCCTTCCCTGTAAATGAAATGAGCCTTTTGAGCTAAGCTTTCCTGAATGTTCAATACATTCACAACTATCCCCACTGCCACACTGCGTTACTTTCGCCTTGCACTTCAAACAGATTTGCTGGTGCTCTGAAAGTAGTAACTAGATACTTTTTAAAAAGTCATTAAAAGCTACTTAATGGTGGGGGCTCTTTAAAGTACAGTATTTCATCCAAGGTCAAGAGGCTATCTCACACATATGTATAACCATATGCTGTTTCGTTTGCACATATCACTTTGGGAGTTATCCCTCTAGGATCTCTCTTTCATGGGAATAGTTGGCCACAGTTCACTGTGGATTTGTGAAACACATTCCAGACTGTAAAAAAGAAATGTTAATCTGGGATCAATTTTTCATCAGTTCAAATGTACTTTCCAATCTACAACGATCTTCATTCCTGGAACAGTTTTAGAGTCCACTCAACATTATTAGCTTTGATGAACCAACATATATTTAATGGTCATATGCTTTTGCTTCTGTTAAGGCATATAATTTTGAGAAACACTTTCTTCTGCCCTGATGAAAAAGTAATTTGTACTTCGCACAATCTGCATGGTAATTACAAGCCTAAACACGTATACTGCATGATAATTCCTTCATGGTGGGTAAAAATAAGGCTACAGGGTTCCTTGCAAGGCTCAGGGGCCTTTTTGACAGTATTATTTGTCCCGATTCTAAACAACACTTAGAAAAATATTGGGAGTAAGCAAGTGAGGAAAGAGAATATTCTACTCCAGCTTTAATCAATTCAGTTTACAGAGCTCTCCTTCTCAAGACATACACACACACACACACAGAGAGAGAGAGAGAGAGAGAGAGAGAGAACCATTTCAATAAATGCAGACATGCATTCTCACAAGTTGAAATGCCTGAGCATGAGTGGGGGGGAAATTCAAAAATTACAACACATACCAGGGATCCCCAGCCTGTGGGCACATTTGGAATGTATATATGCATATATAATTTACATGGGTACCAAGAAATTCTTTCTGTCCCCCTGAAGGGTCCAAGGAAATAATGCATGTTCCCTATTTTATGCCTGTGATTTAATGCTGTGATTCATGTATTTTTTAATGGGTGAAGACAAAGGGATGAGAAATAGGTACCGTATTTTTCCGAGTATAACATGCCCTCATGTATAAGATGACACCTATTTTTTTGGACCACAACAATTGCCCAAAGTTGTTGAGCTTCTTTTGGGGGGAGATTGCACAGAGTTGTTGAGCTTTTGGGGGGCACTGCTGCCAATCGCTCTACAGCCTGCCCACCAATACAAATCACACGCATCACCGCGGCCACCAATCGTCACACTCACTGCCAAAAGCCTACCTGCCCACTCGACGCAACCACAGCTGATTTCACGCACACCTCGCTGTTGCCATAAATCATCCGCCCAATTACCACAGCCACAGCCAATCGTCAGCAGGCCTTGCCACAGCAACCAATCACACGCCCAATCACCGCTGCCAATCTGCTGGCTGCTGCCACCAATCACCCGCCCCCCCCCCCTGCTATCCGTGTATAAGACGACCCACAATTTTTGCCTATTATTTCTAAGGAAAAAATATGGTTATACACGAAAAAATACGGTATGTTTTTGTAAGCTTTCGCACGGTGAACACACAAACACAATCTGCCACATTCTGAAGTCAGGGAAAAGATTATGATGCGGCTGCAGAAAAGGTGGGTCATACTTATTTTTTCAAAATGAAATTTACACAGGATGATAGGTGTTGACCAGGAAAGAAAAATCAATGCTACAAGGCATATATTCAATCTGTGATTGAATGCAGAATTCACTTACATTGATGGCACAAAGAAAGAGAAGGAGGAGGAGAGAGAAAGAGCTGACACATCGACGGGCTAAACATATATTTTCCCATATTATTTCCGGGCCTACTTATTACAGGGTTTCTTTGACACAAGTCAGCCAACTGCATGCAGTAGGACTGTGCTAGAATTAAAGCAAGAAAATGATGCTGAAAGCTTACTTCCTTTCTACAAATAGCCTTCAGCCTTTCAGTCACTTTAGAAATGTGAACTGGTCCCAATGCATATGGACAAAGCCATTCAACATTATGCCAAGACTGGAAATATGCTACCACAGGACCCTTGGAATGGCCACCATACTATTGGAATGAATTCAATGCATACAGAGCCGGGGGGCGTGGGGGAGGAAACATACAATTGAAACACAGCCACAGGCCACTGATCAGGGACAATGTCAGAACTGACATTCATATGCCACACATATCACAGAAGAAGCCAACCCATGCCGGCTGAACTGGGGCCATGCCTGTCTTCTCAACACACCTCCAGCATGCAAGGGAACTCATGGAACTGGGCAGTAGCCTCAGGCAAAGTCACTAAGGTACCAGTGCCACGACGAAGGAAGGGGACTGTTCCCAGACATGCCAAAAGTCCAAAATGATGTCCAAAATGATGGATACATGTTGCTGTTAGGTCAAAAATCAGCCAGTGGACACAGTAAGGCAGAACAGAAATAGTAGTGGTTGACAATGTCAATGTTTTTGTCAAAAGCTATTTGAAAGTCCAAATATGTCTTATCTACATGGTTGCTGACACAAAAAAAAGAATCATCAGCAGGGCAAGACACCCTTTTGCAGACGTCATACTGATTCTCTCTCAGCATGGTTTGTTCTTTCATATGCCTAATATTTGTAGCTTTAATTGCGCTTTCCACAAGCTTACCAGGGCAGAAGTAAGGTTGACAGTGGTGTAGCACAGAGAATCTTCCATAAATTCTTTTTTTAAAAAAGCATAGAAGTGACCCAAACCTTAAGTAAAAAGATTTAATTCTGTGCTTAGTTGCATCACTTCGTCAAAATACTAACAATTTTACGTTTGAATCCTTTTTAAGAATTCTAAAGGGGAATGCCCATCTGATCTGGTAACCAATTTTTAGATTGTTGGCTAGTTCCAAGGTTACATCTTTTGTTATGCCTACTTGAAAAAGTACCTGTCTCATTTAACAATGATTACATGATGATGACGACGATGATGACGATGATGACGATGATGATGATTAATAATAATAATGCCTTCCCTTCTTCTGGTTCTCATTATATTACATGGGTGCCAAAGCAAAACTTATTTCCCTTTACATCTATAACATCTACCAATAATACCACTGCTTCATATTAAAATAATAATAATAATAGTAATAATCACATGAAGTAGGATGGAATTACAGCTCCTGAGTATGACATGGCAGAGAGCCTCATTACACATAGTGACAGCTACCCTAATGTGCATCACAGATTTCTCCGTCAAAGAGAAATAATGAGCTGTCCAGGGCCTTCGGTGCTTTTTATAAATATCTTCAATGTTTTTTCCTGTGCTTCTGGCACGCTCTCTGTTAAACAGCAGCCAAAACAAACAAAGCAAACCTACAGAATCCTAAAGCAGCACAAAGATCACAATTCTAATGTTGCTGACAACACCAATATATTGTTCCAGCCGTGGAAGTATAATTTTCATTCAGCGCTCTTCTTGGAAAGACTGCGATGCTCTCAGGGCCTTCCTTGCACAAGTCCCTCCCCATTAGCATCCTGTCCAGTTTGCTGCAGGCCATAATGTAGCCATTGATAATAGTTTTGGCATATGTTTCCTAGGGAAAGGCCTGGCTGGCCTTCTGTTGAACGGATGTTGATTGTGTTAATGCAGAAGACGCATATCTGCTACCTCCTGCTGTGTCAAGCCCCTAATGACCACATGACCTGTCAATATCACTTAACACAATCCACAGGAAAATACTGATGCCAGGAAAGCGGACACTTTATATGCATCCACAATGCACAAGCAATTCACACGCGTCTCATTAACACCATGCAGTATTACCTGTAGACCTCGTAAAGAAATGCAGCTATGCTGTGTCAGCCATGCCAACCACAGAGTGATAAGACAGTGAAGGCAAGAAAGCATGTGGGTTAAACCAAACCACATTTTTGTGCCTAAGATCCTACCATAAAGGATGGCCAAAAGGAATGCAAGATTGCATTGATGTTAAAAGTGGCCAACAGCAAACCTGAAAGAGTAAGAAACTTGCCGGCACAAACACAGTTCTGGAAAGAAATGTACCTGCCCACAAAGTTATATAATCAAACCTATACAAGGACAAGAAAGCTGCTCATAATCCTATTTGCCTAAACTCATTTGGAAACATATAATCCCAAATGGTTAAGTAGCGGGTGCTGTTTTCATGGAAACTAAGGAGCATTTAAAGCAGAGTGCAGTGCTGTGTGTTCGGAGACCGAGTTTAAGATACATCAGAATACCAGTTTGTGTATTCTCAGGCAAAACTGCATAGCCCACACACTATGCTATGGCTTACAAAGATTCCACCAGAGAGCAGCCTCACTGCTCCTCCAAGTCCTTTTACTGCCACACCAAGCTAAGACAAGGTTTGCTTTAGTGTGATGTCCAAACCAGGACTTGTGGTTAAGCTCTCTGCTCTCTTTTCTCACTTGGCAAATCCAGCGTAAATAATCAGCAGCAGCCTTACAGTCATAGATAGTGGTGTTCCGCCTAATCCCCTTGATGCTCAGCAAGGCAACCTTTGGTTCCAAAGGTACAGTTGTGAGTGGGGCTGGTCACACTCTCAATCCTTCCCTTTACTACCCCACTAGCTTTCTGTCACTCTTCAAAGCTCTCTCATCACTTCCCAAACGGGGTGAATGCACTCCGTTGAGCCAATTTTTATATGACAATCCATAGGTTTGCTTCTCGTCTTTGTTGGTCTATCATGCACTCAAGCAATTCACATTCAATAAGCCCATCAGTTGCAGAACTCATAACATAGTTATTAAACAAAAAAACAATTTTTTTAAGGATGCCAGACAAGAAAAACCCTATAAATTTTAGTTTTTAAAATTTATTATTGTTTATTATTCTTCATAATAATAAATTTGATGCCCACCTTTCACCAGCAGATCCCAGGGTGAGTTACAACAATTTAATACAATTTAAAATGCATAATTAAAAAAAACAGCTGGAACAGATTCTGGGTATGCACAGAAAATGCACATCTCAGGTGTCAGAGGTCAAGGTAAAGAAGTGCATGTTCAGTATTCACCAAAATCTGTATAGTGAAGAATCTCAGTGTATCTGTGGAGAGGGAATTCCATAACACAGGGGCTACCATAGAGAATGCCCTCTGCTGGATCCCCCCTCAAACTTCTGAGGGAGGTGGAACTACCAAGAAGGCTAACTCCACCCATGCAGTAGAACTATAAAGGCTTTGCAGAAACGCAACACAGGAAACAAGAAAGGCATCAGGCAGAGTGGATAGAAAAAGGCAAATGATTCAAAGCAACATCCACCAAACTGTACAACACATAGCCAGGTTAGTTTGCAGCACAGCGATGGGCTGAGTCTGCCAGGGTCTTCGGAATGCCAGCAAAACCTAACGATGGCTCACCATGATTCAGACTTGAGCAATGTCCAGAACAGATTGTGCTATCTGTAGCAGTTATTCAATTTCTCGCTATGTAAACATGAGGTAATAGTGCGGTAGGGTTGGTAAGTTCCTGGAGTTTTGGTGTCTGAGAAGAGTAAGGCACCAGGAATGCTGAGTCTAGGTCCAAAGGAATTGTGAGTAGAAGCTCAAATCTAGTGGCTTCCCAGCTAATTCATATACCTGGACTGCACTGCACTCAGCGTACCATTGTATCTGTTCATTCTGGGCAGGTCACACATTTAGACTGCAAACTTACCCTTCACCTGGACGGAGCTATTGACATGAAAGCAGCTGGAAGGAAAATATAAATTAACTTACAGCAGACTTTTTTTTATTTATTCAAAGATGGGTTGTTTTTTAATCCCGCTTCAGTTGAAAAGGTCTTTCCGAACAGTTTAATAAAACCAGAAGTCAGTCAAATGCTGCATCTTCAGAAATATAGTGTCCCAATCAAGGAAAACCATAGTCCCATTCTAATCTGCCATGGTCAGACCACACCTGGAGTACTGTGTCCAGTTCTGGGCACCACAATTCAAGAATCACAGAACTGTAGAGTGGGGAGGAACCCGATGAATCTTCTAGTCTAATCCCCTACAATGCAGGAATCCTGCCCACAGCTGTCCCTGGGTGGACTTGAACCACCAACCTTTTGGTTAACAGCCAGGTGCACTGACTCACTGAGCTGCCTGTAGATTAAGAAGGATATTGAGAAGCTGAACTGTGTGCAGAGGAGGGCGACCAAGGTGAGGGAGTTGGGTATGTTTAGCCTGGTAAAGACTGGGAAGAGATATGATAGCCATCTTCAAATATATAAAGGGCTGTCATGTAGAGGATGGAGCAAGCTTGTTTTCTCCTGCTCTGGGACCCAAACCAATGGATTCAAGTTACAAGAAAGGAGATTCTGACTAATCATCAGGAAGAACTTTCTGACAAGCAAAAGCTGTTTGACAGTAGAACAAACTCCCACAAGAGGTTGTGGACTCTCCTTCCTTTTAAAGCGGTCATCTGTCATTTATTATCGAGTTGAGATTCCTGCATGCAGGGAGTTGGACTAGACAACCCTCAGGTCCCTTCCAACTCCAAAGTTCTATGATGCTAAGATCAAATGACATGACACAGAAGGAAGATGGCTTTGGAGAGAGGAGGAAAAAGACAAACACAGGAACTAGCCTCAGCTACAGATCTGATTAGCTCCCACAACTGAAATGTTGGGTGTTGAACTTACACGGCAGGACTTCAATCTTCTCACACCTATTCCATATTCATATTCTAGCATCTTGCCAATTCCTCCATGGAAAGTAAGACTCGTGTGTGGAGGTATCTAGTTGACACCACCCTCTCCCTAGAGCAGAAGGGTCTGATGCCACAGGTGGGTCACATTTCCAAACAGGCTTTGACAGGCCTCCGAGAAATACCGGTATCCTGGTATCCTAGCCTTCCTGGAAGTGAGTATAATACAGTCAGAAGCTGCTGGCCTTACAGGGTGGGCCTTGTCAGAATCTGCCAGTGACTCATCACTTCAGCTGCTACAGGAAAGGCTCGGGGAGGCTCAAATGACACCCTCTCCAAGAGCAGATGGTCCTGTGGCTCTTCCTCACGGGGCAGTTGTTTCTGATGGCCTCTGCGAGGGGAAGGAAGGGACCCAGCCCAGCTGATGAAAGCAGGAGCAAGCGGAGATGTTATTATTCCTACTACTGCAGAAATGAAGAAGAATGGAGCAAAGGCGGGTGTTACAATGCTGTGATTTTGTAAGAAGCTGAATTATGCTTCTGAAAAAGGGCAATGTCCCTCAGATGGGAGTTTATCCTAATGAAGGGGAGCATAACCTTAGCTATACAGTTGCCACTTCGTCTACTGATGCAGAAGAGTTTGTGGCGAATATCAAAAAATCTGCTAAGCGAACATTTGGCAAATTGTGCATGAGTTATCCTGCTTGCCACACGTTGCTTTTCTCACCAGGTTCCAGAATACCAAATTCTTACTTTCAGGCTTGTAATGAGCCATGCATCTAAGGTGAGCAAGACTTGCCTCTAGGTGACCAGGCACTAGAACCTTACAAAACCACAATAGACCTTTTAAACCACAAATGACTAACATTTGTTACTAAATCCATTGTTCGTGGAATTATTTGCAAGGATAAATTAAGGTCTCCGCATCTTAAGAGCAACTAGCAAAATGCCACTAAGATAGGTAGGTGGAGATAGAAGACAGAGAAACACTCTGTGGACATATTTTTCATGGAATCCTTCTCAGAGGAGACTAGGTTAGCACCAACCTGGATGGTGTGTGGGGTTTGCCCCTCCTGCAACACTGTCCATGAATAGAACACTTTACTTTTCCCCCACAAGAGTGAATGATAGACATCCATTTATAAGGCAGAAATGAAATGGGTTCAGCACCCAAGTGCAAGACAGAGATGTGGACAGACCCCAGTGACTGTAAGGTCAAGCTTTCCCCCGTTCATTTGGGTCCAGGGTTGCAGCCCATCTACTCTGACTGGTTGGTACTTAATGTAAATTGTAAATAGGAAAAAGTCTAGACAGCACTGCATGTATAGTAGAAGGCCATGAACAAGACAGAAATTATTGTTTTGTGCCTTTCCTCCCTTTTTTAAAGTGAAGGATTGTGATTTTAGCTCTGTCATAAAGAATTCCTTCATGCTAACGACTGCATCAAAATAAGTTCTCTGTGCCAGTTTGCAAATGTTAGCAGCGCATGAGAAATGTCACTCAACCCGTCTGTTTTACTAACATTTCCTATCAGCAAGCAGACAGGAAGCCTTCTCAGACGCACTCACAAAGAGGCAAACAGAAGCCAGAGCTAAAAGTAGATTTTTCTTTCTGTATGCTATCACCCTAAAAGAACGGAAACCATATGGAGGTTAGGCTATTATTCATCTAGTTAGAGTCTTCAGGTGGCTTCAGACTGAAAAGAAAAATTGTCAATAGATGTACTCAGCCACCACTTATTTTGTTTTTCACCATGTACGCTACAACAGTGTTACAGATGTTCATAGCTGAGCAGCTACAGTCAAAAGCGTATTAGCATTTCAGTGTAAGAGCATACTAAAGCTGACAACTAAATTGTAATAATTCACTCTGGGGTGAACCTGTAAGCTTTCAGGAATGCCTAATAGTTCTTTCATCCATTGCAAAATTGCTATGAAGTAAGCCCAGTTAGCTCTGGCTAGAATACTGGCTTGTTCACACATGAGAAGCATGGAAGCAATAGTCTGGAATTCTGGGGAAAGCAAGATGGTCACTGATTTGTAGTCAGCAAAACTCTGACAAAGGAATAGAGGTGCAGAATTAGGGCTGTGCCAAATATTCTCTGTTTGCTTCGAAAATAGCCAGCGTCAGAACAGAACCAAAGCTTTCAGATATCAGTTCTGAATGAGTGGGTTCACTCCCAAGTAACCTTTTTCCATACCTCAGACACTTGGAAAAGGGCACCCATAGATGTTCTTAAGTCATGGCTGTGTGGAAATGCACAGATTATCACAAACGTTACTTTTTAAAGACTGTATTTAATACTGGCTTACAGGGCTTGGAGTCACAATGACCTGTGGTGAAGCCTCTGACGGGTTCATTGCAAAGTGGGCATGGTCAAAGTGTAACTGTGGGTATAATTTTATTTTTAAAGGACACACTGCAGGGGAGCTCTTGGGAGAGAGGTCACAAAAACATCACAGCTGGGAAACTGTGAGACTGGTCAGTAAATATTGAAAAATGGGGGACCTTTTAGCACAGGACACATTAGAACAGGAGCCGCCCCTGTTTTATTTCCTATATTTCTTATAAGTGGTTGTTTTTATTTGTGCTAACCTGCTTTGAGAACCAATGGTAGAAATTAGGTTATCTTTGCTGAAACAAACTAACAAATGGTCCACTTGAACCCCCCCCCCAACCCAAAGGGGACATGAACAAAGCCAGGCATTCTTGACTGAATAAATAATGAAGAAATGAAGCCCACACTCATAGTTACTACGTGGCATGAGACCAAGACGTTTTATTTTTGATTAATATTTTACCGCATAAATTAACCGTCAAACCACAAATCTTTCTGTGCTCTGAATTCTTCACTGCTAATTTGGAGCCAGATTTCTAACATGAAAAGACCGTCTGTGACACTGAAGAGTTTATTTGTGTTTATTGTGAAACAAATGCCATTCGATGAGGAAGCTGGGTACCCGCTTTGGCAAAAAGGGCAACCTACCAATAAATCTCTTTTAAGACACTTGAAGTTGACCTGTGTGTATTATAAATTAACACCTCTTCTTCATGATCAATCTGGAAACCTATTGCAATTTTCCAAATGAGTTACATCAAATATCTAACAAACGCTCAGAATTCCAGTAACCAGATTCTCAAATAAAAGCACATACAGTGGTACCTCGCAAGACGAAAAATGTGCAAGTTGAAAGAGTTTTCCTTTTTTGAGTCGTTCCGCAAGACGAATTTCCCTATGGGCTTGCTTCGCAAGACGAAACGACTTGCGAGTTCTTGCGAGTTTGTTTCCTTTTTCTTAAAGCCGCTAAGCCGTTAATAGCCGCTAAGCCGCTAATAGCCGTGCTTCGCAAGACGAAAAGACCGCAAGACGAAGAGACTCGCGGAACGGATTAATTTTGTCTTGTGAGGCACCAATGTATTCATGAGTTTGTTCAAATATAAAGATGCTTCTCACTTGGGGATCACTTCATCTAGCAGATGTGGATCAAGAAAGATTTTTTTAAAAAAAACTTTTATGTTTAGTTGTGAAAGAACGATGCCACATAATAATGTATCATTTGCTCCACCAAACTGGCTCCATTGTGCTGCTCCATTGCTGTGCTAGACATACCACCAACACACTTGGGCCATTCATGGTAAGTCACAGCAACACTTCATCTATAGGCATCCAGTAGCCCATTTCATTGCATCATCACCACCAGCCAGTGGTGGAACACATCACATGATGAACAGATACTGTAGGAAGTCTGTACGCTGCAGAGAGTAGGCATGAATGAATGCCAGAGCGATGGCACAGGACTGGTGCAATAAGCAAAGGGAGGCATTTCTATGAAGACCCCTCTGTTTCCGGCTCTGGGCCCCAAAGGGGCTGGATTATTCCCATTGTATTAGGTAGCTACTAAACATCTGTTGTTTTCCTCTAGATTTTTCACTTAACTGAGCTTTGGTGTTTCCTTAGCTTGAAAGTGGCTTTTTGGGAATGTTATTTTCTTATCCATTTAAATTATGGGCATTGCTTCTCCAAAAACACTGTTCAGAGCAAAAGATGAGAACATCAAGTTAAATCCTGTTCTTTAAACAAAACATTCCAAACAGTATGTTACTGAGAAATTAAGCTAAAGACACAAAACAAAAAATAGTTACGTAGGACCTTTTAGCCTTTCAGATACAGAAACATCCTCTTTCTTCTCTTGTTACCCTCACAATCATGAAGCATAGCCGTGAACTACAGCCAAAGATAACAGAGGCAAGCTTTTTAACTTTATTGGGTTATTACTAACTTTTACTTTTAATGGAGGGTTGTATAATCTTCTCAGTTAATACTTCTAGGATAGACCAGCTGTTCTGAGTAATTCAGACAAACTTCATTAAGTGTGTTTTAGGGCTCCTCTAGACAATCTGTTTATTGATCATGCTTCCTGATTTGCTTATGCAGAGGTTAGACTATGTCCTGTTTTTATTGAGCATTCAATCTGTTTTGTTGCGGGAGGGGAGTTTTACAGCTCGGGGCATTCAGCCTGACTTGCTTATGTGGTGTTTATGTCTTCCCATTAATCATTTGTTCGTACCACCCTTTTCAGTGTTTCCCAGTCACCTTCCTTACTGCAGTAAGTCTTTATTTATTTAAAGTGGATTGTTGCTCTAAACCACTTTAACCCACTTTAATTTTGCAAACCTGAATTTCCAGTATGCACTTGGGTCCCTCCTGTAAGATACTGGCAGTCTGGAGGCAACTTTGGTCTTCATCATCCCATCTGTATTATTTTTAAATCAGCTCCTTACCACTTTTCACATAGGAAGCTGCCTTACACTAAGTCAGACCACTGATTCATCCTAGCTTAGTATTGTGACACCGACTGGCATTTGCTCTCCAGGGTTTCCAGCCAGGATCTCTTCCAACCCTATCTGGAAACACTAGGGATTGAACCTAAGTCTAATTACATGCAAAGCATGTGCTCTACCACTAAGCTATGGACTCTTCCACAAGCAGCCAAAAAGCAAACTGTATGTATATCTCAACAAGATGTCTGTCTGTCTACTCCACCTTCTTCCCAATGTGTTATTATGACAAATGGTAGGTATCTTCTTTACCTACCATTTCCGTTTCCGTGTGAAGCGCTGGTGCTGGCTCGCCAGCTGCAGCTTCGTCATGCTGGCCACGTGACCCGGAAGTGTCTTTGGACGGCAACGGCTCCCGGCCTCTTGAGCGAGATGAGCACGCAACCCTAGAGTCGGACACAACTGGCCCATACAGGCAGGGGTACCTTTACCTTTTAGGTATCTTCTTTATACACATCCAATGGAGTCTCAAAAGCTGGTTCCCTATCTGGGAAACCAAGACTATTTTACTTGGGAACAGGAACGCTGGTTATACTTGTAACCTGAAGACAAGCTAAACATTGCTCATGAAAATAAGACTTTCCCTTCCATCCCTCTCCCCATGTGCCCCAAAATCTGCTCCAAGGGTTCTCCAACCTTCTGGAGTAGTTTCTGAGGGAGCACAAGCACTGCAGAGATGAGGAGATGTCACAAGGAAGGGCACTGCTGAGGAAAAAGGGGCTGATTATTTTCCCATTGTGGTCTGACCCTCTTCACCAGACCTACTCTCCTCTGTGTGACAATTAGGCTTGAAGGAAGCTTTCTCTTGGTACAAATGGAAAATTGTTTTTAAGCCTAATTGTTGCACAGGGTGTGAGGCAAGTGGGTGATCTTTGTGGAGAATGCAGGTGGGGAGGGAAAGATTAACCAAATGAAATTTCCACAAGCCCCACCCACCCACCCTCCTTCGACAAATAGGCTTGAAGAAAAGTAAGAAGATGTTTAAACTGGGTTGGCATCGGTCTGTCTCGGAAGACAATGGAGGAGTGTGCCTTTGGGGGTGAAGTCAAGCTGCTGGAAGATTGCAGCGCCTGCTGATGCCTAAACTGCTGGGGATGTGAATGAGTATATGTCTGTTTATGAGAAATATTTATGGCGTGCCCCTACCCACACTTTTTGCACTTGCCGCACTCACCACTAGCATGCATCTCTTGGAAAGTTAGCTCCGAGGGAACGCAACCTGAAAAAGGTTCCCCCCCTGACCTAAGACCTCCGCCAAGTACAATGAAGGTAAACATTGTGTTGGTGTAAAAAAACTGAATAGAGATGCATATTTCCTTTTGAGTGCATCTTAAGTGACTCATGCATTCCAAATGGGTGGAAAAAAAGACCCCAGATGAGATTCTTTTCATATAGCTAAGGAACAAAACAGCCTGGGGGAACGGGGAGGGGGGCATATAATCAAGGGTGAGGGGAGAGGCAAGGAAACTGATTAGTAACTTAAAAAGAATGATGATCTGTAACAATTGATATAGTATAAGAATAATTTTCCAGCACAAATGTATTGCTTGTACACATTGTGTTTATCACTTTTAAGAAGTAATAATTTTTGAGTTATATCAAAGGCAAACAATGAAAGCAGCAAGTCTCTGGGATTATTTTTTATTATTTTACATTTAAATAGTACCCCTGCAGCTTGGAAGTTTGTAGGAAGCATTTTTGCTACAATGATAGCTCTATGTCGCATGTACCATTTCGAGATGCTTACAGCACTCTGCTGAGTTTCAAGCACCAGTGCTCTCTGCACAATTCGAGAAAATAACATGGCAAGTGCCCACAAGGGTTGCACCTTTTGAATGGATCCCACAAGGGATTCATTTGCCAACGCCTAATGCACAATTGTGGTGCAACAGAAACGGGGCTCTTCTCTATACTGTCCTATGTATTTGGCAAAACTTACAGTATCTAAAATATAAAATACAGCTAAATTAATCCACTGCTGAAATTGTCCTCTGTTTAGCATGAGCTATCAAACAGAACAATCTTTCCAACAATAGGGAGGAGGAATTAGAAAGTAAATTATAGAACTTGCAATACAGATGAGCTCTTCAATCGGCACCAACAATATTTATGTATCACAGGGCAGTATTTAAGGTGCTTAATTAATAGGACAGATCATTATCATCTTACCATCCCCTCTATGACTGATCTGTTGCTTTTGCAGACAAGATGCAGGTATCAACAGGCTTACAGGAACCCCAAGGTTTGCAAAAGTGGAAGAGGTTAGGTTACTGAAACACATTATAGGTGGGGCTACCTCTGAAGATGGTTCAGAAACTTAAGCTGGTGAAGAATTCAGTGGCAAGGCTGACCACCAGGACAATACGCTTTGAGCATATAATGCCAATCCTGGGCTGACTGCACTGGCTGCCAACTAGTTTCTGGGCCCAATTCAAAGTGCTGGTTTTGACCTTAAACGGCTTAAGAGCCACAATACCTCAAGGGCCGCCTCTCCCGCTATGAACCGACTCGGACCCTGTTATCATCATCTGAAGCCCTTTTTCATGTGCTTCCTCCATGAGAATTACCAATAAACAACAAAAAGTAAGTAGTAAATAACAAAATAATAATATATGGGGGGTAAACATACCTTTAAAAACTAACCAAACTTCTTTTAAAACTTCATTTCTATCCCACATATGAAGAAAATTTAAAAGGACCAAGAAAACTGGGAAACTATTGAATTAACATGACCAAGCAGAAAAGCAGTAATGCAGTAATGAAATCAAGTTTCAAACCAAACTTTTACTGTATTTTTATTTACTGCACACAGAACTACTCAACGGCAAATTGAAAACATGGCAAAAGCAATTCAACCTTTTTCTCTCTCTCGAAGGAAAAGATCTAGTTTAAACGACAAAAGAATGCAAGAAAAAGAGTGGACTTGGGATTCCAAACATAGCTTGGTAGCATGAAGCTTTTCAAATCAGTTAAATGATCTCTATAATTAACAAGGATGGTAATAATAAATTTTTAAAAAACAGTAAGTCGATCTGGAAAGAAGATTAATGCCTTTTAGTGAAATTTCTCCCCTTTTATACCACTCCTCTGTCCCATAACTATTTTTTTTTGCAACCTCCCAACCTCTAGCTTAAACAATTGCCACCATATTTAGCATCAAGGTGAGCTCAAAGGATGCATATACATTATGTTCAAAATGGCAGCAGCTTGTGGCAAGCTGTAGCAGCAGGGAGAGAAATGGAGGTTCAGCAAGAGGCAACTGGTGCACCAGGTAAGAATGTACATTGGGTAACCTCACAGACCTAGATGCAGGGCCCTTTTGCCTAGCAAAGTGAACAAATATTCTGGGATCCCATACTTTTAAGGGTGGCAAGAAAATAAAGTCAAACCATTTTCCAACCTCTTTGTGCCCTTTGAACTCACAGGGTGCAACTGAAAGGAATATGAATATACTCACTTGCAGAGAATCAGAGAGGCTGAAACGGCAAAGCTAAATTTCCTATCTTGAAAGGAAGTGGAAAGCCCTGGTGACACCTGGTGAACATTAAAAACGGCTTTGGGTTTCAAAGACAGGGACTCAGGAGAAAAGCAGAGGTCACACTTGTCAGAGCACTTCTTCCTCTCCAAACACATTTTTTTTTCTTTTCTTTCATGTTTTGACTAACATTATTAATCCTGGAAAATATTTGTCTTCCCTTCCGAGTCTTTCCTGATGTATGAGCCAGTCTGTTCTGCCTTCCCCTGCCCCCCAATATGGAGAACTTGAGTAACTGAGATAAGTAAGTTGTTCGATGAAGCAGCAAAACAGGCCAATCATTCAGTGACCCCTGAATGACCATCGACGTATTTTCTGTCCTAGGCCAAGAACTACTTAATTTCAGACATCAACACACATACATGAAGTTACTAGAACCATATGGTCACCAGAAGTTGCTGTTGAGTTAGTGAAACCAGAATCCATTTTTCCATCACAAATGTTGCTATGTAATAAATATGTAGATGCAGACACAAATCTATACTTCCAAGTTCAGAAACAGAGCACCAGGTTCAGAGTCCAGAGCAATAATTCAGCTGATTGAGCTTCCTGCCTCCCAAAATGGCCAATACTTAAGGAAATGCAATAAAACTGTTGATAGGCAATTTGATCCCTGAGTGCTTGAACACATTCATTTAGAAGTAAATCCTACTGTCTTCAATTAGTAATTCCAAATATTTTTGCTCAAGCAGTGTTAGGAATGGTAAGGGCATAAGAAATCTATCCAGGATTGGCAAAATAGTAAATCTCAGCAGGATTATTTATTTATTAAACATTATCAGTGTGCATGGCACATTCCAGAGTATGTTCTTGCCCCCCAAGAACTTGCAGTCTAAAATTTAACGTCAGAAAGCATCAGAGGTGAAAATCAGAGAAGCAGTCTCTGCAAAAAATTGATCTCCTTGGTTAGCATGTTTTCCCAGCCCATAAGATATGGGTTGTGTTTGCCCACCAATCTCATGGATCAGGGAAATGGAATTTATTTCAGCCTTAGTGCTGTATTCTCACTGGCAAACTTTCAGTGGAAGGATGCCTGCAAATGGTGGATGCGGCTAGAAGAAAAATTGGATGGTGCAATGGATGTGGCTGTTTCCTTTGGGCTACATTCCAGCCATGTAAAATCAGAGGTTTCTACACACCCATCTCTCCATTTAGGCAAGCAAGATGCTTCATTATAGTGCAAGGATATGCTGATGGCCTGGCCTGGGGAGAGGGAGCATAGCCTAGGAGAGTCCCAGGGGTCATGAGGACTGGATTACGTGGCTTGGAGGGCCACATTTGGCCCACAGGCAAATGGTTCTCTACTCCTGCCATTGAAAATCCATTTTCCCCTTTTTCCCCCCTATGCAACTTAAGAAAACCATGAACGTATCGCAACTCATAAAGAAACAACACACAAATTCATGCAATTGCATCCAAGCCTTAGTCCATCTTTCTAAATTATTGTATATAACTAGCACCTACTTCCCAGGTGGAAGGTTTGGTAAGCAGTAAAAATTTAGAATCAGGGCTCCTACTTCTCCCAATACGACTAGTTATTATTTGATGGTCACAACTACATAGGCAAGCAGGACTTGCATGGATAGCACAGAACAAATAAGCAACTGTGGTAACTTACGAAGATCCCCCATACTATGTCAAACTATTTGTCCATGTCTCTAGGGTTTCAGAGGCAGAGGTCTTTCAATCACCTGCGACCTGGTTCTTATAGCAGGTGATGGCAGGGATTCATTCTGGAGTCTTCCTCATGCAAAACGAATGATCTGCCACTGGGGTACAGTCCTTCCCTGTGGAGCTAAACGAGGAATAGGCAAACTCCGGCCCTCCAGATGTTTGGGACTGCAACTCCCATCATGCCTAGCTAACAGGACCTGTGGTCAGGGATGATGGGAATTGTAGTCCCAAACATCTGGTGGGCCAGAGTTTGCCTATGCCTGAGCTAAACCCTTGTTCTTGTTGGCAGCTTCTCTTCAAATGTACCATCTCCCTCACTTCTAGTTGAGCATTATAGTTGCTGTGGGAAGCTGCCTTAGTTTTCAGGGAATTTCTATCCCTCTTCACAAACTAGCTTCTGAAAGGCACAACTTCCAGTGGCATCTACACTGACGTCCAAATGATTTCAATGTAAACACCGCTTAAAGCAACCTCTGACCTGATGTCAGACACATCATGCCAATAAGCCTTTAGCTGGCAGATAGGTTCATGCCCTAAACATTAAGGATTTAAATTTATTTTTTAAATCATCAAATGTAATTATTGATGTTCTCATCACGCATTCAAAAACTATTCATGAGAGCATGATCTCATTCTCCTTCATGTTCTACGCAGCAGGGAATGAAGGCTGATTTTTTTAACACATCATACAATCCAAGTCCAAGAGGTCAGCTTTAAGATAGAAATAAAACATTGTTAAAGTAGTATTTTAAAAAAAGGATTATTTGGAAAGACTGATGATGTCGCTAAAACAAAACGTCAGGGTATGTTCTACTGGTACAATCATCAATAATCTATCCCTAAGGACAATCCAAATCTTTGGGGCAGGTTATACTGAGTTATGCTGCTTGTAGGGACAGAAATCACCTCCATGATGGGCTGCTGCAGAAAAGTGGTTTGTTGTATAGGAGCCCCTCCCATGGAGACCAGCCTAGACATCAGCCCTCTTAAATGTTAATGTCCAATGATGTCTTATTGAAAGTCCAAAAGGAGAGACTGCCTGAATTCATAAGCAGGCAAACACTAACACAGGCGTAGGCAAACTCCGGCCCTCCAGATGTTTTGAGACTACAATTCCCATCATCCCTGGCCACTGGTCCTGTTAGCTAGGGATGATGGGAATTGTAGTTCCAAAACATCTGGAGGGCCGGAGTTTGCCTATGCCTGCAATAACACTAAACCAGAAAGCTGCAAAAGTTAAAGATATGCAAGATAAATCCTGATGCAGCTGCGGATGTTTTCATAACACTTAATATATGCAATGGAAGGTGCAGAGACACATCAATTGCTGACCATTATTCCAACTATAGAACCTCAAGCAGGATCTCAATAATATGGATGCCTACTGCTGCCCAGAGTAAATCTTATTGGGCTAGGTGGAGCCATGCTGTGGCTCAGGAAAAAGAGCAAGAGTGGGAGAAAGGAAAAGGTGGCATTAGGTCCCCATAATCTAGCAGGCCCCTAATCTAGTAGGGAAAGGAAAGGTGCTATCATAGAAAAATATAGAAGTTGTCTACTTCCTTACCTCTACAAGACTCAGAGGACATATGGGTGTGGGGAAGGGACATTAAAACACCGAACCATCAAATGCTTTCAGGATGAAAGAACTATGGCTCTTTCATGTCATAAGCCCTTTGAAGTCTTGGTATTCCTGTACACATTCACAACTAAACATGTTTGGCCACAGCTAGAGATGAGTAGATCAGTCTATTCTCAGTCTATGGTCCCCCCCCCCCAATATATCCATTCATTCCTGCTTCTACCTTAATCTGTGTTTTTTTTGGGTTTTTTGTTTAAATCCACAAGAAAATTCTCATTTAAAATTTTAAAATACGTAATTATACCAGATTTAATCACAATATGCATACTTTCTGAATGTATCTTTATGTCCATCTTTAATGCATTTCGGTACATAATTTGAGCAAAGAAACACAGTGCAAAAGTGCAGAGGGGTGCAAAACCTAATGGATACTTGTGTACATATGAGGCCAAGTTGTAAGGCTCAGGTCTGCCTGCATCGGGATCTACAAAGATCAAACTCCTCAAAGATCCCTAGCGACAGCAGAACAGCACAGGCAGGTGATGACCTCAGAATAAATAACCGTTTCCCTCTGCCAGTCTGCCTTCCCACTATAAAACACACAAGATGATTTAGTTATTTCGGTGTAATTACACCAGGGCACCCTTAATTATGGTGAAAACACTCCGAATTATTGTACCCTGCTTTCAGTTGCTTCCTCTTGCCCCCACCTCCACGTCACCCAAAATGAGAGAAAGAGTTGCAGAACGACCTACAGAGTGTGTGTGCGCGCCGCACTGCACTCATTATAAGGTCAAGTGGGGATCTTGACTCAATAAGAGAAAATGGTAACAAACATCAGTAGCTGATGCACTGCAGTAAGGTCGTCACGTGACAAAACGAGGAACCCTCGTGCACCTGCTCCAACGGCGTACAATCTGAGGGTTTCCCCCTGGCTGGTGTTGCTGCACCTGCTCCACGAGCTCTTTGGGTAAAGGATGTGGGCTGGCTGCAAGCAGTGTGTGCTGCTCTAATGCACACCTGACATAAGGAGGCAAAAGGCAGATATGTGCCCACACAAACAGACGCAAGTCTATAAATACTTGACCTTAAATGTCAGCACACAGGAAGAAGAAAAGGATGGGAAGCAGTTTCTCACTAGTGGGTACGACGGGGGAGGGGAGGCGGTCTTAAAATCATAACCACAGATAGTGTAGAGCTCTTTTTTTAAAAAAAAGAGGATGATTGTACAGAAAACAATAATAATGGTTTAGCTTTTTTTTAAAAAAAAAGTATTGCTTGTACATAGTGTAAAAGCATGTATGCTGAGCAGGCAGAATACAATAGCATATAAATAAAGCAACCGACTTACTTTGATGAATTTGCTGCTGTTGTTTATATGCAACAAATTCAATGTTTGGTGCTTTTTTAATGCCATTGTGATTACTGTGAGAAGCTTTGAGTGCAACATTTGTTGTTGGAAAAGCAGAATACAAATATCAAATCAACTCAAAATAAAAAAGCTAACTTCAGAATAAAAGCACAGATATTCTGAGGAAACTGAGCTTTTCATCCAATATAATTTACTTTCTCTCTCCTTCTTGCTCTATGGTTTTCATGTTGTTCTGTTGCTGCACTTCTGCAGAATCACCACACACAGCTCCAGTGATAACACTTGACTCTCAGCTGTTTACAGCCCTGTCTTTTCTGAAATCTGTCATACAGATCAGCCTTCCCCAATCTGGTGCCCTCTATATTTTGGACTATAACTCGCATCAGATCCAGGGAGCGTGGCCAATTGGTCAAAGATCACCAGTTTACAGCCCAAAACATGTGGAGGACATCAGGCTGGAGAGGCTAGGACATATAGTAATATAATATATTATGTTAAGCAAGTTGGGACAGATCATAGCAGATTATAAAAATACTCCTTTCAGATGCTATTAAACAAGCTGGGACAGATAGTAATAGATTATTAAAATACTCCTTTCAGATGCTATTAAACAAGCTAGGACAGATTATTAAAACACTCATTTAAGATTATATTAAAACTCACAAAAATCATAAGAGATGTAGAAGCCCCAAATAATAATCCAACTTCCCCAAAGAGAAAGTGTAACAGTCATTGAAGAATGCCAAATTACAACTGACCAAAATGGTGATAGAACATATCCTGTTTGTTCAAATTCACAAAAGTTCAATGGGGTTGACTTTCTGATGCTTAAACTTGCAGTTTCAGACACAAGAGGGTGTAAGCAGGCAGTGCATTCAATGGTCAGGACAAGGAGATGCTCCACTGCTTTTCACACATCTCCTTGCGTTTTCTTCAAGGTGTCAATTCTTCACCCTGCTGCATCTAGATTCTAGACCAACCAATACTCTTAGATAGAAAAGAATAGGTTAGGATTTCATGAAGACTATGCTTGAGTTTTAAGGAAGGCCCACAGATACCTCATAGGTTTTCAAGCTCTAGGCTTGTCCATTGTTTTAATCTTTTAAGTCCCTGAGGAAAGTTTGCTTATCTGTTTGAAAGACACTTAAATGCACAGTTTTGCACCCTTACAAAAAAAAAACCTTCTAAAAATAATATTTAACGAGCATTCTAGGGCAAATGAGTTGCTTCTTACTACTGTTGCAATGCTGAGGTTTAAGCAATGCAGCTCTATTTTCTCACATTGACCTCAGATGAACATTAAGTTGTACTGATCTTCAGACAGGGAAGTTACACTAAATCCAGACCCTTACAAACTTCCCTTGCAAACCCTGACAGAAGTTCAAAGAGCAAATGCTGGCTCCCTTCTCTAGCAATAAATTTTATTTGTTGATTGTTACTGGGAAGCTATTACACTTAATTCCTGGTGAACTACTATGTCCTCAAAAGACCCTGCTGTGACAAAAACTCTGCATTAGTACAGGATATGAGGATTCTGTGTCAACAAAGAAATATAAAGGTGGTGGAAATTGTTAAATTCCATAGCAAAATAAGGATTATAGAATTTTGCCCAAGATGATTCACCTGAACTGATCTTTCAAGAGAATAGTGCAACCGTTACTCTTTAACAGTGCTGCACTTCATGGACACTGCAAATTCCCCGATTCAGACCATATTTTCTACAAGAGAAGTAATTCTCTAAATGATTTGAATCCCACCATGGTTTCAGGACCAAACCTGCCTCAGTAGCCCTAGTGGTGCAATCTGTGGCAGGTGTTGATTCCTTGAGATCAAATCATAGGATGCGGGGCAATGAAATTTGCTGCTCCAAAATGGGGCTTTGGGGTTCCAACTCACCTGCCCTGCTTTTTAACATCTTCAGCTGGGCTGGGGAGCCTGTGGCCCTCCAGATGTTGCTGGACTACAATTCCTATCATTCCTGATCATGAGGCATGTTGGAGAGCACCAATGAAAGATGGCCTGCAACAACATTTAATAGTCCACAAGTTCCCCATCAATTTTCTACACCAAACTGCTGACTACATTCAGAGATTTGGGTTGTGACAACTCTATAAATTATTTCTCCCTTTTCCACCAGATTCTAATGAGGTGGTGGAACCTGTGAGCCGGCATCTCACATCACTGATGGAATGGATGTGGGCAAACAAACTTGTTTCATATAAAATGAAAATATTGTTGCTTGGGTGTTCTGCTGAGCTGGAATTAGGTGTGAAGCCTGTTTTTGATGGGGGTGACCTTTCCTGGGGAACTGGGCTCACAGCCTGATAGTTTCCCTGGATCTGGCACTGATGCCCAGGAGACATCTTCAGCAACAGAGCCTTTGGCTGCCTACTGCTCACCTTGCCCTATCCTATACCACAACCTACAATATGATGTTCAATAGTTTCTTTCCACCTACCACAGCAATTATAATCAAGGCCTACAATGTCACTGAGACAAGGGTGGCACTGTGGTCTAAACCACTGAGCCTCTTGGGCTTGCCGATCAGAAGGTTGGTGGTTTGAATCTCTGTGATGGGGTGTGCTCCCGTTGCTCTGTCCAAGCTCCTATCCTACCAACCTAGCAGTTCAAAACCACAACAAAAAAGTGCAAGTAGATAAACAGGTACTGCCCCTGCAGGAAAGTAAACAGTGTTTCCGTGCACTGCTCTGGTTTCGGTGTTCCGTTGCGGCAGAAGCGGCTTAGTCATGCTGGCCACATGACTCGGAAAAACTGCCTGCGGACAAATACTGGCTCCCTTGGCCTGTAAAGCAAGATGAGCGCCACAACCCCAGAGTTGTCTGCGACTGGACTTAACTGTCAGGAGTCCTTTACATTTACCTTTTACAAAGTCATTACATGGATTCTATTTATCTCAAGAGGATGAGTGATTCACTAAAGGTACACCAGGATAAAAAAAGCATGATCTCTCTACAGTGGACGCTTGGGTTGCGAACGTGATCCATGCAGGAGGCACATTAGCAACCCACAGTGTTCGCAACCTGCAGCACCATGTCTGCGCATGTGTGGGTTGCAAATCAGCGATTCGCACTTTTGCACATGCGCCAAAACCCAGAAGTGACCCATTCTGGTACTTCCGGGTTTTGGCAGATCCATAACCCAAAAAAACACAACCTGAAGCATCTGTAACCTGAGGTATCACTGTATATGAAGTATGATGAACACCTTTGTTTGGCTGCCCTTTTGAAGCTTGGGCTGCTGTTGGCATCCTGTTCTTCTCTCCTCCAGCCAAGCAGACCTCTCTAGTTAATGAAGGCCAAGGAAGAGGAGGCAAACTTCAGCACATCCACTCTCGAGTCATTCTTTACAGTCAGATTTTGATTCAAGCGTTTTCTGGAAGGCTGGGATTGAAAACAAACAGCCGTGTTCCTTAGGAAGGAAATATGATCTGACTGTGTCAGGAAAGGGAAAGTGTTTGGAAGTCTAGACTGTCCCCTTCCCCTCCCAGCCTCTCCTCCTCCAGGGTGTTTTCATTTATTCCTATAAAGGATGGGGGAGAGAGAGAGAGAAATTGAGATAGTGCAAGACCATTTCTGCCTCCACTTGTCATCAAGAGGCAAAGCTGTTTGGTGCCACTGCAACTCAGGTGCAGCTGAAGCATGAAGAAGGAAAAGAGGAGGCGAGTCAGGAGAATTAAGGAACGAGGTCTGGAATGAATGGAACTTAATGTACAGAACTGTGTGAAATCAAATGGCAAGGAATCAAACCAAAGACATCAAAGGGAAGAAACCAAGTCAGGAAGCAAAACAGGAAGCAGCTAGCTTGCAACTAAAGTAACGTAACAGCAAGTTCGTTTGTATTCACAGCACAATAAACAAAACAAGGCTAAAATCAGCCCTATGGGATAGTGCAGGCTAATGTGGGTGGGAAACCCACGCGAATGCAGAAATCATAAATTCTGTTAGTGAAGAACAAACATCACCAGTGATCACTGACAAGGAGAGTAAATACAATAATATCCTGCACTTACATAGCTCTTTATTGCATCCAGATAACTTTCACATACATTATCTCAGTAAGCAACACAACAAGCCTGTAAGGTTGGTCCTCATTACTGCAGCTGGGAAACAAGGAAATAACAGTTCGTCTGGGGCCAGGAAGAGAATTCCTTACTGTAGTGAATTACAATCAGGGTACACACCCTTTTCTCACTGTGCTCTATCAACTTTCAAATCCAATTGCGGCAAAGAAAGGATGCTTGATGCTGCCAGGCAGGCGTAGAGAATAGCAGATCAATAAAATGGATTTAGCAGAGTTTATGAAAAATCCAGGGCAAGGAGAACACAAGGCAGAAAGGGACACCTGAAGGCCAGAAGAAAGTTGTTGTTGTTGTTGATGATGATGATGATGATTTAATCGCTTATATCCTGCTTCTCCTTGTGTTGAGCCCCAAGTGCTTGAGAGATGCTTAGGAGAAAAGAACAGAAAGGCCAAAGTATCTTCTAGGCAGAATCTCAAAGAGGACAGCAAGTAAATGTTCTCCCAAGGACCTTGGAAGACATATATAGTCACACATGAGTTTCAGACCTAAAAGGAGAATAAGCAATTCAGCTATTAACTGTACTGAAGAGAGAGAGAGAGAGTCAGACTTCAACAGTTGTTTTTGTCATCTTGTTAATTCTTTCAGGAACATGTGAGCAGAGAAAACTGAACATACTATTCTATTGGCTCATAGCATTACAGTCATTTGTAATGCCCCAGATTAGCTTCCCAGAAACAGGCACTGGAATCGGGTACTTTATGAGACAATATCATACTATTGCAACATGCATTTCGTTTAGTGGCAGATCTCAACCAAACACCTAAAATATTCGCTCTAAGTAAGCAATGCTTTAGAACTGCTTTGAAATACTGTTCTGGTTGCATGTGTCTTATCTTCATGTGTTCAAACAAATGCCCTTAAAATATGCTGCCAATGTGGCGGTTTCGTGGAAGTTGTAAAACAGAGTGGGGAAAACATGGTTTCTGTTACACACTAGTCTAGCCACATTAGCAGGCCAAAACATGCAGGCATGTTTATACATATTACAGACCCATTAAGCTAACTGCTGACTCTATCCCCAATTGCCCTTTGTCTTCTGGTTCCAAATAAACCAAGGGCTGAACTTCATGGTATCACTGCAGCACTGAGCATTCTGTCTTGTACTGCCATTATTAAATGCTATGAGGCTGTTTCAAATCTGGGGCTTCTTCAATTAATTCTATACTAGGAAAGGGCAGAGACAAATCCTCTGCCCGTGTGCCTGACAATACTGTGCCAATAATTTTTTTTAATACGAAATGTTTAAAAATGGCACACAACTAAGTCAATGAGGTTTAGGAGGTCAATTTTTGTTTGGTAAACAAGGTTAGCAAATTGCAACAAAGCTGTCCAACCGCAGTAATCAGCATCTGGGTAAATGGCATCAACTCACTCTCTCTCAGTTGATAGGCTATTAAATAGAAATAGCTATTTAACTGAACCGTCTTATGAAGAAAAGGCTTAAACAAATTCAGTTTATGCCACCATTAAGTCTTCCTGTCAGGTCAAAAGCACAACAACATATGTATATGAACAAATACAGAAGCTGAAGCTGAGTTCTTTGTGAGGGACTTTTGAAAAGTTTTATTACAAAATACAATCAATGAGGCTGAAATCTGAGTTGAAGGCCAGTATGCTGGCAGGGGTGGGGAGATGCACCATATTACTATAGCTTCGCTCCCCACAAATGCATTGCCCCTTCTAGAAAAAAGATACAGGTACTCCTAGAGGTGGGTTTGTCATTTTCCACTTCAAATGAAAACCACAGAGGCTGCATTGTGTAATGAAAGGAAAATAAATCTGTCTCATACAAGCAAGCAGCTACACATAATGAGTACTTCTGAACTTGCACATATAGGACAATATTAGAAACAGAAGTAGGTGTGTATGTTTAACCTGGTTGTATGCAAAGAAAAGTGGAAAAGACGTATGGACAGAAGACAAATTTGTGGCCAGCGGTCTTTTATTACAAGCCAGAAGTTGGCCATTTTTAAAAGAAACAAACAAACAAATGGCACAACGTTTTCAATAATTTTCCAGGTTACGCTCTTAACTGGAAAAGGGCAGGAAATGTGTATTTGTGAACCACAACAGCCACAGAAAATTTCGTAGGTCATGGAAAAATTCAGACCTGGTTATGATTGAGTAAAGCATTCAATACATGTTCAAGCAATTGCTTGGCTGAATCCAAAGGTCACTCTAAAGACCAAATTCCTAGAAGGAGGCTCAGATTCTTGTTGACAAAAAAAGAAAACCTTAAGCCCCACGTCAAGGTTTATGAGAGGTTAGGCCACCTCGCAAGCAGCTCTGACAGCTTGAGGAAGGCATCTGCTCTTTCACAGTGAAAAATGCTGAAATATTTGTTGATATATATAAAATATGTTAAAATCTCTGGGTATTCTCCAAATTCATGAGGTTTATCAGCAGCATGCGCCTGGCCATTACTCTAAAAAAATAAATAATTCAAATCCCTTATATTGTAGGGTCACACAAGCAATGATTTACTCATGGCAAGGAACAAATAATTCAATAAATGTCTTTACAGCTGGTTAAATGCTGAAACAGAATGAGGCATTGAGTAACTGCAACTGCAGCAGCCAAGGAGAACACTCTGTCATATGAGAGTTCTTACACTGCAAGACACCAGAGAACCCGATTGCTCGTCCATTGTTACTTTACCCTTTAATGCCATACACATTTGAGATCATCATAGTCCTCAGTTTTCCTATGCTGAATTGATTACAGAGGATTTGTAGCTTGCACAATTAATTAAATACAGCTAGGTTTGCGTGAGGTCAAGTGAACAAATGAATCACTGAACAGAAGGGAGTCCTGAGTGCAGACAAATTTATTCAGAGAACAAGGGTTCTCCAAACAGGAGTCTAACTTAGCCCTGAAAACTCTACCTTCCCATTTTTGCCCTTGCAAAACAGTAATTAATGTCATATTGTGGAATGCAATCTTAAGGTTCTCTCATCGGGGAAAAAATCTCTAATAAAACAGACAGAAATATTAATGCAGCCATTCTGGATAACGCTCCATTCTTCTGCTGAGTACCGTATTTTTTGCTCTATAAGACTCACTTTTTCCCTCCTAAAAAGTAAGGGGAAATGTGTGTGCGTCTTATGGAGTGAATGCAGGCTGCACAGCTATCCCAGAAGCCAGAACAGCAAGAGGGATTCATTTTTTTTTTCTTGTTTTCCTCCTCCAAAAACTAGGTGCGTCTTATAGAGCGAAAAATACGGTAATTGGCTAGCATGTCTCTCCTGCAATGTTTCAAGAGCAGGGTGGGGGAAAGGATTGACATCTGAATACTAAAATGTTGTGGACAGGATTCACCTAAAGTGCCCCATCAGCAGAAGTCCTGCACAAGGACTTCCCCTGTGAGCTCCCCCAATCTGACTCGAGGGTAGATATAACCCCCAGGACAGTGTGCAAGGGGTAGCAGAGGGGCAGTAATTCTGCCTGGCAAATTCTTGCATGGACAGAACATTTATAATAGCATGACACTGAATTCTACCCTGAACATGTAATCTCTGTTTAGTTTTTACACAAGAACCTCAAAGTAAAAGCAACTAGATAAAACTGAAACAACATTAAAGAATACTGTAGTGCTGTTTATTTCTCTCTCTTTGAAAGCAACCAGTGAGATTTCAAAAGGCTGGCCCAAGCAATTTTGTACTTGCATTCAGATGGAGACATGTGTAGACTTGGCCTGCACGAAGGACAAGTCCCACATTAATCTTTGCTAGCCCAAATGGACTAACAGGATCCATGAGAGTAGTCCAGATAAAATGAGAGACTGTCGAGTCAAAATACCTCTTTTGTCGCCCAGGACTTCTTTCCCCACTTCCTATTTACTACAGCAGTAAAAAAAACCATCACAGGTACAGATCTTGGCAGTCAAGCCACTATAACATAGCATGTCCCCTAACCTCTTAAGCAGGTGTCATCACATCTCCACGCATGCAAATCCCTAACACCACACAGTGGCTCTCACAAGCAGATATCTACAGCCCACCCAGAGAGGTTAGCAGAGGTTCTCTAAGTGACCAGATGCCCCATCTATTTCATGGAGCAATTTGAGAACCACAGACTATAACTTTAAAGCCATGTGAAAATTTCTAGAAGACTTAATTAGGGTTTTGTTTGGTGTTTGTTTGTTTGTTAACCCCGTTTCAGTTGACTTTCTTCAAACAGCTCTTCTAATGCTCTTCAAAACAAGAGGAGTTAAACACTACAAGGAATCAGTTTTAAAACCAGCAATGTTGCACAACTCTTTCTCAGGCCCACAGCAGTGTAATGTGAACAGAAAAGGGGGGAAAAAACCTGAAATTCGACGTTGTTTCCTTAGCAGTGGTGGTTTGAGTAACTAATATTCCACAGCTTAAATCAGCACCACAAATACTTAAAACCAGAAAAGCAGAAGGAGGGGAGGAAATGCTGGAACAAAAATACACCTTGAAACATTCCCATCTTCATGACAGCAAAGTGTAGAGGGAGGATCACTACCTTTCTGCCACCATGACAAATGTCATGTTAAACCCTTTGCTAAGGGAACAGGGGATCCACTACACCCTCATTAGGGAGTTGCACATGTTTTCCCCAGTGTGCGACTCTACGGAGGTCATGACAATGAACTCATGCTCCCTTCTTTCTCTGCTTCTGCCTTAACATGGGAAGCAAGAAACACTTGATTCCCCTTACTACCTGCCCAGTTGACTTCCGAAGCACAAAGATAGCAGTGCAGGTGGAAATCTGTGTGTCATCACAAAACATTGCAATAAGTGAGGAAATTTGTGTTCTCTCTCTCTCTCTCTGCAGCTTCTGTGCGAGGTGTGATACAGTTCTGAGGCAAGTTGCATTTCACAGCTATAGCAGTTGATTTTTGTTTTGTTGTGTGTGTTTTTTAAAAAAGCAATATATCCTGTACTTTTAAAGAAATTTATCTCAACTAATTGTTGCCTTGAGATCTTGGGTATTCTGCAGTGCAGAGTCCACAAGCACAAGGCTTCTTAGAACATAATCTATTTAAAACTGTGCAATCCTGAACTAGGACTACTAAACTCAATACTATCAGGAAAGCATACATAGGACTGCTGCCTGAATAATGTCCAGGGAGAAAGGAAAATATCAATGCGATAGTGTGTTAGTAGGTTGCAAAGTATTTCAGGTTGTTGCTAATGTATTAAATCCATTTCAAACATTGTGCAAAATAGATCCCCAAGCAATCTGAGAGTATTACCTCCATTTTATCATTATTGCTATGGCATAGAAATCTCTCTTTAGCTGTTTGAAGCTGCAGGCACTACCTCCAGTTAGGTGCTAAAACACCATTATGCCCGTCTATTGGCTACATTGGTTGGGGCTGTAGAGACTAACACTGTATGCAAATTATATTACAGTGGTACCTCGGGTTAAGTACTTAATTCGTTCTGGAGGTCCGTTCTTAACCTGAAACTGTTCTTAACCTGAAGCACCACTTTAGCTAATGGGGCCTCCCGCTGCTGCCGCGCCGCCGCCGCTCGATTTCTGTTCTCATCCTGAAGCAAAGTTCTTAACCCGAGGTACTATTTCTGGGTTAGCGGAGTCTGTAACCTGAAGCATATGTAACCTGAAGCGTCTGTAACTCGAGGTACCACTGTACAAAAATACGTATATTAGGAGAAATTCACACCGATGTATTTTCATGAGGACTTTTATAATGATGCAGAACTGAGAACAAGATATAGAAAAATTAGAAGCGTGAGAGAAACTGAAACTGATAGATTCACTAGTCCCTATTCCAGTATCCCTGACCTGCAAGGATGGTGCAAGCAGTACATGCAGATTGATTGCAGCAGAATACGAAAGACCGTCCGGGTGGGGGGGGGGGCTGCCATTGTGCTGAATCCTCCAGCTGCCTTGCATGAAAAGCGCCCACCAAGAATAGCATAAGGGAGAAAAGGATTTCTTTAAAAGCCTTCAGAGGAAGTCCTACTAGGGAGGCCAGAAGACTGGGTGGTTAACCACATGTGCTTCTTTTTTAATTATAAAATACATGAGAATGCTTGTTACGCAGACATCCAATCAGACCCAATTCTTCCAGCAGACAGATAGGAGAGCTTTTTAAGCAGTAGGCATATTATTAGGCACTTCTCATACAGGTGTTAGCTGTCTTCCCCCTATTGGCCTTCCTAGTGACGTTTTGAATTATTTAAGATGGGGAAGCATAACAGAATTCAAATTATTAGTATTAGTATTAACCAACAAATAATAAATGGAAGTTCCAATTCTTACTACTGCCAGCCTTTGCAATCCAGAAAGAATTGGATATCTTGTTTTTGCAGCATGTAAAGTCAGAAACTGAACGAAGCAAGACCTTTTTCAAGGGCAATTGTGCTGATGGCTTTCAGTTAGTTTAAAAGAGAATTAAAAGAGAGGGGAAGGGAAAATTCTAAATTCCACAGCTTCGCCACATCAAAACACAATGAGTGATTACATATATACTTGGCACTGAGCTTACATCACTGTTTGTATGGTTTAGATACTCTAGAGAACGGCCTACACAGCGCGATAGCTTGTTGACCTCATGTAAATGATCTCATCTTGCAGAATGAGATCACGAGAATGTGATCAGCTCTGCTGCATTCATGTAAGTGGTTTTGCAGAGCTGACAGCTCACCCCAACATTATCACTGCTTGGTCACACGGTGGGCAAGGGGGCAGAATAGAACAACACACGTAAACAAAAAGGAGATGTCTCAGCCTTTAGAGGAACCATTTGACCAGCACATTCTAACTACCGTGATGAGAAGCCTCCCCTAAGGGTCTCTGAGCCAATCATGTGAGCGTAGTTAAAACACAAAGTTTCAAGATCAGATCTGGGACTCTATATAAAAACTCACTGAACAACAATGAGCTCATTGTGACTTCATTTCGGGCTGCTAATTCTCTTCAGCCTATGAATAGTGAAAATTGGTTTCAAGGCAAGAGTGGGGGGGAATACCCTTGGTTTCTCACACCTAACTAATTCTCCGCCTCAGGCCTTGCTGGGGCTGGTGTGCTCCACTTCATACTGCTGCAGTTTAATTCAGCATTTGGGAAGCATATGGTTGAGGGAGTACTGAAGTTTTCTAGTTCAAGGTAGGTAGCCGTGTTGGTCTGCTGTAGTCGAAACAAAATAAAAAAATTCCTTCCAGTAGCACCTTAGAGACCAACTAAGTTTGTTATTGGTATGAGCTTTTGTGTGCATGCATGAAAGTATTCTTCAGTGTATCCTTCTGTGTATCTGAAGAAGTGTGCATGCACACGAAAGCTCATACCAATAACAAACTTAGTTGGTCTCTAAGGTGCTACTGGAAGGATTTTTTTTATTTTGAAGTCCAATTTGTTTTCCAAAACCTGACAAAAAGAGACTTTTTATCCAGGAGCAATTTACAGCGTCAATACTGCAGAGGTTAAAGAGGAGGTTCCCTTTTCATGTGAAATGCTTGACATTTCAATGGTTTTCAATTCTCAATAGCTGAAGTCTCTCTCCTCCACTCCTTCCATGCAACCACCATCCATTTCTGTAGCTGCCTATCATCTGTTCAGGAGTGCATATACCTGGGAAATATGCAAGGGTAACTTCAGGGCAAATATCAGGCCTTTCGAGCATGATATGTATGAATCAACTTTGTTTCTGGAAGATTTCCTAGGTGATACAACAATGCAGCGGACAATAGTTTTCACAGCGGCACAACAAACAATGACTTGGAAGGATCTTTGCATTGCAACAGTATGAGCAACTGAAAGGCACTGTCAACTATTCTCTCCTCTGCTGGCCCCCCTACCCATTTGTAGGCATCCTTTTACTGCCCCAATCCCTTCCCCAAAGAAAGCTTGCTAGCCGAAACAAGAAATATATATATATATGAGCTAGGTGCCAAATGGCTCTTTAAACCAGGGTTACAGTAGCCAAAACAAAATGCGTAGTTGCCATTTTTTCAACACAACTTTTTGGTTTTGGAAATTCATTCTGCTTATGCAGATAAAATATAACCGATAGAATTCTAAAGGATGGTGGAGAAGTCAGGCGCCATCCTGATGCACGGGCATCTTCACTTGGTTGCAAAGTGGCCAATTTCGAAAGCTGGGACAAAGCCCCTGCTGCAACTCCTATTCATACCAAGCCAGGGCTATGAATCTGAGGAGAAGAAGCCATCAATATTACATTAGTTGCATTACATTGGCTCCATTTACCCTCATTCCAACTGTCAGGACCAAGCTGCTCCTTCCAGTCTTCAAGCTCCCCTACCTAAGCCTTGTAAGTACAGGATCCCAACAGTGGCTGTGAGAATGGCCCCATCCCACGTAACCTTCTTTTCAAAGGACAGCCCTTATTTGAAGTGCTATCAGAGGACAGTCCCCCTTTACAAGCAGAGCTTGATTTGAAGCTTTCCAGTCCAAGGGAAAAAAATAATAATCATAAGAAAGGAGAACAGGAGTCTTGAAGTCACCCATCAACAACACTAGGACACCAGACTGAGCAGACGCACAGATAAAAAATCAGTCACAGTCTTCCCTACTACAGTGGCATGCATTGTATTATTATTATTCTTGCATTACAGCAATTATTTCTAAAACTGCATCTACAGATATATATTAGTACATGTTGATTTTATGGGAAGCTGCTTTCCTTGTTTGTTCTCTTTTTTTTGGCAATGCGTATGTGTCCCCCAATACTTGTCAAAAACTTGGAGTCCATTAGTGGCCAAGACAAGGAGTGAAGGCTAAGGAGCTACTGGCTAAGGACTTGGTCCTGGCTCTGAACCTGATGCTGATAGTCAGCGGACCACTGAAACCAATGCTGGCAGGCAAGAACCACTGAACCAGAGCTCACAGCATGAGGGACTACAGAAGTGCAGACAGGTCCCTCATGGGTGGTGAACCAAATGCCTTGCATGTCACCTTGCCAGAACAACAGGAAGTGCACCAGCTGGGGGATCATAGAACACAGAAGAGCCCAACTTCAGGCCAACAAAGACAGACTAGGCCCAAGTTCAACCCTTGTTGGAAAAAGTTGCTAACTAAAAGTCCTCTTTTATGCCTTCAAGTGGACTTCAGCCATGAAGTCACTGGATTACATTGGACTACATACTCTCAATCTAATCTTCCTCACAGGGTTGCTGAAAGGGTAGCATGGGAGAAAGGCCATGTACACTGCCTTGAATTTGATGGGGAAAACAGGGGATGAAATTGTGACACACTTATAAATGAATGGAGCAGCAAGGATTCAAGTTGCATAGAAGAGTCCTGTGCACACTGATGATCTACCAACGCAGCTGGTCCACTACAAATGGCATCACCTGAACCATTTTTATTTTATCCCAAATGAATAAGCACTGCACACACAGCTTCATGCACCACAGGGTGCTGTGACTTACTATTTCCAAATTGTAAAGCGGTTGAAAATGTTCAACAAGTGGAAAGAAACCTATTGTTTTCCCAATCTCCAGCAGTTCCCTTGACTCATGTCAATGTTATCATTGTACTATTGGAGCTGACAGGTATTGGCAAGAAAATGAGAGTATGGAAAGCCATTAGCCTGTGTCTGATTTGATACCCTTTCTTTTGTTGAATGGAAAAGAACAGCACAGTGCAATTCTGCACTATTACAGTAAGTCAAAAACCTGAAAACAATTTTATTTTTTGAAAAGTACTTTCCCTAGGTTTTCCAAACTAAGAAATAATGAGACCAATTTCCATGGCACATCATGCTACATTTTCCAGAAGTACAACAAATATTTACTGTAAACAAGCAGCAGGCAAATTTCAGTAACGATTATTCAGGGAAGTCATAACCAACCTTTTCACCATTATTTTCCTTTTTTTTTTTTAAACCAAATGACTTTTCCTGTTGCCCTGAATCATGGTGTATAGAAAACAAGCCTGAAAGATTTTAGCAACAGGAAAGAAAAAGATGCAGGAGGTTTGTTTTGCCAGCAGTGAATATGCAAACCTCACTCTCTCGTTCCCTACACCCAAAATACTTTTGCATATCCTGCCTAGTATGGGAAATGTTCTGCAGCTGCAACCCTGCTTTATCCAAGACTTCTCTGCCTGTAACATCAATTTTGAGAGGAAGAAGACAGTACCACATTGTAGGCACGTAAAATATGCCACATAGGCATATATGCCACAAGTTTATCAACTTCAGTTCTCACTGAAGTATACTTAGAGCATGATGGGGATCTTTATGAAAATAATCTCCTAATTATTTCCCTCTTGGGGTGTCAAACTATTACACACACACACACACACACACACACACACACACACACACTTCCTCTCTTAATTCTGTATCTAGGTCTTATGCTTCCAAATGTGTCCTGGCAACAGATGCCTAGAAATCATACACATAGAAGCTTGCCTTGGTTGCTTTTGACATTGTAGGATTATGGAAATACCCACAGTCCAGGCATTTTCATTTGCTTGGTCTCACGTTTCCAGTCAGATGATTCTGCCACTACGTTGCACCATGCTGAGTTCCCTGCTGCCTTGCCCCTCCACCTCTCCCTCTTGGTAACCTGCAGCAACACACGACCTTGAGAAGCCTGATCAAGCACTGCAGTCCCACCCCTGCCACTGCTGGAAGTTAGTTTCACTGAGTTCAGTTGAATTTACTGCAGGTCAATGGGTAAAGGACTATAGTCTTAAACTGCAGAATTTACTAACTTCCAGTTTGCAAGTCCTATCGAACTCAGTAGGACTTACTTCTAAGTAGATATGCACAGGATTGTGCCATTAAGTTATGAAACTATTAAAACTTTCTGCTAGTTCTTTTTTAACACAAACTATTATTTGTACTCTGGGGACAGGCGGAAGTAAGGTCAGAGGAGAATATGAACTGGGATTAGGAATGAGGGGGAAAGAGGAGTTGAGTCAGTCCCCTCCGACTGAATTCCCCTAAAAAGTCCCAACGTCCCAGGGAACATGATAACAACTATTGGATTACACTACAGGGTTGTCATGAATTAGCTCTCCCACCAGCAATGTGGGTGTAACAAAACTGGGCTACTTTGCAGAGTGGGCTTAACCAATGTTCTCATGTTTCCTTACAGGAAAAACAACTGGATTTGTATTCGTATTGGCCAGGTGATTTTCTAAATATATAAAACTCACAAGTGTCAAGACTTGAATAGGAAACTTCCAACTTTGCTGCTATCTTTTGCATTAGGGTAGAAATGTTCCTACCCCATAACAACTACACAAAACATCTGGATTTCTGAATTGTTTTCTAGGAACAGCAATCGCTTTGCCACCAAGGACAACCGGGCGGGGGGTGGGGAGATAAACCAGGAAGCCCTTTCTTCAGACAATGGGTGTGTCACACTTGTTTTTATCTCTGTGGATTACAAACATCTACCACTGTTGTGACTATACTCAGTGGCTAAGAACCCTGATAGTTGATAGAAGGCTCAATTCTCACAAAAGCACTGGAAAGGATACAGCCTGCACATTTTGTCTGTTTCCGCTTCTGTAAGGGCTGGAGACTTTGGCCAGAAAATGAAAAGGTGGGAATCTGGGAGATTCTAAGGAGCAAGGCTAGAATATGGGTAAAACCCATATGAGGCACAGAAATCTGCCTTATGCAGAGCCAGATCATCTAGCCCAGCATCATCGACCCTGACTTGCAACAGCTCTCCAGGGTTTTGGGAAGGGATTTCTCACAGCCCTACCTAGAAATGCTGGGGGGGGGTGACCTGGGACCTTTTGCAAGCAAACCAGTTTGCTTCATCACCAACCTTTAGTCATTCCCCAATAAGCTTAACAACACATCTGGAGGCAGGCCTGCCCAAATGTGCACACATGGTGTCATTTCATGTCATAAGATAATCTTCATGATTTCTCTATATAGGCAAAACTGTTAACTTAGCACAATGTGACCAAGCCAGTTTTTTAAACACCGGACAGGTGTGGCATCATGCAGAAATGGTTATAAATCAGGCGTGCACTGTGCCTATCCTCACTGCCTTAAATCACCAACTGCACAGCTCTTCTAAAAACCAGGAGGTGAGGCAGGATTGCCTTCTTAGTTAAAAAAAGAGAGGAGAATGGGAACATTGCCCATTGTCAGCTGCCACCCAAAATGATGGGAGAAGTGAAGGAGAACAAAACTCAGGCACACTGTCATTGGGGAGCAGATGGCTGGGATACAGCAAAGCCTTTTAAGATGTAAACAGGGTGGCCCTCAGGATAAGAAGGAGGAGGCCTCCATCAGCAGCTGCCGGCTCTTCTGGTTGTGGCAGAGGCAACCTGGTAGACAGAGAGGGGAGAGTATTTTCTACAAGCCACTGGTCAAAGATCTTGGAGGGAATAAAGAGGCAGCTGCACAAAAGGGAAATTGTGTGCATGTGGCTGCCCTGGTGTCAACTAGGAATGTGCATCCATCTATACACATCGCCACCAACATTTACCTGCTGATTTTTAATGATGCAAGCAAAACATCTCAGAAAGATACAAGTCTTTCAATTGCATTTGTTTTGTCATCACTTATGATGTAACTTTTTGCATTAGTCATCCTGTTCAGTAAACACCCTGGCCCAGGATAGACTGTGTGGTATCAAGGTCAGTCACATAGCAAATTTCAAAAACACATCAGCAGTTACTGTAAAACACCCGGATATGGGTATCTGTTTACCTATGGAGAAAGTTCAGAATCAGGTCAAAACACCCTTTTTGGTGGTACAAAATGTCAGGGAGGGGAGTTGGGGCAGGGGAGAGGGGGTTTGATGTTCAATGAGAAAGAAGGATTGAAAGCTCTGGAGTGGAAATTGCTACTAAAATATCAGGTAAGCTTAGAACTACTCAGTGTAGTTTGTGGCAATGTGTGAGGTGGTGAGCAACATTCCCACACTTTTCTCATGCATCTTGAAAAAGAATCTATGCCAATGTCTTCCTAGCCCCCAAGGTTTCCTCCTATCCGACAAAAATAGGCCCATCATCCAAATAAGCAAATAAGAAAAACAAAAAAACATGTTTCATAAATAGCATCCCTCTTCATTTTTGAGATAATCCTGTGAATTTATGAGCTGGTTTTGGTTTTGCGTTTTGCTTACACTGGACATTATTTTGATGTTATAAAAAGAAAAGGCAGCCTAGACAAATATTATCTCCAAAATAAGTTAAGATATCCTGAGCAGGCTCCTACTATACTTCATGTAAAAAACAACAACAAAACCACCCTCAATTTCCTTAAGCAAAATTTCTCCCATTTTGCTGGATAAATGAAGCAAAAAGTTATGCAATCATGTGTCCTAATAAAACTGCACTAGCAAGGTGCCTTTCATTTAGCATTAGTGTAATAAGGACAACAATTCATATGAGATGGCTATCCTTGATATAACTAATCCATTGCTAAAGGGTACGTAGTCTTAGTCCCGGTGTTCTTAACCAGATACCATCTTTGTTTCTTTAAGATTAGGTCTGAAACTAAGATAGCCCATATCTCTCCCTTTCTTGAAAGAGATCAGTCCCAGTTGGTTCAGATCTAGGGTAGCTTGAGAGCTACATTCCCCTGTGAGCAACCTTCTGGGGACTACATGCCCATGGTGGTAAAAAAAGGTAAAAGAAAAGGACCCCTGAATGGGAAAGTCCAGTCAAAGGCAACTATGAGAGTGGCGCTCATCTTGCTTTCAGGTTGAGGGAGCGGCGTTTGTCCACAGACAGCTTTCCAGGTCATCTAGCCAGCATGACTAAACCACTTCTGGCACAACAGAACACAATGACAGAAACTAGAGTGCACGGAAACACCATTTACCTTTCCGCCACAGCGATACCTATTTATCTACTTGAACTGGCATGCTTTCAAACTGCTAGGTTGGCAGAAGATGAGACAGAGCAATGGGAGCTCACCTCGTTGCAGGGATTTGAACCACCAACCTTCTGATTGCCAAGCCCAAGAGGCTCAGTGGTTTAGACCACAGCGCCACCCGCATCCCCGTGGTGTCAGAAGTGGGATGGTGGGCAGGACCAGAGGCAATGGATGTGAGACTCGTACATTTTGTACCATAAGCTACATCCAACCACACAGAGGTTTCTACACAAACACCCCTCCCCAGCATGCATGCAGTCAAGCAGGATAAATCATCATAGTTAAAAAATACAAACTAGATAGATAAAAACACTCAAAAAAAGGTGAGGGGTATGCCTGAAGAGAGAGAGGGGTACATGGTCTGGGACAGTCACAAGGGTTGGAAAGAAAGGTCTGGAGGGCTGTATTAAACAGATACAGAGTGAAGGAATTCCCAGATTTTGATGGGTAGTGCCCTAGCACCAGAGTTCGAAATTCACCTGGGCACCAAGGTGGCATCTGATGTCTCCACCATCTGGAGGTGCATTCCTTGGGTATTGACTGTTTTCACAGAGTAGCAACACATTCTGTAGAATTCCATCCAATGAATTTCAGCAACCCAAAATTCATACAGTCATACCTTGGGTTACAAACGCTGCGGGTTGCGCATTTTCGGGTTGCGGGCCGTGCCGAACCTGGAAGTACTGGAACGTGTTAGTTCCTGGTTTCAGTGCTCGTGCATGCGCAGAAACGCAAAATGACATCACATGCATGCGCAGACGCGGGATTTCAGGCTGCAAACGTTGCGGGTTGAAAACATGCCTCCCGCACGGATCACGTTCGCAACCCGAGGTATGACTGTATTGAAAAATATGATTTTCGAACTGTCTGGCCCCAAAATGGCCAACTAGGCATTCCATTTTGGCGAATGTAACCCTGGTTTAAGGAGCCATTTGGCGCCTAGGTTATATATCTGAGTTTCTAACACTGCCTAGAATTAAGTTAATGAACGAAACATAGTTATGTAGTAAAGTACAATTACGCAGTAAAGTTGTGTCACGAGACATGGGAAAGGTAGCTTACTTAGTATAAAGATTCCTTTTGCTATGGGGTTAATAAACTCAGAACCATATGAGTGGTGATACACAGGTTATACCTTTACAAGAACTTACCATGATCCCAAGGGATGAGGAGAATGTTGCAGAGGACACTCCCAGTGATAATGCAAAAAGTGTATGTTACTATTACATGCTCTGTGTTCACCTTTGTGTGAGAAAACAGAGGCCTGAATGGGCTGAGCTTGGTGCACATGTGCTCAGTAAATACACCCAGTTCCTGAAAAAAACATCCCATGTGGCTTCACTGCAGAGTCATACATGTACTGTACATGGAAATGACTCACAAAAACAGTGGGAGGAAAAACAATAGCAACAAAATAATCAACAGTAATGGGTTTTAAGCAAGTTGTCACATAAGCCTCCAAGAAGAGGGTGGGGAGGTTGTTGCATCAGAATTAAATTGTAAGGGCACAGAGAAACATGAGGTTTAAGACTATGAAGCCATTTCTATTTCCAACCAAGCAGAAAGGCACTATTCAGCATATCTGCACCAGAAGAGGATTCAAAACAAAACAAAACAAAACACCACCGTGCCATCTCAGCAGCAAACACAGGACCCTGATCCGTGCATGCATTAGGAAAAGTTGGTAGAGTACATTGTACCACTACAGGCTGCAGGTGGGATATACCATTTTGAACAATCTTGCAAGTAAAAGCAAAATAAAACTAGTCCATCAGCAAGTTCTACCCCAGGCTGTTCCTTGCTGGTTTCTGGTTGCAGGAAGGCTATTTTTTTATTTTAAGCTAGGGGACCATTTAGAAATGTAATCTTTCACCTGCAGACTGAAGTGGCACAGAACATTCTACTTTGTTCTCACCTTGTTCTGATGCAGACCAGGTCAGAGTTTGGTGCAAATGCGCTGCCTAATCCACAAACCACTTAAAAGGCTTTAATTCCAGACAAAGGGGAGGGGGATCCCTTGTCTTACAGAAGTTGCAAACATTACAATATTTGTTTCCTGAGTAACAAGAATGCTCATGGACAAGCGTCTATTCTATCACACCGTCCCAAACAACTGGAAATTTCATTTGCTCAAACGCAAGGTAGGTTGAGATAACAGTGATCTGCAGTCTTGCTTGCAATCAACCTCATTCCATGTCTCAATGGTCTAAACACAAAGTGGCATATATAGGCAGAACCTTCCTCTTGTAAATGTATGCTACCCACAACAGAAATAATTCTAAATAATGTTTTCACTGCCGACTTTCTTTTTAATTGCATACAAACTTGTCACTGCAGTTTACACACTCACAAGACACAGAATTTTAGGTCAAGATTTGATTTTTTAAAATGTGAACCATCCCTAAATCTGCCATTTCTTTCGATATATTTGCTGCCTGTTCATCTTTAAAACTTTTGTTACTGCACTTGCATCAACAGCCATGGTATATTTACACAAGAGCATTCCCGTGGCATTTTAAACCTTTCAGACCAAAATATCTAGGTTTTATAATACTTCTGCCCTTTCACGCAAGACATCTCTTGTGATTTTGAAAATCGTGACACACTGTATTGATGACTAAAGCTTTAATCAACTTTTAGATTTCACAGGCATCTGGGTGGCCACTGTGAGAACAGGATGCTGGACTAGACATGCCACTGTCCTGATTCAACAGACTATTCTTGTGTTCTCAGAGCATAAATCCTCCATTAAATAATCAATGAATCCATGAGTGACCAACACAGGCACAAAACTATCTACGGCCTTATATTTTCTCCTGCCTGTTTCACATATTGCACTGAACACAAATGAACTAATGTGTAAAATATGCTGATGCACCTAAAAGTTTGCAAAATATCAAAACACCTGTACCTTCAACAACAAACATTCAAGGCAGAAAGTTGAACATTATCAGCAAAGCATAATTTTGGCAAGGTAAACATACATCTCAAACCTGCAATAATCTGGTTCTCTTACACCTCAGAACAACTCAGCAATTTCAAGGTCTGTGGGTGCATCTGCTTTGCACCTTATTGATTATGTTCCAAAGATTTCTCAGGTCCTTCTAAATATTGACACTATCAATATGTCCACATGAAATACAGCGGCAAAGGAAAACAGGAGTATAAACGCAGAAATACAAACTGACCAGTCAATCAAATGCTTCCTCATAACCTCACCTCTACAAGTCACTGTAGTTGCACCTGGGAAGAAATGTTTACATATTCAGTTAGCCTGAGATAACAATCTCTCAACACCCTTCAGACTTAATAAGGAGGGTTTCGTGAGAGAAAGAGAAAGCTGTCCACTAGAAAAAGAGGATATGGCCCATGATGACAGCTAATCATGCCAACAAACAGCACAGAGATCTCATTTTAATTATTTTGCTAGCAAAATAATTTGTATCCCTCCTTCCTGTTGGAAAAGCCACCAAGACACCTAAAAAGAATGATAAAAACAATAGGAAATGCAACACACCATAAACAACACAGCACTTTTGGCAACAGCAAATGAGATACCCAGTCCATCTAATATAAATAAGTTTGCAGTACAGTGGTACCTAGGGTTACATACACTTCAGGTTACAGACTCCGCTAACCCAGGAATAGTACCTCTGGTTAAGAACTTTGCTTCAGGATGAGAACAGAAATTGTGCTCTGGCGGCGCGGCGGCAGCAGGAGGCCCCATTAGCTAAAGTGGTGCTTCAGGTTAAGAACAGTTTCAGGTTAAGAACGGACCTCCAGAACAAATTAAGTACTTAACCCAAGATGCCACTGTAGTCTCCAGAAGGCAATCAAGACGAATGTACCGTATGGAACAAGTGGCCAAGGAATCTTTTTTGCCCTGTAAAGGTTTTAAAAACATCCCCTGTGCCGTCACAATTGTGCAAAGTGCAAGGCTCTTTACGCAAAAAGACTTCAGAACCTAGCAGCACTTCCTGAAATGCCAATGGGATTGTGCAACATGATGTAACCATGAATTACACCTGGAAGCCAACTAGCAGCCAATGATATTGGGCTAATATTGAAGTTATTTCTGAATTCTGCAAGCTCCAAGTAGTTCTTGGGCAGCTGCCTTCTGAACCACCTACGGTTTCCAAGTACTTGTCAAAAGGCAGTCCCACCACAGAGTGCATTACAGCAATGCATTCTGGGCATTACTAAGGTATGGGTACTGCTAGCGAACCAGCCATATCTGCATTCAGCCTCTGGATATCCAGACGTAGCAATGGTTACAGAGGAATCTCCAGGGTGTGACCTTGCTTCACATTCCTGTCAATTAGGAAGTACAATAAGCCAACCGATCTGTACACATTTAGGAAGGCATGTGGATATTGGCATTGGATATTGATATTTATATGGAGGAGGGGAATGGGTAACATGATGCTGTGTGAAATGAAAGATTGCAGAACTCATTTCTGGATCTTTACATGCAGAGGCAACACCTGGTACCTGCAAAGCTCCCTTGAAAAAAAAAGTTTCTCTTTAAAACTCTTCAAAAGTGTGTTTCCTTAAAGCAAAGTGCAATATGTCTAAGAACACATATATCATGTGTTAATTCTCTCTCTCTCTCTCTCTCTCTCTCTCTCTCTCTCTTTCACACACACACACACACACACACACACAACACACACCCCTGGAGCAGGCCACTGTGCTCCATCAATAAATATATGGTATAAAATGGTGATTCTTTGCCAAAGAACAAGAAGGAAAGCATCGAGCGATCAGCTCTTTCATACCCTGTCCGGACAATGCAAGCCATAACAACAGCCTCAGAAAGGAGGGGGTTGTGTAAGAGGTCACTATCCTGTGGGCTGCTTTGCAAATCCTTGTTGTTATCCAAATGTATTTGAATCAGCAGAAATGGGAAGCCAAACAAAACCATTTCAGATTGCAAAGCTGGAGCGGGGGACAATAGCTGCCACCTCCAGAAAACAAGAGATATTTGGCCACCCATGTTTTATGCAGACAAATGAGAACGTGTGCTGCTTCACTCCGGCCATTGAGAGGTCTGTCGAAGGGCTACAGCTGCTTCTTCGAAGAACTGGGTGGCCCGTTCCTTTTCAGCAGCTCAGCAGAGTGTTAAAATTGAAAGATATTACCGCAGAGAGAACTGGACTTGCACTCCTTTTGTATAAAAACAAGCAGATTTAACAAGGAGGGTGGCTCATCTGTTGCCAAACATTCTATGTGGTGCTAGGAAAACCCTCTGCAAAGTTCAAGCTAATTTTATTAGGGAAGCTTACGCAACAGAACTTTACACTTATGCAGAATGTAAGTAGGGGCAGATTTACACATTACAATTGTGGGAAACATCGCCAATATTCCGTGAGTGCCCAGATCCAGATACAAAGGTCTTGAAAGATTCACATATGACGTCCATACTTTCAGGAAACACTGATGTTTCATATAGCAACTGTAATATGTAGAAGTGTCTTAAGCGCTGGGGAAGGAGTTCTGCTTAGTTTGCGTTTCAGTATGAAGCTACCTAACTGGCATATTCTGAAACTATATGCAAACTGAAACACAGCTACCTTTCAAAATTTGTGCTTCATCAAATTCTGTGATGCAGTTCTCCAGCCAAAAAATACGTATGTGTACTAGGGAAGGTATGCATCAAAATGCATATATAGTGGGAAGGTAACATACCAAAATGTATTATATTAAAGGGGAAAAGTGGCCAGATTATGTATATTTGCCCCGCCCTAAAAAAAGGCATCCAAACAGGTGTATATAAAGAGAATTTGGAATTTATACTGCTGATGAATTTCCATAAGGACTTTTTTAAAAAAGCAAACCAATGCACAAATGTGGCAAACTTAAAATTGGAAAGAATTAGAAGAGAAACCAAACGGACAGATTTGTCCATGCTGACTTAAGTCTTCCTAACACAATACTGTATCAAAATCTGTCCTTTTTGCTGAATAGCCTTGCACAGCATAAAGGTTGTTGCAGAGTGCATGCAGACTTTAAGATTCAAGATGCTTGTGTTGTGGTGTTTACTTGCAGTCATGATTTCCTACAACTACTTCTCATTTTTCACTGATGTTCCCCGAGTTCACACCTTAAGTAGCTATACAAGCGTCTCACGTCTGCTATCATTTCCAACCAACTACATTTGAGCAGGAATAGTATTAAATGTGCAACACATTATTAAGAGAAGGGGTTTTGGTATAGGTCTGTGCTTCCATTGCCCCTCACACCCCCAGAGAAATGAAAGGTAAATGATAAAAGTTACTTGAAAAATACAATCACTTGTCCGCCAGAGACCAAAGCAATTAGAAGAAAAAGAAAACATGGTTCTAATTTATTAATGAACATTTGCTGCCTGTAATTCTACTGCACTTATTCCATTACAGCTTGACATTTCCTATTGTCACTGCTTGCATTTCTAAACAGTTCCACATGACTAGAGCTACTCTGTGCAATTCGCTGAAGACTCTTAATAAAAGAGGAGAACTGGGCTGTATAAGCATGATAATATCTGGCCACATGCTGTAAGATCCACTGGATAGCAAAAAGGAATCCCCTTCTCAAATATTTTCTAAACATTTTAGTTTTACATACACAGACATATTTCAACATCCTCCAACATACACACAAAGCGTTTTTCCTTAGGTAAAGTAAGGAAGGGGGAAATAGTTGAATAGTTCTCTCACTGCCCCCCAACCATGCATGAACATAGATAGTAAGCCCCTTCTGAAACAGAAGGGATTTGAGGACCACAGAAGAGTCTAAATGTTGAACTGCTTTCAAAAAACATCTTGCATAGCAGGTAAAACTGGCTAATGAACGCAGCTGCTTTGAAGGAAAGTCATCTCAAAAATAAGCAAACCATAGTAGTTTAGGAAAAGATTGTTAATGGTACCGGAGCAACCTGCTTTACTATCTGCTCAGAAACACTGCAGCACCTTTATCCACCGTAGAATCCTGCAATGTCATGTCAAACATATAAACTAGAAGTAGGCCATGTTTCCAAATGAAAGGGAGAACGAGGGGCTACAGGTGATGGTTCCACAATAATACAACACATGCTGCTCAATTGGCAAGGAAGCAAGATCCTCCGCCTCGAGTCTGTTCATAGAATATAATAAGCCTCTATTAGATACCACTTCAGTATAGCTCTGGCCTACTATTGGAATTTTGGAGCTAGCAGATGCCACAGAAAGCTTTAAGGCTTGCTGAAACTCCAAGGGAAAGAAAGAAAAAGTGTTTTAAGAATTTCTAGATCACATTTCTATCTCTTCTGGTCCAGAAAACAGGAATGCAAGTAAATTTGATGAGCCTAAGGACCACATCACATAAGATGTCCATGGGCTGTACAGTGGTACCTGGGGTTAAGAACTTAATTCGTTCCAGAGGTCTGTTCTTAACCTGAAACTGTTCTTAACCTGAAGCACCACTTTAGCTAATGGGGCCTCCCGCTGCCATCGCGCCGCCAGAGCACAATTTCTGTTTTCATTCTGAAGCAAAGTTCTTAACCTGAGGTACCATTTCTGGGTTAGCGGAGTCAGTAACCTGAAACGTATGTAACCTGAGGTACCACTGTACTGCATCTTGCAATCTCTCCCTGGGAACCATACAACTGATGTGTGTGGCCCCAGTTTGGGCAACCACTTCACACGCTCTCCAGAGCACACACATAATCAGGAGAACAGGGGAAAGAGTGCGAGACAACCTACTCTTCCCAAGCCCCAAAGCTTTCCAATCTACCCTTTCTTTTATTGTGGTGAGCTGCAGCAGAGAAAAAGATCAGAAATGCAGGGAAGCCCAGGCTATCTTTGCTCAGTCTCCAGGTGAGTTGCCCTCTGACCGCATATAGCTGGTGAAAGGGCAACACACCATTCTTCGGACTAAAGACAACAGCAGAGTCGCCACAGCAGTAGCTGATGGGAAGCAAGTACTGTGGTTACAATTGGCGAGGGTTGAAGGGAAGTGAGGCAAATAGGAGGCAGCCTGCCATTTGGCTAATCATCCCGCAGCAGTTGCTACTCACTCTATGAGAGCTGATAGGAAGCAATTGGCACAGCTAGGTTAATGAAAAAATTAAAGCTCTCATGAATGTGAAGAAGGATGCACTTTTGTAAACTGTTATATAAATTATTGGAGAGTGACTCATTATTTTGACCTTGTTTTTGACCAACATAACACAAAATGTGTCTCGGTCATCTTTGATCACACAAGCCTTTTATTATGTTATCCATTTTATAACCTAAAGCTCTGACTTTACGTGCCTTTTTAAAACACATGCATTTTCATAAAAGCACCTAAATTAATTTCTCAGTCAGCTTGCATTCCAGGTTACCAAATGTCAGGATCTAAAACCCGCAGTCAGTGGCAAATCCTGGCCCATCAAATCTCAGCGCACCAGCAGACCTGTTTTAGCGGAATGAGGAACCCAGAGCAATAATAAGTTCTTAATAAGTCAAAGATGAGTCATGAGAGCTCACAGAGACCTGAGCTCTGACAGACTTGCAAGGGACTCACACTTCAGAGGGAATAGCTAATAGAGCTGATTAGAAGGCGGCATTTTAAATTGCCTGTGTGATGTCGCAGGAGCAAATCTATCATGGAAACATGCATTGGAACCTCAAGAACATTCCTTCTTACCTAAGACAAGTTTGTCACACATTAAGACAGCATGCCTAGTTTCAGATGTCTGTGCAGAAGCAATTCATATTTCATACCGTTATTATTAACGTTATTTGATTGTATTGTTTTTAATTGCTGAATTTTATTAACTGATGCAAACTCACTAGAAGGGTGCGATATAGGTTTATAAGAAAGTAAAGAAATTAATAACATAGGGTCTACATTGCAAACCACTGAGCTGTTTTGTGTTGTTAACAAATACTATGCAAAGTTATTTAGGCTGATAATTTGTATTCATTTATTGAATTCAATGGGATGCGTTTCTGAGTACATAGGAAGTTGCTTTATAAGTCAGACTATTAAGTCCATCTAGTGCAGCACTGTCAACTCTGACTGGCAGCAGCTCTCCAGAGATTTCGGTAGGGGCCTTTTCCAATCTTACCTGCAGGGCCAGGGATTGCACCTGGAACCTTTTGCATGAAAAGCACATGGTCTAGCCCTTCCCCCATTGGAGTAAATCTATGGGACTGCACAGCTAAAATCCTTATATTGTAATGTGGTGGTTCTCCTCCCAAACAGGCCCACTCTACTCAAGACCTACAATATGAAAACTTTTTAGTATTCCAGTTAACAGATGGGGTAACTGATGCTGAGTGACAGAAACTTATCCAATGTCACACAGTGGATTTAGGAATTAAATCTCCAGAAACATAGCATAATAGTGCTTGCCGGAATAATACATATTCTTAAACAAATAGAAATATACATCATATAAAACAACAGTGAATAAATTGCTTACCTGCACATATTTTATGTTCTATTTCTCATCAATTTCATTTTGGTTTCAGATTGCATAAGCTACTTCCTTTAGGTCTCCATCATCTACAGTATAGGATCTTGTGCTGGTGGTGCTGGTGATGCTATCTTGGGCTCACTGACTGAAGAGACAGCCTAAACATTCAGAACAGCCAAGGGGAGGAGAGAGAGAACAACTCTGAAAATGAGGAAAATCTTTGCAAGTAATCTTTGATTGACCAGAGCAAATAGCAGCACTGGGTTCAGTGTGAAACCACTATTTTCCTGCTATATTCCTGCTATAATGTATAGAACTACTTTCCACAAGAACCCTCATCACATTATGAAACCACACTTCTACCTTGCAACTTGGTGCCACCAGGAAAACAGAGTATGAGTGTAGAGACTCAGAAAATGACAGCAACAATCCACACACTGAATAATGAAATGAGTTACATATCTTTCAGGGCCAGCCCTACCATTGGACAACATTAAGTCCGTATCTCAGGCAACAGATGCTTAGGCACAATGGCAGCAGCCCCTGGCTGTTCCTCCTAAGGTCCCCTGGTCTTTCCCTTCCTTTGGAGAACAGAGCTTCCTTTGGAGAACAGAGCATGGCATTTCTTTGCACACCAAAGCTATGCTTTTGCCTCTGACTTATGATGGAGAGCACAATCCGATCACCAACATTGAATCAAAATTCACCTAACAGTCCCGTCAGCTTCCATACTTTGAATGAGGGTCACCATCTTGTGCTCCACCAAAAACAACAAAATATATTGGGCAAGACCTGGGACCAGTTAGCGCAGAAAACCTGTTTAGGGCAATATTCTCCTAGCAAATGCAATGTACTCTGCAGCAATGTCATGTATGTTTAAGAACTGAAGCACACAATCAGAAGAATCACATGAGCCCATTTCAGCCTGTAAATGGGAGATTTTATGTATCTCCCTGCAGATACAAAACACACATGTCAGAGGAGAAAATCCTAGCTTACTTTCTCCCTGACATGCTAGTTGGTGAGGCAAACATCTGCCCTCCATCCTTCAAACCTCATGGGGGTCCCACGAGATGCAGCATACAAAATTCTCCTCAAGGAATATTTACAAGGGTTAGCCACTTCACTGTTAGACTGAAGTGTGCTTTGTTAGTATTCCACATTGCTGCTGATGTTGAATCGTAAGACGGAGGAAGGCTATTGTTAAGACAGAAATTGCTTCAATGGATGTGCTGTAATTCCACAGAACCTTTACTCTGCCTGCAACAATGGAAACCTATTACTCTAACTATGTAGCCACAGCAGATATTCCATTATATACCACAAAGGGCCACTGTGGCACACACTGAATATGCATCTTAAGACAACGTATAAGAGCTTGCAGTTAATTTCTTCTCCTTCGTGCTAAGTAAGAGAGGTATGGCACGCCACCTGAGAGCTGCCTCTTCGGCAATTTATTACCCTCTACTGTTCCTTGCAGGTTCTAACAGATGACAGCCATTCGCTTTTAACAACATATTGCCTATGTCAACAATGAAATAATTTGCTTTATGGTGAGTGTATAATTCCCCCCTCATCTGTATTCCACCTCTGTATGGAAACTCTGTCGCTACTGACCACCAGCTCTATTATTTTAACAGCTGTGAATGTACCATGTAGTTTCCCACCAAACCACCCCAGATCCTGGAATCCCTGCAACATGAAATGCATTAACATGCTAATTGGCCGTGAGGGGGTTCCATTAGTTTTGTTTTATTTTGTTTTGCATTTATTCTAACATATACACTGAATTATCAGAGGCTGACAAATGTGACACACTCTTAATCCTGGGGTGCCATCTTGTCTACAGTACAACCAGCAGCTACAACAAGAGCACCATATAGCCAATTTTTTATTTATTTTTGTGATGTATTCCAGTGGTTGAGGCCTAAGGACAATGAAAAGGTATTTGAAGGAGTTCAGCTTTCCATCTATATTTGCTTGACCCTTGCCATTCCTGGCTTATATAAAGCATCTATCAGGAGAGGACTGACCAACTGGATGCAGAAGATAATTTATTTTATTTTTAACACAAAATGCAATGCCTCCTTGCAGGAAATGACTGATATGCTGCCCTAAATTAAATATTCAGTAAACCCAAAGAAATGTATCAAATGCTCACCACAAATTTCATCTTCTCAGGTAAGATGCTCATGGCAGTGGCTGCTGGGAAATTATTGGGTGGACCCATTTAAATTTGGCTTTGGCATGGAACAGGCTTGATCACTCTGATGCATAACCTATCCTGGAAAAAGAACAGGAGGAATCTGACCTTGCTAATTCTCCTCAAACTTACAGTGGCTTTCAATACTAGATGGTTCTGATGGACTATCTGGGATGGCAACTGACTCCCAGCTGTCCAGTTCTCATTTCGATGGCAGTCTTGAGAAGGCAGTGCCAATGGTGGCTCTTGGTAGCTACGGCATGGTGTGGAGCAGGGCTACGAAATGCTATGGAATATGTACATGAAACCCCCGGCGACAGTCATCTGGAGGAGTTGGGTGATATATCATAAATATGTAGACACAGATACAGCACTGTTTCTCTTTTTCATCAGAATCAGGGAATGCTGCAGCTGAGGGCAGTGTCCGAAGGCATGAACGGGCTGAATGAGGTCCAATAAGCTTAATCTACACTGTTACTGGGTTGTTTTTCTGACTTTGGAGGTTGTGTTCAGCCTTGGCTGAACGGCATTGCACTAAGGATTAGGATTGCAGTTTGGGGGCGATGCCAGATCTATCTCTGGAAGTCCAAATGGATTATAGGGGCCTTGACCCTTTTCACAATCTCTGGCTAGTGCAACAGCTGCATCACTTCTTCAATGAATCCTGACCACTGGCCTACAGTGGTACCTCAGGATGCGAATGGGATCCGTTCTGGAGCCCCGTTCGCATCCTGAACGGAACACAAGACGCGACAGCACGGGCCGCATTTTGCCACTTCTGTGCATGCGCGGGACGTCATTTTTGAGCATCTGCGCATGCGCGAGCGGCAAAACCCGGAAGTAACGCGCTCCGTTACTTCCGGGTTGCCGCGGAGCGCAACTCAAACGTGCTCAACCCGAAGCACATTCATCTCGAGGTCTGACTGTATTTGGGTTACCTCCTGCTTGAATTACTATAATGCATCGTGCTTTGATTACTGAACATTCTGCACAGCAAGAGTCACCAATATGGTTCCTGTAACTCACAGGGTTTTCTCCCTCCACTGAAATTAGGCTTAAAAGAAGCATCCTACAGTAGTCAATGGGGTGGGTTTCAGTGTGTGCTCAGTTGCAGCATGCGTGCGCTGCCTACAACAGTTTTTCTTGCTTGAAATGGGCCCTTGAGCCTAGAAAGGTTCACAACCTCTGCTGCACACTACCCTGTGCAATACATCCTGTACAAGTATGACCTGCTTGGACTTCTGTGATGCTATGTAAATGTGGAGGCCCTTGCAAGACTTCTTGGGAGCTTCAGTTACAAAATACAGTGGGTGGTCTATTAGCAGTTTTTATCTTACTTTAGAATATTTACACACCACCCTTTGCAAAGGCTGTTTTATAACAAAACAAGTACATAAAAGTACAGTGGCACCTTGGTTCTCAATCTTAATCCATTCCAAGAGTCCATTCAACTCTCAAAACTGTTCGAAAACCAAGGTGCAGCTTCCAATCGGAAGCTGCGTTGGACATTTGACTTCCAAAAAATGTTTGCAAACCGGAACACTCATTTCCAGGTTTGCAGTGTTCAGGAGCCAATTTGTTCCAACAACTAAGCCATAAAAACACAATTTGTTAGAAACACACAACAACCAAATAAAAGTTACTAGTAGCAGCAACAGCAGCCACCAGAACAGCAACCTCCTCCAAACATTCTTCGAAAAAGTCTTCACCCATCCCCTAAAGCTGTAAACAAATAAGGCTCAGTCTCAGATTGAAGGAGACACCACTGAAAAAGCCCTTTCCTGGGCTCCCACCCACTATGTACCTTATCCCACGTAGTGAATAAGAGGAGGCCCCATGGGCTGATATGAAAACACAGGCAGCTCGATATGGAAGGAGGTGTTCTTGCCAGTGAACGAATTCTCCTGCTCAGCACATTTTTCACTACATTCATCCAAAAGTGCATAAAGTAGCAACTTAGGAAAAACAATTCAAATAAAACACTTAAAAGTTTAGACATCTGCATCTGAATTCTAGCTGGAAGGCACTGAAGCAAAAAAAAAAAACGGAAAGGAGAAAAAAATTGCCTTTGAAGAGCTGATCATTTTATAACACGCAGAAAATGTGCTTCTTTGGCTATGTACCTAAACAACTGCCTCTATTAAAAACTACGGCACCATTTTGGTTCCAGACGGCATGCAAAATAATTCATAAATGACAAAGATCAGTGGGCTCGGTGCAGCTGTTGAACGCCTGCACTTTGGCCACCCACTTCAGTGGAATTGAGAGCTTTCGATCAACTCCCAACTCTCACAGGCCTTTGAACAGTACCAGAACATGTGTTCGATACTTTAATAAAAAAAAAATCTGGAGCCAGCCAAATATGAAGGATTAGCAGGCCAGGCAATCTTGCAAGTGCACCCAAGCATCTCCTCCCCATTTTCCATTGAACTTATTTTTTATCAAAAGTCTTCATGGGAAACATAAGTTCGACAAAATGATTTCTGCCCTTCCTTCTCAGCTTTTAATCTTCACAGATTCTGTAAAAATAACTCAGAGTATTAAGCTACTTGTATTTCTAATCAGCCTATTACATTTGTTACTGCGACAGCCAAATAATTTAATATATCCCCAAGTCAAAATACAAGCCCAAGTCTTATTTCCATCTTTGGCACTGCTGTTGTTTGTTTGTTTGTTTAATAAGGTTTTCTTTTCACCTCTTTTAAAAAAGTTGTCAAACACAGGAAAGGAAAAGGAGAAGAAAAAAGAGGAAGGGAAGGGAAATGAGAACATTATCTCCAAGTTTGTGATCTAATTAATTCTGGCACAAAACACTAGGAAGGAAGCTAAGGGTTACTGGACTGTGTGGATTTGAGTTTGTGCGTATGCATGTATATATCCTGTTCCAATCTACTGAAAGCCACTTTGTGTATCATTCAATCAAAGGAGAGGATATAATTCTCCTAAATAAATAAACAATCCACATTTGTACCAGAAATCACCGTATCTTTACCCAAAATGCTGATTTCACTGCCAGCATTTATATTTCAAATGAGGTTGCAATTTTATTTTTTTAAAAGAGCACCTTTAATGAGATATTAAATGTTTGAAGCCAGCGCTGCTCAAGACAAGACAATAATATGGAGAAGATCGAAATGCAATGGTTGGCTGCATAACTAGGAATGATGGAAGATGCAATCCAACAGCACAACATCTGGAGACCATTGCCCTGCATTAAAAACAACATTGTGCAGAATCTCTATGATAACTAAATGAGGGGGGAATTGTCAATTCCAGAGAAAAAGGGCTAGTGCAGAAGCAAATCTACTTTGAAATAACACTGAGGCAACATGCCTTACAAATCGTCCTCAATTCTGCTTAAGATATATGAGGGAAAATAGAAACAGGCCAGTTTTCTGCAGAAACCATTTACAGTGGTACCTCGGGTTAAGAACGTTCTCATCCTGAAGCAAAGTTCTTAACCTGAAGCATTATTCCTGGGTTAGCAGAGTCTGTAACCTGAAGCGTATGTAACCCGAGGTACCACTGTACTATTATTATAGTCTTGTATTTAGAATACTTGCATAGTGTATCTACCCACACATCCCAACTTTAGAATCTTATCAGTATTAGTTTATGCTGTCATATCATCTAGGTACCTTTGCCACAGCTGCCTCTAGGGTTAGGGTTACCTGCCTTTCAGCACTGCTGACATATGCTGCACATCAAAAGATGATGTAACCTGGTACATGAACAATCTCCCATTCATGCATCACTGATGTCATTCCCTTCCTCCCCTCCCATTAGTATAGCAAACATATAGCCTCAAGGAAAAGAGATGTGGCTAAGATATTTCATAGCATTTCAAGAGTGTCTTTATAAGCAAGCTGGAACCATGTTCTGCCAGAGCTTGGTGACCAAGAGCTTGACTGGAGAAAAGCATGCACATCAACAGCTGCTGATCGGTAATCAATGGCTTTCCTTCCTGGCAGTCTTGCCTGCTCTGCAAAGAATACGGGGTTTGGAGCATTCAGAAATTCCATGCTACTCAAAACACCAAAAGCAGCAGAAAACTAAACAGCATCTAAATAAAACCAAATGCTCTGCAAAATGTCTCGGGAATGCAGATGCCGGAGATACAATCTTGTGGGGCCCTTCTTTTGCTGGCTATGCTTGCATTCTGGATTAGATTGGCTGGCGCATGAATTTAATGAAGCCATACTTGTGAAGTGAAGTGGTACTTTGTTACAGTGTTCTGACCTTCACTGACTCCCCTGTGAATTGTAATCTATTGCTGCTAGCGATAGCTGTGTGTATGGGTGCTACAAAGTACATAGAATCAGTAGGCCATCTAGTCCTACAATGCAGGAATCCTGTCCACAGCCATCCCTGGGTGAGCTCAAACCATCAAGCTTCTCATTAACAGTCAGACCCACTGACCCACAGGAAGACAGTTATGATGGTTAGGACTTCTGTAACTGGATCTATGAGATATTTTATTTCAGCAAATATAGGTGTATTTAAACCAAGGCTGTATTTTGTTCTTTTCCTGGTTCAGGTTAGCTTGAGTGTTTTGTTTTGTTTTTCTTTGACAACATGTTAGCTGATCTTTTATCTTCATCAGCAGACAAGACATAAAATTACCAGTTTTATTATATGTGTACGACATGGTGCTTGTGTTCCTTTTAATTGGCGATCTAATCAACGTTCAAATTTGCACATTAGCAACCCCAATGTGTCAGGGAGTAAAGCATAAACAATAATAAAGACTGCAGCATCAAGACTGCAATGGAAAGAAATCAATCTGTTTACCAATGTACAGTGCTTCATTCAGAGCGTATCATTATTTTCCTATGATATTCTGAACTTTGAAGCAAAACACAGAAACATAAAGCAATAGGTGAGAGCAAAACAATACTTAGAAAATAATATGGATTGAGTAATCATTTGAATGGGAATCTTAGGTTTATTATTTCCTAAGGGAGGAGCTGGGGTGGGGAGAGTGTGTAAGCTGTGCAGAAGTAGGGGTGATATGTTGCATGAATGGTCCTTTGTTAGGTGTGGGGAGAAGAGATGAGAAAACAGGAGCTGTGCAACAGGCAGCAGGGGTTGGTATGCAGCTGGCTCTGATGGGCCTTTGCTGATCATTGCTGGAGGCAGGGAATAATCTTGTCCCATCTGCAGTTGTGCATCAACAGACCCTCAACAGACCCTTCAAACCTCAAATGGATTGGTTTGTGAGGACTGGGATTGACCTTTTGCCTCTAACCAAGGTAAGAGGGGGGAAATGGCCTGTGTGTGTGTTTTGGCAGAAGGAGAGAGGCAAGCTATCTGCAACGATAACTGATTGTTTGGGTTGGGAGTTTCTAGTGTTATTGGAGTTTGCCTACTCCAAACAGGACTCCAACAGAATGGGAAACAAAGGATGAGTTGGTCAAAGCTTCAATGACACACCAGATAACGGAAATAAGGCATAACATTGACCTAAATCTTTGGGAGAAACTTTGGAAGAATGATTTGAAATTTATTGCATGCTATACACTGAAAGAGAATGATATGAAAATGATTCATAGATGGCACCTAACTCCAAGTAGATTGGCTAAGATGTATAAAGCAGAATCGGATCTGTGTTGGAAATGTAAAGAAACGGAGGGAACTTTTTCCACATGTGGTGGGCATGCAAAAAAGGTTAAAGAATACTGGGAAATTATTTATAATGAGATGGAAAAAAATGTTTAAAACAGCCTTCCCAAAAAGTCCAGAGGCATTTTTGTTAGGAATGGTGTAGACAGAAATCCCCAGGTGTCAGAGAAACTTATTTATGTACACAACAACAGCTCCTCGCACTTTGTTAGTCCAAAAATGAAAAGTGAGAGAGGTCCCGGGTAAGGAGGATTGGCAACTTAAGATGATAGAATATGTGGAACTAGAAGGTTTAATGAATAGACTAAGAGAGCAAGAAGAATATTTATTTAAAGAGGAATGGAACACTTTTGCTGACTATATGGAAAATAACTGTACATATCCGAAAACACTAGCATTAAGATAAATTCAACAGTTTAATTAATAATTGAATGATGTAAAACTGGAGAACCATCAAAAATGGACGTAGTAAAATATGCAGGAATAATAGATAAACAAAATGAACCAGGGAAGGGGAAGAAGGGAAGTCACTGAATACATGGTATTATGTGAATGTTTATTTTGAGATATTAAAATGAAAACTTAATAAAAATTATTTATAAAAACAAACAAACAGGGCTTCTTTGGCCTCCCCCACCTGTTAAAAAGGCCACTCTCCAACACCATTTCATTTAGTATTGGTAAAGCAGTCTAAGCACTGCCCATAGTCTTAGTCACATTAAATGCCATCAGTTATCGTGTCAAGGTCTAAGGAGATGGTGTATGTACATAAAATCATTTGTACACCTAAATTAAAGGATATGTGTATATATGCATAGGGACATGGGTGGCGCTGTGGGTTAAACCACAGAGCCTGGGGCTTGCCAATCAGAAGGTGGGCAGTTTGAATCCCCACAACGGGGTGCTCCCGTTGCTTGGTCCCTGCTCCTGTCAACCTAGCAGTTTGAAAGCATGCAGTATAAGTAGATAAAATGTATTGCTCCAGTGGGAAGGTAAACGGCATTTCCGTGCGCTGCTCTGGTTCACCAGAAGCGGCTTAGTCATGCTGGCCACATGACCCGGAAGCTGTACGCCAGCTCCCTCAGCCAGTAAAGCGAGATGAGCACAGCAACCCCAGAGTTGTCCATGACTGGACCTAATGGTCAGGGGTCCCTTTACCTTTATATATATATGTATTCATGGATAGAACTGCAATTGCAGCTGGTGCTTTTGGTGGTGGTGCACCAGAGCTATTCCACTGTTCAAGGGACTGGCTGCTTTTCAGCTTGGAAAACAGAGTGATTTTAAGAATAGGATGCTGTCTGTTATGATATAAACAAGGAGAAAGTACTGCTGTGCTGTATGCTGTGTACTGAATCCTCACAACAACTTGGTTAGGTAGTTTAGGCTGAGAAACTGTTAGAGTAAGAGAGGGTCAAGGTCACTTCACAAGTTTCATGGCTTAGTTTGAATCCTAGTCTCCCATGTCTCAGTCCAACACTCCAACCACTATGCAACTGTGGTTCATATTAGACCCTCCTAGAGACACTGTCAGTAATACTGTCTGAAAATTTAACCCACTGAAATGAGAGCTCATAATATGCATTTGATTAGATTTTGCCACATAGACTTCCTGGCTGTCAAAAGCAGTTCACACGATTTCATTGTATGATTAATTATGTTCTGGATGTCGTGTCACCAGTTGCCAAAAAGGAGGAGCCTGCGTTTCCACAGTGGGATTGGTCTACATTATCTAAAAAAAAACTGATCCTTGGCATGCCATGAGAAATTATCAACGTGGTCTTGAAAAGTATTTGGGGTATTTAAGTCACCTAGGAGAACTTTTCACATGTCTGGTTCAGCAGTACTAGATAAAAAGATACAGAGACATTCATTTAAAATTGCATCAGTGTACATACAAAGGGAAGGAAATTAAGACGCATGCCTTTTAATACATACTGTTACTGAAAGGAAACACACAGCATTTATTACCTCACTGCTGAAAAGAGTATGGATGTTGCTCATCTCCCCATGGCAGGTACAGTAGTACCTCTGGTTACGTACTTAATTCGTTCCGGAGGTCCGTTCTTAACCTGAAACTGTTCTTAACCTGAAGCACCACTTTAGCTAATGGGGCCTCCTGCTGCTGCCACCGCCGTGTGATTTCTGTTCTCATCATGAAGCAAAGTTCTTAACCCGAGGTACTATTTCTGGGTTAGCGGAGTCTGTAGCCTGAAGCGTATGTAACCTGAAGCATATGTAACCTGAGGTACCACTGTATGGCTAAAAAGTCACGGTCCCAGCAGCTACAGTCAGAGTTAGTGTGTTGCCCAGTTGATGGTAATGAGCGAGGTAAAAGTCACACCCTGTTTACCCAAAAGGCCTTTCAACACCCCTTCTGTTCCAATGCAGGCATGCCTTGCACATATACACACACAGTTTTGCCCAGACTCTTATGACTTGTTCTGGCCTAACTGAATTTATTTATCCTGTCCACCCTTAAGTCTCTTAAGCCTCAGGATCAAAGAACTCCAGCACTCTGGGTATAAAAACAGCTGATAGTGAACACTTAATTTGACTTTTACAAAATAATAAACAGAAGAGTTTAGCACAGAGAACGAGCCCCATTCTAAAATGCAAAGAAAAACAACCCATTGTTGTACAGGTTTTAATATTTATTGAACCAAACTGAATGCACTGATCTCATATAGCTTGAGCTGAGTCATCAGTTTAGTGGTGGAGACAAGTCAAGGCAAAACTAATTCACTTGTGCCCAAAATTGTGCAGATTTCTCATCCGCTTGTTGTAGCTGTCTTATATTAACGTTAACTATATTCAAGTGTTGGGTTCTTGCTTAATATTGTGCTGGTTTTATTGTTGTGAGCCACCCAGAGGGCATACCTGGCCAAAGGGCTGGGGCATAAATTTAATTATACCACCAAAAAATTAAAGCAGCTGGTAGTGATGTGCACTTTTAACTGCTACCTCAGAGCAGATGTCTATCTCGTCTAACATCATGCTTCCTACAAAGGCCAAAGCTCATTCCCACTGTTGCTTCTCAGCCACTGGGTCTTAGCCATCTGCTTGGAGCATAACACAAAACTATGGTTAGTGTTGAATGCAGAAACTTTGGGCTGATGTGCTTCTCCTCCTTCTCCAGTGCAAACCCAAGGAGATCAGGAGCATTGCCTTCTGTTTTCAATATGTCATGATTTATCATTATGTCCAAACCTGAAACTATGGTTAATCTTAACGATGGTTTAGGAAAACAAGCCAGGATCAACCATGGTTTGAAGTTGGCTTGTTCCCCTAAACCACAGTTAAGATCAACCACAGCTGCTGATAAAATATTAAGCTGCACTTAAGATTGCACATGTTTTCCTGTTGTCTGAAGGCTCAGAGCTGATTAATGTCAAGTTAATGTGGGCAAGGGGGAGCAGCCTAAGCAGGTGGCAAATCTCTACATGTCATCCACTGGGGTGCAGACCTACCTGCTATCTAGAAAGCATAAAGTTAATCATCTTCAGTAAAAATATCAGCTAAGCAATCATGTGCTAGGTATAGAGCTAAAAAGCCACTCAGAACAAATGTATGATTATCTGCCTTTGCTATTGTACAGTCATACCTCGGGTTGCAAACGTGATCCGTGCGGGAGGCACGTCCGCATCCCACAGCATTCACAGCCTGAAGTGCAGCGTCTGTGCCTGCGCATGACGCAATTCTGTGCTTCTGTGCATGCATATGACATCATTCTGAGGATGTGAAAGCTCTGAAACCTGGAAGTAACCCGTTCCGGTACTTCCGGGTTTGGTGCGGTCCGCAACCCGAAAATATGCAACCCGTAACGTTCGTAACCCAGGGTATGACTGTACCTTTCTACTCATAGATTTATTTCATCCCCCCCCCCCAAAAAAACCGCTCTTTCCTCACCTTACAATCTTTCAAAAATCCAGAGAGCTCTGGTTAGTATAAACTATGGTTTGTTCAAGCAAGGACAGGATCAAACCATGATGCAATGATCCAAGTTCCTCCTCAAACGATTGTTCAAACTAAACTAACACACACTGGAAAGCAGCTCCAGAGATTTGGGACAGAACAGTGTGTATGCTACAGGGGCATCAGTAAAAGCAATCTACTCTTCTCTGCTGTTAGTTGACATCTCTATTGCATCAAAAGTTCTCCTCTGAATGCAAGGACACCAGTTAACTTCAACTCTTGCCTTTAGCTTAGCTACACAATCAGCAGAATCACAACGTGCAGCTATGCTACTTCAGAATACAAGTGGGGCTGCTCAATGAATCCTCCCATTATATATATATATATATATATATATATATATATATGCTTTCGTAGATTTTCACGGGTACAGGAATGCAGGTTTTGGTGTCCTCGGGTGTCTTCCCGTGTAAAAGTTGGGGTGTCTAGGCGACGTTTCGACGAGGTCTCACTCGTCATCTTCAGGCTGGTGCTTTCGGCTTCTTGTTACTGGAACAGAGCAGGATCTCAGTGTTTGAGTTCCTATAAATACTGTTGAGGGGGTGTGGTGTATAGCCTCCAATGTTCTGGGCAGAGAGGAAGTTCCCAGGCTAGTGTGCCTTTTCTTCTTTTGTTCCTTAATTACTTGAGGGATATCTTGAGTGATTTCTTGAGTGATATCCTGAGTACCACTTAGGTGGGTCATTAGGTGTGGATTAGTTGCTAAAGTCTTTGTGTCTTGACCTCTTGAACTTTGTGAAGAGTTTTTCTGAGAAGATGGCTGTACTGCACTTAGTTGTGCTCTGGCTTGGCTTCGTGTATAGGGGCGAGCTGTGGTTTTGTGGCCTGTGTCAGCCAGATCTGTGTAGGGATTGCAGGGGGGTGCAGCATCCGGAGGTGCCACCATGGTTTGGCTACTGGATGGTGTCTGTAATTTATCTGTGGAGAGGGTCTGGGTTTGGGTCTGGTGTGGTTGATTGGTGATGGCGTTCTGTGTGCCTCTGGATCTGGTGTCAGTTTTTGTGGGGAGGGCTAATTTCCAGATGTCTGGCAAGCGGGATGTGTCGTCACGCTTGTTCATGTTGTGAGGGTGTTTCTCTATCTCGATGGCTTCCATGATTATTCTCTTGTGGTGATGTTCCATGTTAAAGAGCAATTTGGAATCTGCAAAATTAATTTCGTGTCCTGTTTCTTTCATGTGTTGGAAAAGAGAGGAAGTTTTTTCTTCTTTTTTGACGGCATTCTTGTGTTCTGCGATACGTGCATTTATTCGTCTGTTTGTTTGTCCAATGTACGTGGCTGGGCAGACTTTGCAGGGTATTTCATAGACCCCTTGGTTTTCCAACTGGATTTTATCCTTGGGGTTTCTGAGGATATTGGCTATTTTTTGGTTGGTGCAAAAGGCTGTTTTGATATTGTGTTTATGGAGGATTTTGCTAATTTTATCTGTAGTGCCCTTGATATAAGGAAGTAGCCAAACCATGGTGGCACCTCCGGATGCTGCACCCCCCTGCAATCCCTACACAGATCTGGCTGACACAGGCCACAAAACCACAGCTCGCCCCTATACACGATGCCAAGCCAGAGCACAACTAAGTGCAGTACAGCCATCTTCTCAGAAAAACTCTTCACAAAGTTCAAGAGGTCAAGACACAAAGACTTTAGCAACTAATCCACACCTAATGACCCACCTAAGTGGTACTCAGGATATCACTCAAGAAATCACTCAAGATATCCCTCAAGTAATTAAGGAACAAAAGAAGAAAAGGCACACTAGCCTGGGAACTTCCTCTCTGCCCAGAACATTGGAGGCTATACACCACACCCCCTCAACAGTATTTATAGGAACTCAAACACTGAGATCCTGCTCTGTTCCAGTAACAAGAAGCCGAAAGCACCAGCCTGAAGATGACGAGTGAGACCTCGTCGAAACGTCGCCTAGACACCCCAACTTTTACACGGGAAGACACCCGAGGACACCAAAACCTGCATATATATATATATATATATATATATATATATATATATATATATCCAGAAAAATAAAATCTTCTGGAACACAGAAAAGCAAATCTGATCTCTGTGCCATGCAAGTTTCCCTGAGAAAATTTTTAAAAAGTTAAACATGCAACACCCACCCTCCTTCGGCAAAACAAAAAAACAAAAAACAGTGCTGTGAAACAGTCTAGTCAAGTGCAACTATGTGACAAAATTCTGGTGAGTATGTGGCTTTGCTCTAATTTTAATCCAAGGCATGTGTGTGTGGTCTACCATGAAGAATCACAAAATGTGAACTAATTTGCAAGTGGCGTAATAAAACAAGTCTTTCTAATTACTCGCTCCTCACTTCATATTTTTAAAAAATGCTACACATGGCTGAAAAGAATAAAGTCACACATATTCCATATTGGAAAGAAGGAAGTATGTTAGAGCCCTGAAAACATTTAGAAATATGCATAATGTTGTAAGATTTTGTCAAAATCCTTAGGGGACACACTAACAAAATTGTGATCAAAACTACGCACACATTTTAAAGGTGAAAAGGCAGCCGTCTTAGGCAGTTGATTTCGGGAGCAATGAAAGGGCCGAAAAAATGTTATTTGATTTAAAATTGTTGGATTTTTACCGCCAGGGAAAGGAAGAAGTGCTTGCGGGATTTTCTGCCTCAGGTGCCAAAATAAAATGACCAGTCTCGGAGGCTGCATCTTGATGGAGAGGGAACATTTGCTATTCCATCTCAGACAGCAAAATATCTTAGGACATCCATGAAAACCCAGATCAAAGAAAAGCTGCCATGGAGATTTCATGGGAACTAGATAGAACACATGTCCTTTTCCCTTTTTATCTCCTCTTTGCCCTAACATCTGCTTTACTCATATGACAAATGGTGATGCTTGTTCTCCTTCTAATGCCATAATTTTGCCATCAATATTTACATCACTTCGGTAACAAAAAAGAATACTTTCAGTACATATCAGAATGTAACTTAAGAAAGGATTGTTTCTGTCTGATAAACCAAATTTATACAATTTTCTCAGTCAAATTCCTATCAACTTCGAAAGGAGCTGGGTTTTAATAAACTATTTTTCATTAATGTTTCTGCCGTTCCAAGCTCCCCTTTTCATCTGCTTGACATGCTCTGTCAGACTGATCGTCATCATTCCAGTTCTGGGAAAGTAGATCAACTACAGGCTCTTCTGTCGGAGATAAGAGGCTAATGATAACTCATCATCATGACGACAGGCTTGAAACAATTTACTGCTGCAATGAGAAAGCAAGCACAGGTTGGTGGTGCACAGATGCCTTCTCGGGAAACGGGGCTTTCAAAATGCTTATCTTCCCACCTCATTTGTTGGATGAATGAATGTTGCCTACAACGCAGGCTTAAATGTCATCGTGACACATCACACATGCAAGCAAACAGCAAGTATATCAATGAGAAAATCAATAGGGAAAGAGTAGCCAGTAATTACATGTCACTGATATTTTCCATATTTTAGCTCTTTCCCCCTCTGTTCTTCAAAACGGCCTCGTGTTATTTCAAACACAACTTGAAGCTTCTGGCCAAAAGAACTGGCTTGTTAGCTCAAATCAGCAGGTGAAATTCAGCCTCCAACCTTCTCACTCAACTGACTCTTGGGTACTAGGATTCTCATTATCCAATGATGAAGCTTTTCCTGGCACAGGGATAGACTGAGGAAGACTTCACCTACGTACATTCTTTCAACCAACCCTCTCAAGACTTCAGTTTCTCCACTCACTGTTCCCTTCCTCAGAGGTGAAACTAGGCTTTATTTCACTCAAGCCAAAGACCCAGTTTGGCACACCCACCCTACTCGCAGCTTGGCGCACACACATACCCCACACACCTCAATGGCGCTCCTCTGGAGGCTTCACCTGGGGCAAAATACCTGGCAAGCCCCCCTGTAAATACGGCTTCCTATAGTCACTCTGCCTGTAGTCTCCCCCGAACTTCACTTTCCATCCTACTGTGATCTCTTCCTACTCAGCGTTCTTGACTTCAACCTGACTTTTCCTCCCATCATTGCAATGTGATGATTTACTCCCTGGTGGCATATAGACTGTTGCTGGATACTGTCCTGAAATGCTGGCAAAAATTCCTTATATCATACTCACTTAAGACTAGTGGAGTCAAAGGCTTCCCTGCCACAGGTGTGATACATCCGAATGAACAAACAAGGTAAGTATACTGCTTAGTTTCAGGTTTTTGTGGGCCCTCAAGATGCTTATGGGAGTGTTCTCCTTTCACCTGTCATTTAGTACTCTCCCATTTGTTCACTAACTATGTCCCCCATTCTTTCCTCTATGAAAGCTTATGCTGCAGTAAATTTGTTAGATTTTAAAGGGGCCATTTGTTCCTTCCAGGTCCCCAGAAACCAAACAGTGTTTTTCAGACCTAACCAGACCTCCCACTGATCAAAACCCAACTCAGAAAATGAGAAGACTGCAATCCTATGCATGCTTGCCTGGAGCAAATCTCATTTAGATCAATGGCATTTACTTTGGAATGGGTGGTTTTGCAGTAAATCAAACACATACAGAGCAGAGAAGGAAAAATGTATTCAGATAAATGAACAAGCCAAGCCATGGTCTACATATCAGTATAGAAGGAATATGGTCAAGGAGTGAAGCATGCACCTACAGACAGGAAACAGAAAACAGACACTCAGTGAAAAGGAAAAGGCCTAGCCAAAACCATCCTGAATCTGTGAATTTCAGTTTGAGTCATGCAGTGTATGAATATCCTAGGAATACACCAGGAAAAGGCTCCCTTGATTAAACAGTTTGAAGGCTTGCAGGACAGATGCGTATGAAAGTGGAAAGAGATGGATCGACTCGGTAGAATTCCAGGCCTGCAATGCCGCCACCACAAAGTCCAAACACTTCCCAAGAAATTGGGGCAGGACCACAGGCCCAAGAGCCCAGCTTCGCCGATGACAATGGCAATATGAAAGCTCTATATGTGGTGTTTTATCTGTCATGACTTTCACACCTAGAAGCCATCAAATGATATACACAAATCTGAGTCAACCATTTAGGATCACAAATATGTCCTTTTCAGTATAAGCTGATCTGGACGCATCATTATGAATATTTGAGACAGGGTGTGATGTTAGACAGAACCACAATTTTCAAGGTGTATGTTTATATGTCAAAGTAGCCCTCTTATGGCTAAATATCAATAACCGAAAATATTTGCTTCCATTTCCATTTTGAAATTTTATTTTATTGCATATATGAAAGTGCAAACATCTTCTTTGCTTTACTGTGGGCATTACATTATGAAACAAATTGCATCTAGAAACAACAACAAAAACCTGTATGTTTATGCATACACACAACTTCTTGTAGTAAAGTATGTGACTTTAAAGCTGTAATGCACTGAATTTTGAATGTTGTAATTAATTCCAAAGGCACAGAAACTATTTGATGTAAAACAATGCTATTGTGGGAGGAGGAACTGTAAGAAACTGTAAGAAACCAAAACAAACAGTAAGGACCCAGATAATGCAGATGACCTTCCAAGTGGTAACACTTCACACCCACAAAAAATAGATGGTTTACATTGAATCTGCAAGTTGAAGTTTCTTGAAGAGGAAGAGGTAAGGCCATCTGCTGTTTGGAACAGAAAGTTTAGAGGAAGCACTGTGATTCTTTCAACAATGAAAAGATATGCAATGGTCTCCAGGTCACATCACCCCTGAAAAATTCACTGCTTACAGATTCATTCCCAAGCTTCTAGCAACCTTGAGGCCCTCAAATATTCTTTCTACCATCAGAGATTTTGATCAAAGCTGTCGGGGCTTTGAAGGACTTTACGCAACCATTTCTGAACAAGAGCTTCTCATATCAGTCTGTTCTCAGGAGTCTACCATGTATGTTTTGCTGACTGAATAAGTCTCCCTTCACATTTTCCCCCTGAACTAGGCTCAACAGAAAGCTGCTCTCTCACTGTAGTTTCTTTGCATAAAGCCTTGGGGTATTTTCTATTTTTATCTTTGGTGAAACGGAACCTTTATCTTAGTTAAAAGTTTTCCTCTTAGTTACAGTCCAATTCCTAATTGAACACACTTTTGAGGCATACTTTCCCATATATTGTTTTGAGGTTTGTTTTTGTTGTTGTTTCAAATCTCAGTATCATATAATGTAGCAAAATGTGTCCCTTTAATTATATAGACCAGATCTACATATTTAAATATTTCCTTCTCTTTTTTCTGCTGAGATTTCCTCTCTCTGACTCCCTCTCAGTAATCACTACCAGAAATCAGAAAATGACGTAAAAGTTTACATACACACAGACTGTCTGACTGTCTCACTCACTCACTCAGCTTTCCAGAACATGGGACTCTGGAAAAGCTTTTTACCTTCCACAATTAGAAGTGCTGACAGTTAAATTTATGTGGCCTTCCCTAATGAGCTTGCAAGGGAAATAAACAGCTGAACTTTAAAATTCCTTATAGAATGAGCACAACTATGTACAAACCAGTCATATTCTCTCTCTCTCTCTCTCTCTCTCACACACACACACACACACACAAACGGAGGGATGGTGTATTTCAGGGGGCACAGGGTGTGCACAGAGGAGGAAGATGGGGGAACCCCATTGCACAAGTAGAATTCCTTGTGCAGGGCTTCTGCTGATGGGACTCATTAGGTAAATCCCACCCTGTGTATTTAGAGACACTATGACAGGCTTCCTCAGCCTCGGCCCTCCAGATGTTTTTGGCCTACAACTCCCATGATTCCTAGCTAGCAGGACCAGTGGTCAGGGATGATGGGAATTGTAGTCTCAAAACATCTGGAGGACCGAGGTTGATGAAGCTTGCACTATGCATTTATAAGAGAAAAAAGGCAGCAATACTGTTGGATGCAGATAGCCATTTATTACACATTTGGAAATGTATGCTGCTGGCCCTATTACCACATGGAAAGCTAGAAATAAGTTGTGTCTGACCACTAGGCAATTTTTAACCACAAATCTGGAACCAATCAGAAATCCAAGGAAGTTCGCCATACTGCCACATATATTTGCCTACATTATTATATATTATCCGTGGAAAGTTCACAAGCAATCGCTAGAATCTTTTTGCCACCATCAACTTGGTGGATTTACCTTTAGTGTTGTCGCCTTGAACCTCCATCTTTGTAAGCATCTTCTAAAACCATGGGGAAATCAAAGTATAAAGTCAAGGGCATAACCCTTGACCTCACTGTTTCTCCATATGTGGATAAACACCTGTGTGCCATTAGTCTTAAGGCATGATGAACACTTTAATCTCTCGGGAGATTCAGGAAAATAGATGGTAAGCATGGTTAAGAATACAGAGAAGGTTCATTGTACAGCACTTTATGAAGATGACCACAACTATTTAAAATCCATTACTGGTGCCATTGCTAAAAGAAGATAAGAGACTCTACAAAGATAAGGGTGTGTTCCATCTCAAATAAACATTGTGTTATTTGTTTCTACAACTTAATTTTTACGTTTGTTGATCTGTTAACAACTGATCAACAATGATCAATTACCAGGCAGGCATCAGTTGTTTGCAGCTATGTAGTCTATGTCACCCTGTTGAGGCCAGTTCTCCACAGAAGAAGAAAAGTCTCTCTGGCCTTGTCATCTGCTCCTCTAAGTAGCAGCTTGGAAAGCCAAATATTGCACTCTCTTTTCACCTCGTCCATACATGCCACCTCTCTTATCTCAGTCAGATTCAAACCACCATTAATCCTTCTTCTACAGCAAAGTTTTTTATCCTCTGCATTTGGAAGTTGATTGCTTCAAGTTTCTTTTCAAGTCAATAAAGTTGTATGTTGGTTTACATGAAAATATGGGTTGGGTATGAGTTTAGCTAACTGGATAGGCACACAGACTTACATGTGCTGAGGCCAGAACCGTATGGTCAGCCACACAGAGCTGAGAGGAGAAATCATGTGTTTTTGTTTGTATAACAAAGATGCCCTTAATTATATTATGTCCTACTGAGAAGAGTGAAAATAAACAAAGCTTGCTTGATTACTGCTTCTTGGAAGGTAGAAACACTTGCGCGTGTTTTTTCTCAATAAAAAAAATTGTCCATGGACTCCTTTGTCCAAACTTCCCCCCCCCCCTATGAGTTCTACTTATCACTGTATCTCCCCCGCACCTCGATTCCCTCCACCTTGTTTCTCCTGGTGTACGCACAACGAAAAATCAAATAGGTTGGTATCTTTGGCACAACATTTAAAGGAAAAAGGCCTTTAGGAAAATTACATCATTCGCAAACACACTGCGTCAATGCAAAAACTGGAGAAGCCACATTAACCCAGCCGCACTTTTCATCCATGGCATGCACAAAAACCCAAATACTAGGCACTGCCTCCAGGAAAGCAGCGCAGAAACCGAAAGAGCAAAATAAGAAAAGGATCACAAGTATAAACAACAAAAGAGCAGAGCCCTGGACTCCTGAAGGCTGAGGCCCTGCCACAGTGCAGGAGATAAGGAGTGAGGTGCAGCTCTAAATACAACAGGCCAGCTGATAAAATAGGCTGCCAAGAGCTAGTTTTAGCTGGAACAAATCAGGGGGGAAACCAAAGGGGGGGAGAGAAGAAAGAATGCTGGCGAATACCAGCACCAGAGTAGCTGAAACACAAGCACGCTTACTAAGCTAATGCATGACATGCAGCTTCACTTAATGGCTCTCTTACAAAGCCTGTTTGGACCAGTTTTCATTTCTTTATTAGCAACCCTTTCAAAGCTACTATACTTAATGAAACACACTGTGCAGAGCTCTCTCTCTCTCTCTCTCTCTCTCGCTCTCTCTCTCTCTCCAGGACTTTGTTCTGAATTCTTCTAAATGTATGTAAAACATTTCTGCACCTTTCTGCGCACAAGATCCAAATGGGCCCACTCATGCTACAGCCTTTTGTCTGGCACAGGAACTGCCCCTCCTTTCCTCTGCTCATCGCCAGCATCCCTGCCCTGCTTCACTCCTGTTTCCTGAAACTTTGATGACTCTCCTTTCCTAGGTCAAAGCCCGCCCCTTGCATTTACCCAAAATAGTCTCCACCCCTACCCATTACAGAGATCATAGATTTGTAGAATTGCAGAGTCGGAAGGGACCTTGAGGATCATCTGGCCCAAGCCCCTGCAATCCAGTACGATGCAGCTGCCACATGCAGGAATTGAACCTGTAACCTTGGCATTATCGGCACTGAGCTCTAACCAACTGAGCTATCCAGATCTTCACTGCAGAAACTCCCAGAACAGAAACAATTGGAGAAGCAGCGCTTCCTGTTCCTCCTGAGCAAAACAATGTTCAAACTCCCATTTAGAGATGAGGCTACAAAATTAAGAGCCCGCTTTGCATTAGGTTTGAATAAGAACATGGGACAATTTCTTTACTCTATATATAACAACTTTCTCCTATTTGGTTTGCATTCAGGATATATTTAGCGTTCCACAGATGAGTTATTTTTCTACTCTCATTACCTTGCTAGTTTGAATTATATTCCAGTGTGAAACAGAGGATGCTGCCTTATAGCAAGGCAAGTGACTGGTTCACATAGCTCATCATAGCTGTCAAGTGTCCCTTATTTGAAGGGACAGTCCCTTATTCCAGGGCCATTTCCCGCTGCTGTTCCTTATTGATGGATGTCCCTTAAATGTCCCTTAAAATTCATAGGAAGCAGCTCCTCTCCCTCCCTCCCGGCCAGGGAGGAGGGAGGCTCCAACTGTGTTGCTTGGCTGTGTTGCTCACCCAATAAGAAGTCTAAGAATGACTGGGGGGTGGAGCTTGCATGCCTTGTGTGTGGCTAGTTAATGCAAGCTGAGGGGTTTTTTGAATGCTGGGCACCATTTTGTTGCACGTGCTGCTGCAAACTTTGCAGTGCAAAGCCAGGCCGGGGAGCCATCTTAAGTTGAGGCTGCATAGGCCTTGTGGTGCATATGATTCAGGTTCTAGTCAGTTGAACCTCTGGTTACAAAGTTGGTTGGCCAGTGTTCTCGGAGCTACCAGCATGAGTTTGACCAGACTGCAGGAGGACAGGAAGACTGGAGTACCTGGAACAGGTGAGGCTGCTGGTCCCTTATTTTGGCTGCTGGTCCCTTATTTTCAAAAAGTTGACAGCTATGTAGCTCATTAATGTCTATAAACGCTATGCACTGGCTGGCAGCAGCTCTCGGGGAATCAGGCTGGAGTTCTTCCCAGCAATACCTGGAAACATCAGGTATTGGACACGGGACTTTCTCTGTGCCATGCAAGGCCCTTAAGACATGCAATGAATTAATATATATGACCTACACAGCCAGGGACCTGCATACCTAAACACATGCTTACTTTCACACAGATAAGATTGTGTGTATGAATGAAAAATATACACAGAATGGGGGGTAAACAGAACTGTGTTTCATAGTTGTTTCTTGTGCAGGTATCTAAAAACTCTGTGTGAGTTTTTTAAAAATGCAATAAAATCAAGTTTGGAATATTTATGTAGTAACCAAATCCTCACATTCTTTTAACATTTGATAGCAGGGTGTTGAAAATTGCCATAACCCTCAAGGACCCATCAGCCTCTGACAGTTTTATAGGATTACTAGGAAGGTTTCACAGCAGTAGGATGGTAATTTAAAACCAGGCCTCCTCCTGTTGTGTTTATAGATGCAAGCAGATGTGTGCTCATCATTCCCATACCTAACAAAAATCCGAGGCCTTGAACTTAGTTAGAACATGTTCCCAGAGCACAAAGGTTTGAGATCTGAATTTTCAGCTTGTGCACATTCAGGTTGGACTAAGAATCTTAGGCAGGGGTATTTGGGGAGGTTTGCAGGGGGCATTGCTGCTGCTGATGTTCAGTTTTTTGCAACTTACTTTGGATCTTATCTTTTTATATTTTTCTTCCATTGAAAAGCAGTGCTTTTTAAAAAATTCCTTCTGTTTTAAAAGCAGCACTCTGCTGTATTTCCCAGGAAGCAACTGTTAGGAATACAAGTCCAAAATGTGCAGGTTTTATGTCCTTGACCAAACATTATCACCACATTTTGTTCTCCCACCCATCCTCCTGGTAATGGTCTGATTACTGTGACAACTTATGCTCCATAGAATCATAGAATTGGAGGGTTGGAAGCAGGGCCGGATTTAGGTTTGATGAGGCCCTGAGCTACTGAAGGTAATGGGGTCCTTTATATGTCCAGCTGTCGTTTGTCAACAACAAATTGTCGCTGTTTTTTGTGTTGAATATATGCTATGTGGTATCCAGATCGTGAAGCTGAGGCTCCAATACTTTGGCCACCTCCTGAGAAAAGAAGACTCCCTGGAAAAGACCCTGATGTTGGGAAAGATGGAGGGCCCAAGGAGAAGGGGACGACAGAGGACGAGATGGTTGGATGGTGTTCTCAAAGCTACCAGCATGAGTTTGACTAAACTGCGGGAGGCAGTGGAAGACAGGAGTGCCTGGCGTGCTCTGGTCCATAGGGTCATGAAGAGTCGGACACGACTAAACGACTAAACAACAACAATATGCCATGTGGTAATTTATGGACCTAATAAGTATCTAAAACCATTTGCACATAACAAAATATAACTGAAATACTATTAAGAAAAAGTATATTAATAGTGAAATACAATTAAAAAGTATATTAATAAGTGAAATAATTATTAAGCTCTACCTTAAATTTATTTTCATTAATCCGGGGGGGGGGCAAGAGAGTGGGGCCCTAAGCTATAGCTTGTTAGCTTATATGTAAATCTGGCACTGGTTGGAAGGGACCCTGAGGCACATGTGCTCCAACCCCCTGCAGTGGAGCTGTCCCGTACAGGGATCAAACTTGCAACCTTGGCATTAACAACACCACAACCAATAAAATAACTGATTAGTATCATCATCAAGCTAGATCTTTTGGCAGCTTTACCAATACCAATACCAAGTCTGAAAGGTGTGCTTAGCACTCAGGGGTGCCTGAGGGTTCCTCTGAAAGTTGGAAATGATAGGAGCTAAGTTTGAACTACTTTGCTGGCCAAAAAAACTAAAAAAAAAAGAAGTATTTGTGTCAGATCTGGCCAGTCTTAGGGTTTCACCCTGTCTGCAGCCATGATGCTGCTGTATTAAACTCCCTGTTCTCGCCTGAATAAAGAGGGCTTGGAAACCTGAGCATGCAGGAGCAGAAGCAGTACTTGGTCAACTACATCTCTAGTCAGGTTAGTAATCCAGGAAAGGGGGGAGAGAGAGAGAGAAGCGAACCACATGACATTTCCAAGAAGAGCAAGGCAGCACAATGATGCATTGCTGATTCATAACTATGACTGGGGCATTTATAATATTAACTTTGGTAGCATTCATTTCAAAATCCCTCGTGCCTCTAAATCCCACTCAGAGCAAGGGAAGTATGTCACATTAGACAAAGCCATTTCTGCTGTGCCAGCAGAACTCTTTCCACTGGCCTCTGTCCCCCACTCCCCGCCCTCTGGTTTTATATCTCTTCCGCCTGTGCTATAAAATTGTCATCGGGTATAACGTAGCATGCACTACAGTAAGACAGGCAGGTTTGGGAGACAGTGAGGAAGGAAGAGAAGCTTGACCTATGAAGTCACACTGTTACGAGTAATGGTTGCATGCTTGCCTAGCCTCAGTTTATTCTCTCTTTTTTAAAAGGCTAAACTAGTGGTGTCGAGATTCTTGTAGAAATACGCTATGACAGCAGTGCCATATGTACTGTGGCCTATAGCAGTGGTGACCAACCTTTTTGTCAAGTGTGCCACAGATCAAGTCCAAAATGTAAGAGACTCCTATGCTCTAGTGCAGCCATTCCAACCCAGCACCCTCCGGATGTTTTGGACTACAACTCCCATCATCTCTCACTTTTGACCATGCTTGCTGGGGATGATGGGAGTTGTAGTCTGAAACACTTGGAGGGCATCAGGGAATGCAGCTCTAGTGTACACTTTGGTGCATGGAAAACAGCCTTCTACCAGCCAACCTATTTCTCTGCTCTGACAGGTAACAGCTTCTCCACTATTTTGGGCACATAAAGTTCTTCCCCATCGACTTTCAACTGGAACTGCCTGCGATTGGATCTGGGACATTCTACATGCAAAGCACGCCCTCTGCCATTGAGCTATGATGCCCTCTATCTCCTGTGTCAGGTGGTCTTAAGGCATGCTTCTGTAAGCTTATGTTTTTGAGCACGGGCTTCAGAAGGAGACTGTGAAGATCACTGAAACAGAGCCAGCTACATCTATTTAAAGTTAAGTAGGGTTCATCAAGAGCTAATTAATGTTAAATTCATTGAATTAAACATTTTGGCAAAGCAAAAGGCTGACCTAAATCATGCAGTCGTGTTTTTTTAACAATGTATTTAGATACAAATACTTCTACAAATTGAAGATGGCAGGCATCATCTTTAGGAGCGGCACTCTCTCCCAAGTGACAGGGGGAGGGCAGAGGAATGCCCTTGATGCAAAACGTGACCATTGGCTAAAAAACTAAGTTGGCATGGCATGATGATTTTCTCCATATGAACACTCTTGCAGATTCAATAAATCAATTGACTGATGAACTAATACTCATATAATTAATAGACTAAAATAACTTATATCATCGCAACCCTAAAAGAAAGTAGCTTTTTATATGGGGGAGAAGGATGGCCAAAGACAAATGATCCAATTATGGGTGAGTGCGTTATGGAAAGGTGACCTGTCAAAACTAGGTCTCCCTTCTGTACTATAATGATCCGAGAAGACTCTTCCTATCGCCACAGCCTCATTGAGCACTTCTCCACCGCTCAGAGTATGTTAACTGTTTGCAAGTGAAGGCACTATTCTCATCTTGGGGCAATATAAATTCATGCTAGCAAAAATAAGACAAAAGGCATGCCAACAGCAGATTGTTAGTAGGATTGGGCAAAGGCACCTTTTTTTGGTGATTGTGCCACTACTTCAGGTTGTCTGCAGAGGCAAAGGAAGATGCAATAGAATACAGGCAGGACCCAAGAATGGAGTTTAAACACAGAATCCTTATTTCACCATAGCTACCAGTACATAGAATGCAGTTTTCATTAAGTCTGAGAGAGAGACATTGTATTAGGTGTTAGTCTCTTGGTGGTGGTTTCTTTCCAGCTTCAAAACTGATGGCAATTCAGAGGAACAAGGCAGGAGGGAGCAAAGTCCACAAGCTCTTTCCTGCATAAATGGGTAACATGGAAAAGGGAGTTTCCCTGCTTTACAGAAGGATAACAAGACAGCCATAGTGAATGGTAAAGAACAGGGTACTCTTAAGCCAACAATGAAATGATAATAGCATGATAAATCTTCCAGAACTCTGTCAAGCCATGGGAATTCTGAACCCTCCCTTAAAATGTTGCTTTGTCGTTCATTCCCCAACATGGATAAACCGTGACTCCATCTACATACCCTAGCAGATGAAATGAATCATATTAGCTCTGCAGAGTAGCATTTAAAATATGCACATATTTATCGGCTTCAGCCTACATCCATAAGTCTACCTTTACAATTTCTGCAAAACAGCGATAAACAATGTTTACAAGAATAGAAGAGTGTGCGTATGTTTTGTATGTGCAAGATAAACCCAGACGGTTTATGCAAGGACTTGCTGCATCTGCAGGTCATTCAAATGAAAACTCATTCTTTCCCACCCCCTACCCCCACAATTAAATCCACGCTATTATCAAAACCATCAGTTTGTTTGAAGACTGCCGGCTAATATATAAATTTCCCTTTGTGCTCAAAATGTCTTTATCAGATAAGGTAGCTTTTGTTTAAACTACTATTTTCAGCACTTGCTTTTGAGATTTTTTTATTTTTATTTTTTTTTGAATACACAGCATGGAGTAACTGGAGACTTCCTAGCCTGTTTTAAAAGTGTGTTTCTTCTGTCTGCCTGTATTTTGTAATTTCCTGTCAAATACCTCGCCGTAATTAACTTTCCTTGCTCCAATCTACTTTCTTTTTCTTCTTCTTTCTCAACTATTCCCACTTCCTGAGGATGGCAATAAAATGCTGATTACATGTGGCTGTTATCTGCTTGCCTTTCCCTTCATCTCCCTCCCACCCTCCTGTGCCCTTTGTTGAAACCAGCCCTTGGGTTTCAAGACTTTCAGTGGAGAAAGTAAGAGGAAAAGGAAGCTAACAGGACTGCAGGAATCCAGGATCATTAGCATTTATTGGGGCAATCTGCAGCTACAATCAGGACAAATAATTAAGGTAGTGCTGCTTCTGAAGTCGGCATGTGTCTGCTGCTTTTTTCAGACACACTGAACTTTGAACAGAAGTCTGAATGCTCCTTTTTTTCTGTTGGCTGCAGCAGGTGTCGGCGAAGCAGGGGTGGAAATGATAACAACAATAATAAGCTCCAAAACACTTTCAAAGAAGGTTAAGAGGCCACGCCAGTCTTACAGCTAGACAAGAACTTTATGGTTTTCCAAAGTACTCCAGGGATAGCTAGGTCAATTCAACATGGGACTCTTAAAACTCAAGGTTGTGGGTTTGAGCCCTACATTGGGCAGGAGATTCCTGCATTGCAGGCGGGGGGACTGGGGGTCCCTCCCAACTCTACAATTCTATGATTCTATGACTCCACCCAGAAAGATCTAAGTCCACTGCCACCTAGTGAGTAAACTACAAAACAGGGGTGGGGAACGGGATATGGCCCACTGCCGTTTACCTGACATCAGAAAGATGTCAGGTAACCACCTACCCACCTACCATGGAGGGATCTTCAGAAGCTCCTTTCAAAGCAACAGACAATCCTACGTGTGGGCCAATAAATTAAATGGGCATCACTTGACCAAAACAGTTTAACAGGATCTAGACTGGTGCTTGGAAGTGGCAATAGGCTGGATATGGACCAATAAATCATAGCTGAATCATGATAAAAACAGGTGTTATGCATTCTGAGCTCTCAGTTCTGAGAGATGGGCTGGTCGCCTGTTCCACACAGGCTGCGCCACCTGGAAGGAACCAGTCCGCAGCTGTTTATTACATATGCTGAAGATGTACCATTTGATCTTGGCCTTGGACAACCGAGATTTTTTTAGGATCCATCCTATTCTGAATGTTTGGACCAATTTTAACACTGTAATTTTTACATAGTTTGTAATGTATTTTTAATCTTTGTTGGAAGCCGCCCAGAGTGGCTGGGGAAACCCAGCCATTTGGGCAGGGTACAAATAATGAATTATTATTATTATTATTATTATTATTATTATTATTATTATTATTATTTATTATTACCTGCCCTGGGACCTTATGGTGAACGACAGGTAATAAATCTTATAAAAATATTATTAATAATCAACAGCCACAAGAGCATTTCCTGTGCTGTGACCCTTTACAATGCAAAACAGCTCGGAACACAACCATTGCCCCCTTTTTCACACAGTAGTTGTCTTCCTATTCTGGAGTTTAAATTACTAATAGCTTACTACTCGGCAAGATAGTGCAGAACTGCCGCAGCTTCCACGCTGTGAAAAAATTCAGCCATGGAACATGTGTGTGTCACTCCACTCCACTTGCACACAGAAGCAGGGGTGGGAAACTGGTGGCCCATTGGCCTCTCCATTCAGCTTGCAGCAATTAGGAAAAAACCCTTCTATCAAGCTGAAAGGAAGCTCCTCCCACAAGCCTAACTGCAGAGCTCAGTGGGGGGCAAGATGAGAATACACTGTGTGTGTGTGTGTTGCATCTACAGTGAGTCATGTGTGTCTTTGTGTGTGCCCTGTATGTGTGCATTTGGAAGGGGCATGTGCATATCCTCCAGTTCTGGTCCAGTTCAATCAGGCTCTACTCACCTCTCTTCTAGCCTTGCCCCCTTCTTGCTCCCAGAAGGTTGGGCATAAGCAAATGTGACTCTCTTAGAGACACAAGAATAAGTGGGTCAGACAGGTATAGGCTCACAGTTCAGTCTATGGCTCAAAGACCAATGCTAGGGAACAACACCTACTTCCATACGCAACTCAAATGTTCTCATTACATCTTCCATTTTGAAAGAAACACATCTCACCAAATGGTTTTACCAAACTTCTCATTATTTATCTACAATAGGGAAGCTTTTATTCCATCTCCATTCTCCAACACCTCCATTGTTTTTTGGTGGCCAGTAACTTTAGGTTAAAAAGGTAAAGGACCCCTGATAGTTAAGTCCAGTCGCAAATGACCCTGGGGTTGCGGCGCTCATCTTGCTTTATTAGCCGAGAACTTTAGGTTACATTTTATATATGTCTACTGCATTGGTTTTAAGCTGCATGGTTTTTTGGTTTTTTGTTTTTCCTTTTCTACAACTTACTTTTTTAGTTGCATTCAAATAGTTTTCCATCATTTTTGCAGGCCTTCAAACCTTGCCCTTCAGCTGCCGTATTACTGTTTCACAATGAGTATTTAATAATGCCGGCGACCGATTTTTTAAAAAAATCCTGCCATCAAATGCCTTAATTCTTTTTAATTTCAGATCTCAGCTTCTCTGGCCGATTTTCAATACCATCATTTCCCCCTTGCTTTTGTATCCAACAGGAAACAGATTTGCTCTTCTTCTAAACACCTATCAGAATGTTTGATGTGCAGTGATTAATCCTAAGATTCAGCTCTCACAATTTGCCTGTTTATACCCAGACGCTGCAAAAGAGTAAACACATACATAAGCTTCCTAGCTGAACATGGATATATATAGCTGTGGTGTGACCTAGTGACAAAAAGCTCAATGTGTACACATGCACACACACCTATATATAATGGCATACACATTTAGTCTGGTCTCAGTGCCCCAAAACAACCATGCATTATTTGCATTAGCAAGGCCACATTCAGAAGGGCTTCATCCTTGTTAGCCGCAGACAATTTTTGATATGATAAGAGGCATCATTTCCCTTAGTACATTATATATATATTTATATATATGCAGGTTTTGGTGTCCTCGGGTGTCTTCCCGTGTAAAAGTTGGGGTGTCTAGGCGACGTTTCGACGAGGTCTCACTCGTCATCTTCAGGCTGGTGCTTTCGGCTTCTTGTTACTCCAGTAACAAGAAGCCGAAAGCACCAGCCTGAAGATGACGAGTGAGACCTCGTCGAAACGTCGCCTAGACACCCCAACTTTTACACGGGAAGACACCCGAGGACACCAAAACCTGCATTCCTGTACCCGTGAAAATCTACGAAAGCATTTATATATATAGAGAGAGAGAGAGAGAGAGAGAGAGAGAGAGAGAGAGAGAGAGAGAGAGAGACAGACACATATGCATATACATCTGTTTTTTTACCTATTCCGCTATCTAAACAGGTTCTGGAAACACTATAAAACAGTTTTTTGTGTGTGACTGAAGAATGGGATAGGTGAAGACATCACAGGCAACAATCCCTTTTATCATCCCCTGCTGCAGGTTTTGGAGGATGAACTATGATTCTGTGTTGCTTTCAGTTTCTCTTCAAGACAGAGGTAGCAGCTTACAGGTAATGGAGCTCTGCTGAAGCCCCTGAAGACAGCAGGGGAAATAACAAGAAATGTGGGAGAGTTGACTGCTAATGACCGTGTATTTAAAGTTACTTCTCCTGAAAAGGAATAACAAATTATGTTGAACGACAAATTCACAATCCGGCAAGCAACCTCTTAAAATGCATTCAGATCGATTTCTGTTAAGATGCTGCAATCACTAAAGCACATACATCTCACGCAAATTATAATAACGTGCTTCCAGGATGATGCCTCATTTTGGAGAAGGTTCAGAAGAGCAGGTAGAAATGTATTTCAGAAATGAACCCTGACACGAATTGAATTTACAAGGTGAATGAACACTCCAGACAGCTGCCTTAATCAAAAGTACACCACGCCCCCTCCCTGCGGTAAATAAGGAGCAATTAAAGAATTCACTACAGAAATGAGCTCCATTAATCAACTTGATGCAGCAGATTGATGCACAGCCATTAAAGTTGTCTAAACAGTTTTGTTAACCTTTAACAAAAATGTGCAGGGAACACATACTGCAAACTAGCTCACAGTTGAGCCAGATGAAGCCTTGGTTCAAAGAATGTGTCTGAGGCTTACTTAGTTTGCTTTAATTCTGCCAACAATACTGTCACACACAAACAAAGTATTAACTATATGTGGCAGTTCCCATCACTGGCAAAATTCACCTTCTCTTACCCAAGACCAAGAGAAGAACGGGAATGTTTACTTAAGGAGACATAAAGCCCACAGGGCAGTAAGACAGACTGAAAATACTCAGGCACAGAAAGCACAGAGTATAACTAAGGTGTCTGTCCTGATTGATACTCCATCCTGCACGCCCTTCTTGCCTTACTCCTGCTGTTAACACCACAAATCAGTACAGAAGGTGGAAAGGAGGAGAAAGTCAACAGATTGCATTAAGCACAAATGTGGGCTTTCAGTGATAGAGTTTGGGCCCCACAAGCCTTTAAGATCTACTCCTTGACAAATGAAATCCATGGTATTACCAAGAAGATAGGTTTATGCAAAGACTGACAGCATTTGATATTGTACACACTTTCCCTTTTCTGTGCTTCTCTTGCCCTTGAAGTTTCCACCTCCCAGAAACTTACAATTTATAGTTGTTTATGGCAATGCTAGCTCAAGATCTGTAGGATCAGCAGGCAGGTCCTTGTGTACCCTTCCCCACCAAAGCACATGCATCCCAAAGCTACAGCAGCACAAGAGAGGTAAGGCCAATGTAAGAAAAAGCAGAAATCATATTGTAACTGCACCAAGAAATAATACGCTGTTTTATCATCTGCCCATATCCACAAAACAGCAGATTTTACTCCTTTAACATCCGTGTCCAAATCCAGACATGTGTTGCCTGTTGTTAGCAATTTTTAAGGCTCTGGCTGCTTTTATCTGTTATCACTTACAAACAACAACTAGCTTATTTAGCACCTGCCTAAGCAAAGCGATAGATGATGGACATTTGAGAACCAAGTTATCTCTTATTTCCTGAGCCACCTATGGTTCTGAAGAAGTAATTCCTTGCAATTTAGGGAGAACAGCCTTTTTAGGGGGCTGAGGGAAGGAGAGAGATCTTAAGCCTACCTAAATCTGCAGAGTTGGGAAAGTAGCCATTTTGGCAAAGCCAGGTTTATAGCTGTCTCCTCCTATTACAAAACATGCAGTGCTGGAAGCCTGCAAGATGAGTCAGTGTGAATGAACCTAATGTAGTTGGAGCTGGTACTAGGGATTCTGGAAAAGAACAATGTCTGATTTACTGCAGATGATCAGTTTTCCAACCCTGTCCACTTCTATTAATTCCTGACACTGTAATTCTAAGCAGATTATTTCAAGGGCACTTTTATGTAAGGATCGGAAACTGCAGCCTAAGTAGTTTTCCAAAGACAGAAATTTTGGGCTATTGTTTTCAACAGCTAAATAATGTGAAGCAAATCGGAACCATTCCAACCATGTGCTACATTCATTGTTTACAAACATTCCAGTTTACACACAAAGCCCACCAGATGGAATTGTTTTTCAGTGGCACTCCTATGTGGGCTGTATGTACACTCATCCATAATATCTGAACTAGCCCTGATATTATTATTCCTTCCACTGAGTATTTGAGCATGTCAATGGGTTCTCTCTGTGTACTCATTTCCAATTTTCCCAGAAATTGTTGAACCAGGATATGGCAAGGCATGGTTTTTACATTTGTCATAGCACCATGAAACAAGAGTTCAACTACTCAAAGTAAATAAATGTAATCCCAGGTTGACTTTAACCTATCTATTATGTATTTTGGAACGTTGGTTCACTACACACACCTCTTAACACATCGCAACCTAATTTTACATGAGAGTTCCTGAGATCAAGGACCATGTTTTCCTCTATGTTTTGATATAACTGAACACCATTTTGAATCAAGATGGCAGACTGAACCCTTCCAAAGCTACACCTTTAGAAATTAGCTGGTAAAATATAATTGTGTGGACTAACCAAACAGTCATAGAGATCCCGTCTTTGAACACTGGGTTATATTCAATGCTCATCCTACTCAGAAGAGACCCATTAAAATTAATGAACATGAGCAACTTGGGTTCATTGATTTAAGTGGGTCTACTCTGAGTAACACTTAGTTGGCTACAACCCACTATAAATGAATTTAAGCAAGACTGAGGCTTTGATTTAAAATCAGCTTCACTCTTTATTAAAAAAAGGGGGGAGATAACAGCTAGCCAAGTCTTTAAAGTGTCACTGGACTTTAAGTGAGCCACAAGGTCCAGATCTCCTGCTAGACATACAAGACTCTTTTGGTGATGTAGATCCCATTAAACAAAGTAAAGTAATGTAGCTATATAATTCTGTTCACCTTTATAGCACTACATTTATAATGAAAACTAATAGAGCTTACTCCTTGACCCTTAATTAGCAGGAGGACTGAGAGAACCTTAAGATTTTCTGTATTTCCTTTACTTTTATGACATAGAAGTGCTTCTGGAATTAGCCTTAAATTAAAGATATAGCAAGAGTGAGCCAACTATAAAAGCTTTGCACTGGATTATGAAGGCTAGCTTAGACACAAACCACGACTTTCAAATTCAAGATATATCCAAGCTAAATGGTTTTGCATTCACGATCATTTTTATGGATCAGAATCCATGCTCTACCTAAAGGCTAAAAGACTGGATAGCAGAATCCATCTTTTAAAATGTATTTTTATTTATACAAATGCTTTTTATGCCACCTTTCAGCTGTATCAGGGGCTCCCAGGGTGGTTTAGAACTGTAAAATCTCAGTACTGTTACGTACAGACAGCATTAAAAGCTGGAGTAAAACAATTAAAACAAAACCAGAGCTAGCAAGGTTAAAATACTCTAGCAGAAGAGAAGCATTTTAACTATCTGGCCAAAACATAACAGAGAACAGACAGAGAAGCAGCCAGTCTTTTTCTCCTTATTACTAACCTCTATGACAGGCTGAATAGAGGTTAATGGGTGGCTAAATTGAAGTATACACCAAGAGTCACTTAGAAAGAAAAAAGTGACAATTACGGTACAACATCTCTTCTGCCAAAACAGAACTGGGTGGCTTGATATATTCACAGCATACAAAGATACATCTGAGTTGGACTAAATGACCCTTGGGGTCCCTTCCAACTCTACAATTCTACTGTTCTATGATTCTCCCTCGAATGCATTCAATATTCAGTGGTTCTATTAGAGCCAGCTGGCTGGTTCTTCCAAGGTCTAGCATCAAGACACAAGCATCAGTGAATTCCAACTGAAAAATCTGTTCCAGGTTTCCCACTGCCAACTCTCTTTCTTTGCCACTGGGACAGGAAGAGCTGGTAGTATGCTTTTTCTCACTCCACGGCTCCAAAAATGATATGGCTGAAAGCTGCACTGTTGGGTCCAGCCAAATCAAGTGATCTGGGGAGCCAACAGAGGCCTTGCAAGCCTCATACAACTGATGCCCCAGGCTTTGGCTCCTTCATCTGAGCAACCTGTGGCTCTCCAGGTGTTACTGGGCTGCAGCTCCCATCATTACTGCCCGTGATGGTTGGGGCTGATAGTTGTTTCAGCCTAACAACATCTGGTGCCCCACTCTTGCGCTGCAGAGTCCTGGAATCTTGCCTTGCCTGAAGCACCATCTTCCATGGCCTCATCTGACACCTCACCTTAACTCCCCTGAAGCTCTGTTTCGGTTTGGCTCACCTCACCCAAAGCCTCACCTTATCTTTATTAGCCTGAAGCTCTGTCTTGCCTCGCCTTTCCTAAGCTCTGTCAAGCCCTGCTTGAAATGTTGTCATGCCAGAAGTTTTGCCTTGAATAGCTATTGAGCTACTGCTGTCACCTCCTCCTGTGTTTGACCCATCTGCCAACCACCCATTGTGGCTAATTTCAGAGATAAGATATTTTAAAAACAAGCAAGGGGAAACATGATAGCAGTCTTCAGATATGATTCAGAAGATGGAGCAGACTTCTTTTCTGTTTCTCGGGTGGGCAAGAAGAGAACAGACAGGTAGAAATTTCAAGGAAGCAGGTTTCAGCTAAGCAGTGGGATACATTTCCTACTGGTACATATGACTTGACCGTGGAGCAGACTGCCTCAGGATGTAGTGAACTCTCTTTTGCAAGAGTTATTTACGCAGTCTGGGTGGCCATCTGTCAGAGATGCTATAGTTGTAGCCAGCTTTGCAGATCCTGCACTGAGTACTAGCTTGGACTATCACTTCCAGTATTGCTTCCAATTCATGATTCTACAGTTTTTCTACACAGTATCAGGGTTAGCGATATCCTATGTGTAGTATCTATTACCAGATGAAACCAGACAGGAATCTACTGTGGAGATGTTTTGGTGCCTACCAAAGAATGAATCTATCTATCTATCTATCTATCTATCTATCTATCTATCTATCTATCTATCTATATCTATCTATCTATCTATCTATCATCTATCTATCTATCTATCATCTTTCTTTCTTTCTTTCTTTCTTTCTTTCTTTCTTTTTTCTAAGGGTTTCTCTGAAGTGTTTTCCAGTCATTTATGGAAGATACATTTCATATTTGATGAAATTATTTCCATGGTTTTTTTTAGAATTTGTATGGATGGTGTTAATGTCCTAGAGTTTGTTTAATGGATTTTATTTTATTGGGACGCGGGTGGGTTAAACCACAGAGCCTAGACTTGCTGATCAGCGGTTTGAATCCCCGCAACGGGGTGAGCTCCCATTGCTCAGTCCCTGCTCCTGCCAACCTAGCAGTTCAAAAGCACGTCAAAGTGCAAGTAGATAAATAGGTACCGCTCCATGGGAAGGTAAACGGCGTTACCGTGCGCTGTTCTGGTTCGCCAGAAGTGGCTTAATCATGCTGGCCACATGACCCTGAAGCTGTATGCCGGTTCTTTCAGCCAATAAAGCGAGATGAGCGCCGCAACCCCAGAGTCGGCCACAACTGGACCTAATGGTCAGGGGGTCCCTTTACCTTTATTGTTCTTAAAAGTTGCCTTTCAGTGTTTAATTATGTTTTTACTGTGTGCACTGCTTCAATAGCTTTATTTCAAGAAGTGGTCTAACAACAGCAACAACAATTAGGATCTCTTTTCAGTTGTATCCTGAAGCTGCCTGAAGATGTACGTTTCCCACATTAAATCTACATGCTAGTTCTATACTAGTAACACCCTCACCCAGGTTGCCCAGAAAGTCCTATTCAGCTTTATCAAAAGGTTCCTCAACAGTTATGCTTAAAATGTTAAACTAGCCTATTCTGCTTCACTGCTCATTCTTAAAAACGAGAAGGTGTTCTTTCTAATGTGGCAGGTAAAGCAACAGCTGGGAGGCCTAACTCCCACACCTCGTAGACAACTCCAAATCAGCAATCCTAGTCTTCTATGAGGCCTGACATTATCATTACAAAGATCTCTGTAAATAAAGAAATATGAACTGCTGGTGTCTGGTTAGGCTTGTCTCTCTCCTTGTGTGAAAGAAGCTGCTTTTAAGGCCATTGGATTGCCCTAAAGGCTTCCCAGAGTGTTGTATAATAAAAGATGACTGAAGTAGAGGCTGTGTCAACAGACACTTCCTTTGAGGGATGTAAAAAGCAGAACAATGTCTCACTCATCAAATACATCATAGGGCAAACATAGCAAGCCAAAATATCTCTCCCCCCCCCCCAACCCACAGCCTTGTAAAAGAAAGTATATTGCATTGTGGGGAAAGGGAAGGAGGTGATCTGGTCACAAGCCAGGTGATGCCATTATCAGCTACTTAACAGAGGTCATAGGCAGAATAGCTGGAAAGGACTTTAATATGTGCATGCCACCATCAACACACCATAGTTCTTAGAAGTGCAAGATGTTTCAAAGCTCATCCCAGGCCTTTCAGGGCTGGTCTACACATTGTTGCTATCACATGCTGGGTCACTTCACATTGCTCCAAATGGTGGCAGGTATCACATACCATGCAATTTTTCATCACATCAATTGAGCATTTTTCACCACACCACCATATGAACCAAAAAAAAAAGACCATGGATACAGATGTGGCCATTTATCAGCTGTGGCAGCTATCAGTAACCTTACACATTCAGCAGTATAAGACACTGGGTCATGTGTCACATCCATCCACATTGCAAAGAGAGATTCTAAAATCCTTATTGGAGCGATACTTTTATTAGACCAACCAAAATATCACAAAATACTATGCAAACTTTTGAGATCTTCAGAATTCTTCAGCAGGCTAAGTAGTAAGCAAGGCAATGGGGATTTGTGATGGGCTGGTGTTTACCGTACATGATGAAGTTTGCATCTGGTCATAGACTTAAGATGTGATGGGCGACTGGAATGGCCTAATAAAGATTTTGGGATGCTTCTTACGTGCTTTCATTACCTTTACGTTACCATGACTACTCCATATTTTTAAACAATGTCAGAGAACTAACACTTGCCTCACCACATGGCTAGACTCTACTGAAAACCAGCACTGCACAAGAAGATTGCAAAAAACTTCTCTGTTAAGTATGTAGTGACATGGCAAAAACTGCACCTATTCTGTGTGGTGAGCAGCTCTACCCCTGTAGCTAACTATGTAATAAAACTATAAGCTACAGTGATTTAAAGTAGCTTGAATGTGGTAGCTAGGAAATGCAGGCCAGGCTTTCTCTAAAAATAATTATACCGCCACAGTTAACGTCTCACAGGATCACGAGTGAGACTAAACACAACCTTAAAAAGATCTAAAAATAATGGCACAAAGCCCTCCTGACAGTTCCTCTGCAACAGCATTTTAGCAATTCCCAAATGTATTAAGGAACCAAATCACCTCTCGATCTGGTGTAGAATGTCAAAGATCAGCTTTACAAGCAGGAAACCATCCTCAGCCATCCTAATTTAGCCTGCCATGCCATAACAGTAGCTGGAAACTGGGTATTATATTTAGAAGTAATCAGGACATCCAAACATCTGAATTTAGTGACTTGAAAGGAAGAAAGTGGTGACCTGTTTTCAAAACTACTCATTTTCAAACTTTCAACTTCTTCTATTTTAGTAAGACTGCGCTGTTGTTTTTAAAACAGTTTTCTGAAGTCTCCTCTCTAAAACTTGTGACCTGCCTTCAACTTTCCCACACAACATCAAAATCAGAGGAGAAACACATTGGGAGAAGGGAGTGCGAAAGAAAAGAGGGCAGGTAATTTCAGTCACTTTGGCTGGAATCAGGATTCATCCTTTCTTTTTCTTTTTTACATATATAGAGAACGATGTAGTCTGCAACAATATTCCAGCAGTCTTTTATTCGGGCAATAAAGCACTTCAATAAAAAAGGAAAGAAGTTCTCTACACTTTATCATTTTCAACATACTTACCAATATTATAGAGCAACAAAGCGTGTGTTTTTTTACAACACTTATATACTTACTGCTTCCCCCCACCCCAAAGTTCTGTAAATGTATTGATGATTTTAGGACCCAAAGCCAACAGAATTTAAGGGATTTACATGTATTATATGTCTGGATAGCAACCGTATCTAAAACTATCACTGGCAACTGTGCTTCCCTCCTAATGCCAAGGAGACTGGCTTGTCTTTCAAGATTCATGTCAGGTGTCTACTTGCCCATTATTCTCTTCAGTCAGGCTTTTTTTTAAACATAGTTACATCTCATAGGAGTTGCCGTAATGCTGTCTCAGTGATGCCAGAAAATGTGACCCAAACTGTTGGTTAAGGGAAAGAAAAGCAGCTATATGAAGGAAGACTAAGCTCCATTTCCCACACACACAAAAAACATATGGCATGGGGGGCATTGGCAAGAGGTGACAAGGAAACAGCTATGCCTAATTTATACTGCAATTTATTAATGGATGATTTCTGTCCATGCACATTTCTAGCACTCTAAACCTAAATAGTGCAATTTAGCTGCTCTAATAAAAAAAAAAAGGGCTTTAAATTCAATAGCAAGCAACATATTAAATACTAACTTTCTATTTTTAAAAAGACACACATCCATGTTAATGGTGCACTCCGGACGAACCTTGAAAGTGCAGGGATGGGTGTGTCTGGTGTGGCGAGTATGGACCTCCCAAGACTACTGGAGCTTAACTCCCATCATCCCTTGCCATTGAGCTGGGAATGCCAGCTTGGAATCCAACAACTGGAGGGCCAGAGATTCCCCATCCTTGTTTTAGTGTAAATAAATTCAAAGGATTCGCAGAGCTGTTCATAGAGCTCTACTAGTGAATCACACCCCTCTCTCAGACTTTATGGCCTACATTATGCTGACTGCACATCTAAGTCTGAGCCAAGTGCTGGCCAGGTTACCAAAATCAAAGTACTGTATCTTAGTTTTCCAATACGAAAATCACATGTGTATTCGTGTCACTACATGTGTACGTTAATTACCCATGCTTTAGACACTGCACTTGATGGAGCATGAGGTTTAAAGGTTGTGTGTCTTTCCTTAAGACGTCAGAGATTCCCATTAAATAATAAACAAGTGCAACAGCCATCTGACTTGGTGGTGAGGGGGGGGGGAATAGGAAAACCAAATCAAAACGCGTTCTCAAAGCCATTTTAAAGAAAGATTCCCCCACCCCTACCCCTTGATTGGTTTTAGACTAGAACTTAAATTTCTCTGTTTGTATAAAAACAGCGCAACAGTTAATAGTCATTATTGGCAAAGCTTTCAGCAGCATTGATGGAGCGGGTGGCAAAATCAGTTCCGCAAAAGTGGCCGCATTCCTTCAGAACCATGCAAGAAAGGGAAAGAAGGCATGCTTGCCATCAGCTCCCTTGGCCCTCCTCCGTTTTTTGCAAAGGAGAATGAAAAGTACTGAGTGAGACACACAGATGCAGATGAGAATGAAGGTTGCACAGTTATGCAGCGGGGGGGGGGGAGTTGCAGGTTTAAGATAGATTTCGCAATAAATTTTCCATGGGAATATTTTACCCAGTGTAAGAGGAAGAACAGCAAACTATCACCCATGTAACCAGATCCAAATCCAAGGACCAAACTACTTGGGAAAGTAATCCTGCAAACAATCCTGCAAAAATAAGCAAACATGCACACAGAGTGGCAGGAGGCAGTGAGATCACAGAATAACAGAATGCTCACACTATTGCTGATTTCGGCAGTGTCCACAAACTCAGCACCACGTTTAATTTGTCTCTAAGACATGCATTGCTTATTGCACGTCTTGTATCATAACGCAAGATACCAAAAATCTATCTTCACATACACATACATACTTGCATTGGCTATGATAACAGAAAAACCCAACAGCTTGATCCTGAATATGGAACCTATTACAGACAGTACTGATGGGAATAATAACATTAATCCATAGGATGGGGATTCTAACACATTCTGCTTTGCTATATTGGCTAGACATTAAGCCAATATAACATCACATGATGTCATATAGTCTCATTGGCCAAAGATACACAAGGTCTTCCAGATGTGAAAAGGGGTTCTTTTTATTCATTTACTTGAGTATGAAAGGGATCTTTAACTTGCACACCATAAAAGATGAAGAACCAGAGTGTGAAATACTTATCACTTCATCAGACTGCCGCATATGATGCCAATTCAGAATCTTCACAGACTCATGGGAATCAGCATCATGTGGGTTTTAAAAGGGAGGGCGGACATAGGGAACTAAAAACTAAGTACAGCAATTAAACACAGCCAATAACAGAAGCCATATGCAGATCAGCTTGACCTAGAGAATTATAGTCTGGATGACTGAAAAAACGCAAGTCTCGCTACACGAAAAGATGGGGAAAGTCCTGTTTTGGTTCTGCAGTGGTGCCTCAAAAGGACAAACGACCTTTCTGCAAAGAAGATTTAAAAAAAAAAAACATTTTCAAAAGTTAAACTGTTTCTGACTTCCTTTCCAAGACAGAAAAAGTTGGCATATAAGTGTATGAAAATGTGATGGGACGATGAGCTGCTTGTGCGTAAAATGCAAGTCCCTCAGAGTTTGATCAGGTTTTCAAACCTCTGCCTGTGACGGAGCCCCTCCAGCATGGCTGCGTCAATCACTAGTAGAATCCGAAAGTGGCTGCTTTCGGAAACGTTTCCAACATAAAAGCTCCTTAACGGAAACACGTCGTCTGGCCTCTCGGCGTGACAGTTTCCGTCGAGGTGTGGGTGTCCCTATAGGAGGTCCTGAGACCTCCCCACTGGTTTCGCTTGAAGCGTCTCTGAGCCATCCCTCCGACTCACTTTCCCTTGGAGTTCTTGCTCGCCCTCTACTGGTTCCCTCTTCCGCTGCTACTGCTCTCTCAACCTCAGGGAGCCTTTGCACCTGCGGCGCTTTAGATGTCAGTTCCCTGACATCCACCTCCCCTCCAGGGCCCCCTTCACCCCCTCCCGTCTCCTCTCCTACTGGCGGTGAGGAGGTAAAACCCCTGAAAGAACCTCCCTCATCTTCCGACGTCGCGAACACTTCCTTCCACTTGTTGCTGTTCCTACTCTCTAGGTACTCTTCGTCATCAGAGTCCACTCCATCTTCCAACTCCGACTCCGCGAACCCTTCCATTTCCTCTTCCTCATCGGTGGTGCCGAAATACTCCCTCCTAAACCTTGCTATAGGCTGAGGTTTCCTCGGGAACCTTTGGTGGAACGTTTCTGTTAAAACCTCGTCATTGACTTCCTCTGCACTTACCCAGGTGTTTTCTGACTCCGGTTCCCCTTCCCACGCCACCAAATACTCCACCTGATTACCCTTCCACCTGGAATCGAGGATTTCCGCTACATGGTTGCGGCGTTCCCTCTCTTCCAAGGCTGGTCCCCTGACGTGCTCCCCTTCACGTCCCCCCCTGTATGGTGACAGTAACGACCTGTGGAACACTGGGTGCAATTTCATGTGGTTGGGTAATCGGAGTTTGAAAGCTACCGGGTTGACCTGCTGAATCACCTCAAAGGGTCCCAATCTTCTGGGCCTCAGTTTCTTACAACCCCCTTTGAACGGCAACCCTTGGGTTGACAACCACACTTGATCCCCCACCCTTATGGTTTCACCTTCCCTTCTGTTCTTGTCTGCCTGCTTCTTATATTGTGCCTTGGCCCTTTCTAAGTTGAGCTGGAGCTGCTGATGGATGGCTTCCATCTCTTCTACAAAATGTTCAGCCGCTGGAACGCTCCATCTCTCCCCTCCTTCCCCTGGAAATGCCCTGGGGTGACACCCGTAATTAGCCAAAAAGGGACTCATCCCTGTGGACACATTCTCCGCATTATTGTAGGCAAATTCTGCCAACGCCAACTTTTCGACCCAATCGTTCTCTCTGTCATTGACATAACACCTAAGATATTGTTGAAGAATGCCATTTGCCCTTTCCGCCTGCCCGTTGGTTTCAGGGTGCCGGGCAGTTGAAAAATTAACTTCCACGTGTAGCAAGCTCATGAGCTTCCTCCAGAACCTGGAAGTAAATTGTTTGCCTCGATCTGAGATCACCCTCGAGGGAGCCCCGTGCAACCTAAAGATATGTTCCACAAACAACTTCGCCGTTTCTTCCGCTGTGACTGCATGTGAGCATGCTACAAAATGGCACATCTTAGTTAACAGGTCTACTACTACCATGATGGCTGTTTTCCCCTTGGACCTTGGCAGATCCGTCATAAAATCTATTGATATCGCTTCCCAAGGCCGTTCTGGTGTGGGTAAAGGTTCTAATAACCCTGCCGGCGCCCTTCTTTCCCCTTTGGCTCGCTGACATTGGTCACACCCTCTTACATACTCCCTTACATCTTCCCTCACCTTAGGCCACCAAAATTCCCTGGTAACCAACCACATGGTTTTGTGTTGCCCAAAATGTCCCGCCGTGGGGCTATCATGCAACTGCTTGAGTACTCTCCCCCTCAATTCACCTTCGGGTATATACAGTGCCCCTTTGTAATACAATGCCCCATTTCTTTCCTCAAAACCTCCGGGGCTCTCGCCCTCCCCCCTGAGACCTCTGAGCTTATCCTGGGCATATTCATCATTTTCCGTTTCCTCCACCAGTTCCCGTTGCCCCACCAGCGCCGCCCCACACACCCAGCGGTCCTCCGGGATGACATGTCTCTCTTCGATCACCTCCTCCCCTTCCCAATATTCTGGTTTGCGTGAGAGCGCATCCGCCCTGACGTTTTCTGGGCCTGGCACATAACAAATCTCAAAGTTAAATTTGGAGAATTCCTGTGCCCATCTCACTTGTCGTTGGTTGAGCACTCGAGCTGTTCTCCAATACTCTAAATTTTTGTGGTCGGTGCACACTTGCACCTTGTGTTGTGCCCCAATTAATAAATGTCTCCACCTCCGGAATGCTTCGTGAATGGCAAGTAGTTCCCTGTCATACACCGTGTAATTCCTCTCGGACTTATTCAGTTTCCGCGAGAAGAATGCACACGGTCTCCACTCCGACGCACTCCTCCCCGGTTGAAGAAGGACCGCCCCTATAGCCCGGTCGGATGCATCTGTTTCCACTCTCATGGGTTTTTGTAAATCCACATGCAGAAGTTGTTCTTCCGAGGCGAAAGCCCTTTTCAGTTCTTCAAAGGCTCGATCCGCCTCCACCGTCCAAACAAATTTCTTCTTGCTGCTGAGGCAGTCGGTGATGGGCGCCGTCAAGTGGGCAAAGTTCTTGATGAACTTCCGATAAAAGTTCCCAAACCCCAAGAATCTTTGCACGTCCTTCTTGGTCTTCGGTGTCTTCCATTCCAGTACCGCTTGAACCTTGCCTGGATCCATGGCCAATCCCTTGTCTGACAAGCGGTACCCCAGGAATTCCACCTCCTTGGTATGAAACTGGCACTTCTCCAGTTTCACCCACAGCTGGTTGGCTTGCAGCCTGCCCAACACTTCTCGAACGTCCCTCACATGCTGTTCCTCATCTTCCGAATACACCAACACGTCGTCTAAAAAGGCCACACAGTTCTTGTAGAGCAAAGGTCCCAGAACGTGGTTTATAAAAGCTTGAAAACAGGCGGAGCCCCCTTGTAGACCGAAGGGCATAACGAGGTATTCAAAGGCTCCCAAAGGGGTAAACATGGTGGTCTTCCATTCATCTCCCTTCCTTATGCGTATCAGATTGTACGCCCCCCGCAGGTCCAGTTTTGTAAAAATCTTTCCCTTCCTTACTCTGGTCAAAATGTCGTCAATTCGGGGCATAGGGAAAGCCAGGGGCTCCGACACTGCATTGAGGGCCCTGAAGTCACACACCAGTCTCGGTTTGTCTGTGTTCTTTTTGTCCACAAAAAACACTGGGCTGCCCCCCACCGCTCGGGACTCTCTGATGAAACCTCGCTTCAAGTTTTTGTCAATGAACTCCCTCAGCTCCTGCATCTCCCTGTCTGACATGGCGTACAGCTTGCCTACTGGGAGTTGGGCCCCTGGGAGTAGGTTGATTTGACAGTCAAAGGGTCTATGCGGTGGCAGTTTGTCTGCTTCCCTTTCGCTGAATACGTTGCTCAGATCTGCGTATTGCGGGGGCACCTTCCCTTTGCCCATCACTTCCATCCCCGCTAGGGTGACTCTGTCTCCTCCCGAGACCTTCCCCTCCTTGCAGTGTTCTAGGCAATGCGCTGACCCAAAGGAGACCACCCTCTGATGCCAGCCCACTAGCGGATCGTGTAGCGCCAGCCAGCTCATCCCCAAAATGATGGGCGCTCCTCCCAGGATGGCCACATTAAACGCTATCTGTTCGGTGTGCCTTGCCACTCTCATTATCATCGGGACAGTCTGTTGGCTAACTTCTCCCCCCAACAGCTCTCTGCCGTCAATCGTAGTCACCTGCAAGGGGTTACTTAAAGGGATGGTCTGTATCTGGTGCTCAGCTGCAAACTCCTTACTCATGAAATTACAGGAGCTGCCTGAATCCAAAAGCGCCTTGACCTTTAGTGGGTGTCCGTTTGGCAGTTCTAGTAACACCTCTATCACTAAAGCAGGTCTGGGAGGTTCTGGCATGGGCACTTTCATTGCTCTTTGGCCTGGCTGCTGTGCCCCGACGGTGGCAGCCAGGCGTTGGCTTTTACTTGCTCCTTGCTTTCCTCTTCCTTTCCCCCAACAGCTCCTGCCATCCCTTGCCATTCCTTTCTTTGTGGGCAGACTCTGGCAAAGTGCCCTGGCTGTTGGCAGAGATAACATCTCTTGGCGCTCTTTCCCTCCTTCTTCCGCCCTTCACTGGGATTTGAAACTGCGCGCGCCCGCGCTGTTCCAACTTCCATCGGCTCTGCCGGCGGGAAAGATGGCTCTGGAATGTCTGGAATGCGGAACTCCCTCCAACGGTCTCCTTTCCCTTCCCGCCTTTCCAAAGCCCTCGCCTCCTGGCGCGCTCCTATGGCCAGCGCAGATTTGGTTAATTGGTCCATAGACTCCGCCCTGGGCCCCCGGGAAAGCTCATCTTTGACGGTTGAAGAAAGCCCCTCTTCGAAAAGCATTTGGATGGGCTCCGCCGATAGGTCCCACCCCAATTTATGAATCAGCATAGTAAATTCAGTCCAGTACTCACGGACAGATCTGCTTCCTTGCTGGCAAGCCATTAACTGCCTTCGCACCACCCCCTGCTCAATATCGCTGGAAAACATCAGGTCCATGGCACGAAAAAACTTCCTCGTGTCCTTTAAGATCTCATTATTCGCTGCCATCAGGGGTCTAACCCAATCTTTCGCCCCGGATTCGAGATGGCCAATCACATACGCCACTCGCGATTCCTCGTCGGGGAAGTCATCAAACTGCAAGTTTAGAGCGTATTGCATCTCTGTTCTAAAGGCATGATAGTTCCTGGGATCCCCCCCGAATTTCTGCACCAATCCTGGTACCTTTCTGGCGAGCGGGGTGGTTTTCTCCTTTCCCTTTTCTGCATCCTGAGCCCTCCTCTCCTCAAGCCTCGCCGTTTGCAGCGCCAACTGGATCTCCAACGCTCTGTACCTTTCTTCCAGGCTTGGACCCCCTCCAGCTGCTCCTGCACCCCCGGTTCCGGCTGGGTTGCTCATGATGCTTCTCTCTGCACAAGCTGGCTTTCGGTGACTTTCGGATTGCTGTGATGGGACGATGAGCTGCTTGTGCGTAAAATGCAAGTCCCTCAGAGTTTGATCAGGTTTTCAAACCTCTGCCTGTGACGGAGCCCCTCCAGCATGGCTGCGTCAATCACTAGTAGAATCCGAAAGTGGCTGCTTTCGGAAACGTTTCCAACATAAAAGCTCCTTAACGGAAACACGTCGTCTGGCCTCTCGGCGTGACAGTTTCCGTCGAGGTGTGGGTGTCCCTATAGGAGGTCCTGAGACCTCCCCACTGGTTTCGCTTGAAGCGTCTCTGAGCCATCCCTCCGACTCACTTTCCCTTGGAGTTCTTGCTCGCCCTCTACTGGTTCCCTCTTCCGCTGCTACTGCTCTCTCAACCTCAGGGAGCCTTTGCACCTGCGGCGCTTTAGATGTCAGTTCCCTGACAGAAAATAAATAATACAGAGGAGCCTTTCTATGTCAATAGACCCATTTTAAAAGGAGGACAATATCTAGGCAAAGGAGCAAATTAGACTGGACTCCACACTTTCTACTCTTGATTTAAGGCTTAACGTAAAGCTTCTTTAAGAAAGAGCTAGTTGTCAAACAGAACGCACTGTCCACAATAACTCATTGGGGGGGAAATCCAGTGTTGGCAGTTACTAGATAGAAAGTGTATGAAAGTTGGTTCGAGTGTGGACCTTCGGGACTCCCTCCCAACTCTACAAATCTGTAATTCTCTGATTCATAGTAACCTCTTTACTGCTGCTTATGGAAACCCTCAAGAATACCAAACAGGAAGAGAGAAGTCGGTAGTTTGTCTTTTAATTAAAGGGTGTCCCTACAGTATCACAGTGGGTTTCTATTCCAATCTGAAAACATCTAGGTAATATCCCTGTTTTTAACTGTAGGTCTGCTAAAAGAAAGCTTGCGGTATTACATAGAATCCCATAACTCACTTACCTGAGATATCTGTCCTGCAACAGGAAGGAACTCACAGTCCCACAAGTAAATCCTTTAATTACTGACTCTCTCAAAGATAAATCATCATTCACTGCACTGACACGAGTTCTACCTGAAAGAGAGGGAAATCACCACAGAAAGATCTTGAGTCATTTTATGTCAAAAAGAAAGTCTGGTTCTGTTTTTTAAAGGGAGAAGACAATTAAAAGTAGACCCTGTACTATATATGGCAGTTATATATTTTCTCACAGGAACTCTAAAACCAGCACATAATAAACCTTTTAAAAACATTTTAAAGGTTTGGTGATTAAGCACGTAGAGAAATACCCTTTTCTCCATGAGCTAGGAGCTTTATAGCAGGTGAAGATTCACTCATGAGCAAATAAATGTGAGTGTTCCGATCAATTATGAAACCACTAGAAGGAATAACACAATTACCTTTTATCTCTTGCAAACTTTAAGATGAGACAATAGCTGTACTGTAGTCCTAAAATATACCTACAGGGATGTAAGGCTCCTTCCAAGTAAATATGCATAGGACGGCACTGTTAATTAAAATGGTTGGGTCTCTAGAATGGTAGCACTGGTCTTATAAGAATGTGTTCCATTTAGGATAAAGGACAGTATAGAGAGAAATAATAATAATAATAATAATAATAATAATAATAATACCTTTATTAATGTACAACCAGTGTACAATGAAATTAACTGAGCCCCCCCAAACACTCAATCTCATTACACTCTGTGTTCTTGTCGCACAACACACCAACCCTGAAAGTCATTTGCACTATATTATTTTCCCTTCAGCAGCCTAACAGCCCACGGGTAGAAACTGTTTTTTAGCCTGTTGGTATGACTGGTTATACTTCTATATCTCCTGCCCAAGGGTAGAAGATTAAAGAGGTGTTGGCCAGGGTGTGAATTGTCCCTGAGACTTTTTCTCGCTCTTCTAAGGCATCGATCCCTTGCGATGTCATCTAGCGGGCTCACGGGACAGCCCATGATATCATGTGCTGTGTTCACCACCCTCTGTAAAGACTTTCTGTCCGTGGTTGTCAAGCCAATGTACCACACTGTGATACAATATGAGAAGACCCTTTTGATTGTGGACCGGTAGAAGGAGGTCATCAACTGTTGTTTGATATTGTTCTTTCGCAAGACCCTGAGGAAATGGAGTCTCTGTTGGGCCTTCCTAACCACGTGAGTTACACTGTTTTTCCAAGTGAGGTCTTCACTAAGGTAAATTCCCAGGAAGTGTAGGAAGAGACTCTCTCCACACAACCCCACCCCCCGATATACAACTGAGCAAGTTCCCCTCTTTTCCTCTGAAAGTCCAACACCATCTCCTTTGTCTTGCTAATATTTAGATGAAAGTTATTCTCTAGGCACCATGTAGATACTTTTAGAACCTCCCCCCTGTACGCTGATTCAACTCCACCTGTGATTAGACCCATTATGGTAGTATCATCTGTAAACTTAATAACTGCAGTAGATGGATCAGATGAAATACAGTCATGTGTATACAACGAGTACAGGTAGGGAATCAGCACACATCCCTGTGGGGTGTCAGTGCTGTGCTTCAGGGAGATAGACGTAACAGGCCCAATCCTCACTGTTTGTGTCCAATCCTTCAGAATGGAATCTGGAAAAGTGTTCTAGCATTTTATAATTTGAAACCTGTGAATATGTACGAGTCTGTTGTATTTTTAAGGGAATTTAGAGGGAATTTGATTGTGATGTTTCAGTCTTGCCTAAATATCCTCATATAGTGTTTTATGTAACAGTGACTGTGACTTGCTCAGATAAATATATAAATATTTTTGCAGGCCAGGCGGTAACAGGGTTGATGAGCCCATAAACAGTTTTAGAAGATTAGGCTAAATTTATACTTTTAGGGTCTCATTTGTGAGCTACACTGAAATCATACAGATAAGAGTTTTTAAAATCATTCACCTTTATTGATTCCAAAAATGCAGTAAGGAAAAATGACAAGTTACTCTTCATGTCTTCCCCTACAAGCATCCATCATATGTTTCTATAGCCCCGCACTAAAATGGATGCTCTTTTGACTCCTTGCTCAATATAACAATTAATAGGTGATGTTAAATGGGTGACTAAACCAGGGATAGCCAACATGGCATGCTCCAGATGTTGTGGACTACACTTCCATCAGCCCAACCAGCAAAGCCAATGATCAGGGATGATGGGAGCTGTATTCTCATAACATCTGGAAGGTAACACGTTGTCTAACCATTATCTAAGCCAGGTTTCCCAAACTTAGGTCTCCAAGTGTTTTGGACTACAACTCCCATCATCCCTAACTAACAGGACCAGTGGCCAGGGATGACGGGAACTGTAGTCCAAAAAGCTGGAAACCCTGATCTAAACCTTTGACCCCAGTTGTGATGAACTAAACTGCTTTATCAGCAAGGCAAATTTCTGATACCAAGTCATAAACATCTGAGAAGTTTCTGGGCATGTAAAAATATTTTCTCATTCTTACATTTGCTAAATGCTAAACTGGGAAGAAAACACCACTGACTTCAACAATTTCCAAGCAAACAACATTTCTAACAGGCTAATATATAAAGCTGCCATATACAAAGTAAAACCATTGGTCCATCTCACTCACTACTGTCTACAGTGCATTGAAGTTGTCTTCCAGGGCTTCAGGCGGTGGTCTCTCCTGGCCCTAGCTCAAGATGCTAAGGATTGAACCTGGGACCTTCTGCATGCAAAGGAGTTGCTCTCCCACTGAGATATGCCCCTTTGCCTAGATGTCACTAAACATTTCCACAGAGATCATAGGATTTTGCTTTGCCATCCCATACTAAGCTTTTATAACCTACAGATAGCAAATCTTTGGAATTTGCACAGATATTTTTGGACATTCAAGGAGGAAAGGCTGTTTTCTTCTAGAAGTTAGCCTTCACTGGTTTAAGTGAGGAGAATGTAATCTGAATAAAATCTGAAGGTCAGAACCTTTCCCCTGGACTGACTATAATGCAATGCTGTGGCTTCTGTCCAAAGCTAAGAGGTTGGGAAGTGGTGAATTACTAGCTGCAATATTAAGAGTGCTAGAAAAGGAAACATGGGCTGGGAAAATAAGAGGACACATGTACAAGTAAGCAATTTAGACAACTTATCCAAAGTGGAAGCAAGACCCTAAATTAAGCAACAGCACTGGAAGCCCAACCTTAAATTTGTTCCCACTGTGGTTGAGAACTTTCCATCCTACAGGCAGTGCAAGAGTGGAAGGCTAAAGACAAGGTCACTATTGTAACAGTCTAGCAGTTTGTGGTTTTGTAAATGCCTAGGTTATATACAGTTCAGCAATTCCCCATGCTCGAATCATGTTAAGACAATTTGTGTAGGTGTGTTGTGCCAATGCTTGCTGTTGCACCTGAAACGGTTACAAGCAGTTCTGTAAATTTATACTTATTTAATTGCATGCAAATACAAAAACACCAAAAGATTTGTGGGCCTGTTGTGCTAATAGCAAATCGTGCATAATGATACTGGAGGGAGGTGACTTCAATAGGCTGAGACATTTACCTTTGCTTTTCATTCCCAACCTGGTAGCAGTAGTCTCTGTCCTGAAGCAGGGTCTTGAAAACTATGGCCAGGGCTGGCCAAGACCATTAGGCAGAATGATTTGAGGTATACTGAAAAGCCAGCAAATGGTTACCTATTTAATTCACTGTTGCTGGGGGTAAGAGAAACACTTGTAGAGTTTTTAACTTCAGATACAAAAATATACTGGCAAGTCTTGGCTAGACTGCTGCAACCCAGGCAACAAAATATTTTGGGCCAGTCCTGACTATGACCAAGTGGATCATGAACTAAAACTGAATCCAGATAAGATGGAATTGATTACCTGAGAGGAATATTTTTGATCTGGCATCAGCTGGGTTCCATATAATTAAAGGGGGCATTCCAGCTCCTAATGGATTATGTATGGTTTTTAGGGAGCCCCTAGAATAGTCTAGGGACATGAGAGTCCCATGGACTGCAAGGAGATCAAACCTATCCATTCTTAAGGAAATCAGCCCTGAGTGCTCACTGGAAGGACAGATCGTGAAGTTGAGGCTCCAATACTTTGGCTACCTCATGAGAAGAGAAGACTCCCTGGAAAAGACCCTGATGTTGGGAAAGATGGAGGGCACAAGGAGAAGGGGACGACAGAGGACAAGATGGCTGGATAGTGTTTGCGAAGCTACAAACATGAGCCTGACCAAACTGCGGGAGACAGTGGAAGACAGGAGTGCCTGGCGTGCTCTGGTCCATGGGGTCACGAAGAGTCGGACACGACTAAACGACTAAACAACAACAGAATAGTTTTCTTCAAGACTGCAACTCCCATCATCCCCAGCTAGCTTAGCACAGTCAGGGATGATAGGAGTTGTAGTCCAACAACTTCTGGGGACCCAAAGTTGAAGGATTATTCCCTGGATCTAGGACTGCTTTGGAAAGCTTAAATGACAGCTACTTCCATGAGTGCATTTTATCAACTACAGTTCATCAATAAACAAAAGCTAATCCTGGAGAACAGGAAATTATTTTCTAACCACCCCAAGAATTAGAGGCCTACCTATCACCACCCACAGCTTTGCAATGCCAAGGAAACAACTGCAATATTGTCTTCTACACAGAGCTACTTTTGAAGAGCTACAGCTGGTGGACAACAGTAGAGTGCCTGTTGGCAGGGGTGAAAACCCCATATTCAACCATTTTGATCCAACATTACTGGATATTAGCAGTATTCTAAGGAAGTACAGAAAAGCCTTAGACAATATTGAAGACCACAGAATTCCGCTTCTTAACACCTCCACTTTTAGCTTAAAATAAACAAGTTTATAGGCCTTATAGTCACAAAATACATGTTTCAAATATTGTCAGCCCCCCTAAAACTAAAGAACGCACTTTATCTGCCAAATTCTATTATCTGTATACCGTACATTAATTCAATAGCCACCCAAATTATTATTTTTTCCACTGTTGTAGAAATGCGAAATAGTCTACTAAGTATAATTAAGCAACAGGTGTGTTAAAAGTCACAAAGATATTTATTTCTAAAAATTCTCTTGAGTTTTGTTTTTTTTAATTAAGCTACTAATCCTTGGCGATAAATTCTCAACACTGTCACACAGCTGCCTACAATGCTTTCTTAGTGTGTCAAACCTAGTTATCTTGCTTCCTGAGTCTTTCAGTGTTAATGTTGAAACATCACTGTTGCTAATTGAAGTGAGTGCTTTTTTGACATGTCAACTCTTATTTCCAATCACTTTGAAGCCCAAAAAGACTTTGTCTATAGCTTTAGTCCAAAAGTATTAACTTTGCCTATGTGAGATTCTCTCTCACACGCACATACACATGAGAGAGTGGGAGATGAATTCATGGACTTCAGCAAAAGAAAAGCATCCGATAAATGCATACCAGCATCTGGGCTGAGTTTGGTTGACCGCATAATTGGGTTGACCGCATAATTGGGCACAGATAACACATGTACCATATGGAATTCCCCCTTTCTTGGTATACCTCTCCCTACTTAAAACACTCTTGCATACATATCAGCATATTAAACAAGTCTGACATTGCTGTACTTTTGGTCTGCATCAACATGCTTCTTGTTAGTTAAGTAAATAAGAGAACTAGAACTACCTAAGCTTGCTTTCATCCATATATAGAAGATCATAGGTTGCCATTTTCCCATTACTCTTCCCCTACATCTTTGGCAGCTGGAGCCACTGCTCTGGTGATGGGGTCAGGGGGCCATGCTCTAAATCTTCACATGCCAAGATGCATAACATCAAGTCTAATGCCCAGAAGAAGGAACTACTGATGCAGAAGGTCACTAATTGCCAGTTTCTCTGCATTACAAGGGTTCTGGAAAGAAAGCCCCACAAGAGAGATATGAGAATGGGGACACATCCTGACCCTTTAAAATCGCCAAGGGATTCCACAGAAGGTAGAGGCAGCCAAATGCTAAATAAAATAAAAAATATGAATTTTCCTACTTGGGTGAGCACACATTACATTTTCAGGATATTTCCAAAGCAGCACTAAAGGAGACTTTTAGAAGTAGGAAGGCACTGTGTTATATGATCTGCAGAATCCTACAAAATGTGTTGATTTAAAATAATACACAGAGAGAGAAAGTAACATATGTAAGCTGCCATGCTGAACAGCCACTCCTGCTTTGAAGTTAAATAAAATAAAATCAGGAGATCTGATCACAGAGCTTCCACACTATGTGATAGTTGGTTCTGCAAAACATGAGATCACTCTGAACCCTCAGATCCCATCAGTACCAGGGTTCCACGCAACACCATAGAAGGTGCATGGCCAGAACTCCTGATGTGATATAGGTTTCAACATAACCTTTTGCAATCTCATTCTTTGGAGCACAGATAGGAAACACGTGTCCCTCCCGATTATGCTGGATTAAAACCATCCCAGACTCTGGAAATGTTGGCTGCAGCTGCTGGGATTGAAGACCAATGCGTCCTCTATAGTACAGTGTCTGTGCAACCACATTTATTTGCATGAATGTGTGCCTCTATCACTGCTTACCACATGCATGCTTTTTCTGCCATATATTTTGCGAAACCTTCACTCTCAAGGGATTTGTTCCATTTCCTTCAACTGTTGTATCTCAAAAGATACACAAAACAGGCTGCTCTTCTTCTGGTGTCCAACTGCATAGGCACCAGCAGCAAAGACAGTCTGCAGTTAATTATATGGAATTCATGTTTTTCACCTTCCTTGCCACCAACCATGGTATCTTTGTTTTACTATACATAATTTTTTTAAGTTGTATGGAAGTCACTTGGGCATAAAGGTATTTGAATTGCATTTGAATTTATTCCATGCATTACCGTTGTTGTTGTTGTTGTTGTTGTTGTTGTTGTTGTTGTTGTTTATTGCACTTATTAGTTGCTTTTCTTTTGCAAAAACAACCCAAAGTGATTTACAAAATAGAACAATGATTAAAACCAAAGCCGAATAAAAACCTAAACACGTATAAATGCAAGACACATTGAAAAGCCTCCAAATTAAGGAGGGGAGGGGAGAGAACCAGGGTAAAGAGAAATGTTTTTGTCTGGCACTTAAAAGTAGATAGTGGTGGTATCAGGCATATCTCCCTGGGGAGAGCCCTCCAGATGTTACTGGAATCAACTCCCATCATCTTTGACCGCTGGCCATCCTGGCTGGGGCTTCTGGGAGATAAGAGTCCAGCAACTTTATACTGCAAACCATCCTATGGTCTTTGGATTAAAGGCAGTATATTAATTTAAGAAATCATCATCATCATAACAAGTGGGAAGCCACCACTGAAAAGGCTTGTTCTTATGTCACCTTCCTCTGCATTTTCCTAGGAGGAGGCACACAGAAAGGGTGTTGGATGCCAAATGCAGGGTGTGGGTCAGTTCATGTGGGGACATGTGGCCCTTCAGGTATTGGGGTCCTGAGCCACATATGGGTCAAAACCAGCACTTTGCATTGAGCTTGAACTGTGCAATTGCTATTTTTAATCTTAATCACTCTGCATGTGCAATTTCTAATTCTTTCTATACATGCCATTTTAAAAATTGTTTTTACATATGCAGCTGTTCTATGCAAGCTTTTATTATATTGTAATACTATACTCCCCACAAGCCCTCTGCACATCAAAAGCCAAAGGATTTGTGAGGAAAGACTGTCCAGAAGAAACAAGAGACTCACAGTGCTTCTGACTTTCGGATAAAGCCCAGCATGACAAAAACCCCCAACTCCCAGTCCAGGACATGGAGAAAACCCAGGTGAAGACAGAGGGTCGGTGGCACATGAAAAGCAAACCAAAACGTGTAGACACCCGTTAAGGCATAAGAAAAGCGGCTCAGCTATTTTAGCATTTTAAGCACTGCCTCTTCACAATTAGTGGAACAATTTCAGTGTTTTTCTTCCAATGCCGCACATTTTATTGGCAGCGACAAAACTTTTAAATCTTATTGGAAATCAGAGAAAGGAGAAAGCACAGCAGGGGACCATTCCCTTAGGCTGATGATTTGAACACAATTTAGTTTACAGTTAACTCGCAGCATGGCTTCTGTAATGTCCTTTATCATCTATGAAGCTGTTCTCTCATTGCTCATTATCATTATCCATAAAAAGACAAGAAAAGATGTTTTGATGCAAAACAGGATAAGAGTTATTTGTGCAAGGGCGAAAAAAATCTCTTTGCAATCATCTGTATTTTAAAAGATGGCTCCCTTTATACCTGCAGAAGAAATCAGGTAGAGGAGGTAGCAACATGTATCCTAGTTGTGTATTGGTGTGGAAGGGAGGGGGACTAATCATACTGAATGCTAGTTTATGCATTCCACTTTCTGCATGAGGAAGCTGTCTCAATCTTAGGCACACCGCAGGTCCATCTAGTGCATTATCTTTACACTATTGTTACACTGAGTGACAGCAGCTCTCCAGCATTTCAGAGAAAGGAATTGAACCTGGAACCTTCGGCATGCAAATCAGATACCCTACCATTGATCTACAATCCTACATAGATCCACTAAGGTAGGAAATAGTGGGTGGTAAAAATAAAGTACGTATGGTGTGTGAGTCTGCATGTGTGGAGGTTTTTCTGCTCACCTCAATGGAATGAAAGTATTTCAGCAAACTCTGGTAAACCGTCTGCTGAAGTAGGCTGTTTCATAGGAAAAGCATGATGAAACCTCATTCCTAAGCTGCTGCAGAATTTCCCCTCAAACTCTGGCAATTCTGCTCCAAAGACCATTACGGACAGAGAGCAAAGCCTTTTTTTAAAAAAATGTAGATATGGAGAGTCTGTTTTCTAGCAGGGTCTGTCCTCACAAGTCCTCTTTGAGGTCACTGAGTAGGTGGAGACCAAGCAGCTGTGCCAAGAGGACTGGTGGAGTCAGCAAACACAGCTATCGAGCAGACACTCGCCAAAAATTCCACAGGGGGGGAAAGAAAACAAGAAGTGCCAAAAGTGGTTTGCCTTCTACGGGCATCCAGTTGTTAGGTGTGTTTTCTTTAAATACAGTGGTGAAAACACACAGACACAAGGCACCAGGATAAATTATAAAAGCCAGAATGCCAGCCTGACAAACTGCATTGATGTGGCATCTTCTCTGGGTTCAGAGCTTGGCTCCGGCCTTCCTTGGCATTCCTCCTTTCCCCAGCACGAAATCAATTACCTAAGGCAAGCCTCCAAATGATTTAGAAACTTGTGCATGGTTTTAGGTTCTTCTTTCCTCCCTCCACTCTCTATCTCAGTCTTTACAGAAGGGGGGTGGGGTGGAAAAGTAATATCCGGGCAACACCCCTTCCAAGTCACCCGTTTCAGTCTCTAGAGGGAAGGACTGATTAAGGGGAACACGTAACATTGCTGAGGTGTTCCCCCAGCTTTTTACAGGCTCAGCAGAATCACTGTACTTGCCAACTGCTAGCTGCATTCTGGAGGATTGCTCATATACTCCAAGAGCTCACACATGTGCTGATTTTGTAGGATTTGGAGTGATTAGTAACCTGTAATTGCCAACAGTCCATAGCTTGAGGCAAAAAATAGATAACCTCGGCTAACCTCGATTCGAAATAACCGTTCCTTCCCTTCCCTCTTTCCTTTGGTGCAAGTAAAATGGCAGAAAGACATTTCTTTTATCAATACACTCACTTGAATACTGCCTGTTTCAGTATCCTACTGCACACCTTAAGCTACTAAAACAAATAAATAAAATGACAGGGGGAGGAGGGCACAGAGTGATGAGGTTTAACTTTCAGGCTTTTACTAATGCATTATGCTTTGAGCTGGTACCTATCAAACAGACACTCCGGGGCTTCAGAGCTGTTCTCATCAAAACACAAAATGGATAAACGATGGACTCAAAAACAATCAAGCACCCTTTACTTGCCTCGCAGATGGCTGAACTGAAAGGCTAAGCATGTAAATCAACATTCCTATTCCTCCTCACTTTCTGCACTTTAGTCGTAATCCTTTCACCTGGTGTAAACACACATGCTGTATTATTTGGACTGGAGACCACCCAGCAATAGCCTGCCATCTTTCATTATCTGCTGTAAGTGGGAGAGGGTGATGGATATATATATATGTATATGCGTGTGTGTGTGTGTGTGTGTGTGTGGCAAATCCTTTAACAGCATTCCACCTGGAATTTGTCCAAAAGTTCACCTATCAAATGTCATCATATAAGAGTACCTGAAACTTCAGGAAATACTTCACAGCATGAAAGCACAAAAGGACTGTCTTGTAAATACAAATATTAAACCCAACACCTCATCACTCTGCCCCCTCTGTCACCAACCTGCCCTAGCACATGTGCTGCCTGAAGTGGACAAGCAAAAGCTGCCCCACACTCTGTTGCTGCCCCCCAAGCTCTGGGCCCCACTTTGCCACACACACTGCAATTTCCTCCTCCCCATTCAGTGATGAACTTGGTCAGTTGTGTGAATTGTGTGGCTTTTAAAAATAGGAGTGGGAGCTTTTAAAATGACATGTTGTGAACTGCCCTGAGATCTACGGGTACAGGGAGGAACATCATTTCAATAATAATAATAATAATAATAATAATAATAATAATAATAATAATAAAATAATAATAATAATAATAATAATAATAATAATAATAATAATAATAATAATGGTGTTGGCAGGATTTGGTAAACTGTATATGGAATGGGTGCAAATGTCTGGGGTTGACAAACAGTAGGCCTGCATTTCTATTTATCAAGCCAAAATATGGCAGACCCACTCTAGAAATATATACAAGTGATATCCATGGTTCAGCTATCCTCTTTACTACTGTACACACACCCCAATTTCTCTGGTGACCAGCTTCTCCCCATTTTTGCCAACCAAGTCTGCTAGGATACTGCATAAAAAGCTTTAATATATTCAGATTTTTTTGAGCACTTTGTACAAGTACACCTTACCTTAAGACAGCATCTAACCCACAAAACCAAAAAAAATGGTTGGAAATGAGAGCTTGAAGGTATCGGCTAATTTTGAATTACATTACATATTGTGCCTTTACTTAATCTCTTTTCAAATCAAGTAATATTATAATTGCAATATCATTCCATTGTGTTTCATGTCTCCCAAACACCAAATTAGTGTGAATATTAAAACAAGCTGAAGCTTTATAGTTTAATTACTTTAAGTATATTTGCCGTGACTTGCTGCAAGTACTGGAAGGGTGGGGGCTTGGAGGTTTGGAGAATATATAAGAGACTGACTTGCAGTCTCTAAGACAGAGCTTTTAACCAAAAATGACTCTTGAATTCTGACCTTTGGGCTCCGTATTATGAAGAATAGTCTAAATTAGAATACTGCAGAACATTCCAACTCTTGGTAAAGTGATGGCAAATCATTATAGCCCTTATTTTAAGATGATCAAACGAATCTTAATGAAACATGCTTGCGTTCTATGCTGTTAACAGCCACTTTGTATTCCTAGATCTACCTTAATGACAAATTTGGCACCGTTCCTCTAGGACTAATCACACAGGCAGTCTGAAAACCTGCTTATGTATTTAATATTAACATTATTTTTAAAGCATTGTCTTTCATCATTTAACACCATTTCCAAATGCAAAGCCAACTTCTTTGAGACTTTAAAACAGTCCAGGATGCAGCCAAGGAAGCATTCAGCAATATGGAGATAGTGTTGTATATGGCTCAGTTCCAAGCTTTACGGTGCCTAGATCACTGTGGTTTAATTTGTTAAGACTCGTTATTTTTAAAAACTTTATTCTGGGAAGGCCTTGACAAAAATCCCTTATTATAGTTGGACTGTCCAAGGACTGGAGCTTTATTCTTGCCGAGTGTTTATTAAAAATGTAGACTGCGGTGCTCTGTAGACTTACCTTGGCATAAACCCCACTGAACTTAGTAGGAAGTTCACACACAAAAATATGATAAAAACATACAATGAACAACTGCATACAGGCAGTGGCCATTTTGCATAGGGGTTCCATTCCTGGCCACCACCCATCAGTGGTGCATATATAAAACCCACCCCAATCCAACCCCCATTCTACCCTCTTCAAGGTCCAAAAGGACTCATGTTGTCAGTGGTTGCACATCAGTTGGTTGCACACAAAATGGCTGCCGCCTGTACATAAAAACAGCTAAGCATTTGCATAAATAAAAAAACCTTACACATTATTTATTTATTATTCAATATCCATTCACATAGGGGACACAAGGCCACATGTACCACCACATGACCAGCTTCCCTGTCCATCTCCAGCCTTCCCATGTTCAACAAGAAAGGTTTGTAGAAGGCATGTTTAAACTGAGGGAGGGGTACTGCTTTTGTTTGTTGCATTGTTATGAATTTTTGTTTCTTTATATCGTAAATCACCCTATGATCCTTGGATGAAGATCGGTCGGTAAGTAAATAAATAAATAAATAAATAAATAAATAAATAAATAAATAAATAAATAAATAAATAAATATTGAAGGACAGCCCCTTTCAGAGCTCCCCTGCTGAAAATACGAAGGTCAGGAACAGAGAGTGTAGAGCCAGCATACATGGGAACTTTTGTAGCGGCGGGAGAATACACATGACCCCAACATCATCATGCTCAGTCAGAGCTATTGTCTATTTCCTGCATTTCTGACTTGGTCTTTTCTGCTCAAAATTTGCCTGTGCTTTTTTTATTGCCGGTATTCTCCTTTTCATCTCACCTTCCCATGGTGAAGACATGTCAAATTGGGCTTCTTAAATCTTCCTAACTGCACAATCCTGTGTGCATCTACTCAGAAGTGAGCCCCACTGATTTTAAAAGAAATTACAAGTTAAACATGGTTAGGACTACATCTTAAGCTTTTCCCACTGACCCCACTTATTTCTCAGTGAATTCTTTGATCTTATCAAGGCTGCGTTATTCTGATTTGTCCCTTGTGGGCTTCCCTTTATCTCACCTTAGGTCTTTCTTTTATCTTATTTTTTTCGGTCTATGAATTTGATCACATAACTCCATTATTGTTTTCTCTTCGTTAGTTACCTCATCCGTTATTGCATTCAATTTGAAGTTCTACTATTAGCATCCGCTTTTTGGTTCCTTTACATCTGTCTTCTTCCTTCCTTGATTTCTTTATTCTTCAAGTTTTGGCTCTCCAAACTACATATTTCTAACCTTTTATCCCAATTGTACATTTTATTGGGGTTGGCTCCTTATATTTGGAACATAGCTGGCAAGTGTCCCTTATTTGAAGGGACAGTCCCTTTTTCCAGTGCCATGTCCTGCTGCTGTCCCTTATTGATGGATGTCCCTGACAATAAGAAGCAGCTCCTCTCCCTCCCTCCCTGCCAGCCAGGGAGGAGGGAGGCTCCAATTGTGTTGCTTGGCTGTGTTGCTCACCCAATAAGAAGTCTAAGAACGACTGGGGGGTGGATCTTGTATGCCTTGTGTGTGGCTAGTTAATGCAAGCTGAGGGGGGTTTTGAATGCTGGATGCCATTTTGTTGCACATGCTGCTGCAAATTTTGCAGTGCAAAGCCAGGCCGGAGAGCCATCTTAAGTTGAGGCTGCATAGGCCTTGTGGTGCATGTGATTCAGATTCTATTCAGTTGAACCTCTGGTTACAAAGTTGGTTGGACAGTGTTCTCGAAGCTACCCGCATTAGTTTGACAGGAAGACTGGAGTGCCTGGAACAGGTGAGGCTGCAGGTCCCTTATTTTGGCTGCTGGTCCCTTATTTTCAAGGCTGCTGGTCCCTTATTTTCAAATCTGTAAGTTGACAGCTATGATTTGGAATGAGTTTCCCTCCTGAAATCTAGTTTGTTTAATCCCACTGCACCATTCAATAAATTCCTCAATGCCTATTTGACTTAAGAAAGCATTAGCAGTGCTCAGCCCCACTCCTAATGTTTTACTCGCATTTACTTGAACACAAATAAAACCCTCCAATATGTTGGGGGCTTGTACGCACATCCTGTGTCACCAGGCCTGCTTTTAAGCAAATGCCTGTACATAGTAAGCATCAACTTGAGAGCATCATCTCTCTTCTCCATTTTCTTTCTTAGGTGTGCTTTTTTATCAGGTCGCCTGTCTCGTGGCAGCAGAAGACTGTGTCCTTTCAACATTTCTATATACAGTCTCTCCAAGTAGTTGCTGGGCTGTTGAAGGTGGGTGGAGTGACAATGATCAGGATCACAGTAGGTATGGAGGAAGAAATTAAGCTTTGGTTCCCTTGGTCCTCAGAAAAACCTCTGAAGATGGTATTCCCTTTGGGGGCCATGGGGGCGGAGAGAATCTCCCATGGGTGTTGAAACGGGCGGGAGAAACATCTTTGAAAGACAGGTTTTCCTCAGGACCACAGCAGGAAACTCCCTCTTCATGTCTGCAGTGATCCCAATATTTACCAGCCCTCCCCTCTCTCCCACCCTGGCCCTATTTACATTTTAAAAACAACAACCTGTAGGTTAAGCTGATCTCTGGGATAAGCATATCCTATTATGCAGTCTGAGCAGTCAGCTGAAATACTAAGGTTAGCCTTGTTTTTCTTTTTTCCAGAATACCACACACACAATACTTGAATTTTGATATGCTGACAAATTCTTTAAGTTATTCCATTTCCCTCCCCAAGCTAATATGCCAACTGGGTGGCCGGAGGGAAAGGAGCCAAGAATGGACATTCTTGTAGATATTTGCTGCTTGCAGAGCAGTTCAATATCAGACGCCTGCTTCCTCAGCCGTGACTGCTTTCCATATTTTCTTTACATTTATTTCCCCCCTCCCCTACCCTGTGACAGGTTGATATATGAAAACCAACAGTGAGGCAGCAACACAAGGAGCAGCGGCGGCGACATGAGCTCCAGGTGTTGGGGGAAGGGAAGGAGAAGCCTACAAAATGTCTCTGCTCCGATACATTATCACATTCCACAGAAATATTATGGTTCACGAGTCTCTTGTTTTCCAGCGTATTTTATACCACATTACAAATGTACCACTTCATCTGGAAAAGAAATAAGGGCCTGCAAGGGCAAAATATGTGGGCCAGGGCCAGGATCGCTCTAAGGCAAACCATTACAGCAAAACAACCATTTAAGATGGGAAGTTTCATTCTCTCTGTATAGATTTAAAAAAAAAAAATTTCAGCTGAAAAGTTCAGGGAGCAGGAGTGCCACAGGCCCATTTTTCTCAGCACAAGCTTCTTAAACCTGCGTTTATTTATTACATTTGTATACAGACCATTCAGCCAAGTTCTCCAGGAGGTTTACATAAGCTTTGAAATATAATTCGCAATGAATCAGGAAAACCAAGATAAAATAAATCACAACAGCAAAAAGCCGGGGGGGGGGAGGGGAATCATCTAAAAAGCTGCATAAAACAGTGCATCTGAAATAGCCATTAAAATCAGAATAAAAACGCAGCAAGGGAAATGGGTGGCGGGGAGGGTGGACCCTAAAAGTTTGTAATATAGATGATGATTAAAGGGTCTGGGAGGAAAAGAAGGCTTGCACCTGGCACTTGAAAGACTATAATGTACGGACCATGTGAGCCTCTTTTCAAGGAGTGCATGTTGTTAGTGTGGTGCTACTACCAAAAAGGCCCTTTCAGAATCGTACCTGCACATGGAATTCAAGTGGTCCACAATCAGGAAAGCTTACAAGACTAAGCTGTGAGTTATCAGGAGTCTTGAAGGAGAGAATCTTGGCAGCAGATCTCAAGTACCTTACGTCTTATGCAGCTGAGGCAGGTCTGTGAAGAGAGCATGGCTTGCCTGAGGCAAACGAATGTGTGCTTGACAGGTAATATTCAAACTAGGGAAATCCCAATCTGCAGCTATAACAGCTCAAAATGATACTCAACATTGCACAAAGCTCTGTTCAGGGCAGTGCCTGCATCCCCGCCTCCAACTTTTCTCCATCAAGGAGTGGGGGTGGGGTGGCATGCAAAAATTACCAGAGAAAATTGGGGTGAAATTCTCATCATGGGTGTGTTATAATAGGGTTTGTGCTGCGCTTACCTTACTTTTGAGGTAGTCAAAAGGTGGTTGTGAGTGTCCTTTTCTGTCATCTGCAAATCATCTCACCGTTGGTCTGCACTCCCTGGTGTCTAGCCTTCATTTAAAGGCCAGGGGAAGACATGAGGTAACTCTCCCCCCCATCAACACCAACCCAGCAGCTCTTTCAAAGGAGGAAATATGGGCAGTCAGGGAAGCTACAGAACACAGGATAAATGGCTGAGGGACAGAAAGACACGTATACCACCCCTGGCCACATTACAATGATATCATGAGCTGAAAACTCCGCACCCACCAAAATCCTGAAGTGTGATAAGAATGAGGCAGAAAAACTAAAACCTTTCCCGCAGGAGAAGAAATATTTTGAGAAACACAGAGGACACAGAGGATATTTTGAGAGGACAGATTTCAGTACAGCACTAATTCATCATGCATTTTAAAATGTTAATTGCAAGCAGCCCCTTGGACCCCAGATGCTATTTGCAATGAAGCCCTGGAAAAGCTTCAATAGAAATTGGACAATAGCAGGTAATACCATGCAGATCTGCTTATTTTCTTGCAGATTTGTATAATTATACCCACAGTGTTTTCCTAAAATAGGCATTATGGAACGGTTTGCCCACAATTTAGAAACATAATCAGCAAGTGGCCTCCCCATCGGAAGCATGGCATACAGTACTTTAAATAGCCTCAAAACTGTCTGAGGCAGGTTATTTTTTTTGTCCCTGTGAATCTGAATACACGGTAGTGTGGAAGAAGCAGATGAAACACAACAGGATCCAACCAAGTCCCCGAAAACAACTGGTCACTACAACAAACTACTGAGAAGGGAACTGCAAAGCCAGGCAATCCTGTTTAGTAACTAGAATGTAAGCTAAACTGTTGCTTGGGACATAAAGCTGCAAGTATACAAAAATCCCATCAAGGAGGAGTATGGATGTGAATTAGGAACAAGCGTTAAGAGAAGAAAATACAGGCATAAGGAGGACACAAGGCATCCTTGTCTTGCACCTAGTTATTAAATAGAAGCAGCATATATCTTTTTTAGTGACACAGTCACAATTCTTATTCAGTTTATATATATTTAGAACCTATGCCCCAACTTCCCCCCCTATTTTCCCCATCAAATATTATTTATTTGACAGAATGTGTATGCCTCTAAGCAGTTTATTTATCAATATTTGCTCTATTTCCAAACTACCTTTCATCAATTAGAACCCAATACGATTTTATAAAACCATAAAATATAGCTACATTTAAACTATTAAAGAAAACACTTAAGCCATTTATTTTTTTTAAAAGCAGCATATCAAGGCAGCAGATGGCCCTCATTGATTACGGCTGGCCTGACCAAATCATGCTCACTTTTACTCCTGCCTAAAAAACAAAGCTCTCTGTTCACTGCTCTGCAACTTACTAGAAGAATGCAATAACTTGGAATGTGGTATTCTTTGCCTTTTGCTACAATAGGGCTTCGGCAACTTGGGTTTGGGTAGCCTGTATAATTTGTGACAACTAAAAATTTCACTATTTTCTATTTCTGTACGGGTGCTTCAACCTGCAAACCCATTCTATTCAATATCTAGCTTTTTTGTTTTTTGTTTTTTTTTAAATAGTTTTTATTGTGTTTTTTCAGACAGACAGAAAAAAGAAGAAAAAAGAGGAAAAAAAACAAAAAATAGGCAAAAAGAAGATAAAAAATTCATAACCCTTCCACAACTTATTTCAACTTTCTATCGAACTTCCCCGCATCTCCCGCACAATGCATTCTTAACAATAAATTTATCAGCAAATTATAACCTTGTTTCATGTGTTTCTTTTGTACTTTCAATTGCAGTTTAAGTTTAAATCCCTTATTGCTCATTTACTCTAACAACAAAACGTATTATCATTTTTAACATTTAAACTTTGATTCTTTCAATAATGTTATCCAATTTCATAAATGTTACACACTCATTGCTGGGGCTAGCATTTCAAATTATGCGTCATTTTAAAGTTCATATAGCTTATAAAATTTTTGCAGATAGTTCTTAAATTTTTTCCAGTCCTCCTCCATTGCTTCTTCTCCCAGGTCTCGGATTCTGGCAGTCATTTCGGCCAACTCCATATAGTCAATCAGTTGCGTTTGCCACTCTTCCAGTGTGGGCAAATCTTGAGTCTTCCAATATTTGGCGATCAGAATTCTTGCTGCCGTGGTGGCATACATAAAAAACGTTCTATCCTTCTTTAACACCCTTTGGCCGACAATACCCAAGAGGAAGGCCTCCGGTTTTTTAGGGAAGGTGTACTTAAACACCTTTTTTAACTCGTTGTAGATCATTTCCCAGAAGGCCTTCACTCTTGGGCAAGTCCACCAAAGGTGAAAAAATGTTCCTTCAGCTTCCTTACACTTCCAACATTTGTTATCAGACAAATGGTATATCTTAGCAAGCTTGACTGGGGTCATGTACCACCTGTATATCATTTTCATGATGTTTTCTTTCAAGGCATTACATGCCGTAAATTTCATACCGGTGGTCCATAACCTTTCCCAGTCTTCAAACATGATATTATAACCAATGTCTTGAGCCCACTTTATCATGGCTGATTTAACTGTCTCATCCTGTGTATTCCATTTAAGCAGCAAGTTATACATTCTCGATAATACCTTGGTCTTTGGTTCTAACAGCTCTGTCTCAAGTTTCGATTTTTCCACCCAATATCTAGCTTTTTTGTAAATAAAAACTTACATTAATTTTAGACTGGCATTTACGTTTTTGATAATTGCGTCTATTGCAATAACTTCTGCAGCACACAACTGTTTCTAGGGAATATCCCCAAAGCAATGGTTTTGTGACCACATATGTGAACAGACAGAACAAGCAAATCTGGCAAAAAGAAACAGAAGGGGAAAAGGGAAAGTGTTCCTCTTCCCCATGAGCCTTCTCAGAATGCAGAAAAGGAAATTCTGTCAGGCCAGGCAAGATTCAGGAAGGAAGGTAGAGGTGGCAGAATAGTGGCATCACCAGGGGTGCTACTCTGCCAGAGAGAGAAAGCTTTGTTGCTATTCCTCAAATTGTGTTGCTCAGCTCTTACAGACTGCTTTGGGGCATGTTCATAGATCCTGGGCAACACCTCAGGTTATAGCCCCTTGCCCAGGCAGTCAATTCAGCAGCTTTTGAAGTTCTCCTACAGACAACTACATTTCTCTTGAGCACCCTGCCCAGTTGGTTGGTTTGGGGACTCTCTCAATAAGGGTGCACAAAGACAATATTCACTCTGTTTTATAAGAATCATTTGCATTTTGCATATTATTATTATTAAGTTCACTCACTCAACTAACACAAAATTATGTTTCCCACCCAAGTTTTCAAGTACAGTGGTACCTCGGGTTAAGTACTTAATTCGTTCCAGAGGTCCGTTCTTAACCTGAAACTGTTCTTAACCTGAAGCACCACTTTAGCTGATGGGGCCTCCCGCGGCCACCGCACGATTTCTGTTCTCATCCTGAGGTAAAGTTCTTAACCTGAGGTACTATTTCTGGGTTAGTGGAGTCTGTAACCTGAAGTGTATGTAACCTGAAGTGTATGTAACCCGAGGCACCACTGTATGGGCAGGTTTTTAATACAGCATGCTTTTTAGCAAGTACTGTACCTTCCTGCTCTGCTGCACCACCCAAGGCCAGTTCGGGGTTGGTGAATGGTCACTCCATAGCCCACGTTTACAAGAAATGGTTCCAAAATATCCAGAGGGCCTCAATAGCATAGAGCCCACACAACTGTATCCGCCCAACTACCCCAAAGTTGGAGAGAGGATGCTTTAACTGTAATTGGCAATTTAAAAATGTGCACACAAAAACACACACAGAGAGCGCGTGCGCAAATCCACTGCTGGGCTGTAGCTACACATGCCATGTGCAAAAATTACAATAAGCTACAGTATAAGGTGGCTTCCTTGGTTGCTATATTTGACCCAGCGTAGTGCTTAGGATACCATTAACACCACATCAAGAGAGAGGCCCCGCCAATTTCTGTTTGTGCACTTGTGCATGCAGGCCTCTATGTGTGCTTGTTAAACATACTAGCACACCACAAGTTCTCCTTGTAAGTTTACCTTTCGGCTGAAGTATTTGAGAACTGTTACATTTTTCCTGTAAAAATGTCATGGAGGCAGGAGCAGCACTAAGCCCAGGATCGGTGGCTTTCATAGTCCAATCCAGTGTTATATTTTTGCAGTTAAGGGATTTCATGGATTTTTCACTTCATAGTTACTTAAGTTACTTTCACTTCATAGTTACTACATAGTTACTTACATAGTTACATAGTTACTTTTAAAAAACAAAATGAAGCTTTAAACAAGTTTATTTTGTCCAGATCTTTAGAAAAAACAAAATAGGAAACTTAATAGCTTTAAAAAAAAATCCGCAGCACTTCTGAAGAAAATATTTCTAAGTGAATTTTACAAGTTTCTTACAATATACAAAAAGAAAAACCCACCCTAAAATAAAACTAGAGACAGAAGAAAGAATGAGCTTTTGGTTTATTAGAAGGATGGCTACAATGCTAGGATTTGTTAATGGAAGAATATGAGGTGGTACAATCTGCCGCTAGGACTCAAATGAAAGTAGGACTCACTTGAATGATTGTGGCAATCTTTTTTCAGAAAATAAAGCACTATAATTTGGAACAGGGAAGCATCTGTTGGCAGCAACCTGCCTTGGTAACTATTTTGGTGAACACACTTTAAGAAAAAATCACTAGACATAGGAAGGAAACAAATAAAAAGCCCTGGCTTTAAACTTAATTGACTACTCCACTGAAAAAAAACAGCCTACTTGCCTGTATTTTCCTTTGACAGAGACTGCATTTTTACAGGAAATAGTGTCAACAGTTCAAGTACTTCAACCAAAGGTAAAGTTACATCTGCTCCCAGAGACCTTGATGTGTGCCACTACATACACACATGCAGTGCTTTTTTTCTATATAAAAAAAGTTTAGGGATACTCTCATTTTCCTACTCATATTGAAATACTGCTCCTCAATGAGGCCAAACTTAAGATTCACAAAATGTTTAGGGGTATGCGTCCCCTCTAGGGGGGAAAAATCACTGCACACATGTACATGTAGAAGTAGGTGCATATATGGGACTATGTAAAGAAAAGGCAGGGATATGTGCAAACATGGATCTTAAAAAGAGAAGCACAGATGTGAAAAAATGTCAAAGTATTACCCCAGTCCTCCTTTCCCCTTCCCATCTCCCTCGTACCATCTGCAAAAGCTCAAGTCTGCCCAAATTTGCAGCCGAAGTGACCTTGAGGCCCTGCATAGCTGGTTACTCAAACTGCACCTGCACAGGATTAAGTATCCTGTTTGTGAGTGATGGCTGCTCCCCCCCCCCCCCGCCCTTCTCAGTCTGAAACAGTTTTCACAAGATGAAGCCGGGTGAGAGGGAGGCTCAGGGAGACCAGTGTCTTCCCTTCATGAAGAGAGCAGCCGCAATAATATTGATTTAGGTTGTTAACCTTACCCAAGTCACCACCTGCAGAAAGTTGCGTCTGAAATTCTTATACATGTTTAGATCCGTTCTAGTTTCAACCCAAACATAATTACTGCCTTTGACAGATGTGGATCTAACCTGGAATACGAAAGTCTCCTATAAGGTCTGCATGTGTTCTCCTAATAAATGTGGGTTTGTTAAACATGTTGAGCAAGAAGGTGAGGAAAGGGGATATTTACCCACCCAACTGGATTATTGACTATATGATTTTGAGAGATGCCTTGGTAAGGTAGGTGTGCCAAGAAAAAAAAGATGTGCCAGGAAAAAAAAGGCTTGCTTGAAGTTTTCGTAACTATCCCAGATTCCCAAAGTGTGAGGTGGGCTTGACAAATTTGTGTACAAATTTGTGTACATGCTCAAGCATGCAAGGAAGCAATATCTCAAGCTGTATCCTAATTACTTGTCTATTTACTTGTGCCTGTGAGACAAATTTAATGCATGGATTCTTCCTTCCTTGCTCCTAAAATGTGCAAACAGGGCCGTGCCTAAACCACAAATACTTTTTCTTCTTCTCTGTCCTTCCTTTTCTATATGAAGCAACTGTGTCCATTCATCCACATCTCACGCCCTCCTCAAAAATGAAAGCACCCATCATAAAACTGAAAATACATTGTATACATGGAAGCTTAGGAGGATAAGACTAGTTGAGGCTACATAATCACTGACTCATGTAAACCTCTAGATACTAGAGGCTACCGGTTTGTAGATTAAATCCTCTGGTTATGCAAAATAAGAAACTTTGTTGAAGCTTCAACAGCAAACACTATTTTACCAATGTATTTTGCACTGCAAAAGAAAAGTACCTATACTCTGGACTTATTTATACGACAGTTGTTAATTCGAAAATGGAGTACTGAAGCTAGCCAGTCACATTCAAGGTATATAATCCTAGGCATGTCAATGTAAACTGTCCAGACAGGATGTGAAACACAGAAACAACCTCAGACAGGCCATAGCTTCTACAGCTGACTTGAAAAACAAAGGTAAGGCAAAGGTCAAAGAACAGTGACATCTGTAATTGCCATGCCCCTTCTACCTGACCTTGCATTGAAGTTACAGCCAGTACACCAGGGAGTTATTGCACAGATGCACTTACACGCAAGTAGTCGTAGCAAGGGCAGAAAATTAAACATCTGTAAGTATTTAGGAATGTATAAAGTTTGCATTGTATCCAGACCTGCTCTTCCTTGTGTTTGTTGAAGGAGCAAGGATCCAGTGAAGGCACCAACACAGTGTTTCCCAAACTTGGGTCTTCAGCAGTTTTTGGACTACAATTCCCATCATCCCTGACCACTGGTCCTGCTAGCTAGGGATGATGGGAGTTGTAGTCCAAAAACTGCTGAAGATCCAAGTTTGGGAAACACTGCAAAAGAAGGGAAGAGGAAGTGATTTTTCACCAAGTGCCACTTCTGCTTGTAGCTTCCACACTCTTCCAGGGGGTCACCTAAACTTCCAGGTTTGCACATAATACTAAGCTATGGTTTGTTTATTCATGTGATGTGGCTGTCCCTTTTGCATATTGCATGACACAGAAGAAGACCTTGTTGATGAATGCCATCATGGTTTGCCATCATCCTCTACAACATCTGTGAGACAATGGGAGACATCCTGCTAGAGGAGCACCCTAAGCTGGCCAACACAGGAGAGGAGAAGAATAAGGTGTCCAGGGATGGAAAACAAGGCGGCCACCCTCCTTGGGCAACCACCAAGAAATGAATGCATGGTGGTGCATGGAACGGAACCTATGGCATTCTGTGCTCTACTACTGAGCTGGCATCTCTATCCACTTATATTTTCCTTTGCTTCCTTAGTCCATCCTAGCTGTCAAGTAGCCTAAAACTGTCCATTAAAAAAAAAAGAATCCAAATGAAGTAGAAGCACAGAAGTTACTTTTGTTTATTCACTTTCTCAAGGATCTCATAGGATCACAGAATTAAAGAGTTGGAAGGGACGTTCAAGTTAATCTAGTCCAATCCCTGCAATGCAGGAATCTTTTACTTTCTTCTGTATGAATGAATAGCTGCCCTTCATTTTCTTTGGAACACCAGAGACTACGTTTGAAACTCATTGTTGCATCTGACATCAAGCAGTTCAGCTGTCACCAACAAGGACCTGTGTTTATCCACATGTCAGGGTCTATGAGCTCTCAACCTACCAAGCTGGCATCCTGATAGTTCAATCCATAACGACAACTTGTTGCATTTTGTGTTCTCAATACACAATTTTCTGTTGAAAGCAAATGGTATGATTCTAAATACAGTCGTACCTTGGATCTCAAACGCCTTGGTACTCAGACGTTTTGGCTCCCGAACGCTGCAAACCTGGAAGTGAGTGTTCCGGTTTGTGAACGTTCTTTGGAACCCGAATGTCTGACAGGGTTCCCGTGGCTTCCAGTTGGCTGCAGGAGCTTCCAGCAGCCAATAGGAAGCCCTGCTTTGGTTTCTGAACGTTTTGGAAGTCGAACGGACTTCCGGAATGGATTCCGGTTGACTTCCAAGGTACAACTGTACTCCATTGAGTGCACGGTATTGATGCAAGTCAGTTTTACTCCTAAATGTGGGTAAAACAGAGAGTTAAGTATCTATAGTTTTGCATGGAGAAACTGCAGTCATCTGTACTAACAATTTGCAAGGCCAGCACCGGGCACATGCCCAAATTGTTGCAACATATTATTGAATAAATAATATGCAAGCCTCTGCAGATCCAGCTTCAGAAGGATATTAATTTTCTCCTTACTGTCCTGAAATGTTTAGCCCCTAGGTAGAATTTATACTTTCTGAAGTTTTCTGGTGAGTCACTGAACTCTGGGGTCAGGGCCGGTCTATTTATGACATGGTACAACTGAAGGTTTTCAGTAATCCATTCCAAATGTATCATAACACAATCCAATGAACAAAAAATAAAAGAGAATCAGTATGCTGGTTTTAGAAAGCTACCCACAAAATGGCCAATTTGTATCTGCCGATGAATGGGTGGATCAGGGGACTTAGGTGCACTTAAGAGCCATCCAGAACACCAGACAGGAACAAAAAATGAATTAGCAACTGTCCAAGTGTTTGAGAACTTCCAGTTTCATGCCTAAGTAAATACCAAGTTCTAGTTGCTTCCCTTTAGTAACTATTGTATTATGTGCATGGGGTGGGGGGACTAAAGCAGCTTTCTAATTTGGAAATTGAAAGGCATGACAAGGAAAAGGACATACAGCATGTAGGTTCAATGTATAAGAGGGTCGCGCGCACACACTCCTCCCTGAGGACAACTTTAATTCACAGTAGAGTCAGTGCTGCCAGAACATTACTTGCATTGTGGAAGTATTTGACACCTCTGGGGCTACAAATTTACAGCATTTCCATTTATTTTTCAGGGATTTTTTTCCCCGAGTTCAGAAACCTACTCAAATTTCAGAAACCTCGTAAAAAATCAATTTAGACTAAACCTTTGCGTGCATACATGGTCTTATCCAAAGAACGTTTTTTTAACACTCACAGATTTCAAATGGTTTGCACTTTTATAGCTCATTACACATACCAGTGAGTTAAGCCTCACAACCCCCTAGTAAGTTCCAAGAGGGAAGTGGTATTGTGGCCAAACAAAACACACCCTCAGAAAATACCCAAACTGTTAGTCTGTAAATATACTGGAAGGAAAACTCATTGGGAGAACACTACAGCTCTTGTCCTAATCAGAAAAACCAAGATGCCCAAAGGGGTGGTGCCATAAACCCCTTGCAGAATCTCTTAATGTTCCCATCATTTTGACTACCATTTATCTTTTTGTATCGCTTTTAATTTGGCAGAATACTTGCCAGAACTGACCACTCACGGGAGCCCTGTGATGCATATCTGTTTCACAGATGAGAAACTGCTGACCTGCAGAAGACAGATTTGAACCCAAGTGTCTGAGACCAAGTTTTTGCCACCAGACCCTTCTGGCTTTCTGACAATCAGCTATTGTAATCATACGGTCACAATTAGAACTTTGCTGAGTCTTGATTTCTAATCCCTGTATTAAGGCTGATTAAAACCGGGACACTGAGAAATCTATGCTAAACGGGAAATTTAAAGTCTGCCCCAAGGAAAGCTGAGTTTCACTACTTGAGTAAAGCATGAAAACTAGGCAAATCTGCATACTATTTTTCTCTTTGTTTATACAATTTATTATATATTCTTCTTATTTATTTATTTTTCCAAAATTGCTGTTCCTGCTGTTAGTTATGCCCAGGAGTTGTACAGGGCGCTAAATCTCTCCATCTGTAACAGTGAAAGTATCAGCTCTCTGGCCTGTCAGAGAGAGCTCACATACTTCCAAGTGTATCTTTATGACCATAAGAGCCTGAAATGTTTTCTGACTGAACACTGATGCTCTCATAAAGTTGAATGCTGAGCCTCATTAGGAAAATCTGGGTTTCCAGGATGCCACTTGTAGGCATAGTGGCATCCTTGAAGACTTCATATAGTGTCCCTTCTCCCTGGTCATTGCCCCACCCGACGGAGTCCTAGTATGACAGGTGGGAGGGGCTGCCCTCCTGCCCATCAACTGACATCACAATTACATCAGCTGACTCATTTTTGCCCAGGTGGGTGATCAGCTAATGGCTGGAGTTTGCAAAGCACCCAAATATGGAGCTATGCAATCCCTAACCATCAGCGTTTGCATTCTCCATGTGCAGCTGATTGTCAGTCTCCATAAAGTGCAGTGCACAGGGCTTTGCAGGTGCAAAGGCATTTTGTAATAAGATTTTTATTTTAAAAAATTCATACTACATGAAGATAACAGCTACAAAAATTTCAAATAGAATACAGAGTCCTCTCTTAAGGATAGTTATTAGCCATTAGCATTCACAGAAGGTAGTAGTCTCTCTGAGCTCTCACTTGGGATATTTCCTTTCTCATCCCAGTTGCTCACCCTGGGAGACAGACATTTCCCTCACTCCCACCCAGGGTCCTGCATCAACCATCTACCACCCCTATAAATATACAATCCCTGGACTGTAATAAAGGCCCCATGCATAAAACTCCTAGAAAAAGGAATCATTAAGAGAAAAAGAAAGGAAAGAAAGACAAATAAAAGAAACATTGGAAAAAGATAAAAAGGGCTTCCGGTTTTCCATCTGCCGGTTGCATTAAAAATTGAATAAAAATTTAAATATATTCAACCCATGATAAGGTCCATCTTCTCCACTTTCTGTTAAATATGTTTCTTTTAAGTCAAAGTGTCTGAGGCATTTTGCAAGCCCTGACAACCAGCTGTATGTAGAGTGCCGTGCACAGGGCTTTGCAAACACCAGACACCCCCCAAATCTGCCTTTGTAACTCCCCTTTGACTCAACTACATATTTAACTTTCTAACACCTAATGTCACATATGACATCAGGTAGGTGGCCATGGCTTGGCCCAAAACAGCCTTGTGGGCCAAATGGAGAGGCCTAATTAGGGCCATGGGACAGAAGTTCCCTAACTGTAGTCGATATTGATGAACTCTGAAGAGCAACTATCAGACATGAGTCTTTCTCAACTGTACAGTACCTGGAGATTGTATCCAAGCCATTTTGCATGAAAGGCATGTGCTCTACCACATGACTACAACACTTTCCCTGTGCTTCTGACCTTAAGCACAAGGTTACCAATATGTTTCACTTGCTTCATCTACTTGCTTCTACAGTCAGTTCTGTAATGAGATACCGTGTGGTTGGGTGGATGATATGGTTGCTTGCCCATGACATCATCATTTCCACCCAGGGAAAGCAACTTTTTCATAAATAGCAACCGCATCACCCACTCAAACCACTTGGTTCCTGGTTCTAAATATGGGACATGGGATCCCAGCCACTTGGAACGGGCATTCATGCCACAGAAGTTAAAATGGATCAAGCCAGGGTCATTTATCTGTTGCAGGAGGCCTCTAATAATTATGATAAAATCCCATCACTACATATACTGTTGTTTTATTCTCTTTACATGGGCACTGTCCGCTTGCAAGAGCCTTGTACCTAACAAGCCAGAAGCTGACCAGTATCAACCAGAACTGTCTTTGACAATCTGCATGGTTCATCTTGGAGTTTTAGACACCATGGAAAGTACCATATTCAAGGTCCCTAAGCTCTTGTTTCATACATTGCATTGGTCACATGAGTGGGTTCCCGCAAGTGAAGAAAACAATAGAAAATAATGTAAGAACTGGCCTAAACTTCACAGTATCTAAAAACAAAACTGCTTCTTGCCCTATGCCCTCATGTTAAAAATGGAATATGTGAAACCTGCTGCTTCTTCCTGCATTTCCTATAGAATAACTCTCAAGGCAAAATGTCTCCAATACAAAAACTGAATATAATGAAAAACGATTAACTGCAATTCAGTAGTACATTGCGTCCTATCTTGAATAATTTCTATCCAAAGTAGAAACCTTGGCACTTAAAGAAAGTGTCTGACGGTTGAGAATACTGGAAGTTGTGCATAACATTTATTCTATCTTGTTAGAACAAGATCTGCATTTTACCATTTATAATGATCTAAGATCACTCTTATAAATATTTGCTCTGTATAGCCTGCAGCTGAAATGCTTTAGTTTTTTAATATTTAATGTATTAATATTAATGTGTACAACAAGCAAACATTGTCTCACAAGTGCACCATCTTGATACAATGCAAAACATTCTTCACATCAAAATGTACTTTTTTAATAAAAAAACACCACATCTGAATTAACATTTCATATTCTAAAGTGCATTCCATAAATCGTCCAGCAACAGTAATTCACGCTCCAGAAACATACTGTTTAGACTACCCTGTACATGGAGCTACCCTTGATGACTGTTTGGAAGCTTCAATTAGGCAGAGAGATAATTTTCCGTCTCCTTTTCAGGAGGTGAAACAGCTCTTGCACTATCAGCTTCTCCGCAGTGGGAGAATTTGCTAAGCTGCCTAGTTCTCTGCTCCAGAGGGCTGTGATTTATTTCTATGACTCCATGCAGGCAGTGGCCAAGTAACCATGTCTCAAGGCTGCATCATCCTTTACATATTTGCCATGCAAATTATACACATTCTCCTCCTCCCCTCCTAGATGACTATCTGCATCTATCACTAAAACAGACACTCTTGCAATCTTATGTTTAAAGAATTTCAGTTCTGGCTTGCTGTGGAACTAACTAACTTACTGGCAATACCCAGACAGTCTTAGTGGGGCTTTTGCTCACATGCCCGACGACTGCATAACTGTTGCAAGCTACTTTAAGCACCTTTGGGCAAAAAAGCAGTCTATAAATATGAAATATATAATAATGATAATAATAATGCATACTTCCCTGGGACTGAGAAACAGTGGGAAGCATCTAACAGCTCTGTGAGGCAGGCATGTCTAGGCAACTACTGGCTCTGCTTACCAGCATGGAGCACAACACACTTCAAAACGGACCCCCATTCCAATTTGCAGCTCAGCTTGTCTTTCATATATAGCAATTCCTGGCTGCTGAGAATTTGGCCCTCAAAAGAGCTACAATTTTATGTGGGGAAACCCAGCCTTTCAATTATTTGCTTGTTGTTACCTCTGTCAAAATGCAAGCTGGAAAGCATATTTCTCTTTCCCCTTCACCTGACTAGTGAATTTTAAAGAGAGAAAGTAAATTCACAAAGCTTCAGAACAGACGCTTAAGTACATATCTGATTTCTTTCCAAAGTTACTTTTTGTGCAAATTAAAAGTGTCCAGAAGAAGAACAAGAACAACAAGAAGGAAAATTGATCCAAGTCGCAGGAATGTGCTGTTATGTTGAAAATCCAGATATAGTCAGTCCTTCATGGTCAGATTTTAAATGGCCCCAAAGCCCCATGGATGATGATGATGATTAATTGAATTTATATACCTCCCTATACCAGGAGGTCTCAGGGTGGTTCACAGAAAAAAATCAAAATACAAAACCACAAAATACATAATCAAAATAAAAGCAACAACCCAATAACCCACACCCCAAAAAACAAACATTTTAAAAGGGCATAGAATGTCAATCAAATCAACGAAAGGCCTGGTTAAAAAGGAATGTTTCTGCCTAGCTCCTAACGGTATATAATGACAGTGCCAGGCGAACTTCCCTAGGGATGGCATTCCACAGACGTTCTCGTGTTGCCACCCTCTGGACCTCTCAAGGAGGAGGCACACAAAGAAGGGCCTCAGAAGATGATCTCAGGGTCTGGGTACGTTCATATGGAAAGAGGCGGTCCTTGAGGTATTGCAGTCCTGAGCCGTAAAGGCTTTATAGGTCAAAACCAGCACTTTGAATTGGGCCCGGGATCTAATTGGTAGCCAGTGCAGTTGAACCAGGATCGGTGCAATATGCTCAAACCATCTCGCTCCAGTGAGCAACCTGGCCGCTGAATTTTGCACTAGCTGAGGTTTCCGAACCATCTTCAGAGGCAGCCCTACATATAACACATTGCAGTAATCTAACCTTGAGGTTACTAGAGCATAGACAACAGTAATTAGGCTATCCGTGTTCAGATAGGGGCGTACCTGGACCACCAGCCAAAGCTGATGGAAGGCACTCCTGAGCCACTGAGGCCACCTGAGCCTCGAGTGACAGCAAAGGATCCAGGAGGACCCCCAAACTATGAACCTGCTCCTTCAGAGGAAGTGTAGAACAGGTGATCTCCCACCCATCTGGTCTAGGGAACCACCTCAGTGACTCAGTCTTATCTGGATTGAGTTTTAGTTTGTTAGCTCTCATCCAGTCAGTTACCGAGGCAAGACACTGGTCCAGCACTTCCACTGCCTCACCTGCAGATGTGAAGGAGAAGTAGAGCTGAGTAGTTCTTTATATGGGATACACACATACTACTACTGCAGTTACTGAAGAGGGTAGAAAGAGCTGGTAGTTAGGGCCAATTCACATAACAAAAAGTGGTCGCGTTTCATCTGCAACAGAACTTCACATATCAAACCCTTTTTAGTTTGGCAAGCAAATAAATGCATCAAATAAAGATTTGGCAAGCAAATAAATGTATCAAATAAAAAATGCAATGAATAAAGATAGGAGAGAAGAGAAAGGTGAGCAAAAGATTCACTTTGTTATATGCATATCTCAACCAAAATTGAATCAGATCCTATACATTTTTATAATAGTAATAGTAATAGTAATGATATCCGACTTGCAAAGTGCAAACTCTACCTAGAAATGCCGGCATGCTAACAGTCACTAATTTGCAGTGTCTGCCAGTTTGACATGGGAGAGAAGGTCTAAATTCTTTGTCACTCCCCAGAATGTAAGCCATTCACATTAATCAGATTTCTCTAATATAAGCTAGGTTCCAGAAATGCTCCTAAAAGGGAGAGAGTGTCTCTGTGTCCATTCAACTGTAAGCATTACAGTGGTACCTCAGGTTAAGAACTTAATTCGTTCTGGAGGTCCATTCTTAATCTGAAACTGTTCTTAACCTGAGACACCACTTTAGCTAATGAGGCCTCTCGCTGCTGCCACACTACCGCTGCACGATTTCTGTTCTCATCCTGAAGCAAAGTTCTTAACCCGAGGTACTATTTCTGGGTTAGCGGAGTCTGTAACCTGAAGCATATGTAACCCGAAGTACCATTGTACTTGCATAAATTACCGTATATAGTCGAGTATAAGCCGAACTGAATATAAGCTGAGGCACCTAATTTCAGCACAAAAAACTGGGAAAACTTATTGACTCGAGTATAAGCTGGTTCACCACACCACAAACCTGGTGGTGGCAGCAGCGGTGGAGGAAGAACAAGCAGCCCATAAGGCTGCTCGCCGTCGCTCACAAGAGCAGGCATAGGAGCCACAGTTGAGAGAGGCGCAGTGCAGCGCCTCTCTCAACCGCGACTCCTGTGCCTGCCCTTGCAAGAGGCAGGCGGTGGCGGAGGGACCAGCGGCGAGAAAGGGCTCCTTTCGGGCCACTCGTCCCACCACCGCCTGCCTCACTCAAGTATAAGCCGAGGGGGGCTTTTTCAGCATTAAAAATGTGCTGAAAAAGTCAGCTTATACTCGAGTATATACAGTAACTACTGGGCTGTATATGCCTTTCCGCTTCAGATTGCCTTCAACTATTAGTCTACATTCTGGCATGGTATCGTGCAAGGATGCTACTTTTTAAAAGCATGAATTCCTTAACACTATTTGCATCAGCCTAATAGTTTGTAGTGCATTGCTTTGGCTTCAATATTATGTTAAAAATCAAAAAGTCATTCCAGATCCAAGTATGAAATGCCAAGTTTTGGGTTGTAGCAAAATTCTAATGGCAGGAATCACAAACTCTTGGGAGGAGGGTTTGCAGTGGAAATGCTGACACATAATTGTTAACTACAGCTACAAATGTCTCTGTGCAGATATATTTCCCCTCTCCTATACAACCGTTCCTACTAGCTAGGCATTGAGAAGCAGCTGCATACACTATTGAAAAAGATACTGCAGGAACTGGAGCTGAGAAAAGTATTTCAGTACAGAAGACTTTCCTTCCCTGAGGAGGTAGTTGCAGTTCTAAGGCTTTCTAAATCTAATTTTGGAAAAGGAACAAAGGACAGAAAGGGGACCAGGGGCAGTGGGGGGGGGCAAAGGGAATAAAAAGAGAACAGAGAAAACTGCAACATGAACAGGAATTTAAATATGTATTTTTAAAAGTTAATTTAATGCAAGAATAAAGCAGGTAGTTGTGTTATGCTTGCAGTGTGTCTCCTTCCTTCCTGCACCACTTAGAGAAGGTGGACACCCTGGGCCACATTTTCAAAAGAAAAAAAGAACTGCTATGGAACTTATCTCAGAATTGCAGTTTTCACTTCCTCCCTGGAATTAAGGAGAATGGTGCATCTGAAAGAGCTTGGGTCAAATTACAGCTCTCTGTTAGACAGGTCTCCAGGTTAATGGGGCAGGTATTTTGAAAGATAGCATTTTACAGTGGCAGGTAGTATTTTCCCTAGCATTTTCGCCCCTGCTGTTTTGAACAGCACCACCAAGTGTGACCGTTTAAAAGACACCAAGTATTTTCAAAGCAAGACTCCGCTCTAAATAGAAAAAAACAGTAATCAAAACATCCCTGTGTGCTACACTTCCTCAACTCCACTTCTCACAAAACCACATCATGTATCCAGCCTTTCAACTGTGGGCATCAACCAGCAAAAACACAAGCCTTTTTAAACCCTCACATTTATAGTAGGGAAAAAATCTCTCTTGCAAACACGTTGCATATGTATAAGGAGACAGCCTCCTGCTGAGTTAGAATAAAGTCAAAACAAAACCAAACTTCCACTGCAGTTCAAAGCCAACCAATATCAGAATGGAAAACGAATTAAAACCAAAGGGGGATCTTAAGGTAAACCAAGTTGTGGGTTCATTTCACACCACTCAACTGCAGACTCTAAGCAAGGGATGGCTAACCAGTGAGCTTTCCAATGTTGCTGGATTCACATCACCAATGGCCTTGGACCAATGGGAGCTGGAGTCCAACAACATCCAAAAAGCCACAGGTTAACCCCTCCTGCTACAAACTATATGCTGTACTTACTCCAAGTACACATAAGATAACACACATACACATGCACACACCCCAAATATGACTTCTGTCACTGTGCTCTGAGACTGCCTATCAATCTGAGGACGCCTCTTCCCCTGCCTGATGGTGGTTCACCTCAGTATGGAATTCCTCAGCCCAACTTAATATGAAAGGCCTCCTTCTTTCCCTATAGATCCTCCTGGACCATCCACTGAGTGGGTCCTCTTGGTAGCTCCACCACACTCAGAAGCTTTGAAAGGGGTCAGGAGAGTGCAACTTCTTTGGCCATCCCTAAACATATCCCTCAACTGTGCCAATTTGAGTGGGACATCCTGGAATTATAGAAGTCATCACAGCTTCTGGCTGGATCCCAAAACACACTGTTTTGGGGTCTCACGTAAGTCAGCTATCTCACACCAAAATGCAGGACCAAAAAGACACTTGGTTTTTGGTCTTGCACAAGTCAACTGGCTCTTGCAAGAGCTTGGGACGCACACAAAAATGAGCACCCCAATTTTGATCACCGGGTTGGCGGTGTGAAATTCCCTTCCCTTTATTTACAATACTTTAGTCATATGGGAAATATGTACCTTTTTACCCAGATCTTTCACACCTAGTAGAAGGATACATTCTAGTCTCGATTGCAATCTGTATTTTGCAATATTGTGTTTTTAAATTTTTGTAACCTGTCCCCAGACCCCAAGCAAATAAATACACAAATAAATATGGCATTAATGGGAGGACAATGAAAACTTTTCTCTTCTGGCTTTTAGGTGTAAGAAGTTGGGAAACTTTTTTAAAAGGATGTGTTCTGTGTTTTAAGACTTGGGGGGTGTATAGGAGACAGTTAACAGAATCAAAAACACTACTGCAAATTCTCTTAGTGGTCCTGGCAAAGTTGTCAAGCATGTACCGGTATTTTGCCAAGGAAATGGGTAGATGGTGTTCAGTTGCTGGAACTTCCTCAAGTCTTTTGAGTGGCTAGGAGGCATTTGAAAAGGGGGGGAGAGAGAGTGTGTGTGTGTGTGTAATGAAGCTCTGTGTCTGGGTAAATAAACAGTAGAGTACAGTTTTTTTACCAGGACACCAAGGACAAGATAGGGAAGATTGAGTTTTTGGCCTATGTAAGAAAAGAGAAAATTCTGGGGTTCAGTGATGTCTCTCCCTCAAAATCCAATAGGACACTCAAGCTGTTTATTGGTAAACAAATGGAAACATGATTCACTTCCATTAACCTCCTTCAAAGGGAAGCCAAACTTGTTCCCATAGAATTTCTCACCACTCAGAGAAGTGAAGTGAGCAGAGCATGATTATTTTGCTTTTTTTTTAATTAAAAAAGAATTTACATATTGTAAATTCTATACCTTATTGTGAGCCACTTTGGGGGCTTTGGTTGAAAGAGATAAGGGACTGGAAACCCGTAAATAAGTCAACTGCATTAATGAAAGAGCAGGCACATGCTGAGCTGTGGGGGAGAGCCTTGGGCTTGGATCACAACCTTTACACACAGGTGCACTCCCCAGTGCCACAGTGGGCCCAAACTCTGTAGCCCTTGCAGTTCCTCCAGCCTTGCTCAGGATACAAGGCGTGAAAGATCACCAAAAGATCACCAGTCTCAACATGGTCCTGCTCGGACTGCAAAATCGCCAGGCACCTCCCCGCCCCCCCCCCCCAACATGTGGCAATACAAAGAAGAGAGATCTTTGGTGTCCTTTTCCAGGAGAGGCTCATCTGGGTCCTCATTTCAGCACCAGTTGAAGGCCTTTTTTTATTTTCCAGGGTTTAAAAACTTGCATTGGTCTGTTCTTTGCGAATACTGCTTCTATAGTGTTGCTGTTTTTCAGTTTATGGTAATGTAACTCTTAATTTGTGGTGCTTTCAATATTTTATCATCAGTTGCCCTGATAATGCTTTTGAAGGGATGGGTACAAACCGAAATAATAAATTAATAGCAACAAATAAGGCAAACCAGGGTAGCTGACAGTTGCATTCAGCCTGAAGCTGAGTATATCTCATACCCTTTTTGATGCAGTTCCTAGAACCGAGGAAAGCTTCTGGTTCAGGGACTAAGGTTTCCATAAATTACATTAATGAGGAGTTTTCTAAAGGGAGAGAGAACACATTCTTTTTTAAAAAGAACAAGAAGGGGGGGGGGGGAACCTGTGCTATTTAGAGGTTAACAGCTCTGACATGAAGCCAGGTCAAACAGTCACAAGTAGCGATAACTCTGCAATAGTTCTAACATTCACCCCTAAAACATCATAGAGCTCCAAGCATTCCTCCTTCTCTCAAGGCTGCTTCACTCAATATGGAACATGCACACATGTTTTTAAGATATGTACATGAGCTGGTGGTCCCTGGCCAATTATAGCTTCCCTGGCATTTACACACATCTTTCTGTCAAATCATGGTACACATATTTCAAAAACTCCCTTGTTTCTCCTCACAGCTTATGTTTTTAGCATGCAGACCCCCCCAAAAAAGGTTTTTGGGCAGCAATCCTTAAAACTAATTTCTAAAACAATATGATGATGATGATGATGATGATGATGATGATGATGATGATGGTAAAAATGGTGCACATCTCTTTCTTTCACTTCTTTTAAAAATAAAATACGAAGAGGAATTTTGAACCGACTGGGGCATAAATATTAGATGAAGGAAGTCATTCTATTTAATCCCTGGAAGAATAAACAGCATGCTCATTTCTAAAGTGTTCTGGCATGCTGCTATACCATTTGGCACTGCCTTACTGGAAGGACTGTGTCATGCGAGTGGGTTAATAAGCTTCCAGAAAAGAAGCAAGCAGATGAATGTGTAATAAAGGCAGGATAGCTGAAGTAGCTGCTGCAAGCAAGTGCTGCATACCTTCCCCAATCATATTCATTGCTGGAGGAATCAAACATATGAGAAATTCCAAATGGGATGAAAGGCAAATATAATTATGAGGTGGAGAGGAAGCACTCATAAAAGCAAACATGTTTTCCAAGTTCAAGCCTGCGCGAATGGAAAGTTAGGCTTAGGAAAGCCAAGGCACACACTCTGCTGTGAAGCAACAAGATAAAACCTATCTAATTAAATCTTACAAAGCACAATAAATTAGATGTGCAGAAAGAGTTCGAAAAGGTCAAGATTTTCTTCTAACCTTGTGGTTTCATAGGGCCCCCAACCAGCTGTGCAATTTTTGATCAAACTATGCAAAGGTTACGTTGAAATGCAGCTGTATGGAGTGGAGGAGCTCTTGCACTCCCTCTACGTCTGAAACCGGTCAAAGGTAAAGGCCCTAAATTTGGGCTATCTGTGATCTTGACTCGTGTTGCAAGTATTCAAACCAGCTCAACATTCCCACAGCATTCTCAGGAATGACCAGCCTGCTCTCAAGGGAATCAAGTGAAACCAGCCAGCAAGCCCTACAAAAAAACAAGTCTTCTATTTGCTCCTTAACAGCCAGAATGCTCTACTGAAAGCAAGTTATAGATACACTGGTCCCAAGGAAGACACTCAACCCTAATTTGAGAATACCACACTGCTGAAAGTTTTGCTTACTGCAGTTATCTAGGAACTCCAAGGCTGTGCCTAAAGAGAACAAAGAGGGGTGAACCAAATGCTGACAAAATTAAACTGTTGCCATACCTTGTCATTTCTGTCGTCATCTCTCCCCAACCCCTGCTGCCATCTAACCTCTTCTCAAAATTCTTGCTTGGCCCTATAATTTTCAACAAATGTTCCACTGATGAGTTCAGGCTGTGAGTGCAGCTGTCATGGTTTTTACTGCCACACATACAAAGTACTCAGACAATTCTATGTGCTTAAGTATCACAGAGCCCATATTCAATTAGATGCCACCTAATTGCCCTGAACTGCTATACAAGTGCAATGTGGCAAGTCAGTGTGGCATCCATGCAGAGAAGCTTATGCATTATCCTGTCCTGCTATCAAAAATGAACCATGGGCAGCAAAGGTAAACTCGAAGGATGGGCAGCAAGGGCAGCAAGGGAAAGCAGAAAACAAGGCAGGAAGGAGTCAGAACCAAGGAGCAAGATGGAAAATGAGACATGCTAGAGCAGGAATAGGCAACCTAAGGCCTGTGGGCCAGATCCGGCCCAATCACCTTCTCAATCCGGCCCACAGACAGTCCAGGAATCAGCTTGTTTTTACATGAGTAGAATGTGTCCTTTTATTTAAAATGCACCTCTGGGTTATTTGTGGGGCATAGGAATTCATTAATTTTTCCCAAAAAAAATATAGTCCAACCCACCACATGGTCTGAAGGATGGTGGACCGGCCCATGGCTGAAAAAGGTTGCTGACCCCTGTGCTGGTAGACTTTTGTTGTTTGAGAAAGTTTATTCAGCTGGAAAATGGAGTGCTTTATACTCATTCCTGCCCAGGAGAATATAATGGTAAACCTAAGAAGATAGACCTCGGTTCAGATCTGACAGGTTCTTCTCTGAGAGGTTGCAGTTACACGGCTCACCACATGAGACGGTAATGAGCAGTTCCTGACACCTATGGACTAGTTTCTCAACAGTGTGTATGATGACACTCTTAAATTCAGGAAAAAAAGGTATCTTGTTTCATATACTACTTTTTGTTTCAGTCCAAAAATCACTGACCTTCATTCCAATATATATATAGATATAGATATAGATATAGATATAGATATAGATATAGATATAGATATAGATAGATATATAGATACACACACACACACACACACACACACACACACTATTTACATGCAATATGCTTAGTTAAAAGCTACAACCCTTCAGTGAAAAAGGACTGTGAAATTGTAAGCCAATTATAAGTTTCCCCCTACCACACACAAAATATCAAGTACTCAAGTCCATGGAAATTAATCCTATGACAGGTTTCAACTGAAATGGTCCAACTTTATGAGACTTGGAGCACATGCAAACTTCAGTGGTTCAGGAGTATGGGATCGTATAGATTTATCCCATCGGCAGAGAACAGCACCACTTGGGACAGAGGGAGTCCACCATGGTAGATGTCTCAGGTGATGCCCAGATGGGTGGTAAGCTGCCAGCAGCAGGTCCCCCCACCAGCATTACTGCATGAAATGGAGCATACGGAGATCAGAGATGGGACATCACTGGATCTAAAGCCCCATGAATCCAAAGGGCCCGATCTCTCAGCTACAGCACACCAAGGTTGGTGAGCTGGTAGGGACCACATTGCTGGCAACAGGGTTTCAAATGCAGGAGTGGATCTGCCACTCCACACCCCCTTAGCCCCACATTAAGACTAGAAATTGCATTTTCCGTCCAAGACTATTTTCCAAAGTTCCATTATTTAAGCACCTTAAATACCAAGGGCTGCACTTCATTATCATGTGATCTTACAGCAGTCTTTATATAGTGTTTTGTTCTTAACATGTAGTTTTCTTTGGGTTAGAAGGTTTTGATTAGTTTCTTTCTCCACAAAATATGCATTCCAATAATGATTACAAGTTATTATAATCAAGCCCACAGGCACATAAAATCAATTGACCATAACGCTATGAATTGCCTCAAAATTGCAGACTGTCATAGCTCTGTTCTTTAAGGCGCTGGCTGAAAAATGTGTTGATTATGCTTCCCACCCCCTTTTAAAGTATCAATCAAGTTTGGAAGACAATTTTTCCAAGTGCCTGCTTAACTTTCCGTCCCCTTCTAAAATTAAATACATACGTTTTAGGGAAAGAGTATAATATGCTTTGATGTGGCTTGTACTTGACTGTATTGAACTCCCAAGTGGTCCTCTGGGCCAGCAGGAAGCAGGGTATTTATGGAGCGAGGTTTCAGATAATTAGATATCTCCTTTAGGAGTCATGTGAGAATGCAAGAAAATCAATTTGCCAGTCTGATCCATTTTCCAGTTAAGCTGGAGTTCTCAGATCTGAGACAACCTGCAGGCACAGAGAAGTCAATAAGACAAAATCTCCTTAAATCCAAATTTCTTTGCTTAACCAAGTTTGGGGTTTAATTTCCTACTTGGCTCCACATTCAGAGAAACTGAATTAATTTTTTGCTCCTGTCTTCACTGCAGAATACGTAGAAGATGCCTGAACTGACATTTCCAAGAAGAGAGTCATAAGAACCGAGACAAGTATGAGGACAAGAGAAAAAGTTCTAGTCCTTATCGACAAGCTGGAAATTAACAGATCACTTGGTCCAGGTTGTATTCACCGCCCAAAAGTTCTTAAAAGAATCAAATGTGAAATATCCCTAAGATCAGCCTCCATACTTACGACTGGAAAGTGGCAAATGTCACACCAGTTTTTTTAATAAGAATCCAAGTTGGATTCAGGAAATTACAAGGTATTGTAATGGCCACAAACATAAAGCATTTAAAGTGGGATTAGGCAAATTCACAGACAATAAGGCTATCAGTGGCTACTAGCCATGATGATTGCATACTACCTCAGGAATCAGAGGTAGCCTGCCTTTGAAAAGCATCTGCTGTGAAATAGCAGCTAGATAATGCCACTGTGTTCATGCCCTGCTTATGGACTCCCCATAGGCATCGGTCTGGTGACTGTGAAACACAGGATGTTAAACTAGATGAACCTTTGGTCTGATCCAGCAAAGCTCTGCTGAGGTTCACATAATAAATTTCATCTGTGCCTAGCTTAGGATGTTTAAATTTGGTGCCACCAAGTATGCTGCCCAGCCATTTTTATAAGTTGGAGGACACCCTAACCCCTCCCCAATAAATATTTAATTCATTTTTGTGGAAGCATTTTGAGGATTTTTTTGCCTTTCCTTTAAGAAAGAAACAGCCAAGGGCTTTTTCTCTTTTGTTCAGACATCATCTTTAAAGGAAAGACATAAACTCTTTATGCCTATCCTCCAAAAGTCATTCAAAGATGATGAATGGTTGCATGAAAAGGGGAGGATAAATATTCTCCCCTGCTTCAGTTTATATATGTGAGGCACAAATACCCACTTAAAGATGTGAATGCACACAGTGTACCCATTACCTTACAAGCCACATGTGCTCTGCAAAATGTTTTCTATTTTGAGACAGCCTGGATAGCTCTGTTGGTTAGTGCATGGTCCTGATAACGCCACGGTTGCAGGTTCAATCCCCGCATGGGACAGCTAAATATTCCTGCATTGCAGAGTGTTGAACTAGATGATCCTTAGGGTCCCTTCCAACTCTAAACTTCTATGATTCTTTGATTCTTATTTAGGTGTATTACCACTACATCCACTATTGTAACCATAGCCTTTGAGATTCCATAGCCCAGACAATGCTTCTTTTTCTTGCTGCAAACGTGACTGGTATTCTGGAATGTGCCATCATTCATTTTCCTTTTGCCAACTTACTAGCACATTCCTTTGACCAGAAGTACACAAAGAAGTGTGTCAATTAAAATAAGCCAAGTGTAACAAGTATACTACTGAAATGGGTATTTGAGATGGAAATACTATTCAAGCATTCTGGAATCTAAAGGATAAGTTGGTTGCTTGATTTGCGGGGTGGGGCAAACCGGAGGAAAGGTGTAGTGACAGCAAATACTAATATTTCAAGAAGAAACCTAAGCTCTTAATGATCAGGATAAGAAGAAGGAGCACAACCGTGAAAACAAGACAGCTTGAAACAGGCCTAATCTCATGGCTGTCTGAACCTAGAAACAGAGCAGAGATTCAGCCATGCCACCAACATCGTTTCAATTGAATACAATCTTGCCTATCCAAGGGTGGTCTAGTTCCAGAGATAGAATTCCATATCCTACGAACAGATGAAATTCCTCACTTGTTGATAGCTCTCTTGTGAGGAGTTATCACTTCCATTTACTTAACACTCTTTGCAGTGGATACAGTAGAGCGACAGCTAGTGATGGAATGTCAGCAAACACGGTGTGAGGGTCCCTTACATGATAAAACGGCAGTGGGCACTAGTCTAGACAATGGAGGCAAACAGCTCCCCTTTTCTGTTTTAATCAGGGTTCGTTTAATGTTTGCTTCCGTTCAGACTATCCATTTCCCTCATTCTGCCTTGATGTCCAATTATCTTTGCACTTCAGTTCCATCAGATTATGAAATCAAAACAATGTTCACATACAGACACACACACACACACACACACACACACACCCACACCATTTTTAAGCAACTGGAAAGCTAAATATATATTAGTTTTTCATGCTGAGCCTAGCTATCTTGCAGCTCAAGTCAGTCGCCATATCAGGCAAGCACATTACTTATCAGCATTGGTGCACACAGTGTGGTCTCAGCTGTTCATATGAGTCTTTCCAAGACACTGATATATAATAGCACATCTTCCATTTTTCCTCCATCTTGCCATAATGCTGCACAAATCTTCTCAAAACTAATTATCTTGCCACACATACACATACACACACACACATACAGAGAGAGAGAGAGAGATTCTTGCAGCATGTATTGCAGATGGCTCATTTGTACATTCCTCCATTAATGCTAAAGAGATCAAATTCAGAACTCTCTTGTTTCCTTTAATTTTGAATTGTTAGAAGAAGCCATAAGAAAAACAAAGATCTGCCAACACCTGTACATGAGGTCTAAGAGAACTGCATTAATGTTCGCTAGCTAAACCATGGTGGCCCTGCAGTTATTCCAGCCATAAAGGAATGGAGTGTATTTATACCAATAACAAATATGATACATGACAGTAACTCGGGTGTTATAGCATATATATCTTACCTGACACAATAATGTTCCATTTTATGGGTCACCATTTATCTTTTAAAAAAACAAAAAAACACCCTACCATATTTGGTATATAACATTCAGAGCATTAAAAGCTGATTGTGGAAGAGAGAAATGAGAATAAGAATATAACTGGATAGCAAGATAATATGTAGTTGCTTAAATATAGATGAACCATGTAGTTAGTCATATAGTGTCCCAGGGGTTCAAATACATTTCAATCCCTAATACGTGCTATCTGTAATCCCCTTTTTATCTCTTAAAAATGCATTCAACATTTTTTCAAACACAATGTATTTTCTGTATCCTTAAAAATATAAACCAATATATTTTTAGACAACCTTGTTTATATTTATGAGTGGGTGATCTATGACATCAAACCACACTAAGGATTGGGCAGCAGTGCCACAAGTGGTGACTGGTACCACACTCCTACTTATGCGAAGTTGGGAAAAGACAGCTGCAAAAATTAAACCCATTTGTCTTCCTTTATTATCTAGCCATATATTTGCACCAGTTTCCATGGCTCCTTTGAACAAAAAGCATCATATTGTAAGTGCACAAAATTCAAGGGAGAGGTTATCCTGCATAATTATGCAGCTTTGTCCCCTGCTTAGACCCAGCTATGGACACCCATGTGTTTAAGTGATTACGTGTCCTTAACAATTGTGCTGCCTGCTGAGTACCAAAGCATGAGAGCTACCTTCATGTTTTGTGCCCTAACTTTCTTCAGTGATGTCCAATGTACTCACTTTTTAAAAATAAAGGTAAGTCTGTTGGCCTTGCCCCCTGCCCTACGTAAATCTGACTCCTCCTACCCGTCTGTTGGTGGCCCTGGAAATATGGTTATGGGTTATGCCATTATGCTCACCTATACCTCCAAATTTACCACTACACTATTTATCATGGCAGAATATTTGCATATAAAAGTACAAACGATTTCTGTTCTTTCCACTTTTTGTTTCACCTGTGCGTGTTAAGCCCAAAATAAGTGGATACTTTTCAGTTGAAAGGGAAAGTGCAAAAGTATAAGCAACTGAATATAGTTAATGAATAAACCCCGTAAGATTTAGTGATCACAATTGCAATTCAATTTTCCCCCTTTATGAATAATTCAGATTGCATATCTATCCCCGTTGCTGTACTCTTAAATGAAAAGTTCCTTTGTTGATATCGTCATTGCTCAAAACACCATATGTTTTTTCCACTACTGAGGATGACAAACTCTCCGAATGTTTTCAGAGTGGGAAGCAACAAGTGGGCTGGCTCTGGGAAAGGGAATAGCAATTGGCATGATCTGGCCCAGCTGTCTTCATTTTGAGACCTACATGAGCCTGTTAGCTGACTATGAGGTCTACAGAAGACTCTGGCAGCAGTGTGAACAGGCATATTTAGAAAGCAGGAAAAAGACGAAGGGGAAATGCTGTCTTTTTGCCAACCTACAGCTATCAACTATCACATAATGCCAACTCTCCCACATCTGAGGTGTAGGAAGTACTCTACAATATTGTATTTATGAATGAAGGTGAAAAAGAAATGAACAAACTTCCATTTGCCTGGGAAAGGGCCATGATAAATCTGTACAAATTATTAAAAGCTTTCAAGAGTACAGCATTAAAAATCTTTATCAAGACTAGGGCAGGGACACAACATGGCACAATGGGAAACATTTTTGCTTCTTCTACATTAAAAAAAAAGCTGTTATCCAAAGAGTGGCCATGTGAAAATAGCTTCCGAAGGCGCATTGGGAGTCCTGATCTCCTTTTCAGGTGCATCACATGCTATTCTAGAAGACTGTCCAGTCTTCAATAGTGGTTTTGGAGTATGCGCTTTGAGAAGCTAGAGGATTCTGCCCTTTGGACACCAGTCACAGAAGAGTATCGTTACAATTCTATGATTCTATACACATGATTTAGTTGAGATTCCTGCATTGCAGGGGGAAGGACTAGATGGCTCTCAAGAGTCCCTACCAACTCTACAATTCTATGCAAACAATTTTTTGTGAGGTGTGCAATAATCAGGATTCTACTTTGCTTGGAAGATATATCCTCAAACACAAAAATAGACCACACCGTAATTTCTCACGGAAGTTTCTAATTTACACATTGATTTAGATAGCTTGCAAAATTATGGATTTGTGCCCCTTTTGTGCATACGCACATGTAAGTATCTTGCTACGGATCATTCTGTGTAAAAGAGTGAGGGGGGAAAGCCCTGTTGCTCTAGCAGGAGCTCTTGTGCTGGCTCCCACTAATGGAACAATTTCACTAAATTTGGCCCAGAGTCTCTGTCTCTCTCTCTCTGTCTCTCTCTCTCTCTCTCTCTCTCTCTCTCTCTCTCTCTCTGATTACATTCATTCATGATGTCTATTTCTGGGACACTTCCCAATTCTGGTGTCCTCAGGATGTTTGGGACTCTAACTCCCATCTGTTCCATTCCAAAACATCTGGAAGGCACCAGATTGGGCTGATCTCATCTGTCCATTAGATTGGTGTTACCCAATCTTCTGTAGCCAGAAGGCTACCGCTCCTCCATATAATATGGCTATGGGACCAAGGCAACACTTAACAGCAGCAGCAGCAGTTGAAGATACATTGAGATGAGCATGCAAAAGCATACAGCAAAAGTGGTATGTGTAGAACAAGACACAGGCTCAGTCTAAAGAGAGACACCTTGCCTTACACTGCTCTATGTTCATATTTCAATTTGGGTGGTCTGGCTTTTGGACCAGGTATACAAGGTATAAATACATTTATTTGTAAATACATGGAGAAATAAAACAAAGAGCCACTGGAAGATTACGGCTTGCTCTCCAAATCGTTCTTCCAGAAGGAAGTGTGTCTACAAAATTCCACATTCGGATCAATTGTTATGTACAATAATGCAGGTTGTTCATTACATCATCTGCTTTATATATCTTGTTTATCTGAAGCACCAAGTTGTCTCGGCATTCTCTGTTTCAACGAGGAGGCAGAGATGAGGGGAAACGAGGACAGATACAGACAGAATGGAAATACTGTTGCACAGCACCATCTTGGCCTCGTGTTCAGGTCAGATTAAATGCCCAACACCTCCATTTCAGTCCAAGTGGAAAAAGAAACTACAGGGTGCAACATTTATCCAGCTGTGTGAACTTTGCTGCCCAGATGTTGTCTGCCAACAAAGCAGGATCAACATAACACTGAATTTACTGTCCTCTGCCACCAGCTGGCTCTGCTTTTTTGCAAGTCAACTCCTGGAATGTTTTATGTCTTTGTAATATGCACCATCTCTTTCAACACCTGCTTTTCTCAGTAACAGATCTTGCAGTATGAAAGAGGTTCGGCAAGGATTGATGATAGCCCTCGTCAAGAGAACATCCCTGCAACAAGCGTTAGCTGTTGGAACATCATGAATGTGTTTTTCTTAGCTAAAATTACAATCCAATCTGAGAATGAGTCATCCACTTGATCTTTCCTGCTACCACATTTAGAAGTTGTGGAAGTATTATGCTAGAATCTGTTATACACACACACACACACACACACACACACACATGTCTGAGTTTTTCACACAAAAGGGTTTTAAGGACAGAAATGTGGACAACCACATAGAGTTCTCACAGGGTGGGAGAGAGGGAGAGAGAGAGAGAGACATGAATGGGGTGAACAACTGTTCATAAAGGGCCTTTGATGTGTTCCTCAGAGAACGGGTGAATTGCTCAAAAGAACCCTAGGACAGCATTGCAGGTCTTATTAGGCTGTATTTTTAATATTTAACCCTTTATAACTCAGGGAGGAAAGGAGAAGGAATCCATGAAGATCCTGTAGAAGATCCTGTATTAAAACTGTTTTCTGGATGATTTTTCCATATTTTTCCGTATTTCCAAAGCAACTTTAAGTTAAAGTTTTCTGACCTAAATTTATGAAAATGAGCACCCCATGTTACAAAACTCCTACACAGTAGTTAATAGTTAACAACTTGCATGTGGGTAGACAATCAAAGTGTCATTATTGCTTATGTGGATTTTTCAACTCTCTGTATACATGCTTTGAGTATGCCAATGGAAAAAGATTCATACAAAATGTGAAGCAGCTTTAGCTAAAACGCTGGGGGAATCCCAGAAGTGAACATCCTAGAAGGTTCATAGATGATTTCCTACCTGCAAGATGTTTACCAGCAACCACGGCTCTCCTGTGATAATGGAATGGTATCTGGGACAAACCCTGATTAAAAGAGAAGAACAGAGCCACATCACACCAACGCAGGAGGGGGGAATTATAACAAGAGGGCTGTCATATATTACATCCTAAAGCAATGCAGTAAACACCAGTCAAATCAATAGCGTTACTGAACTATTTCCTTAAGTATGTTTCTCAGTTTCAACCGTGACTTTTAAGCTCCTTTTCTTTCACAGAATCCGATTCCATTTAGTCATCAGCAATATTAGGTCTATGTCATCAGAAAATATTGCTTGTCATAGAGATCATGACCACAAATTTTGTGTACCTGTTGACAGGGTACAACTGCATTCTGATAATGGTGGAACAATACAGCCTTCTACAGCCTTCTCCCTCCCCACCCCAAATGCACTTGCTCATAACTTTTACCAGGTCACAAGAGACACAATCCCATGTCACAGGACAGCTGGAGTATTGGACCCAATATGCTACTTTACCTAGAAGGAATTGTTATTTGGCTTGGGTGAGTAGCTCGCAACAAGACTGATGTCCAACATCCCATTTTACACTCTACAAAGCTATTTGCAGCCCTCAGATACTTAGACTAAGCCATAAAAGAAATTAAAAGAATAATTAACTAGCAGAATGGAGCCTTCCCACCTGTTCTGGGGGGGAAATGAAAAATATATATACTTATATTGAAATGTATGCCAGGGTGGGGTGGGGAGGGATGAAGACCAACCGATTAAAAATCTTGCTCCTACAGCCTAAGCAAAGCAAAATGATTCTCATCATTTACACTGAAGACAGGAAAAGGGAAACGACATCAATTCTCCTGGGAAGGGTTCCAAATTATGGTTACATTTTACAGAGGAGATGACTTATTCATGTTAAAATGTGAACATATGGTTTTCCTCAAGGCTTTTCCCTCCTATCGTTTCCATTGGAAATTCACATTGTTGTATCAGAAGTTTTCTGACACAGTGGTGTCTTGGGCTTAAATTTTGTCTGAAGTAGTGTAATACAGCCATCAAGTTAGTTCTACAAAACAATGACAAAATAAAAGATAACCGAGCTTCCACTTTCTTAGAGCAATAAACTGGAGGCAAGAGGTATGGGATCCAGATTGTTCAGGATGCTGTTATTCTCCTTGATTATTGAAGAGTTAGCATCTTTTCTTTAAATAATAATTTTTATTCAATTTTCAAATTTTACATTTCAAATTAAACACATTTTATTATACCATGCGTTCATTGACTTCCCTCCCTCCCCTTCCAAGGTTCATTTAACTTATCCGCCATTCCTGCATATTTTAATATAGCCATCTAATTTGATTTTTCCTCTTACATCAGTTCAAAATATGTTAACTGTTGAATTATTTTAATACTGCCAGAGTTTTTAAACTGTGCACATTTATTTTCAATATACTCAACAAAAAATTCCACTCCAATATACCCAATGTACTTTAACTTTTTTCAGTGTCCACCACATATGAAGAAAGGTGCCTTCTACTTCTTTAAATTTCCAACATGCTCGCTCCAGCAGCACATATACTAAAATTGGAACGATACAGAGAAGATTAGCATGTTGGAAATGAAGAGTTAGCATCTAGTATACCTGCAAGGTGTCCATGCTGGAAATTAAGCTTTGCACTCCAGTTCCTCACATAATGGTTATCTTTCTACAACAAATTCAACCAAAGCATAGTCCCAAGTACACACTGAAGGTTCCATCTACTACTGGCCTGCTCCAAAATCGGCCTTCATAAAATTGATAATATTGTGGTAGAAATAAAAACAGGTCTTTGGGCATCTGATTCCTTTGTCACCCCAGCTTGAACTTTCAATGTGATGTCATATGATACCATGTGATTGACTGGTGACAAGCAGGTAGCCCAGCTGCATTTCAAAGTGGCCGCAGAGGGTTGGATAGCTCCTCGCTTCAGTTGCAAATCAAATCCTCTCTGCACAAACACCAACCAATGGAAAACGATTCAATAGTTTCTTGTTTGATCTGTTTGCCAAAGTGGACCAAGGAAGTAGCCAGGAGATCAAGGAAGGCCTTCCTGTTAAGAAGCCCAGTTAAATGCTCTCTAAAATAACTTTTCCTCCTTAGGCACACATATACTTGTGTTATGCATACCAAAGATTATCTTGGACTGCAGTGCAAAATCATTTTTCCAGTGGTCTAATCCAAGTTCTAAGCAATCTGTAACACATGTAGGAATGTTTTTTTCATTCTGTCACTGTGATAGAGTTAGTTCTTATGGATACCTGCAGCTGTCTCTTTCATTCTAAACAGAGAGCAACACAGCCCTACTTAGAAAAACTTCCACCCTAAAAAGCATTTAACTGTACACACACAAACCACACATGTTCATGTTTCAGAATAATTTGTGCAAAGCACATCAATTCCCCAAATCCCTCTTGAGGGTATTTGATTTACTGTTTTCCAACAGAAAGAAGTGTCCTCCCTTTCTTGAACCAAAGTAGGGAAGGGGACTGTTAGTTTCATGTTTTTAACCATTGTTTGTTTTTTAAAACCCACTGCACTGTCCTCTAATACCATCAGATTGCCTTAAAGATCACTTTCCACTACTACAAGGAATATTTATGCTATAGCGATATAATACAAAACAGCCATTCCAATGTAAATTATTTATTGTATGCTGCTATGTAAGCAGCTCTTAGGGAGATCAGGGAGAGAACCCCAAAAGAGAGGTACAGCTTCCTGTTCATTTGAGCTGCTTATAAACCATTGGGGGGGGGGGAGTAGGTTAAATTGAAGTAATACATTTCCCTGAAAACAATTCCCTGAACATCAAAAGCTGATTTATACTAGATCAGACTCCTTGTTCATCTAACGCAGCATCCTCCTCTCTAACTTGCACTCTTCAAGGTCACAAGGTGCAGTATCTGTACAGTATTGTTGTTATCTGACCCTTTTAGCTGAAGTTCTCAAGGACTGAATATGAGCAGTCCACATGTGAACTACGTGTTTCCCTCCCTTATGCCATGAACCCCCTAATGATGTAACTATTTTGTTTTGTTTGTATTTTAACACATCAATGGGTGGCCTTGCAGAGCAAAGAACTCTCTCAAGGTTTCCATCAATGTAACTGCACACTAACTGAATTCCCAGCATCCCAGACCATTGGCCATGCTGGCTGAGGCTGATTGGAGTTGGAGTCCATCACCACAAGTTCACAATTCCTGAGTTAGGCCTTAAATGCTGTGGTAACAAGTGCTTCGTAAGAGGTACGTGGAGATCAAATCTTCTTAAGACCACAAGAAAAGTAAGTGATTTCAAAATCAGTAGGGTGGGGTTCTACAAAAAAAAAAGCACAATGCAATGCTATACTATGTGTATATGTTTTGCAATGTCCCCTAGAGCCAAAGGGCTTTGGTGAAATCTCTTCATTATGAAGGCTTCCATATTATTAACAACCTAGAATAGAACACAAAACAGAATGAGAGGAAACAGCACATTCATCCATATGTCTCGTTTCCAGGAACGAAGAGCCCACATAACAGCACACTCATCTTACCAGTTTACTGACACCCTGTTGATGGCAATATGCTGGTAGGCGTTTGGTGTCTCCATAAAAGCAAAAAGACTAGTAGACCAAACCAGCCCTCATGTCTGCTACATGTAAGCAAATCTTCAGATCAGTACTGGAGAACTACCGTACTTGTTGGAAATGTCCATTTTTTTGTTCCTACAAGAACTGCATTTCCTTTTTGTACTTTCTGTAAAAGGAGCAATTGAAATATCACAGAAACAAGTAAAATAAAATAAGGCAAAATAGCTGCTTTTTCTTTACATGGCCTCGGATCTATAGAATTTGTTTCACAGAAGGCCAGCAATTCCTACACAGACTCTTTGGCCATGGGGCACCTAATAAAAGGACATAATGAAACAAATGTTTTGCAGGTGTGAAACAAATGGTAGGTGTTGCCGATTTCTGAGAAAGGTTTGGTCACTTCAGCATACCGATCACAGCAGGATCCTTGAGCTTGATTTTGTGGCTTAACATTTTGTCCATGATAGTCAACAAATGGATGACGAGAGCTGCAGGGGGGTGAGGAAGAAATGTGCAAAAATTGCATTCTCCCCAGTTCAACCAGTGGGATTTTCCACTGCAACAAAAGCCTTCCGTGGATGGGAGGAGCCACTCTGTTCTCAAAAGGCTAGGAGAAGAAGAAGAGAGAAGAGTTTGGATTTGATATCCCACTTTATCACTACCTGAAGGAGTCTCAAAGCGGCTAACATTCTCCTTTCCCTTCCTCCCCCACAACAAACACTCTGTGAGGTGAGTGGGGCTGAGAGACTTCAAAGAAGTGTGACTGGCCCAAGGTCACCCAGCAGCTGCATGTGGAGGAATGGAGACGCGAACCCGGTTCCCCAGATTATGAATCTACCGCTCTTAACCACTACACCACACTGGCTCTAAGTTAAGATCCAACACAATTTGAACACTATTTAGGAGGGGGCAGTTGAGAGAGAGAGGATTAATACTGAATGGAACGGAACAGAATTGGAACAGAATTGTGGTAATGATGTGCGAAAATGTCACAGACTGGAAAAAGGCGTATTTGTCCATCCCTGCTTACAGAACAAACAGCTTTGCTTTAAAATGGTCAAAAGACACCATTTAATAGGAATTTCTCCAGCAGATGCATATTGAAAATGAATGGGAGAAGCATAAGAAAATGGAAGACCTTCTCAGTTGAACTGTGCCAAAAAGGAAAACATGGCAGGTGGCAGCTCACAAGTGAAACTGGATGTACTGCCAGTATTGTACCTGGGACAGTTTTCATTCAAAGCATGAGTGTTACCACTGAGTCCCTCCCTTGCCACAAGTGGATGGATTGTGTATAACATCCTATACAATGTGGGGGTGCATGCATGGAATCAAGGCCTTCTACCTTTGCCCCACCCCCTTGATGCCCACCCATTTAGCATGGGCTGCATGTGTCTGGGATCCCGATCAGCTCGTGTGCAATCCAATGGAATACCTACACGTCTGCAGGGCTATGGGCACAGGTTCCTTGCTCCTGATCTGCATCAGCCAATTGCCAGTTCAAATCAGCCATATCAACATGGGACTGTTTCCCTTCCTCTGCCACTGTCCTTCCTATCTCCAGTCCAAGCACTACCATCAGCACTACTTAACTACCCAGGCATATAGCCTACTTTGTTATCTCCGACTTATACATCCCCTGTTATAATTCAAATTCAGTTATGGTGAGGAGAGGGGCACAGCTTTCAAACAATTAAAATAAAAGAAAGAGAAAATGTTCATGATGAGATGGCAGGGTGCTGGAACTTTCCTGATATTTATTTATTTGTTTGGGAAAAAGTTATGCTGTATTCTAGTTCTATGATTCTATGATTCCTATACACAATGGGAGTTCATGCACTCAGTATCTAAAACAGATATTTTGGTATATTAGGGACTATTATAGCAGAATCACTAAACATCATGGGCACAGGAAAGGGGGAAAAGGGTGAGAGACCACATCCAATACATATGCATAACACTTGTTCAGCCACATAAAATACAGCCGTCATGGCAATGGCTATGCTACCTAATTACATTTCCTGTGGCACAAAATACTGCATTTTGAGTGCCGGATGAAATCTCCTTGCAACAGAAATGCTACTTGAGGGATGGTGCTTGGCTCTCGTGCAACAAATTACGAACAACTGCATATTTATTGCAATGAAAATGAGTTATCTGGAAAGGCCTGAAGAGCCAGTGGTGCTGACAGCAAGCAAAAAAGAGGTCATGGGAAGCTGGTTTGCATGGAACACGCAAGGCAATCTCCAGTTACAATTAGAAGAGCCCCAGATGCTTATTAAATAGATAACAGGAGTGCATATTGCCAAGAAAACTAAACACATTTTATTCTTCCCATGTAATTGACTGAGCAGCATCCCAATTAGCCAAATCAATGCGAGCTTCCTTGCAATAAAGGGGAAACTGAACTTATATTAAATATTTTTGTTAAAAAATGGAGGAAGTGGTATGTAGGTTTTTGTGAGAATATTCATACGAGATGTTCTCATATTGCCTAAAATGTAAGTGCAGCTGGCATTTGAGGAAGGTGGGCTCACAGAACCAGGACAGCCATGAGAACAGCCCTCATGTGAACCCTTGACATGTGATAAAGTCCACTAAGCCAGCCCTCACCAAGCTAGTGCCCTCCAGAAGTTTTAGACTACAACTCACAGCTCAGCTGAGAGAAACTCCATTTGGCTCCTCCTCTCTCTCAGCTGTCATCTAGCAGTCATGACATCTAGCTGCAATGACAGAAGAGATGAGAGTGAAAGGCCCACTTTATTTATTCTCCTGAGACAGTTGGGTTTTGTTTTTGCTTATTTTCTCCCTCAACTGTTCCCACCCCAATTGGGCATTATAAGAACTTTTTAACTTTAAGAACTGGCACCTGAGTTTGCTTCCTTGCCTCCTTCCTCCCCACCACGTTTTTCTTTGCTTTCATGTCTTTTAGACTGCAAGCCTGTATACAGGGACCATCTTGTGTTTTTTTATTTATCTTCCCTAAGCCATTCTGGGAGCCTTTTGCAGTAAAAAGTGCAGGGTGCAAGGGGAGACTATAAACAAACAAACAAGCTGTAAGTTAATACATAAGTACACCATATTTATCCAAAACTCATTTGAACACGCTGCTGTCGAAACCAGTTCAGATGACAGCGGCCTTATCACTTATGCCAGACTAAATAAGCTCTCCCAAGACTTCCCGAGAGAAATTGCGAGCACTTGTACTTAAGTTGTACAGCTAGAGACTGTAATTTTAACCTTCATTCTATGCATCAGATGCAGGAAATAGAAATCTGCTAAACATATGGCCTGGAATAAGTCCCAGAACGAGGCACCTCAAGGTACGTCCGCTGAAGTTGCCCAGCCTGAGAATCTTATTAACGGCTTGAATCATGAATGCAGCATTTGTATTTCCACATAGCCAAATTACATTCATACAGTGCACACCTAGAAACACTGAGGGCAACTAATGCAAAAATCAAAAGGTTTCTGGGACAAAGCAAAAATTAAAAACAACAACAAAAGAATCTGTAGCTGTATTAGCTTGCAGCTAAAAGGGGGGGGGGGAAGGATGGTCGCTGTACGTTTCCCATTATAGAAAACAGCTTCAGAAAATTCCTCCCACGCAACTTCCTGACTGTATCATCATGCAAGGAAGTCTGGAAGCCTTTGAAGATTCCATGCAAAAACAAACTTGCATCTTTATAACGCTGGAAGTCGTCTCCTGTTTTCTGACCACCCATAGAGAACATGAACATTTCATTTTAAGCGGCCACCCCCAACATGCAAATTTAAAATAGAAAAGAAGAGAGGATGCTCAAGAGTAATCATTAGGCAATATTTCCTAGAGGAAACAGCATTGTTTAGTTTGAACCAACCTGTTACATTTTGACTTAATAAAGCTTGAAGGGAATCCGGAAGCATTTTCTGACCAGCAGGAGATATCAACATATTCAAAGCTGTGGGCATTTCACACCTTTATTTCTGGAATAGAACTTAGCATCTATCTAGGTTTCATTTTTTAAAAAGTAGGATTCATATTGCAAACTACAGCTGTGGGCAGCATCTGGAAAAATCTGAAAGTGGGTGGAGGTCTGCCAGGTTTGGGAATACTGTGTCTTTAACAGTTTCATAACAGTCATGGAACAGGTAGTTTATTTTCTCCCACCACCACTGTGCCATGCTGGGAGCAGTTACATACGTTGAATTTCTGCCAGAAAAGGCTAACTAAGTCTAGCAATTGGAACACCAACCTTTAGCATCGGTGAGTGAGGTTTCAATATCTCTGCCATCTCCTTGGCCTTTGCCAAAGGCTACTACTGTGTGGTCTTCTAGTCACAGATTACAATAGTTTGTTTTTCAAATGAATTTTTATTGTTTTCCTTACATATTCTTTTCCAACAAATTGTAATAGCGCCATACATTCCCTTTGACTCTGCCGAGTCGCGACCCCCCTCCCTCCCCACAACTGGTATATTTATCCTCTTTTCATCATGCACATCATTCACAGATTACAAGAGTTGGAGAGGGTCTTGTAGGCCCTCTAGTCTAAGTGCCTGCTCTACATAAGAAATCCAGAGCTGCTACACCTCCTGTAATGCTGGCCTCAGTGGGAGCTCCATGTGACACAAAAACAGTTCCGTGCCGAATGCCTATCAGACTTCGATTAAAAAGTTGCTGGAATTTAACAAAACAGCCTTCAGTAAGCACCAGAAATTCAACACGGAGGGGGCCTGTCTGACCTGAACTAGAAGAGGGTTCTACAAAATTGGGCCCAGAATATTCCATGTGCAAATGAACTATGCATCCAAGCCATGGAGAGGGCACTAACAAATGATCAGGCAATGTTATAAGGAATCCAGAGGTCCCTGAGATATCCTGAGATATCTTAAAAACAAATTAAGGGCCTTGTGAATTAATACAAGAACCCTGAACCTGTTTAACCAAAGCCTACCCTCTTGTAACCTAAGCTCATTAAATTTCAATCTAGCTATAACTTCTTTATTCCAGTTTCTTCTGGCTTAGAAGTCTGTTTCCCAAACAAGGATTCATTTAGCAGTCATGGCTAATAGCAGTTGATAGGCCTTATCCTCTGTATTACACAAATATCTAATTAAGTCCTGTTTTTCAAAAGCTGCCGAAGATATGAATCTTGGTCAAGGGAACATAAGCAGTCTTCCTCTTCCCTCACCTCACCGCAGATTTATCCCAAAGGAAGAGCACAATGACTTTTCCTGCCCACGCTGATCTGCACTGCAAGGATGACTCCACTTCAGAATTTGATTCTGATCTCATAGCACAAGTCACAGCAGCAGCAGAAGCAGAACAAATGTCTTGGAGGGGCTGGTGCAAATGTGATGTCCATGATAGCCACGTGCAAATGAAAATATATACAGAGATAGGTCGAGAAAGCTGTTTGAAAAAAGTGGAGCTGACTCAGTACCACACCTTTACAAGGTTACGTGCAGCACACTATGTCAGTGACTATTAGCAATAGCTATATGAAGCATTTGTATAATGGGCAATTTTTGGAAGAAATAGAGCCCCAAAGTCTCCATGCTATTATAGTAACCAGGTCAACATAGTTAGAATGCCATAGGGGGGTTCATGAAAGTGCAGGGTGGCTGGTGAGGGAAGAGAGGCATTTTGACACTGGCATTGCAAAGCCACTTACCTGCAGTTCTTGAGCTTAAAAAACAAAAGGTTTTTCAATAATCATAACCATGATAACGGTGTGAAGCATCAGTATGCTGCTGCGTTCATGGGCATAGTCATAGGGGTGCAGAGGGAGCAACTACTCCCCCCTCACCACCATCAAATGAAGTAAAAAAAACAAAAATTCTTAACTAAGTGACCAGTTGCATCACAGATAACTCAGTTCCGGCCGCCCTAACATAAAACCAGCCCCCACTAAAATAAATCCTGGCTGCATTTCCAAATACAGAGGAGCATGCTTCAGCTGGCACTCTGTACATGCCTTGGAACTATGAGATTCCTCTAGCTTCACTCAACTGGTGCAGTGAGAATGAACTTGCAAATCTGGCAAGAAGCTGGCAATTACTAATTCTCCCAACTAGCTAACCTAACTAAAGTACATGGCATTGAAGATCCCAGTTTCCACAACTTCATGGTCCCATGTAATTTGGGAGTTTGTGTAATGTGATCAGGGACAGGGCAGGCTTCTCTTTGCTTGTTTGTTTTAGAGCTGTCCTAAAAACTTTCAGGGCACTATTTTAGCCTTCAAAAGTGGAAAGGGGGGGTACTTGGAGACTTTTGTGAGTGGGCAGATTTCTAATATCTAAGATGTTTTGGTAGCGTGATATTGCCTTAAAAATATGGGGCAGTCAAATACTTCTGAAAAACCTTTCATTAATTGAATTTATCAATACGAAACAAGAGTAAGAAGCATCCTGTACCCAAGGCATTCAGTACAGCTTTGTTCAATGCAGGTCCATACCTATTAGAAACCAATGATCCATGCCATTAATGATCTGCTATAGCTCAAGCATATGTTTCCCGTGCAAAAGGTCCTAAGTTGGGTCCTGCCATTTCTGGGCAAGGCTGGGAAAGTCTGCATCTGAAAGTCATGGAGAGCCACTGCTAGTCAGTAATGAGCTGGAGGGACTGATGATCATAAATTGATGTATTGTAGCTTTCTATGATAAACACAGCTTTAACAAGGAGGGAAAAAATCTCATCTACTGAAAGGCCATGTTTGCTTTTTAAGTTAAAAAGTGTGGTGATTTTGAAGGAAAGTCCATGACTACATTAAAAATGTAATGAAAAGAAAACTGGGGAAGCTCTATAAATACTTCAGGATTTTAATTGTGATCTCACTGTTAGGCTAGAGGTCAGTGCTCTTCTTTCCTCTTAATCTAAACGGCATGAGAATGTAATGGATTTAGCAGACCAATTGACTCACACAGCCAGATCATAACTGCAGAGACAGCCAGCTTATTATTCCCTTCCACATGCAGTCACTTAGTTCATGAGAACAGTTTGAAGCAGGCCTGGCCTAACGCTTCCTCGTTCTGTCCCCATGCAATTTCTTCACTAGGAAATCGGTGCCAAGGAAATGCTCAGCATTAAGGGAGAGAGAAAAGTGGGGGCTAAAAACACAGATTTCTTATTCTGCTGGCCATGGGCACTATCCGCTGCCCTGCCCTCAACATCTTAATGGTTTATGAGCTGTTGAGTAAAGAATGCCTCAGAGTAAAAAAAGAAAAAAGAAAAAAAGAAGAACTGCCTTTTTCTTGGACTCTGTCCACTTTAAGCAAGCTATGAGAACTTGAATTTCTTTCAGCATCTTTAAAAAAAAATCAGGAAGGTAATGGAAAGTTGAAAAACACAACTGTGGGAAAGTTTGATGTGGGGCAACTGTCACTGGTAATCAAAGTTTTCAAAGTGTCCATTTTACTTATTAGATTTATATACTGCCCTTCATTATCTCAGGGCGGTTCACAAAACAAGATTTTTGTAACCATGTTTTCTCCTTTGCAAAAAGAAGGAAGGAAGCTTCATGGATCTGAGTAGTAAGGTAAAGGTAAAGGGACCCCTGACCATTAGGTCTAGTTGTGACCGACTCTGGGGTTGCGGCGCTCATCTCGCTTTATTGGCCGAGGGAGCTGGCGTACAGCTTCCGGGTCATGTGGTCAGCATGACTAAGCTGCTTCTGGTGAACCAGAGCAGTGCATGTAAATGCCCTTTACCTTCCCACCAGAGCGGTACCTATTTATCTACTTGCACTTTGACGGGCTTTCGAACTGCTAGGTTGGCAGGAGCAGGGACCGAGCAACGGTAGCTCACGCCATCACGGGAATTCAAACAGCCGACCTTCTGATCAGCAAGTCTTAGGCTCTGTGGTTTAACCCACAGCGCCACCCACGTCCCTGACTAGTACTCTACTACAAATGCATCTTTTTAGGAAGCAAAAGAGGAACATACACACACACAGCTCTGAAACTCAAGCTGGCAAGGCAGAGAAGCCCAATTTCAAAAGCTCCCTTCATTTACTTCTCCGAAAGAGTTTTCGCATCATCCACTAAAAACAACATCAATACTTAAAGCATCAATCAGGGTACAATCCAGAGTTTTTGGGAGTACTGGGGAGTGTTCGTGCTGATTTCAATAGGATGTGAATTGCACCCAAAGAACTGGGAATGGAACAAAGTGTCATCTAGTCAAATCCCTTGCCAACAGGTTAAGATCTTCCATCCAACAGCCCCCTCCAGATGAGTGTGCCAAAAATAGAGAAGAAACGATCCTGCTAACACAGATTTCTCTGGCTAACGCAAGCAAGCCAACCTCTCTATGTGTAGATGAAGGCAACTGGACATTTTATTTTCCATAAAGATGCACTCCAACATACACATCTATTTTAGTGTGCATTTGTAATCATAGCAAAAAAGTAATAAAAAAAATATAAGGACCAGCTAGAAAACGCACAGTAATCAGTAAATGGGACAACCGACAAGGTCAGTGGCTCAACAGCTGATTTATAAATACCATGTACTGGAAAGAAGGAGGATCCTAAAAAAAGCAAGGTGAAATTTATTAAAATCTTAATCCTGAAGTGCTGCCACAGCAGTTCTGAGCTCCCAATCTTAATTCTCCTACCTCCCCTTTCCCCCTGCCTGTTTCTGTTGGCAGACTCTTGAACTCAGCAGAGTGACAGGGGATGAATACGACTCAAGGGCAAAGAATGGGGAGTAGTTACAGGAGGAGGTTAGAGCTAATACAAAAGTAACAGTGAAGGTGACTTGAGAAAGCTTGTCCATACAATTGTATCAGGGCAGAAAAGAAAGGGCAACATAAACACAGTTCTGGAAAAATAATGAGCTAGGTCATTTGCTATGACACTAAGTGTCAGGTAGATAATTTTTAAAACAGCAAAACAAAGACTGTTCTTCTCTGTTGTGCCTTTTGAAGTTTATCCAATGCTGGGGAAATTAATGAGTTTGAAAAATGCAGAACTGAGAAGAGAAAGAAATATTTCAAACTCATTTGGATCTGTTGCCCTTTGTTGTGTCGATTAACAAACAAGAAGCACCCCCCCAAAACAACAACAACACAACACCCAACCACTTGCATCTAGCCATTATTTCACACAGATCAAGAAGCTCACTTATTATCTTTTGTATAAATGCATTGGCAGAGATAAAGTCAAATATTTAACCACATTTTTGAAAGTTACATAGATTTCAGTCTTCATGTTAATAATGCTACACACAACAACAACAATAACAACTTTGAGTGTTATAAAGTGAATAAGGGACTAAGTACCAATAGATTGGCCGTGGCAAGGAAGCAAAGTCACCTTGTTCAACTCCAACTAACTTCAGAACCCTGCTGAGATATATCTCAAAACACTGACCCACCTCGTTTCATCTCATATTTTTCAGAGCCCATAATTATTGCTGTCCAGGGGGACACAGCAGTTGGTGTGATTTTTTTGATATTTTTTTTAAGAACAGCAGTCCAATAATCATGAAAACGCACATGCTAATATTCAGGGGGCTTTCAAAAGCATGAGATAAAAAAAAGGGCAAAATTAAGTCAAGTCTTTCCATGGCTGACAACTACAACAAATGTCTCTATTTGCCTTCAAATTATGTTCCTTCTCCTTTCCGTCTTGCCTTCTCTTCCTCTTTGCAGACTCTAAAGCTATGAAGGCCAGAAGTGATAACTCTTATTGTTGTTTTAATCAGTGAAATAATTTTTTTAAAAAGTTTAAGAAACTGTGACAAGGCTTTCTGCTCCCAATGCCTTCAGATGCAAGACACCAAGTACACACTTTGAAAACTGTTCACATTTAGCTCTATAGTGAAGTGAGGGCTAGTCCATGTTGTTATTTATTGTGCTTAATAAGTTTCCTGCAGCTCCCTTAAGTCTCTGCTGTCCATATGAAGTTCTCCTCCAATTCACTGCCTTCCCACATTTCCCTCAGTCTGGATTTTCTCACACCCTCTTCTTTTCCCGAGAATGAGTATCCCTGGTATGAGAAAATCTGGCATGAGGGAGGGGAAAGTGTGGGAAGGCAGTGATTTGGAGGAGAGCATGATATGGACAATGGAGAATTAATGGAGGTACACAGGAAGCTGACTATCCACATCAAACAACAGTATGGATGAGTGTGCATCCTCTTCTTAGCAGTGCCGCTATATTTGCCAGGTTTTGTGGTTGCTGCATAGCCAAATTCCTCATTGAAATGGGAGACCATCTTTAGTGCTGGATGTTACTAGTAACGCTCCTCACTATTCAAGATAAACAAATATATTTCTATGCTGCATTAAAACTTGCTGTCTCTTAAATAATAAGGCATGAAGTTTCCATATACAGTGGTAACTCGGGTTACAGACGCTTCAGGTTACAGACTCTGCTAACCCAGAAATAGTACCTCAGGTTAAGGACTTTGCTTAGCTAAAGTGGTACCTCAGGTTAAGAACAGTTTCAGGTTAAGAACGGACCTCCACAACGAATTAAGTTCTTAACCAGAGGTACCACTGTACACTAGATGTTAAGATTCCCTTCATAAGTAATTAATGCTGCAGAGGAAGGTGTGAACATGCTACTTTTGGTGCCATACACTTCAGAATTAGCAGAATATGCTAACGAGATGGCAGCGTTCTGGTGAAGTTACAGGACATGCATCAATGAGCTTAAAAGGATGGTAACATTTAAAAAGGAATTATCAAAGTGTAGCCATATTTCTAAAGGTTCCACCTTTCACTCTGGTGTTGAGGAGTCTTCAAAGCGGAGCAAACTGAAAACCCAATTAGTAAGTAAGCTGCTGACAACACTCCCCCTCCCCTGACTATAGTAAACACCATTTCATTGAAGTGTGGCTGCAGGATTGTACAAATGTAGCCAGGGTCTTGAGCCTGTACATGGGGGGGGGGGAGACACTCCATCTCTACTATGAAGCTCAGAGCGGCCTGCCACAATTGTAAACTTCCAGATATGCTACAATGAGAGAGAGACAGAGACAGAGAACACCACAGTACATTTTTCAGCAACTGTGACCAAATGAATCATCGCCAGAAATGGCAGCTGTACCTAGGCACATGCTAAATCAGATTGGATTTCCTCTATATAGCTGCATACCCAGAGATATTCTGTATGGAGGAACAGGCAAAGGTCACATCTCATACCACTGATTTCTTCCTAATGAGTTGGACTTCCTAATAAGAGTCTTAAGCATCAGCCCTAGGACATCCTTATTTGAGATAGCTAGCCTGGTGAACAACACACTTCTGCCATTGTGTTCAGATTTCAAACAACATGCTTCCATACTATTGAAAGGTACCATAATAGATCCTAGTTCTCCACTATTAGCTGATGCATTAATTCAGGAAGCCAAGAATAGAATAGGGGGTGGTAAAAAAGTAGAAGCTTAGTTCAATAACATGGAAGAGCTGCAATGGATGTTTTTACAATGGCTTGATGTACTTTGATGGATAGAGTTCAAAAGGTGTGGAATACTCCTAGCTAGAATTTTAACTTTTAATGTGAGAGTGTTGATAGCTTGTGTTTTGAAGCTTTAAACACTGCAGACCCTACTTCCCTGTTCACTGTAAAATTATGGAAGTCATATTGCAGAAAAGCCACTTTTAAAAAATAAAAATAATACAGGCAGGAAAGGAGTTAAAATTAAAGTTTGCCTTAGAGAATCTTTAAATGAATGTGAAATGAATGCAGATTTAGCACACACACATGGCAGCGTAATCCAGAGGTTTAAGAGTCCGTCAATTCCTCGTTGACACAGTAACCTATAACAATTCTGTCAAAGCTCTTGAATCTGAGGATTTTTGAAAAGGCCTTTTGAACATTCTTAAACGTGATCTCCATATTAAAGTGAATACTGCTTGGTAATGCTTTTCAAAATATTCTAGGGATTCCACGGAGCTGCTGCTAATTATTCCATTAGAAAATATTAAAAGCATCAAACTATGCTCATAATCAGCTACAACCAGAGTTACACAAATGCAGTTCCAATGATTCATCTAACCACCAGTGTCACCACAAATAGGAAAATAACCAGGTGCATTCAGTCGCACTATAATACCAACAGCTGCTCCTCTTCCTGTCCCCTCCTGGAAATGAGGAGGAAAAGGCTACGAAAATCTCCTCTGGAGGCCCCATGGTCAGAGATCTCTCTTCCCTGAAATTTTGAGTTTTATTGACATTGACGCTGCATCTATGTTGTATTTTATGCTGTTTTTAAGTCACATTTTAATTAATGTTTTATATTTGCTGTTAGCTGCCCTGAGCCCGGGGTATATAAATAAAATTTTATTATTAATTTATTACAGTGGTACCTCGGGTTAAGTACTTAATTCGTTCCGGAGGTCTGTTCTTAACCTGAATCTGTTCTTAACCTGAAGCACCACTTTAACTAATGGGGCCTCCTGCTGCTGCCGTGCCGCTGCTGCGTGATTTCTGTTCTCATCCTGAAGCAAAGTTCTTAACCCGAGGTACTATTTCTGGGTTAGCAGAGTCTGTACCTGAAGCGTATGTAACCTGAAGCGTATGTAACCTGAGGTACCACTGTATTCTCCTTCCTGTGACAGGAGATGTAGGAGAGAAACACTTGTGTGTGTCGTCCAGAATAGAGGTTTGTATTACGTGCTAGATTCCATTTTGAAGAATGCATTCCGCTGGCTAGACTAAGGAATAAACTAGATTATACCACCATGTGTGTGACTGCACTTAACATCATCAGCCTTGAGGAGCTCAGTCAGGATAGGGACAACTGTGAGCAGTGAGCAGGTTTAAGACATTCCCCTCACGCTGTCATTCTAGGGGAAAAAATCTCACCCATTCTAACCCCAGCTACTATTTGCCCCAGGAGATAAAACTGCCATTGGTGCCAATATGCATCTTGGAAGAATGATTTCTGTTGAGATTATGGGAAAGAGAAGCGTTAAAGCCCACTCCCCAGGCATGACATGGCCCCAGTCCTGATCTTGTATAAAAGAAATCACATTAAATGCCTTTATTCATGCAACGTATGGTCTACTATGGCACCAACACTCTTTCAATCTCCCTTTCTCTGCCTAGAAAAAGCAGAGGGACAGGAAAACCCAGATCTTGCCCCCTTTTTTAAGATGGCTGAATAAACACAGGAAAACGATATTCTTAGGCAGAAAGGTCAGCTCAACCAGCCCCTACAATGCCCTAGACAAACTGAGTGGAGGTGGTTGATTCTCTTTCTGATATGAAATGAGAAACTATGGCCAGTTGAGACATAATATTGAGCCAATTATACTGTTTAAATCGGCCCAGGAATGAAATGAGTGCACCAGGTGCATGAAGGAGCAGCATATAAATAAGATAAGAGATGGAGGAGAATATAAATAAATATGGGTCCAGGAAAGCTCTTTTCTCTAGACGCTTGAAGCCTGCTTCTAGGTTTGTTTGCTCAGAAGTACATTACACCAGGTGCAATGGGTCTCACTCGCCGAGTTTTACATCTCTACGGTACCTAGATTCACCTTTTGAAAATCTTTAAAAACAGACTTCCAAAGGGAAATGCCACTATCTTTAAGGAGTCTGTATTTGCTCCTCAACATGCAGAAATGCTGCACCATCAACTTTGTAGTGTGCACAGAAGTGACATCATTTCATCACAAATGGTACCACAGAGCCCAGAAGCAAAGGGTCGAAGCCCAGAACAGACACGCAAGCCAAAGGTCAGAGCTACTAGGTACACTTACAAGTATTAGGAATATTGGGGAAGAGCCATAGCTCAGTGGTAGAGTGCCTGACTTGTGTGGTTCCAGGTTCAATCCCTGGCATCTCCAGGTAGGGCTGGAAGAGAACTCTTGTCTGGAGAGCTGCCACTAGTCAGTGTAGATGATAGTGATCTAGATAGATAATGGTATGACTTGGGATGAGGCCATTCCTATGTTCCAGTTACCGGTACATAAATTGTCCTGATGGGACTCTGGTAAATTGCTACTGAGGTCCCATGCCTGTTGCTTACATCTTCCTCAGAATCCAAGTGCATCACATCTCTCTTCCCTCGCTTATTGCTGAAGGGCCAAACAGCAGAAGTAAACACCCACCAAGGCAGTACAGTGGTACCTCGGGTTAAGTACTTAATTCGTTCCGGAGGTCCGTTCTTAATCTGAAACTGTTCTTAACCTGAAGCACCACTTTAGCTAATGGGGGCCTCCTGCTGCCGCCGCGCCGCCAAAGCCCGATTTCTGTTCTCATCCTGAAGCAAAGTTCTTAACCTGAAGCACTATTTCTGGGTTAGTGGAGTCTGTAACCTGAAGCGTATGTAACCCGAGGTACCACTGTATTAGGAACAAAAAGGGTGTTTCCCCTGCCCATCCAAGAATGCTATGCTAGGCAACTGCCATTTAATTGGAAGGCCAATCAGGCTTCTGAAACTGCTAGATAATTTCACGATACAAATTAACTTCTAATGACTACATCTGCCATTGTGAAGCTTAATTGCCTTCTAAATTCTCAAAATACAGACATCTTCCTCTGCACTGCATACCTCAGTGCAAGCAGATTGCTTTGCACATCCAAGAAGAGAGCTTTAAAATTCCCAGAGAGATAAAATACATCCTTACTTTGTCTCATTTAGTAATTCAGCCACTTGGGCATTGTGACAACGCTACAACCAGAAGAAATCAATAAATAAATTTGAACCAGAGTTTCAAAGTGTTATTTTATTTTATTTTTATTTTTATTGGGGGGGGTTGGGGGCAAGGAGAGAAATCTATTGCTCTCCTATTGCAAAAGTAAGGATTTCACCAAACCATAGCCTTCAACAAAAATCTAAGGGTTGGGGTTGGGGATGTTGTTTCACAGCCTAGTGTAAGTGAATCTTTTCAAATCTGTACTGCAACCAAATAAGGGCATTTGGCAAGAAAACATACATGTTACTATGGAGCCACAGTTAACATTCCAGTCAAATAAAGCTTCAGCTCCTTGTTGACCTTGCTTGGATGACTGTTTTCCTTCCTGCAGACTTTTCCTACCTAAACCTTTTTCAAGCTAATCTTATTTTTAAAGGAACAGCTGCAATAATTAAGTAACGGAAGAGAGGTTTTGTGTGTGTGTGTGTGTCTGCAATGCCACTAAACCTACGGCAGGGGAGGGGTGAAGTAGCACCAGCATGGAACATCTTCATATAAGTCAAAATCGAAAAGATTAGTTTTTTCAGCTTACAAAAGGGCTCACTAAATCAATTTTCATTTTACTCAAAGCAAAGATTTAGCAGCAGAATGGTAAATGGAGCAGCTTTAAAATAAAATAAAAATCACACGTGGCACATACAGTTCGAGCCCATTTCAAATATATGCAATGGCCAATAGCATTAGCTGAGTTTAGGTAAAGGTAAAGGGACCCCTGACCATTAGATCCAGTCGTGGCCAACTGGAGTTGCACTGCTCATCTCGCTTTATTGGCCGAGGGAGCCGGCGTACAGCTTCCAGGTCATGTGGCCAGCATGACTAAGCCGCTTCTGGCAAACCAGAGCAGCGCACGGAAACGCCGTTTACCTTCCCACCAGAGCAGTACCTATTTATCTACCTGCACTTTGATGTGCTTTTGAACTGCTAGGTTGGCAGGAGCAGGGACCGAGCAACAGGAGCTCACCCCGTTGCATGGATTCAAACCGCCAACCTTCTGATTGGCAAGCCCTAGGCTCTGTGGTTTAACCCACAGCACCACCCACGTTCCTGAGTTTAGGTAAGAACTAGGCAAAATAAGTAAATAGCTACTTCTGAAGATGTTGAATTGCAAACCCTGCAGTCCAGGCACAGATTCGCTACTACAGAATAGCAGACTTACTTCAAATTCATTTAAACTATCATCTCCGTCTTCACTTATCTGCTAATACCTATAAAACAAACTGTATTTGATTGTTTAATCCAGGCATAGGCAAACTCGGCCCTCCAGGTGTTTTTGAGACTACACATCCCATCATCCCTGACCACTGGTCATGTTAGCTAGGGACGATGGAAGTTGTGGTACCAAAAACATATGGAGGGCCGAGTTTGCCTATGCCTGTTTTAATGAAATCTGTGGTTAGGACCAGAGGAGGAATGACTGTTGGGAGGAGAGCAGAGAGAAGAAACGCCACGCTGCATCTGCAGCAACACATTTTGGTCTCTAGAGCCACAGCAGACGCTGCAACCCTCCAACGGTTCAACTTCACCTCCAAAGGCGCCCTCCTTCATTATCTCCCAAGACAGGCAGGCGCCAACTAACACTACATTCCAATGTAGGAAATTGCATTTTACATGGTTTTTTTTTAATGTCTTTCCTTACAAAAGTTTATTCCAATAAAATTATTTCTTTGCGGTAATTAGCTTCAATCAAAAATAAGATAATGGTTGCTTACTTATTATGCAGCTTGTTATTACACAGGAATTTCCCTTATACCAAGTTACACCACTGGTTCATCTGGCTAGCTCATTATCATCTACTGCAGTTACTAACAGTAGCAGCTCTCCAGGTTTCCAGACTGGAGTGTTTCCCAGCCCTACCTAGAGATGCCAGGGGTTGTATCCGAGACCTTTTGCTTGCAAAGCTGCTCCTCTATCACAGAGTTTCGGCCCTTCCTGCAGCTTTCTGATAAGTAATTTGATTTAACACCCCAGTTGTGAAGAATACACAAAAGAACACAGGTACCTTGCCAAAGAAAACATGTTTCAAAAACCACGCAAGGATTTTCTTTTCTCAAATGCCAACCCCTGCCCTACAGGAAAAATATCTTGTTTGTTGGCTCTGTATACTCTTTCAAAGTCATCTGGGTCATTATAATTCTACATAACATACAAGTACAGTGGTACCTCGGATTACATACGCTTCAGGTTACAGACTCCGCTAACCCAGAAATAGTACCTCAGGTTAAGAACTTTGCTTCAGCATGAGAACAGAAATCGTGCTCCAGTGGCGCGGCGGCAGTGGGAGGCCCCATTAGTTAAAGTGGTGCTTCAGGTTAAGAACAGTTTCAGGTTAATAACGGACCTCCAGAACAAATTAAGTACTTAACCCGAGGTACCACTGTACTGTAGTATCACTCCTTCATGGCAGTAATGCTTGGTTGCATCAGAGAAGTCTTCCCCAACCTGGTATAGCTCTCCAGGTATTTCAGACACAACTTCCATCATCCACAGCTTCTTCTCTCATAACTGGGGGCAGCCCTCAACGTTTGGGGGGGGAATCAGGAGGTATTTCTTCACACGTTGCACATTTTTGAACTATCACATTCACTACTGCAGTTTGTACACCGGCCACCAACTTGGGTGGACTTAAAAGGGAATCAGACAAATTGACAGAGGAAAAGACTTACCAATTTTTGCTACTCATGCTGACTGCGTTACTACTTCCCATATCAAAGGCCGTATGCCCCTCAATCCCAGTTGCTGGTGAACATGAAGAGAGAGAGCTCTGCTACATTCATGTCCAACTCGTGGGCTTCCTACAGGCATCTGACTGGCCAATGTGAAAACAGAATGCTGGACTATACAGGCCATTGGTCCAATCCAGTATGACCCTTCTCACATTCTTAAAAAAGGTGCAGGCAGTATTTGACCCATGTTGTCCTTTCCAACAAGTATACCACCTCATATCTTTGTTTACAAGGTCATATGTAAACTTGTTGCTGGGAACCATCTCCCTTTACTGCTGTAGTCATAACTATAGGACACATAACATCCCCACATGCCTAAAGGCCTTTTGCTAAAAACCTGGCTGTTTTTGCAAACAAGAGTCAGTCTAAATGCAAAGAAGAGAACACACACACACACACACACACACACACATGCATTCCTACCTAATGGCTAACACTAAAGCACTGGCAGCTGTTTGGTCATTACACGGCAAGAACTCACAAAGTGCAATTAGAAACGTTATACCATTAGCTAATGCAGCAGCTCTAGAGAGTTTCCATTCAGCGTCGGGGTGTCACCCAATCACACTTGCAGCCAGACTGAGCAGGAGAACAAACCGGACGCCAGCATTGCCCAAAAGATACGCCTTGAGACGGACAGCTTAACAGATGAATGAATGAATGAATGAATGAATGAATGAATGAATAACAGATGCAATCATCAAGACTCCAGGTGCAGCGCCGTTTCAAAGCTGCAGCATTTATTCCATTAGGACACCCGTTCCACCAGCGCCTCATAAAACGTGCAGTTCACAAAAACACGAGACTTGCTTCCTCATGGAGGCAGAATTGATTGCTTGAAGAGGGATATGCTCTCCTCACCCAGCAGGATCCCTCCCAGCATTCTATCCAGGACTTCTTGCCTAATGAACTAATGTACTAATGAATTACCCCTACAATCCCCCTCCCCACAACAAGGCATACAATGTCCTTTATTCCAAGCAGCACAATAAGCACTCTCACATCATAAAAGCACAGACCTCTGCAATGGAAACCACAACTGGCTCTCCAGCTGAACCAGTTCTGTATGGAGAAACCAACACACATACAGGAACAGCTCTAGAAACAACAAAATGCTAGACTCCTCTCCTTCAGGGAACAAACTCACAATCTGCCCCAATAGCAGGGTAGAAGAGCTGGGGAGGGGGGGAATAATATCTGTCAACTGATGTGCCCCTTTGGTTTCAGATACTATATGGGTAGATGAGTCTAAAAAGCCCAGGACACAAATTTTCACAGCCCTCTAATTGTTATTGTGGCTCATTTACCAGAAGTAACACATTTAGTGTTAACTCTTGAAGTGTATACAGTGGTACCTCGGGTTAAGTACTTAATTTGTTCCAGAGGTCTGTTCTTAACCTGAAACTGTTCTTAACCTGAAGCACCACTTTAGCTAATGGGGCCTCCTGCTGCCACTGCACCGCCGGAGCACGATTTCCGTTCTCATCCTGAAGCAAAGTTTTTAACCCAAGGTACTATTTCTGGGTTAGTGGAGTCTGTAACCTGAAGCATATGTAACCCGAGGTACCACTGTGCTCAATTCTGACCAAACTAAGCCTCCTGATGTATACCAAAATAATCAAGAGACTGGAACAGCTCCCCTATGAGGAGAGGTTACTACATTTTGGGCTATTTAGTTAAAAGAAAAGTAAAAGGAGACATGATAGAGGTATATAAAATTATGCACAGCATGGAAAAGGTGGCAAGAGCACAAAATCTGCAATTCTGTGTAGGCTCACACTCAACTGTGAACACAGGGCAAACCTCAGGCTGGCCTCACCTGGCTTCATCTGAGATAATACAGACTCCATGCAAATATTGTGAATAAACAGCATACCATACCCTCCAGCTGCACTGGTTTAATAAGTACAGTACCTATTTTTCCCATTCAGTGACTGAATTTATATCTAATACTGGAACACACTGTACCTATTTGGCTGGTATTACATACCAACTTTAGGCTACCTAATCCAACAACTTCTATTAGTATAGAGTGAATTATTAAATTATGTTAATGGCAGTACTATGTAGATTTATATCTCAAAAAAAATGCATTCTCCTGGTACTAAGGGGAAGTTTGAGAGCAAAGGAAAACTTCTAAATTAGCCAGAAGACGACATCCTTATGGCTTGCACAGTATCTGTATCATCATTCCACATAAAAGGTAGAACTATTTGTACCCATTTGCTTATGACAAGCAATTGTCATTTGACATGTTCAGCCCCCAAGCTTCTCCTCATCTGTTCAGCTGAAATTTCTAGATGCCTGGGGAATAAAAAACCTGGAATTTTCCCAGCCCACTTCTTAATGGGATTGTACTGTGAAACAAAGATAGTCCCCATCATTTTTTTGCTCCTAAAACAGCAATTATTCACTTTTCTTCTGCTAAAATTAAAAAGGGAAACATCATCCTGTAAAAGATACAATTTAATTATATAAGAGAGAGAATAAGTGGGAAGCAAATGGGGGTGGGGAGGGAGAAATACTAAACCTGGGCTCAGCATATGCTTAGGATCTGTACAAATGATATAATAAATAGGGCCCCTTTCTGTAAAACACTGAAATAGATGCTCAATGAACTCTAGAATAGCCCTTAGTGTGTTCACATTACCCACTGGCACCAATAATTTTCCTGGGTGACACTTTAATAACTACTCCAGAGTTCAGTGAACCTGATGTGTTTGGAGAAGTTGAAAGGAGAGCTCTGAACTATGCTTACAAATTTCTGCTGATGGTATCTGCCGGCCACCTGCATTCTATTTTCGGTAAAACGTCTTATGCAATCTGTTGAAGTCGAAAGCAACAACTAAATAAATTCTTCAGGTAGCATTGTAAACAAGCAGTCCCTTTCCTTTTCCGCCACCATTAATCAAGTACTGATTGTTTGCAAATGGCATCTTAATTACTAATAAAACACCATTTTACAAAAGCACAGACAGCCAGCTAAAATTTAACACCCCCTTAAATTAGAAAACGGTGGTAAATTTCTGTTTTTCATAAGTTGTCAGCAATGAAATCATCCATCGAATCTCACTACACCTTCTGCTACCTTTAACCAAGATGAACAAACAAACAAAATTCTGCTTCTCTTTTAAAAACACAACCAGGATCACATATTAAGCAAAATATTATCCACCACTCAATGGTGTCCAGATTTTAGCAAATGTGTGTATGTTATTTAACATCTTACCTACCCTATCACAAGGGACAAGGGCAGATTCCAATGTGCATCTCTCATTTTAGTTACAAAGTCTCCCTTAACCTCAGGAAGGCTAGGCTGAGAAATCATGATTTTCCCAAGGCCACCCAGTAAGCTTGTACAACTTGCTACACATGGGGGAGTTCAGTCAGGCTTGCTCTCAAGTAAGTGAATCTATGTTTGTCCCCATGCACTGCCCAGATTTCCATACAAGTTAACAAGCTATCAAACAAGTCAGAAATATTTAAGAATGCTGGTGAGAATTTAGTACAACCATACACATAAAAATAGATCAAGTGTATTTCATGGTTTGTATAATATACTATATACCACATCTATTATCATTCCGTCAATATGTGTGTGAAAATTCTTAAGGAAACAATAGTTTTGTTTTAAAACAAAGCTCAAAAGCCTCTTTCTTTGGGAAAAAAATCTACACGCATATGCTGACACAAACCTCTATAAAAAGCAGAAAACGAAAAACAAGCAATCCTTTGAAGAGGTCATTTGACACAGACATTTCTACTATCTCAGCTCCTACATTATCACTGTCTGTCTTTAGGGATTTGTATGTTTTAATGATCTGCATGCTCATTTATCAGCCTAGTAAGGCTAATTTATAATTTTAAAAATCTAGAATTTCTACAGCTAGCTTGGGAGAAAGGCAAATTAGTGCTTTTGCTAACTTGTTTTGCTTGCTGTAAAATAGCCTTTATATACAAGTTGGTGGGTTAGAGATGGAATACCAATGACTGCATATGTTCTCCAGAAATATGTTTGCATATCTATTCCTAAATATTCTGCAGCCAAACTAGGCCTTACACTCCCTACGTCAAGGCTGCATGGAAGCAAATGCCAACTCAGCCCAGCAGTGCTAGAGCAAAAGCACAAATCTATCAAGGACACAATTTGACATTCCTATAAATTGTGGAGTGGCAGGATATATAGTATTAGAATCACCACCTCCGCCATGTTCAATATCAACACAATTAGATAAGAATTGAAAAAGTTTAGTCACTCCCTTTTAACTAAATCAACACCGCATTCTTAGATAGCATTTCTCCCCCTTTCCTCCTGTTCCTTGTTTATTTTTAGATAGCAAGCCACTTTGTTATCTTTTTAACCAATATGTTTTTAGGTGCTATGCACATATAATAGCTACAGTATCTTACAGATTATATTGTGTTCTCCTTCTAGTGCTGAAGATTGAATAACCAAGGAGACATGGTGAGGTTCATATCCTAGTTCCCACCAGAACCGCACAAAAATTTCTTACTCTTGTTAAGTTGTGAAGTACTTTACAAGGAATGGTTTTCCTCATTCCAACCACCATTACCTTGCAGATAGTCCTGTTTTGCAAATGGGAAAACTGAGGTTGAAAGATAACAACTTGCACAAGTGCTCCAGATGTGTTTATGACAGAGGTGAAACCTGAACTAAGGTCTTCCAGTTTCAAGTCCAAATCTCCATCCAACTGTACGAACGTGACCCATAAATATATTTTTATTCATGATTTGTATTCACTGGCAGCATTCAAAATTCACCAGGTGCCAGGCTCAGCTATTGGCCTCTTGCAACCAAGTGAGGATGCCTGGGTGCCAGGATAGCACCGGACATCTCTACCATCTGGAGGTGTGTGCCTGGGTATCCTTGGATCTTGACTGTTTTGCACACATCCTATAGAATTCTATCTGTTATATTTTATCTGCACAATCGGAATGAATTTCAGGAAACAAAAAGTCGTGTTGAAAAATACAACTTTTGAGTCATCTGGCCCAAAATGGCGTCTGGGCATTCAATTTTGGTGTCTGTTAACACTGGTTTCAAGGAGTCATTTGGCACCTAGCTTATTGTCAGGGAACTGCCATCGGAGAGTCAGGTGGTGGAAGGGCTCAAGGAGGCTAGGAGAGCCTCGGATGCGGAGGAAGGAACCAGTAGGGGGAGAGGGAGAGTTCCTGCAGAAACTCAAGCGGAGGAAGGGCTCCAAGATGTTTCCAGTGAGAATAGCGGGGAGGGCTCAGGACCTCCGCTGGGGACGCCCACTTCGCGGAGGAAACTGTCACACAGAGAATCCAGAAGAAGAGTTTCCGTCAAGGAACTCTTATGTTGGAGTAAATTCCGGAAACGCCCACTGACGGATTCTGCCAGCGATTGAGGTAGCCACGCACCCATGGCTCCTCAAACTGGGAAAGTTTAGGAACTGATGTGAAGCTTGGAGGACTTAAACGCTTACGCACGAGCAGCCCCCCTTTTCCCATTACACTTATATATCTGAGTTTTTAACACTGTTTTGGGTAGTGAGAACACCCAATGAAGGGAAAAGGTGTTACAAAATAAAGCTTCTTCCTTTCCAGAAATAGACTTCTGTGGCATGTGCTTGGTTGCTATGTGTATGAGAATGCTCACAACAGCTTATCTAGTTTGCAAGTGAGCCCACAAGGCCAAAAAGGGTAGTGACTCCTGTTCTATGCTTATAAACATACAACACATCAGGGAACGTTGCTCACTTGGCTTGCTGAGCATGTAACCATCAAACCATGGTTGGAGCATCAGATCCCACCTCAGGCTCACACAATTCACCCTCCCTTTGAATGGTCAGCAGTTTAAATAGATCAGCAAATGGTCAGCAAATAAATAGATCTCACCATTTCAACATTATAACAAACTGTGATTAGCCCAAGCCAAAGGAAATGAGCAATGGAACTGGAGAGTACATCCATGACAACCCAACCATGGTTTGCTATCACGTGGGGGGCTAATTTGTTTGATAGCCCTGATTTAGTGGAAGGGAGACCCTTCTCAAAAGTTTCCTTACTACTTGGTGGCTTTTTATTAGGTCCTGATAAAGACCCATCAGCCTTCTGCAGCTTTAGGATCTTCTCCTTTTAAGACCACCAAGCAAACAGCTACATTTTATTTATTGAGTAGGCTTTTCAGATAGAATAATGAAAACATCCAGGCTGCATTTATAAACATATAAAATTGAATATACAAAGAAGTATCAGTCAAACAGCATGTTGTTGTCTCCTCCTCTAGTTATGCTACTAAAATTATTTTTTTAAACTGTCAGTTGTGATCCAAACAGAATGGAATAGTATCCAGAGAAAAGAGTTGTGTGTTTATGCTGCAATCCCGTGCACATTCCTGTGAAATTTTACTGAGTTCAATGGGGCTAATTCCCAGCTAAGTACCCACAAGAATGCAGCCTTAGTTGCTGTGTTAAGTTTTTTCTACTGCAGCAGTTTCCATTGCAGAAGAGGCAAACCACTTTTTAAGCTGAACAACAGCTTGTCTCCTCAGCAGGAGCTACTGCTGCAGGATATCAAGCAAGGCTTCCACTGTAAACACTATCCCCAGCATTCACACCATCTCATCCTTATATCTGTCTTGCTCTCTAAAAAGGAGTTTATTATACTTCAGTGACATAAAAGAACAATTTACCCTGTGTTACAGCTGGGTCAGTTACAATGTCTTGCAACATGAGGAAGTTCTAACACATTTCCCTCCTCCCCCTAAATGATCTATATTTGCTGAAAGGGACTGAAAGATTAATTACTTTAGAATGTTATATTCCATTATATTCCATTAATAGTTTACTTCACTCCAGTAAGTTTTGCATTCTCAAGGTCTGGAGTATTCTGTGTCTCTGTTTTCGGGGCCCTGCCATGTCCAATAACACCGGTTGGCTTTTCTGCTTGAAACCTATGAAAAGCCATTTGTTCTCATTAACACATTAATAATATTGTCACATTTAAGTTTTGTGATATATCAGAAACACGCTGCAAGTAGACTCATGCAGCATTTCCTAGTGGTGATTATAATAGCCTCTACTTCCAATGTTAGCTCATAAACAAGTTCTCTCTATATTTATTTCCACATCCACTGGTGGAAATAATTATGTTGATGCAACATAAAGTAAACTAGAGTCTTTTTAAAATCCCTGGTCGCAATTTATTTCTGCTGAGCCATAGGAATGTCTCCCAAATGCAAATGACTAGAAAAGTAGTTCAAATTCTTTGGCATCAAATAACAAGTTGCAATACACTTCTACGACCCGGGGGCTCCAAAGAGACAATTTTTTTACCACTAGCAGTCAGAGTTCCATTGCAGAATCCTGTTGCATGAGAAGCCTCCCAGAGGCCCTGCAGTAGTTCTGTTCATCAGGGCTGCAGGACTTGGATACATAAATGAACAGCGGTACAATGACCATCAGTCACAATTGTGCATTATCTACCATTTCTTCAAACTTGCTGTATTTTTAAATGTAAAAAATACACTTCCTGCAATGTTCACATTTTCTCTTCAAGAACAAGCATGAATCATGAGTGCACATCCATATCTTTGCTATGAAAAGCAGCCCAGATATATTTGTGTTCATGATGTCTAAGTCATTGTCACTTTACTTTCTGCAACATGAAGATTATTCACCTTATCAGCAGTGTGTATGAGGAGTAGCATTGGTGTATTTTATTCTTAAGTGCATACATCAGTAAATCAGCATCAACACCGGCTGCCTGGAAAAGCACATCTATATACTGTATTTAACACTTCAGGGAGAAGTTTAACAGATACAGTTTTTCCTCTCACTACCTAGGATCGTCCCCTGCCACCAATCCTTTAACTCAGGGGTGATTAACCTGGGGCCCTTCAATGTCATTGGACTGAGACTCCAACTCCCATCAGCCCCAGCCAGTATGTGCCAAAGTTCAAGGATGGTGGGAGTTGCAGTCCACCGATATATGGAAGGTCACAGGTTAGCCATCCCTGCATTAAAAGCCTAAGAGGCAGCCACATCATTGTGGTGCACTTCTACTCTCCCTTCAATAGAACCTAGGTTCAAGAAGTCCTGTAGGATGTATACAAGGATGTTACTTTACCTCTTATGCTAAAGCGAGATGGTCCACTGGATTAATGAATATCTGGAACATGAAACAAATACTTACGTACTCCTTGCTTCAGAAAACACCAGCTCTAGAAAAGTCCAAAACGCATGAGAGATTATAGGTTGTTGAGTCAATGTTTCCAAAAAGAAAAGAAAAAAAGAATTGCCAAACTATAATCTCTGGTGTATTTTGGACTTTTCTAGAGCTACTGTATTCTGAAACTAGGGTGGAAAAAGATTTAACCTCCCTTACCAACTAAACTATAAGGATCCAAATTTTGACTGACAAATTCAGGTTCAGGAAATCGCTGATATATAGACTAGGCTACTAAAGATAAAATCAGGCCATGTAAATATTATATTCAGGCAAAAACTCAACAGAGCAGCTGGTGCCCTTTGGGTTTCTTTCTTTCTTTCTTTTAATTTAAGCCGTATTCTACTGTGCAGCTTGCGAACACTTTCAAAATCTTAAAATCTTAGTAATTTGCTACTCTGTCCCCATTTCTTTAACCAGTAAATTGCTGTGCTGTTCAATATTTCTTAAATGTAAATAGCCTACTGCATCATGTATTGATTTTATTTCAGAGGCAATTATTCAAATGCCCTCCAGAATGGCAAACCCAGTAATGTGTGTCATTCTCTTTAAGATCCAGGAGAGAGGTGGGGGAAGGGGCAGAGACAGACTTTTAAGGGTTTTATTTGTCTAGAACAGGGTTGGAGAAACCTTTGGCCCTCCAGATGATGTTGAACTACAATTCCCATCATTCCTAGCCACAGGCTATGCTTGCAGAGGCTGATGGGAATTGGAAGTCCAAAATTTAGAGGACCACAGGTTCCCCATACCTGGGTCAAGAAGATTGGGTATTGGAAAAATGTCAAAATGTAAAATTGCTCACACTGATCTAGGGGTAATAGTAATTAATAAATCTATATCTATCTATCATCTATCATCTATCTACAGTGGTGCCTCGCAAGACGAAATTAATTCGTTCCGCAAGTCTCTTCGTCTTGCGAGTTTTTCGTCTTGCGATGCACGGTTTTCCATAGGAATGCATTGAAAATCAATTAATGCGTTCCTATGGAAAACGCCTTCCCCCGACCTCTTCTGGCGGGCGGCATTTTAAAATCGCCCGGGACAGCGGAGGACTTCTCCGCTGTCCGGGGCGATTTAAAAGCCCCTGGGAAGGCAGGCAGGGGGGACAAAGGCTTTCTCGCCCCGCCGCTCGGCTTCGGGACATCGTTCCGATGCCGGGCGGCGGGGGGAGGCTTTCTCGCCCGGCCGCCCGGCTTCGGGACATCGTTCCGATGCCGGGCGGCTGGGGGAGGCGTTCCTGCCCCACCGCCCGGCATCGGGACGATGCCCCGAAGCCGGGCGGCTGGGGGAGGCGTTCCTGCCCCACCGCCCGGCATCGGGACGATGCCCCGAAGCCGGGCGGCGGGGGGAGGCTTTCCCGCCCGGCCTCGGGACATCGTTCCGATGCCGGGCGGCGGGGGGAGGCGTTCCTGCCCCACCGCCCGGCATCGGGACGATGCCCCGAAGCCGGGCGGCTGGGGGAGGCGTTCCCGCCCCACCGCCCGGCATCGGGACGATGCCCCGAAGCCGGGCGGCTGGGGGAGGCGTTCCTGCCCCACCGCCCGGCATCGGGACGATGCCCCGAAGCCGGGCGGCTGGGGGAGGCGTTCCTGCCCCACCTCCCGGCATCGGGACGATGCCCCGAAGCCGGGCGGCGGGGGGAGGCGTTCCTGCCCCACCGCCCGGCATCGGGACGATGCCCCGATGCCGGGCGGCGGGGGGAGGCGTTCCTGCCCCACCGCCCAGCATCGGGACGATGCCCCGAAGCCGGGCGGCTGGGGGAGGCGTTCCTGCCCCACCGCCCGGCATCGGGACGATGCCCCGAAGCCGGGCGGCGGGGGGAGGCTTTCCCGCCCGGCCGCCCGGCTTCGGGACATCGTTCCGATGCCGGGCGGCTGGGGGAGGCGTTCCTGCCCCACCGCCCGGCATCGGGACGATGCCCCGAAGCCGGGCGGCGGGGGGAGGCTTTCCTGCCCGGCCGCCCGGCTTCGGGACATCGTTCCGATGCCGGGCGGCGGGGGGAGGCGTTCCTGCCCCACCGCCCGGCATCGGGACGATGCCCCGAAGCCGGGCGGCGGGGGGAGGCTTCAAAAGCCGTCTGGGGGCTTTTAAATCGCCCCGGACAGTCCCGGGGCGATTTAAAAGCCCCCGGTTAGGCAGGCAGGGGGGGCAAAAGTCTTTGCCCCCCCTGCCTGCCTTCAAAAGCCGTCCGGGATAGCGGGAAGCGCTTCCCTGCTATCCCGGACCGCTTTTAAAATGCTGGCGGTGGGGAGCAAAGCCTTTCGCCCCCGCCGGCCTTCCTGGACCTCTTCTGAAGTCCGGAGGGGGGGGAAGGCTTTGCTCCCCACCGCCAGCATTTAAAAAAAGGTCCCCGAGATTTCCCTATGGGCTTTCGTCTTGCGATGCAAGCCCATAGGGAAAATCGTCTAGCGAAGCGTCGCAAAAACCGAAAAACCCTTTCGTCTTGCGGGTTTTTCGTCTTGCGAGGCATTCGTCTAGCGGGGCACCACTGTATATCTATCTATCTATCTATCATCTATCTATCTATCATCTATCTATCTATCATCTCTGTTGGTAACATCATTAGAACAATAATATCCTATTTTTTGGTTCAGAAGACTCCAAAGGCACAATTACTGCTACAAGGCAGCCTTAGATATTACCATGGAAAAGAAGGATTGCAAACCTCTTATTTCCTTCTTAGCTGTAATACAAAGAAGGAAATAACAAAGGGGGGGCGGTGTGTAGGAGGAATGCTTAGTGCATTCTCCCTTGCCCCTTCCAGAAATTTCAAGTTCAATCAATGTTTATCCTGGCCTTCAAATTATTTTCCCAGACTACCTTACATGTAGTAAAAATACATGACAACACAAAAAAGCAGGTAAAAGCAATATAAAGACCAAACTGCCCAGGGTTTTGAAAGTCTGTGATCCAAAGGATGTGGATTCTACAAGAATAGCACATTGCCAAGAATGGTTTATTTGCCTCCTGCCCCCAGCACCGCCCACTGAATCTTTCTTGGTGGGAGTATCTCAGCAAAGAGCCTCCGGCAATGGCATCAAGGGGTGGGCAAGCCAATACAGAGATAGGCAATGTTTCAAGTACCCTGGTCCCAAGCCTTACAAAAAGATTTAAATCAGGCACGTCCAACAGGTAGATCACTGGTTTTCTGTGGTAGATCACTGGCTCCTGCCAAATAAGCTGAACAACTTTGGCTCCCCTAAAAAAAGCTCAACATTTTGTCCTGTACCCCTAAAAATCAGGCCTTCCTCCTGTCTTTGACCTGCACCCCAAAAACAGGGCTTTCTTTGCTAAAAATAGCTCAACAACTTTGACCCAAACCCCTAAAAAACGGGCTTTGCTCCCACCTAAACTTTGACCTGATCACTGCCAGTTTTTAATTCTGTGAGTAGATCACAGACTCTTGGGGGTTGGCCACCCCGATTTAAACCATTTTCCCCATCTAGGCTGTAGAATAGGAAGGAAGCTTTGCTGGGAGGAAAAGATCCTGGTTGGGAAGGGGAAGTAGTCCTGGGATCTGCAAAGGGAAACTAACATGCACGTGATAGGGCTTTGTACATTTTCCAGGCAGCAAAGATGCCACAATCACCCCTCATATTTGAGTTCTCCACACAAACGCTTGTATGGGAACATATATCGGCCAAAGGTAACATGCAATTCTGCCTATCACAAAATCAATAAGCTTCTGTTTGATTTTTCTGGAGTTCCCTATATGCCTTTGGCACAACCCTGTTAATTTCCATAGCTTAACTCAGCCAAAGCACATGTAATAACAACAAAAAAACAGCCAACATCACATATTGCTTCCATCTCTCCCCCTTCCTTCCTTCCTTCCTTCCTTCCTTCCTTCCTTTCTTGCTTTCTTTTATCAAATTTTAAACTGCAAGGTCCTTGTGACTTACACAAGGTCCTTGTGACTTACTGACTTACACAGTAGCATGCATGCTGATGGTGCTGAGAAAGCCATAAATAGTAATAAATACAAAAATAACTTGTTCAAATGAGAATATATTACATGAGCACGTACGTGCTATCAATAAGATGAGAAAGAGAAAGGGCTTGGGCATTCCAGTAGATGAAAGAAAGACAACAGGACAAGCTGGGTATATTGCAGTCCAGTTCTTGTCAGCCGCCTCAACACACACACTGATGTAACTGGAAGCAAAGCAAAAAGAGAAACACTGTTAATTAGGATGCTATCCCATGTTAACAGAACCAAGAGAGTGACTCAAACATGCATACTCCACAATGGTACACATGGCATAAACTGTGCAGTGCACAGACCATCAGGGAGAAATGCACCTGCAAACATAGGATGTGGCCATTCATTCAGAATCAAAAGGTCATGAAGTCAAAGTATGGGAAGGATCTGGAGCCAAAGCTTCCACACCCAATCCAACAGTTTATTCACTGGGCCACACTGCCCACTTCTTCCATTTCATATACAGGATGGAAATGCTTCCATGAAAAGATGAAGAGTCATCCTCAAAAGTGACACATGTTTCAGGCGGTGTTTAATTATACATCTTGCTCCTGCTCTGAATTCTGAAACTCAGATTCTCATCTTAAGGATACATCTCAAGCCAGTGGTTTTCAAGGCACCTTGGGGTGCCTTGAATGATGGCCAGGTGTGCTGTGGGCAACACTGTCCCTCTTTTCCCCCCTCTCTCCTCTGATGCCCTCTCATGTCTCTACCTCCCAAAGGTTTGCACAGCTGTTTGCTGCAGCAAAGGCCGCCAGAAGGACTCCCAAGGAGAGGGGAGAGGAAATAGGAGGCTCAGGAAACACTCCACAAGGGACAGTGTTCAGAAAAGGGTGAGAAGCTGCCAGCTCTGTAGGCAAGGGGTGACATAACTGGACTCCTGAGCCCCACAGAAATATGTAGATGGTCAAGGGAGCCCTGGACTCAAAAAGGTTGAAAACCTCTGCCCGAAGCAAAACGCAGGAACATGCCTTAGATCAGGAGGATGCTTAAGAACCCAAGGAGAGAGAAGAGAGCAAAATAATTAGAAAAAAGGCCTGCCTTTAAAAGTAAAGAATCTTATTTGCAAATAGGATTATCAAATTTCTGGATTACAATGGCTGCCAAAGTGAGTAAAAAAAGGGGGGGCGATGAACTTTTACAAGAAGAAAACCCTGTTGAAAAAGACTAACATCGTGATAAAAATAGTTGCCACATCATTCCATCATTTCTGTTGCAGTTAACAGATTTCATTGTGACTGAACAGCTAAATAAATTAAACTGAACAGGAAGTATAAAGGGGGAAAATAAGACAAGGGATTATTTATTACTCGCTATATAAAGAACCACTCGTTAACTGTCAGCATTTCAGAACACAAACAATGCTTATCATGTAACAACTTTTTGATCGCTTATTGGGTATGGTTATTTAAAAATAATGGCAAGCAGAACCACTGGGAGACAAATCAACACAAATGTGGCTAAGACTGAAGCAACAGCATTCTGTTAACTAGAATGGGATCACTGCTAGAGCAAGTGACTGTTCCAGGTGACTTTGCTAACCCACAAGCACACACAGAGTGAACCTGTATTTAAAATATAGTGAATATGCCTTATTAAGGATGCTATAACTTGCACAATAACTCAGATAGGTAGAAACAGCCACTTCACATCACAAGACATCATTTGAGTGCAAAGTAGCATTCATCTTTGGGTACACCATCTGCAGAAGCTGGATCCTCCATGTCATGAAGCATTCATCTGACCAGAGGCTCCCAACCAGCACATGCAGAATTTAAGTCCTTTCTTAAAGTCCTATGTCTATGGTGTGGCCAATGACAACAGTCAAGGTAAGAGATATCAGAAAGCCCTATTTCCCCTGCAATGGGTATGGGTGGTGTATTTTAGTTTTGTGCTGTTAGAGGAAGCTGTAATTGAGAACGCAATGGAGTAAAATCGCTGAGGGACTTCTAACTATGTCAATGGGCAGCACTATCATTCACACTCTTGAACTGTATAGTGCCAACCCTAGGACAGAACACAATATTGATACAGTCTCATGACTTACAAACTACACCAGAGGGACAAGGCAGAAAGGGCTCAGAGATTAACAAACACGGCGTGGAGGGTATGAGGAGATTGCATGGCAATAGAAGCACAAGTAGAAAAGACAAGGTTGAAGAAGTGATTTAGCATGGGCAATCTGAAAAGAAGTACTGGTATCTTTGTGAATGTGAAATTTTATTAATTAAGATCAGAAAAGTACATCTCATGAAGACAAACTGGCCCATGCCCATTTTCTTGGTCTTTCCGATCAGCACAGTTTGCTTGCCTCAGTCACTTGGAGTAATTTAGTTTAATTTTTTTTTGGCAGGATTTAACTTGCCCCGTTGATGACCTCTGCTTGTGCCGAATGGAAATTTGGCACAAGTGGATCAGCTAAGCATATGGAAAGGCCTGCCTCAGCCCGCAAGCCAGAAAGATACGGCTCCCAAAGGCCTTCCAGGATTACACTTCCACATCTTCAAATGAGAAACTGGGTCATCATTTACCTCCTTGGAATGATATGACTATCGTTTCATGAACAGAAGAATCACAGGCCTAGTTCTCACTGAGGTAAGTACACCTGTGGCTGGTCTCTTACCTCTCCAGGCTGCAGGTAAGGACCTCTCACATGGTTTAATGCTCTTCCATACAAATAGGAACAATGTCCCCCACAAAAACAGGCAATTTATCGGCATCTACAAGTTGCCAAGCACATTTGATTTAAATAAATAAATATCAATCAATCAATCCCCGGTGGCAGGCTCTTACAGCAAATACTTATTGGAAAAGGAACTATGGACAAGATATTCTGATAGGTAAAGAGAGAAACATATATTTTTAACAGAAACACATTGGGTAACTAGCATGCATCAGTAAATAACCATGGAGTGGATGTCAGAAGCTCAGCCTCTCTCGTGGTTTTTTCCCCCTTCGCCGCTTCTGCTACTTCTCTCTTTTTGTTTTAGCAGGTCACAACCTCATGGCACCACAGCAGCATAAGTAGGCTTCTTTATCTGCATTCTTGTGGCAGAACACACTAGTAAACCATAGCGTCTGCGACGCTCAGAAACAAATTCTTCACAAACAAGGTACAGAATGCCTCAGTTTTGGATGATCAGAGCTTTGTTGATGATCCCTGATCTAGTGTTGAGTGCCTCATCTCCATAATGGTTTGCTGTGCTCTCTGTCCCTCCCAGCATTCTCCATACGGCTCAGTCAACAGCAGGAGAGGCAAGAAAGCTGCTATTGTCACCTATAAGCTCTTTCTAATAGAGGAAGAAGCCCCTTCCCAGAGAGAGGGAATCATTCAGGGCTGGTGCTCAATCAGCTCTTTCCCGTATTTTGGATTATTGTGACTTTACTGAATTGTATTAATTGTTCTGATGAATGTGTTGTTGCTGCTGCTTGCTTTATTTATTTATGTGCTACTGTGTTTGATATTATAGTGATTGCAATGTTTGTTGCTCTTTAATGCTACTGTGATTATTGTGAGCCAATTTGAGCTCAACATTAGTTGTTGTTCTTTAAAAAAAAAAATGCAAATAATAAAGCAAAGCACTGCCTCAGTTCTCCTCCTCAGATGCAACAAGGTTTGCCATTTTTCTACTAGGGGGCGGGGAGGTGATGCTGGGACTCCATTTAGCACCATTTGAAGAGTGACAAATACATAATCACAAAGAGGAAAGGGGGTGAGGAATGGCTGCCAAGCAACTGCAGATGGTAGAGAAGCTTAACACACCCTGAACATTCTCATTTCAAGAAACAGAGCAATCCTCTCTTTGTTAAGTTTATGTTGGTCTTCCTCTTGCACTTGGCCTAGCTGAAAGGAAGCATGGTGTTCACCACTATCTAACCAGAACAGCAGTGTTCGTCTTAGCAAAGTACTGCATTCATCAGCTTACATTCCCAGCCTATGAGGCCCAGAATTAAAGAACGGTGACTGATGAAAGCAGCTATGAGCAAAAGAAGTTACACTCTCAAAGCCACTGTTGCATAATTTGTTTCTTCTGCCCATTTTCTGAGGCTGGTTGGAAGCAAAAGCTACATTCCACTGAACCTCATAGATGAGTGTAAAAAAAAAAGTGAGAAAGCTGTAAATAAGTTTCCTTTGCTAAAATAAATAATGTTTACTGTAATTTCTAGGCAGGGGGATGCTTTCCAAATGGTGTGGCCATTACTATAATACACATTATTAGTTGCATTTATTATACTAAATAAGGAACTAAGCTGGATGTTAAAAAATAGGATGAGAAAAATGAGTTGATTGATAGGAGACTTTCCTTTATATGAATGAGCCATGCAGTAAGCTAACGGCTACGAAAAATGCATTTCTAAAGACTCTTTCATATGTATATTCACATTGACAATGCAGCCATTGTGGCCTGCTTTGTCGGAGGCTTGGATTATATGATGGGGGACACAGTTTATTAATTTGAAATATGGGTTGTTGAAACAATATATTACAATATCACCATCATATTTCATCACACACATGACTATAGTTCAAAGGGGCAGTTATCTATAGGGATAGGCTTAGAATGTCACACAACAGAGAGAGGGGGGTATTCTATAAAAAGGTTGAAACAATTCTTAAAGCTCTGTATATTGTGATGCTATAAAAGGAGCTTTATAGTAATTCAGTCTGCATATAAAAAATTGCAATGCTACAAAACCATGATAAGAAGTATACATCAGTTAGGATCTGTTTACCTGTGAAGAGTTTCAGTAATCTTCAAAGATCTATGGACACATCCCCACCAATATTAAAACATTTCTAAATATTATTAATTTAAATGGCAAAGTTAATTATGTTTTTAACATCATGTCACTGAAATTAACCAGATGATTCTATAGAGTCAAAGCCTGCCATCACTCACATTCAATTTACATACCGGTATATGTTTCTTCACAATATTGTGAATGTGTTGGTAAGGAAATGGTTCATCATATAATAAAAATTGAACATACGGAAATCTGCTTTTCTATGAACCACCACTGTGGATTCAATTCCCCCCAATTTGAAATCTGTTTATCGAGGAGCCCAAAGGCACATTTAAAATTTTAAGAGAATGCTGTGGGCATCCCCCCCTATAGATGTCTCTCTCCACTGTTTCCCGGACAAAAAGAGAACACACACACACACACACACAAAGTAAAAGTCAGATCCAGTAGAATTAAAACATATCTTCTTGAATTTACATTATTTTACACATGGTCACTGAAAAAACACCATCAAATTAAACCTTAGATTTGTAGGCCGCACAATAACAATCACAGATAAGACATGGGTCAAAAATGTTGATCCAAGGCACAGATCTTCATGGTTTGTACATAAGATGACAACAAAACTACCAACAAATCACACGACACATCTGTCGTCCCAGAGGTGACCTGTGATTTGATGGTGGCTTTCTGGTGATTCCTTCTAAAAATTATGAGGATCCATGCCTCATAATCCAGGGAAGCATTAGATGGAGGCAAATGCAATCTGTGGCTTTATTGGGGGAGAAGGGCTCATAGGAAAAGCCATGCGATTTCAACAGGAACTGTTTTACTCCTATCTAATCTGCACTTTATCTCTCTCTAAAAAAATTCCTTCCAGTAGCACCTTAAAGACCAACTAAGTTAGTTCTTGGTATGAGCTTTCGTGTGCATGCACACTTCTTCAGATACACTGAAACAGAAGTTTCATGACCCTTCTATATATTGTGAAACTTCTGTTTCAGTGTATCTGAAGAAGTGTGCATGCACACGAAAGCTCATACCAAGAACTAACTTAGTTGGTCTTTAAGGTGCTACTGGAAGGAATTTTTTTTGTTTTGACTATGGCAGACCAACACGGCTACCTATCTGTAACTTTATCTCTCTCTGTGTCTCTCTCTCTCTCCAGTACCTCCACACTACAGTATTCTCTTTCCCACTCTCTTGACTCCTACATCACCTAATTTTGTTTCCATCCAAGTCAATGCATCCTCTTCTCCCTCCCAAGTCTTCTAGATTGCTCTCCCTTCTTCTCCTACGTTTCTGCCATTTTTCATCCCACCCTCTTTTTTACCCCATTTGTTCTGGTGCCATTTTGAGCCCTGAAAAGTAGATAGCGCAGAAAGAGGAAGTGAGAAAGAAAATCGCAACTCTATCTATGGGGAGGAGAGAGTGAGGGGGGAGAAGGTGACTATCCTTCTCATGAGGTGACAAAGGAAGCAGTAGGGGGGGCTCAGAGCTTTCACAGGTGCCAGGGAGTGTCCACAAGAGTTCCATTGTGACAAGAGGTGCCAAGTTGGCAACCATAGAACCTGTTCTCAACTTTGAATGCTCATCTCAGCCTCTCTAAAAAAATATAGTGGGGAACAGGATGCTGTTTAAAATATAACACAAAACTGAAATGGGTTGTTTCCTTACAATCACCCTAGTTCAAGGGTAACTTTATAAATACCACTGTTGCCAAGGCCGGATAAAAGACACTTACATAAGATCAATTGAAATTAACAGAAGGGGTGTAAGAGTGTCCTCCAACTCAAGGCATTCCCAGATAACATGAAAGGTAGAACTAGACATGTTTGGAATTCTAGCTGTTCTTAACATTTCCCCTGCCTGTCTGGGTTTCATAACTCGGGGGGGGGGACAGGTGGGGTGAGGCACTGCAGAGGAAAGGTAGCAGTGGGGTGAGGGTAGAGGTGTGTTAAAGTACCTGCTGCATATGTCCCCCTCCTCACAGAGAACTCTGCTCTTCACAAATCTGGAAGTCTCATTTCAAGTCTTGCCTTGATCCCAGAAATAGATTTTAATTAATACTGTGGTTCCGTCTACCATCATCTGTATGTTATCATTTTAAAAGATGAAATGATGCAGTGATGGATGACATTAATTTAACACACACGTTGCAAAAAGTGCTATATATTAATAGGGAACCCGTTTCATAAATATGCACACACAACCTCAATCTTGGAGGCCTGGGACTCCAGGGTCTGTGCTTATTCCGGACTTCCTCATTCGCCTCTGCAAATGGAGCAATTCCACTGACACCACCTGCCCCAAAGATGAAAGGGGAAGGAGCACTTCTAGATCAATGGCTCCACTGCCCTTGGAGTCTGTTGTGCACACTGTTAACACATGCAGGGCTCCAAATTGGAGCGGCGAGCTTGCCACATTAAATGACTCCTCAAGTCTCTTTTTCTTTCTCCTAGCACTTTCAGAAAATTACAACCAACCAATTAAAAGGGCTTTTTTTGTTTTTTTACTCCATTAACTCTTTTCCTTGTAACTGACTCATTAACCATTTAAAATACATAATCTGTACTTCAATGTTGGACATACTTTCCAATATTTAATTAAGATAACATTTCCCTAGAACTGGATCACAGGCGAAACATTTGCTTTTTAAAGAATCATTAAACACACATTGCTCATTTTTAAAAGGTACATAGGAATTTGTTATAATGCAGAAATGCCATAAGCACCAAACATCCATCCCCCAAATGACTGGCTCGATTTGTGTACCACCGTTTTAATCTGCAGTTAATCAATCATGCCTATCAATCAAAGAATGAGCTCAACCCTGCTGTTAGGACGACAATTAATTCTTGGACGCCTCAACAAGTCATCCAAAAACAGAACTAAATTAACTAATAGCTTCCAGTCAAAACACATGAAAATACTCTTCTCTTTCCACTCAAAAGAAACTGAGTAGTTCTTACTAGAAAGGGAAGAGTTGGGTTGCCTCTAGATGGAGTTTGGAGGCAAAGTATGTAAGAAATTTAGTGAGTAAAGAGAATATATAGGAAGGAGTAAGGAAGGAATAGATAGAGAGAGGCCTTATTTTAATCAGACATTTTCAACATTTAACATATACTCTCCACTCACACCAAACACACACACATGCTTTTTCTAAAATAACAGCATATTGGAAGTCACTGTTTTTCATTTCTTCTGCTTCACATGCTTTTCTGGCAGACTATGCCCATGCAAAAGCAGACCTCTTGAACTCCAAAACATTTGTGAAAGAGTGGTGACAGAACAATACAGGGGAAAATAAAGCTTTGTGTAGTAATTGAAAAGAGAGATTCTTCCAGGACGGGTTCAAACACTGATCTTGTAGTTTTTGCTTGGCTTTCCCCATCACCACCAATTCCACTTGCTTAATAAGTTAGCAAAATAGGTCCTTGTGCAGTGTTACCATTCATTGTATAAACTGCTGGTTCCCAAAGCGCTTCCTAAGAGGACCTACCAGTGGAATTTCATCTTTGTTTGAGACCCACTTAACCTAGAAGTGAACTCTCCTTCCCTTTATATCTTTGTGCTACAAGGCATCCAGGGCACACTACTAGCAGGCTAGTGATCCATAAATAAAGCCCTCATGACCTGTTGGATGGACCTCAGTCCCTCTTGGGAAGCCACTGGTTTAATCTCTTGCATCTTTCCTATTCAATACATTTTAAAAGAACTTCACAATTTAAGCAATTTTAGAATTCTATTGTGCGCAAAGAAATAAATGCAGGATTTGTTTTCCCCAAACCCTTGGGAAAACATCTCAATACATTCACCACAATTCTCACTTGATTTTCTTCACCTGTTTTGGGTTAAAATACCACATCCTACTTGAAATTTTAGCTACACATCCCTAGCATGGGTTTATCCTTGTGGGAAGTAAATATATCTTATATGATCTTTAAAAGGTTTAGTAATTTAAAAATGTATGAGTGGAATGTACAGCACTTTCATGTTCCTTAAATAAATATTATTTTTGTTACAATGTAAAGATAAGTGGGAAAAGGTCTTTTTAAAAATCTGAAAACACATGTACAAAACTCAGGGTAATAAAGGAGTTTCCTCAATTAGTGAGGAGAGAAAGAATTCACAAAACTTAACGGGCTTTTCAAAAGAATAAATCCACTTGTACTTCACTGACTGGTTTTCAGACAAGAAGTATATTTAAAATATGTTTTATGGAATAGACTTCTGATTTGTCTAGATTTAAAGCACTTGAAAAAAGGTTCACGGTCATTTGTTTATGTAACTGTATCAGCAGTTTAATGGCGGCAAAGATAGTCAAGCAGAGGCCTACTCCTCCTCTTTCGTCGGACTTAATCTCTACTATTTTAAAGAACTTTAACATTTCAATGGCACACCATGCTGCACATCATTCTTAGCTCTTGAAATGTTGGGGGCTTTAATTAACAGTAGCAAAGTAGGGAAACTGTAAAGGGCAAGGCAGTGAAATAAAATGGAGGAAGAGGCTTTTTTAAGAGAGAGAGAGAGAGAGAGAGAGAGAGAGAGAGAGAGAGAGAGAGAGAGAGAAGTCCAGGAATTGAAGCAAAAACAATGTTACTGGAAGCAGGGGCTAGTGGGGGGGGGGTATGGAAGAGCCCTGAAACCCTAAGGATGTAATGAAGAGACTGGAAGCAAGAGCAGACATTGTATACCACTCCAATACCTAATTGACAAAGGGCAGCTTAAAAAATATTTTAATAAAGATGGAAATAATGGGAACCAAACAGCCAATTCTTGGGCTTCAAGCTTCTAGGTCATGGGTAGACAAACTAAGGCCTGGGGGCCGGATCCGGCCCAATCGCCTTCTCAATCCGGCCCACGGATGGTCCAGGAATCAGTGTGTTTTTACATGAGTAGAATGTGTGCTTTTATTTAAAATGCATCTCTGGGTTATTTGTGGGGCATAGGGATTTGTTTTATTTTATTTTTTCAAAATATAGTCCGGCCCCCCACAATGTCTGAGGGACATTGTGAAAAAGTTTGCTGACCCCTGTTCTAGCTTGTAGAAAACGCACATTATTTCAGAGTGTTTCTTTTACCAAACAGAAATCTCTAACACTATGGAAAGTATACTCAATTGTTAAGTCTCCCATCTCACACAAAGTGTTCTCCAAAAATAATTGCACTATTTCATTATCACTGATAGAAAGCATGATATCTCACACAATTCTGGAGGAGCAATACCTTTTATTGGCCCCTTTCGTCTATAAAACACACTAGATTCTTCTCGCAGGTCCAATTTATGTATTTTATTATTTTCTTTTAACAAACCTATATTCTATCTACTTTCTAGGTAAGTCACGGCAGCTAAGAAGTAAAAATACCAAAATACCAAAACATTCTAAAAAGGTCCCTTGCTTATATTCAATCGATCATAAAACACACACACATACCAATAATAAATTCCAAAGAGAAAAACGGTAACTCCAAGGAATTTTCCACCAGCCATGTGTTTACTAGCCACCTAAAACAATATAATGATGGGGCCTGAAGCAACTTGCTTGGCCAGGCAACCCTCCACAGGGAATGCCCTTGCCCTGCTTGCCATCAGCCATGCCTCACCTTGTCAAGGGATCTGACTCAAGCCTTCATGTGATGAACAGAGTCTATGGAAGGCAGCACAGTCCTTAAGATACCCAGGTCCTATGCTCGGGGCCATCCCAAGGAGAGTGCACAGCCCAGGACAAACCACATTGGGTGTCACTCCCATTGCTTGCATCCACGGAGCCCCCAAAGCACTGAACTTGTGGACCCTCAAGGGCAACCGTGCCCAAGCTATTCAGACCTTTAGAAGTTAACACCAGCACCTTGCACTGAGCCTGCAAAGAAAACTGGCAGCCATTGCATATCATGCAAAATTTGTGTTTCTTGAACAATCAATATTTCTTGAACACAGGTTTTCCAGGCACCAAGTCAAAAGGTTGTCAGATCATACGCAGCTTGTGCAATAACTTGTTTCAGCTCCTAATGCATTTCTTAACAGTCAGTCCAACAAAATGCATATCCTTTATAGAGCTGGGGGTTAATAAAATGGTGCAAATTGCTTTTTTACTGGTCATGTGGTTTAAACATTTTAATCCTGTCTGTTAACAACAACAACAACAAATCCCACAGTGATTGTTGTAAGCAGGTTCCTAGATGAAGATATCCTGCTTCTATTTTTTACTTAGTATTCTTGCTCTTAATCAGGTCCCTTACTGGTGCATATCTGTACAGAAGCCATTTTAAATGCTTGCACAGTGTTTTGCTTTCAAAGTGATGTCATAGCGGGGGGGGGGAGAGAATGGGAGAAAGGAGGAGTCAGGATAGAGGAACCAGGAGTTCTTCCTCATACTAACCCAGAAAAACCCACAGTCCATTCATCCTTACCTTATTACATATAAATGAGTTAAGAAACCTCACTGTAATAAAGGAATATCAAAAGACTACATTACTACCATGCCACATATAATTATGAAACCAATTATAACCATTATCGGTATGTTTTTATTGCAGAGATGGAGCTATACAATAAAAAATATCAGCTAGTAAATTATTATGATCTTTATTGGTCACCATTATCATCCACAGGGAGAATTTTCTTTTATTATGGATAAAGAAAAGCAGTTTCTCTGAAAACCCTCCCACCTCTCTTTTGGCCCAGCTGTTATGTTTTGGCCACACTTGATTATTACTTTAGCCAGAAAACCAATTTGGATTTCAGAATCTTAACATGAACAAAACAACGCTCAAATCACAATAAGAATTTCAACATTTATGATGAGAGAAGCAAGACTGGGAACTTATAAGCCATTTTTTGTTACACCTGACCTCAAAATATTGTTTGGGTACACAGTGGACCACTTCCATTTTAGTACGACAAAAACCAAGTGTGGCTGCACTGCCATTGTAAAGCTTAGACAACACAATGTGTATAATTGCTAACCCATTGGCTTTAGTACCAACCGCTAATAACTATGGGTGCTTTCTAGACACAGTACTACACATAAGCATGTACTCAAAACCTAATGGAATCTGAAGTGTGACTGAGAATTACCAGAAATGTTTTATGCTATAGAGAGGACAGTATGGCATTATGCTGGAAAATCAATGAAACTATTCAGAAGCTCACATTTCCTGTAACAGAAGTAAATCCAAGTGACCACAGAGATAATAGTGTCCAGCTCTGCTATCATTAATTAGGGCAAGAACAGGAAAGAAGCTGTGACCATTTGCGAGAAGGGACTACAGTGCTATCCTTGTTTCCATCCTTGCATGCGGATTGTGCCTCACCTCATTGCAACATCCCAATTTGGAGAGAGGAAGATAATTTTGAAATGGGCAAGCCATTTGGGGAAAGCTTGAAAATCCACCACACAATTTGAGCAAAACGCAATTTGGATATATTCTAGCTGTAGAATTGTTTAGTTTTGAGTTAAAAATGAAGACACAATATTCTGCATTACAAGAAGATCTGGACTCAAGCAGATGTGCTATACACACACACACACATGCACATATTCATAGATACATGATAGATGATAGACAGATAGAAGATAGATAGATAGATAGATGATAGATAGATAGATAGATAGATAGATAGATAGATAGATAGATGATGATAGATAGATAGATAGATAGATGATAGATAGATGATAGATAGATAGATGATAGATAGATGATAGATAGATAGATAGATAGATAGATAGATAGATAGATAGATAGATAGATAGATGATAGATAGATAGATGATGATAGATAGATAGATAGATAGATAGATAGATAGATAGATAGATAGATAGATAGATAGATAGATAGATGATAGATATAGATAGATAGATAGATGATAGATAGATAGATAGATAGATAGATAGATAGATAGATAGATAGATAGATGATAGATAGATAGATGATAGATGATAGATAGATAGATAGATAGATGATAAATAGATAGATAGATAGATGATGATAGATAGATAGATAGATAGATAGATAGATAGATAGATAGATATAGATAGATAGATAGATAGATAGATAGATAGATAGATAGATAGATAGATAGATAGATGATAGATAGATAGATAGATGATAGATAGATAGATAGATGATAGATAGAAGAAAGAAAGAAAGAAAGAAAGAAAGAAAGAAAGAAAGAAAGAAAGAAAGAAAGAAAGAAAGAAAGAAAGAAAGAAAGGAAGGAAGGAAGGAAGGAAGGAAGGAAGGAAGGAAGGAAGGAAGGAAGGAAGGAAGATGTCCTAGATACATAAGGTATGTGGGTGGCACTATGGTCTAAACCACAGAGCCTCTTGGGCTTGCCGATCAGAAGGTCAGCGGTTTAAATCCCTGCAACAGGGTGAGCTCCCGTTGCTCTGTCCCAGCTCCTGCCAACCTAGCAGTTTGAAAGCATGCCAGTGCAAGTAGATAAATAGGTACCACTGTGGCGGGGAGGTAAATGGCGTTTCCATGTGCTCTTGTTTCCATCACAGTGTTCTGTTGCACCAGAAGTGGTTTAGTCATGCTGGCCACATGACCCGGAAAGCTGTCTGTGGACCAAAGCCGGCTCCCTTGGCCTGAAAGCGAGATGAGCGCTGCAACCCCATAGTCGCCTTTTGACTCGACTTAGCCATCCAGTGGTCCTTTACCTTTTACCTTTACCTATATACACACTTTATAATAAGGACCATCTCTGCTACAAGTCCTAAGAGAGCTGCTTCCTGGCCTCTTTGTATTGGCCTCTTCCCACCTAGTCCGGGAGGGTGCAGCCCTGACTAACTTCAGCAACATTAGCAGCCACTATTGCTTAAAGCAGAGCTTTCCAAACTGTTGCAACACATGTAGGTGTGTCACGCGAGTGCTCCCTGCACTCCTCCTGGGGTTGGAAAGGGATTACTTTAACCTCCAGTTTGCTATTAAAACTTAATTACTGTGTCATGAAATGATGCATGTCTAAAAAGTGTGTCAACAACATGAACAGTTTGGAAAGCTCTGGTTTAAAGGGTCCGAGACCATCTTGCCTGCAAGACCTGCTCTTCGGTAGGCCTAGAGACTGTCAGAGTTGGGTGTTGTTTAGGAGTTTTTTGATGGGCTCACATTTTAATTCTAAAGATGTTTAATTATTGCTGCTCTTGGTATTATGCATTTGTACCTTTATTGTTAAGACCTTATTCCCAGGACATGACAGTCAAGTAACTACCAGATACGCAGACAGTAACATTACAAAGACTACAGATTGGTTGAAAACCTATCAGCACAGCCACACAAAGAGAGGGCATGGAAGTATTTCCCACTCCAATAAATGCAAACACACACACACACACACAAAGGTCTGGGTTCATTTCCAGTGTTAACTAGTGGAGAAATGAGTAGTGGGGGAGACAGAATAACTGAAAAAAATGCAGGGAGGAAAAAAGAGTAAAGCAGCCCATGTCATTCAGCAAATCTTCCATGCAGATGTCCCTTCATGCCTATTAGAATCAGAAGTCAGTTACAAGCTTCGAAATGCCATCTGAACTTTGTAAAATAAAGGTAAAGGGACCCCTGACTGTTAGGTCCAGTCGCAAACGACTGTGGGGTTGCAGCGCTCATCTCGCTTTACTGGCCGGGGAAGCCGGCATACAGCTTCCAGGTCATGTGGCCAGCATGACTAAGCCACTTCTGGCAAACCAGAGCAGCACATGGAAACGCCGTTTACCTTTCTGCCAGAGCGGTACCTATTTATCTACTTGCACTTTGAGGTGCTTTTGAACTCCTAGGTTGGCAGGAGCAGGGACCGAGCAACTGGAGCTCACCCCACCACAGGGATTCGAATTGCTGACCTTCTGATCGGCAAGTCTTAGGCTCTGTGGTCTAGACCACAGTGCCACCCGTGTTACTATCTATTTCTGAGTCCAAATTGTAATATGAAGAATATCTACAATGAATCATAGAATCATGAGTTTTGTCATAATCCGCATCTTTAATGTCATTCCAACAAACAGTTACAGAAATATTCCAATATACTTTCAGAACATTTAAATCTCCACCACCACCATCAGCCATGGAACATCTTATAGAGGCAAAAGAGGACCAAGATGTTTGTTTATTTGATCACTAACAGTAATTTAACAATATGAAACAAATAAGAACATAAAACACTTATTTCCAGGGATGCTGTGGGCTGCAACATAACCCAGACTCAGTTTTTCAGGTGGATTCAAAGGTAAGAAGGTACCTTTGGGTAAGATACATTATGGATCAGATTCCAAATTGTCAAAATTTTATGGTGAATCTAAAACGGGTCCACATCATGGTTAGGCCTCCATGACAGAAGGCAGTGACATAATTATAAGACATCAGGGTGTATAAGAATCAGTCCCAATTACGGCCTTCATAATGCAATAGTATCCATGTCCCCGGAGAAAAGATTCACAAGAAACGCAAATATCACAACTTTATTAGCTAGTGGAAAAGACATGCAGCAAGAGAGCAGGTAACAGAGAGAAAGAAATTTGCATGGGGGAGGGGAGCATCCTCATGCCTTTATGTCAATTACTGGGCAACACTACCCCCTCTCAAAGCCAATTCACTGAAGTGAGGTTTTCACTGCCAACTCACCATGAAGTTGAGCTCAGGGGAAGGCTTGCTTCCCCAACCTGCCCCTGCTGCCCAGCATTCAGCAGGGTGGCTCCACTAGATCCCCAGAATACTGGACTAATAATCTGCTTGAGTCAGGCAGCAATGGAAAGTAGTTGGTCAGTAGCACTTCACCCAAAGGTGCCTTGGGTTACTTACCCTACCCTGCCTCCAAATTAGTTCCCAGCCTGCCCTAAATGCCAGCTGGAAAAACCAGCCTCCTAACCCCTCACAATTCCAAAGGTCAAACAAACCTTGCTGCAGATCTTTCAGGAAAATGTCCAACCACTCAATAAAGAGATGAACACTATAACCCCTAAACAGATGTGTAAAAGAAAAAATGGATGTGAAAATGAGAAAAATAAAGCCCACCAGAGGTGAAGATCCATATCTTGGCCTCCCAGTTAATTCACAGCCTGACTCTGTTAATCCTGTTGAGGTGGAAGGTACTGTACTTCACCAGGAAGGAAGCTCCAACATCTCAGACCACAGTAAGAATGCTAGAGGCATGTTATTACCATGAACCTATAAGAATCTGACTCTTTCACAGCCTTCATAATGCAAATCCCTCCCTATTTTAGTGTTAACCCTTTGCACAAATGTAAATATGCAGTCAAACAACAGCAGTGAGGAAGAGACAATGGATTGCTCCCCTATTTAATTTCAGCTGTCCTTGACACAGATAAGCCATGTTGTAAGTCCTTTTACTAGAAAGCCAGATGGGAATTTTATATATATCTATATGATATCCTATAGTCTACTTTGAGAAAGAAGTTAAGTACTGAACAGGAATGTCAGACTGAAACATTCAGCCTTTAGGATTTAGGATCTCTGGCTTTAGAAACAAACAAACCTGATAACAGGAAAGTAAGAGATTAGAGACAGAGAGAAACAGAAGAACAGGAAAATATTATAGTATCACTGGAATGCATCACACCCAGTTATGTTGTTGTTGTTGTTGTTGTTCATTAAAATTCTATACTGTCCATCTGAGGATCACAGGGAGGTTTAGAATACAAAAACACAAAAATACATACCATTGTAACAAACAAAAACAATACCCCCTAGTTTAAAAGGCTATGGATCGTTTAATTAGTCAAAAGCCTGGAAGAGAAGAAGGTTTTTGCCTGGCGGCGAATCCCTGGGGAGAGCATTCCTCAAATAGGAAGCCATCACAGAAAAGGCCTTTCTCGGGTTGCCACCCTCTGGACCTCTCATGGAGGAGGCACACAAACAAGAGCCTCAGATGACAATCACAGTTGTCTGGGTCAGTTCATATGGGGAGAGGTGATCTTTGAGGTCCTGAGCCACTTAAGGCTTTGTAGATCAAAACTAGCACTTGGGCCCAGAAACTAACTGGCAGCCAGTGTGGTCGGGCCATGGCTGCTTTATGTGCTCAAACTGCCTTGCCCCTTTGAGCAACCTGGCCAGTGGTTACCAGGGCACAGGCAACAAAAATTAAGCTATCCCTGTCCAGATAGGGGCACAGCTGGGCCACCAGTTGAAGCTGATGGAAGGCATTCCACGTCACCAAGGTCACCTGAGCCTCAAGTGACAGCAAAGGATCCAGAAGTACCCCCAAGCTGTGTACTCACTTAAGTCACAGACCCCAATCCAAACACGCAGGCCCCAATCCAGTTGAAACCAAGCGCTTTGACTTGTCACAAATTTTACTGGAAAAATTAACGTTACCAACATGTAAGTTCTATGAGAGACCTTACACAATCACTGCCTCATGACCCAATTGCTTTGCTCAGAACAAATTCTTTTAATTATTACTTGTTTTAGTTTATATCCAGCCTTCCTTCCCAAAGGAGCCCAGGGTGGCAAACACACCAACGTTTCCAAATAAAAAATAGCTAAACAGTTAAAACATTCTAAAAACAATTACTATTAAAAAAAGCATATAAAAGCAGTTTACAATTAAAAACATTCTAAAAGCAGTTGCCATTAAAATGTTCTCAAAAACATTATTTCATTCAGTGCTGATTCTGAAGGTTTCTATTGACAAGGAACCCTCCCTATTTGGGGAGCAGAGCTTATACCCAGACAGGCATGCATGCTCTTACAAAATTTGCCACTGGCAAAAAAGCAATGAAGGAAGTCTCTAATCTGGAAAAAATCGCACCACTGTGGTGAAGAATTTGGAGATTCTCCAGCTTCCATACCAATTCCAAAACCCAACAATCTTGCAATGAAATTCTCAGTGGTTGAAATCATATTAGTTCCACAGCCATTTTACATAATTCATACTAATTACAGTGAATCATTACGGGGTGCTTTATGGAGTGGTTTTTCTTTTTTTCAGAAGAGAACATTGTTTTGTAGAAGGCTACAGAAGGATACAGAAATCCACTCCCTAAAATAATACAAACAAACTTAAAACACAATGTTTCCTATCACCACTTAATTTGTAATCACCTTCATAATAATAAATCAACTGTCTGAAGCAGATTGATACAGTCTATATGTTTCAAACTTTTTTCTTTGGAGCAGTGTAATCTTATGTATGTCTACTCAGAAGTAAGTCATAGGGAGTTCAATGGAAATTACTCCCATGTAAGTGTGTACAATATTAGATTGTTAGTTGTTCCAATAGGAGTAAGACCTTTTTTTACAGGAAGAAGTAGTAGTAGTACCATAGTTTGCCCATATTCAACTAACCTGTCTCAACACACAGTTTGTAAAGCTATGCTTTAAGCAATAGTAGCTTAAAGTAGTTAGCCCATACTCTCAAAAGCAAAATGAAGATTATGCTGATGTTTAAAACTGAAGTAACTCGAAGGTAAATTTTATGTGAATGGCTGTTCTTAAGGAAGAAATTAAGTCACAAAATTTACAGCTACGGACAATATAAAGTCAGATTTATTTATTTATTGCTTTTGATTTACTATCTGCATTGTTAATCTAGACTCAAATGTTGTTAGACTTTCTAAAGACCAACCATTTTGTCTTTATTGGCTGCTCATACAACCTTTTCTTTATGCAGTTTTGTCTTCCTGGTCAAAGTGCCTCCCTCTCCTTGGTTGCCCCCATCCCCCTTCCACTCCTATGGAGCCATTATCAGTATCATCAGCATCACAATGCCAAGCAACTACCAAAATATTGGGGGAAATGCTTGGGATGAAGGGAACACAAGCTTCCATTTGCAGCTTCAATACACACCTCAATCTTCTGCTTAAGTACAACTTGAGCTGAAAAGGGAAGTAACATTTGCATGGGAAGGAGCTGCCTGGTTCCTCAATTTTAACATTACAAGCACCATGAAGCAACAAGGGAGAAATTACCACATCAATGCAGGCGCAGGCCAATTCTGTGTCCAGGGCAGCTGTCTACCTGGTACGCAGGCTGAGACCCTACCTGCCCCACAGGCTGTCTCGCCAGAGTGGTGCATGCTCTACTTATCTCCCACTTGGGCTACTGCAATGTGCTCTACATGGGGCTACCTTTGAAGGTCACTTGGAAACTGCAATTAATCCAGAATGCGGCAGCTAGACTGGTGACTGGGAGCAGCCGGCAGGACCATGTAACATTGGCCTGAGAGACCTGCATTGGCTCCCAGTACGTTTCTGAGCACATTTCAAAGTGTTTGTGCTGACCTTTAAAGCCCTAAATGGCCTCAATCCTGTATACCTGAAGGAGCATCTCCACTCCCATCGTTCAGCCCGGACACTGAGGTCCAGTGCCGAAGGCCTTCTGGCGGTTCCCTCACCGCGAGAAGTGAGGCTACAGGAAACCAGGCAGAGGGCCTTCTCGGTAGTGGCACCTGCCCTGTGGAACACTCTCCCATCAGATGTCAAGGAAATAAGCAACTATCCTACTTTTAAAAGACATCTGAAGGCAGCCCTGGCAATGGAAGTTTTTAATGTTTAATCCTGTATTGTGTTTTTAATATTCAATTAGGAGCCACCCAGAGTGGCTGAGGAAACCCAGCCAGATGGGTGGGGTATAAATTATTATTATTATTAATAAACCCTCAATATAATGCAGATTTAGGAGGGGGAAATTGAAGTTCTCTTTACAACTTGGAAAACAAGAGATTATTTTTCTTTCCCTAATGTTAAAAAAAACCAGCCATCCTCAACACTTTTTCTTAAGGAGTGCATACTTAACTGCCCTACATCTTTTACAGACCTCAACAAATCTTTTGGGAGAAAATATGCATATCAAAAGCAACTATTTTCATGGCACTAACTGTGCCCTAAATACAAACAGAGCATACAAAACTGACAAGACAAAAGCCAATGCAAACATCACAACTATCTGAGATACCTTTTAGAAGCATGCATTTAACATTCACCCAATCTTAAACAAATCCAAAAAAAAATTGCATCTATTCTCAACACTAATATTTCACCCAAATATTTATCTTTTCCCCCATAGTATCCACCTTGACCACTTAAAGCCATAGCCTAATTCACTGTGTAAATGGACACTCATAATATGTACAAATTGTTGGCTTCCACAAAAGCATCCAACGAAACAAACTTAAAAGAAAAGCCTGCAGCAAATTTCAGAAGGTGGAGAAAGAAGGCATATTCAATGGACAGAGATCCTAACCACCTTTTAAGAACAGCAACACCCAATCCAGGTATCACTTTAGTAAGGCCAAGCAGGGTCAAAGGAGGTAATATTGAAAACAGTAACCAAGATTCCAAAAAGGCGATGTGGCCCAAGTCACATTGAAGGTTGGGTTCCAGGGCAGGCAGGAAAAGACAAAGAGGCAGCAGATGAGCAATGTGTTATAAGGCAATGGAAATAAATGAGTCTGTGACAAGTTGCTCAGACTGGGAAGGTCAAGTCTATGGTCACAATATGTTTCTTGACCTAGACCACCTGATCCTTCTGAACTAACCAGTTAAGAATCTCTTCTTGTCACTGTGGCCCAAAAAGGCTCAGGCCAGCCAGATCCAGATTGATTGATCGATCGACAGACAGACACAGTCACAGACACAGACACACAGAACCTGTGGCCCTCCAGATGTTTATTGTTTGTTTAATTATTTATCCCATCTTTCCTCCAAGATGCTCAAGGCAGCATAGATGGTTGTACCACTTCACATTTCACCCTCACAACATCCCCGCGAAGTAGGTTGGCCTGAAAGGCAGTGAATGGTCCAAGGTCACCCAGTGAGCTACAAAGCTGAGTAGGGGATTTGAACCCCGTTCTCCCAGGTTTTAGTCTGACACCACACTGGCTCCAGCTCCAAACATCCCTGACCATTAACCATGCCGACTGGGACTGATTGACTCCAGCAACATCTGGAGGACCACCCCTGATACATGTCTCAACACTTCAGAAGCTGCATTTAACAAATGAACATATTTTGGAGCACATAACTGACATGCATAACATAGTTAAAGGAGCAATCCTAAATTTGGCATCAAATCAGTACTTGAGTAAGACTTATTATGAGCAACACTGTTTATTTTACACATACCTTATTCTGAATCACAGAGGCGACCAAGCCATTCATCTACAATTTTCACCAGCTTCCATTTGGAGAAATTCTTACAATTTATAAATCCAAGTATTAGTGTCTTCTTTGGTTTACACTGTATTCCACAATGAGAAGGTTAATAAAACATGGCATCTGTCTGGTTCTGGTTGATACCGATTTAGATGTAGCTTGCTGGCAGGTATCCTGCTTCAGAGATATTCACAGTGTTTACCTATTCAATAGAAATGAAAGATTGTAAGCTTTGGTATTGGCACATTTCAACAGTTTCACTATAAAACAATTCTAAAGCTGTGATTGTAAGCACACATACTTGGAATTAAGTCTGACTGATTTTTAAGTAGGGTCTGTTTTCACCTAAACATGCTTAGAATTCAGGGGGAAGACTCCTGTAAGCCTCATTTGTGTTCAAAGATGAAAGTATCAGAACAATCCTGATATTCCTTTGGAACAGTGGTGCTCTAGTGGACCATATGCCAATGGTGAGCGTGACCATTTGCACACACAAGGGCGATTTGCATCCCCATCAGGGCACTGTGCTCTGCCCACCCCAGTGCAGAATCTACTGTGTAGTTTTCCTTTTTGCTGCTGCAAAACCTGGTAGGGCTTAGGTGGGGGGGCAGAAAAATGCTTGGTGGGGAAGGTAAACCAGAGCCCCAAACAGCAGGTGAGCCACCCCTTCTTTAGAACAGTAGTTCCCAATTGGGGGTTTGCAGACCTCAAGGGGTTCACATAAATGAACTATCCAGGGAATCTGTGGCACCATTCACATAACAAAAGCTACCGATGCCATAGAGATATGAAAATTTTCAAAAGTAAGGTGTCCATAACTTGGCTTTTGAAAAACACAGTGTCTGCAGTACTTAGCTAATTGGGAGCCACTGTTCTAGAAGCTTTTATTGCAGTCAAATCTATGTGTGCCTATTTAAGAAGTAAGCTCCACTGGACTTAATGGGAGTTCCTCCCAGGTAAAGGCATAGAGTGTTACAGCCTAACCCATTTCATCTCAACTACTGTACTTTTACTATTAAGCACCATCCATTACAGAAGCAACTTTTCCTCAACAGGGTTTTTCCACATGCCTTGAACTTTTAAATCTTACCTCTGGCAACTTATCATTAGCCATTAATTCCTAGCAACTACAGCAAAGACGTTTCCCAACTTTTCTATTCAAATAACGATTTGAGTTTGGTGCACAGTAAAACACAAATTTTGTTGTTTGCATAAATCACAAAGTATTAAAAGAAGACTGACACAATCACTAGAAGAGTATCAAATGGATACCATCCTAGACTCTTAGGCAATTACAAGTGGACCCACAAATCTAAAGAGTTACAAACATTACCCTTAACTGCCTGTTAAAGGGAAGATTTGTTTAATATCATGGGTAGGCAAACTAAGCCCTGGGGGCCGGATCCTGCCCAATTGCCTTCTAAATCCGGCCCACAGACAGTCCAGGAATCAGCATGTTTTTACATGAGTAGAAAGAATGTGTGCTTTGATTTAAAATACATCTCTGGGTAATTTGTGGGGCATTATTATTTTTTCCAAAATATAGTCCGGCCTCCCACAAGGTCTGAGGGACAGTGGACCAGCCCCCTGCTGAAAAAGTTTGCTGACCCCTGGTTTAAAGTGACTGGCAACTCAACCCTTATGCAGATACAGCATGGAGTAATAGATGATGAAATAGCATGCAGAACCAGACATGAAGCCATCACCACTTTGAGGAAATGTGTCCCCCAAAGACCATGCTCTCCTGACTTTATAAGCTGCATACATTTGAAAGTTTTCTGTTCCTGTAGATTTAGTCGCAAGGTACACTATAACAAAGCCCAAAGGGCAATCTGCATCAGAGAAAAGATGGAAGGAAGAGAGTTGCTCAAATCACTTCCTTCTGCCCATCAATTTCCCATCCCTATTTAAATTTCTAACCCTGTGATTTTACAGACCCATGTCTGCAAGGTGAACATAGATCTGCAATACTAGCAGAAACTAAAGGAACAGATTGCATAGAGGATCTTCAGGGTCAAGTGGGCCAGAAGGGAAGGCTTAAGCCGGTCATGGCCAAACTTGGCCCTCCAGCTGTTTTGGGACCATAATTCCCATCATCCCTGACCACTGGTTGTGTTAGCTAGGGATGATGGGAGTCGTAGTCCCAAAACAGCTGAAGGGCCTGGCTTATGCCTGGCTTAAGCATTCCCTTCCTTCTCACCTCTTCTCCCAGGCAAAACAGTGCCTCCAGGGGTGCTTTGCAGTGAGAAAGAGGCTTTGCTGCATTTGACTGTAGTATAACATACTTAACACTGTTTGAACTACATGGTTAAACTAGCCACAGTTCTCTTCCCAAATATGGTTACAACTCATCTTCTGGAAACTGTGGTCCTACCATTTTTCGATAGGGGTGGCCACGTTAGTCTCTTGCTGCAAAAGCAATGACGAGTCTTTCTGGTAGCACCAAAAAGACAAGTTATTATTATTATTTATGCAGTCATGTTGACTATGGGTATAAGTTCCAACAGACAGCATGCACTTGCATGAGGAATAGTTATCTAACCAAAAAGGACTGATTGTCTTTATTCTAGAATCTAAGCAGTCACCTAGATTTTCAGAAGTGATATACCTTTGAATAATATGATGGGCACAAGTGGAGGAAGTATTGTCACACTCAAGTCCTGCTTGCAGGCTTCCCATGAGCCACTGTGAGAAGAGAATGTTAGACTAGATGGGCCTTTGGCCTAATCCAACAGGGATCTTTTTTTGTACAAGTCTAGGTGATCTTTGTTTTTGGCGCTGTGGGTTAAAGCCTCAGTGCCTAGGACTTGCCGATCGAAAGGTCGGCGGTTCGAATCCCTGCGGCGGGGTGCGCTCCCGCTGCTCGGTCCCAGCGCCTGCCAACCTAGCAGTTCGAAAGCACCTCCGGGTGCAAGTAGATAAATAGGGACCGCTTACCAGCGGGAAGGTAAATGGCGTTTCCGTGTGCAGCTCTGGCTCGCCAGAGCAGCGATGTCACGCTGGCCACGTGACCCGGAAGTGTCTCCGGACAGCGCTGGCCCCTGGCCTCTTAAGTGAGATGGGCGCACAACCCCAGAGTCTGTCAAGACTGGCCCGTACGGGCAGGGGTACCTTTACCTTTACCTAGGTGATCTTTGTTTTTGTTTTGTTTTTAAGATTTCTAACCAAACTTCACAGCTGATTCCCAAAACCAAAGGCAACCTTTAGCACTGACTATTAAAAGGCCAACTTCCCTTTTCATATCTTGCTTGAGTTTTAGGCGTAGAACAAGTGCCCATTACCCAAATACGCACCAAGTGCAATTCCTCAACTACAAATCACAATAGCAACTGCACAACCCCCACAATATTTCTATAGGCTTGAAGCTTCTATTGTTGTTGAAAAGCCCCTGGAAATAGCTTTAAATCCTCAGGTAAGAAATGGAGTAGGAAAGTTAACAGGGAATCAGTGAAATACATTAAACAAAGATATGAGCAAAAATTAAAGTAATAAGATTAAATTAATAAGAAAACTGAACAATACAGGAACAGGAGAAGTTGGAAAATATGAGATATGAGGTGGTACAAGTTAGGAGCCTGGTTTCTCTATTTCTCTTCCCACCCTCTCTCCTTTGTAGCTCTATTCTTGAAGTACTCTATTGTTCTGAGCTCTGCTGCGCTTAATGAACTTTGTAAGTATTTCTGGCATTACAGCTTACACTCTCAAACCTTAACATCAGCCCTTAACTGGAAGACTTGTACAGGAATCACACAACTGGACTCATATGAAGGCCTAGTCACACAGTGACCAGATTGCCAATACTTTTATCTGTACTAGTGATCCTACCAGCCTGGCTCTGTTGGTGGTTACAATACTCAGAATGTGCTCCAGAATTTCCTACATAGACAAGGCCTGTGTGTTACCGCACATTAGATCTAGCATTTGTCATTCCAGTACTAGATCCAAGTGCTAGAATTATATTGGTTCAACAAGACCAGCCCTGACAGGAAATAATCTGCCCATTGCAGGCTCTCCTGTGGATCTACTAACATTTGTGAGAGAAAAGTGAGGAGAAAATGAAGGACGGATATACACTACAAACTTAAAATGCTTTGGTACCAATCCAACTAGCATGGTTTCATCAAAGATCCTTGGAACATGAAGTTCTACAAGGGCGCTGAAAATCGCACTGAAGATTTCTAGTCCACATCTTGGAACTAAACTTTCAAGGATTCCCCGGGGAGGAAAGAAGTATTAAACTAGTGTAAGTGTCTGCATCAAAATAAAGTATTAAAAGAAGACATGCCTGCAGATATCACGGCAAAACAAATGTCGTGTATAAGAAAGAAGTTGTAGAATGGCAGGTACCATAAATCAAAAGGAACACAGAAACCGGGAAAAGCAAGGAAACAATGGGATTAAGAAAAAAGTAGTTATTGAAAGAAACAGAAAAAACCAGGACAAATAATTTAAATAATAATAATAAGAGAGCAAACAGGAATATAATGTAAGTTACCAAAACAAGTTAACAAAAGGGGAGAAATGCCAGAGCTTTGAAACAAACAAAAAGAACACAATATTTTCACAAGTATACTGGAAAGTAGCATGAAAACTTCCATCTTAATAATGGCCCATTTAACAGTGAAATGTGCTATCCTAATGGTCCAACTCCGAACAGCTTTCCAGTTCTACAGAAGTAGAGAAGTTTCTGCTGGTACCTACCTTACATTTATGCCTCCACAAACCCACACATCAACAAAGAACCAGCATTCACCTGCATCTCACCCAGGCAGATTCAATGTAGACCACACCTTCCAAAATGTCCACCTTCCCTTCAATCTGATCATTTCAGCATCCCGTTCTTGGTTCAGCCAGCAGCACCCCCAGTCACAAAAAACACTCTTCCCAGTCACTGTCCAGAGAATCCACATCTCAAGCAAGAGGCAGTCTTTCTCCCCCCCTTGGTGCCCGCCAAACTGCATTACATAAGCAGATCCAAACTGACAGAATTGCAGGCATTAACAAAATCAACATCATACCCCCAGCTATTAACATCCAGACCCAAGTGGATTCCACACTAGTCTGATGCACACATCCCAACTTCTCTATCGCAGTTTCCACTTAACACTTTCAGTTGATAACAAAGCCACAAAGGGAAGAGGGGGAGAGAAATAGCAGAAGTAACTCACCTTCCTTCTTCTCTTAAGACCAAAAAGTATATATTAAAATTAAAAACCAGGACTCTCTGAGGAGTAGCTGGAACATTCTACAAAGTCTTTGGGAGCAGTTGGAGAAGTCTGAATAAACTGTTGAAAAGACCAGATAAACCCAGAAGGGGAGATGGAGAGTTCATCCGAGTTTCCTCTTTTGTTCAAGTTCCCTGAGCAGACAAAGAACCAGCAAGCGGCAGCAGGTTTCTCCCTCTCACCCCCTTTCCCTCCCTCCCTCCCCCTCCCTCTCCCCACCCACCCCCATCCAAGAGCACCTCAACTCTAACTTCAGCCTTCTCTTCTTCTTTTGAACAGATCCTGCCCGGCAACTTTTTTTCCCTCTCCCCCCCAAAAAGAAGCCTCTCGTAGACTTCCCTTTGCGCCTCATCTCAGCCTCCAGTTCAAAACTTCCCTCTAACTGAGCCTCCCAGAAAAACAACTTTAATGGAGGCGGGAGGGGGCAAGGAGAAGAATCTCTCAAATCATTATTTCCGGTAGATGCACCTCTTTGTTTGGATTCCCCTTGACGGTCATTGAGAACAATTCCCCTCGGTATTCGGGCTAGGCGCGATTCCCCTTCCCAGCCCCCTCCCCTTACGATCCCCAAGAACAAGGTCTTGATTTCCCGAAAATGGGAAAGATATCCTCACACCCAAAGTGAAGGGGGAGGGAGGGAGGTGCAGGATAGGGGAGGCCAGCGAGATGTAGGGTTAACACGTTTCCCTTTCACTTTTGGAAACGTCTCCATCCAGCCAAGGGGAACAAAAGCGTCCTCGCGCAAAGGAGCTCGGCAGCAACCAGCTTTTGACATCTCTCTACCTGTTGCACAACGAGAGGGAGGGAGCGGTGGGAACGAGAGCACCCGGCAGCCCATAATAATAGGGACCCACCAAGCTTTTCACCTGTCCTCCTGAATAGGGGCTACTGGAGCCGCTTCCCAAAATGAAAGGGAAGGGGGTTGAGGAACGCAAAGAGTGTGGGGACTAGGGAAGAAAGCCAAAAACAGTCTTTCCCCCCCCCCCAACCCCGCCGCCTCCATTCTCATCTACAAACCATCGTTTTCAGCCGTCTCCCAAAAGCAACAAGTCTCAGTCGCAGCCTGTTCCTTCCACTTGCTCCATGTTTTTATCAATGAGAAGGAGGGGAAGTACAATACACAAACACACCCGGACGCCAGGAGCACATTCTAATCCCAGCCTAAACTGCCTGCCACTGCCTGCTTCCTAACTAACGCGCACAGCTAAGGCCGGGCTGGGGAGGGGAGGGATATTGAACACACAAAAAGAAAACTTTTATAAGGTCCCGCTGTTTGGGGGAGGATGAGGGAGAAGAATGGTTAAAGTTCGCGGCGCTCCACAAAAGAGAAACGCAACTCACCTTAGGAGACAGGATAACCCCTTCCGCTTTCTCCTCCTTCCTCTTCCAAACGGTTGGACGGGGCGGCGGGGGGAGGAGGAGAAGAAAACAATGCAATTGCGCCGGGTCCGTCTAGCTGAGCTAAGTGGCTCCCCCTCGGCCGCCCGCCCGCCCGCCCGCTCCTCGCGTCCCCCGGCACCAAACAAAGGCGCAGCCAAGAGCGCGGCTTCCTTTGCGCTTAACTTTTTTCTCACGTCGATCCCGCTTCTGCAACTTTTACCCAAGTCGGGTGCCTCGTTGCGGAGACGTGAAAAGGACACAAAAGGAAAAATTAAGGCGCCCGCCCCCCCCCCCCGAGCCGCCGCTATTGCATTGTGCCATCCTCCATGCCATGCTGTACGATTTCGCTCTTTAAAAACTAATACTCCTCAGCAAACAAGTCTTAGAAGCGGGCTGGGGGAAGGGGATGTGGATCATAGCGAGCCTGGAAGTTGGGGAAAGTCCACAAGGGTAGACTGATTCTTCCTCTCTTTCCAATGGCCTGCGCGCGCTTTGTTTTGGATACTACGAGGAAAGGCGTTGTTAACCCCAAGGAGGAGGGGGAGAAAAGGCTGAGCGCGTCGCGGCGCCAAATGATCCCTTTGTGCGCACGTGCGCAAGAAGTTGAAGATGTTCCGAGTTCCGACCGCGCCTTGTTCTTGAGCAACGAGTCGCGGCCGGGTCTCCCTTTAGGCCCCTTACAGAACAGCGCCTGCCCGAGCAAGCAGCGCCCGGAAAACTCCGCGGCACTCCTCCAGTCCCCACGGCTAACTTCCACCAAGGCCGCGCCAATATGCTCTTTTAAAAAAAGAAGAAGCTTAATTCGGAGTTGGTTCCCTACAGCATCCCCATGTTGCTTTGCCTACCTTGCCGGTCTACACCTGCAGGGAAATTGGGCGGTAGAATGGACTGCACCACTTTAGACTGCAGGTGAGAGAGCGCCAATTTAAAACAAAAAGGGACCAACCTGAAATCAAAACGTTTAGCGCATTAAAGAGGAACCTTTTATTAGGGCAGGCAGCAAATTTGCTACTCGTAAATAGTTTACAAAAAAACAAACAACAACAAAAAACTTAGTATAAAGGGATATTCGAAAATGATATCCCTTCCTCAGTCCAGAATCTGAAACTGCCACAGTCTCTTCCACCACCACTGGTAACAACAACACCTCCTTCTATTGGGTCACTATTCTGACCTTGAGGAAAGGATTCCAAGTTGTGTGGATTCATTCCCTGTGGCACTTCGCCCCTGGAAGTGCTTCTGAGTGAACCTCCTACCTGTATGTAGATAGCAGGAGAGGTCAGAAAGCCATAGAATGTTTGGCCTCAAAATCAAGTGAGCACTCCTGGCTAAGTTCAAAAACTGTTGAGGGGGAAATTCAACCATTCAAAAGAAATGTTGGGTCAGTCCAATTGACGCAATCCATCTAGACCTACATTCAGTGCTATTTTTCTAGAAAAAGAGGTGCTGGAACTCACCCTTATAGTAGCAATAATGCCCACCTGAGAGGTGCCAGAACTGAGTTCCAGCTGGAAAAAAAAACCCTGCCTACAATTCCTTCTTCTGGGGAGAGTGGATTTACTGTGAAGAGAGGTACAGGGTAGCAGAGGACTTGAGCAGAACTGAAGTGGGCATCCTTATTGAAGAGGGTTGTATACCAGTGTAGTGTAGTGGTTAAGAGTGGTGGAATCGTAATCTGGTGAACTGGGTTCGTGTCCCTGTTCCTCCACATGCAGCTGCTGGGTGACCTTGGGCTAGTCACACTTCTTTGAAGTCTCTCAGCCCCACTCACCACACTGAGTGTTTGTTGTGGGTGAGGAAGGGAAAGGAGAATGTTAGCCGCTTTGAGACTCCTTCGGGTAATGATAAAGCGGGATATCAAATCCGAACTCTTCTTCTTCTACCTGCTTCAGTTCCAATGGTGGGTGATACCTACTGAGACTGGCAGAGCAGGAGGCTGGGAGACCAACAGTAGGCAGAGCCATTGGCCATGACAGGAAGAGGCAGCTAATTCTACTCCCCCCCACCTCGCTGGGAGGAAACAACACTGAGACTGAGGAGGAGGACGCTGACAGCCATTGCCATCCCAGGACTAGTGATAAGTATGAATGCAGGCAGGTGGGGGCTGGGTGATAGCAAACTGGGATGTGTGGGGCAGTGCCTCAATCCCCCTAATGAACCAGTCTTCACTGGTCAACCCTGATTGTAAGAAGCACCCCTCCTTCAAATGATCACCCTGTAGATCATGAGACTCTTACTCTCAGGGTCACAGGTTTGAGCCCCACATTGGGCAAAATATTAATGTATTGCATGGGGGTTGGACCAGATGACCCTCGTAGTTCCTTCCAACTCTACAGTTCTCTTGATTCTGCTGCTTAAAAACCCAGTGGCTATTTGCTGCTCTCTTCTCTGGGTTGCTTGAAAAAGGAGGTGCTGACTCTTAGGAATGCTCCCTACTTCCCTGGCAATGTGAACACCACGGAATAGAATATGCAAGCAAACTACTGCTGCTTGGAAATGTAGCTAGGAATACATCCTGTTTCAGTGATAAAGCCATAATTCATGAGAATGGAACTGGATGTTGGTGGTGTGTAATGGATGCTAAACACTGAATCTAAAAATATTATTTTATATATCTGGTGTCTGACTTGGATTAGTACCCACCTTGCGAGACTCAACTCTTCCACAACATCCAAGACATCCTTGAAAATGCTGGAATCCTGACCTTGTGGGATGGGCATCAGTGGCACTATGTTATGGTGGTTGTCTTCCTACCTGCAGGGTCATGTCCGGAGACATGCATTGGGAGAGTTCCCTTAAGCCCCCTGATGTTTACAGTTCACTGTTTTATCTACATGAAGTTGCAGGGAGTGGTCATTAGGCGTTCTGGAGCAAGGTGTCATCAGTGCACTGATGATGCCCATCTCTGTTTCTCCATTGCATCTGAGTTAGATGAGGCTGTGCAAGCCCCAGGTGCAGTGGTGGATGGGACGAGAATAAACTGAGCTGTGTCCTACAAAGACAGAGGCTTTGGGGATGAGAGGTTCCCATGCACAAGAGTTAGCCCAATTACCTGTTTTGGTTAGGTTTGCACTTAATCTGAAGGAGTTTGAGGGTAGTGGTCCATCTTTATCACAAATGTCCCAAGTGACCTCTGTGACTAGGCGTGCCTTCTACCATCTTTGCCTGATATTCCAGCTGTGACCATTCCTGGAACAAGGTAGTCTGACTACAGTGGTCCATGTATTGGTAAACTCAATACTTTACTACTGTTCACTACTGAGGGGCTGCCCTTGTATCTAGCATGTCTTGTATGAGACGTGGGGAGGGGGAGAAGAAGAGAATCCCATTGCAGTAATCTAGCCAAAGAATTTAGTTCAATATCACCCCCCAAATTTCCCCCCCTTAATTTAATGACTACATGGTGGCTGTAGAAACAGGTTTTATCTCGACTTTCAAATAAGTCCAATCCATTTACAGTTATACTTTTTATAAAAAGTAGAGACATCACCTTGCCAACAAAGGTCTGTATAGTAAAAGCTTCCCAGTAGTGATGTATGGAAGTGAGAGCTGGACCATAAAGAAGGCTGATCGCCGAAGAATTGATGCTTTTGAATTATGGTACTGGAGGCGACTCTTGAGAGTCCCATGGACTGCAAGAAGATCAAATCTATCCATTCTGAAGGAAATCAGCCCTGAGTGCTCACTGGAAGGACAGATCGTGAAGTTGAGGCTCCAATACTTTGGCCACCTCATGAGAATAGAAGACTCCCTGGAAAAGACCCTGATATTGGGAAAGATGGAGGGCACAAGGAAAAGGGGACGACAGAGGACGAGATGGTTGGATAGTGTCTTCGAAGCTACAAGCATGAGTCTGACCAAACTGCGGGAGGCAGTGGAAGACAGAAGTGCCTGGCGTGCTCTGGTCCATGGGGTCACGAAGAGTTGGACACGACTAAACGACTAAACAACAACAATTTACAATCCTTTTACTAGACCGCCTGTCCACACACAGGTTTAAAAGCAGGTTTTAAAAAAATTGAAGTGAACCTTTTGCAAATACTTCTCTGTCTGTTGACCTAGGGGTGATTCCTATTTAACCAGTCAACCATTTATTTATTTTAAAGAAATTATGGTATATCCCATTCAAAAGGATATTTTCTAACACAGCTCTCCTTAATTTTAGGAAAAACAGCATATAGGAATAAAAGTGTATCACAAATTAAAAGAAGTTCATTGCTATTTGTTGTTTCAAGCTTCATAGAACTGAAGGTTACAGGTGTTGATCTAGTAGTCCTACATATAACGTTGGAAACAATGCAAAAATACTTGCCTGTGACTTGCTGGGACATTTTTAAAAGGGGCATCAAAGTGTTCAAATCGTGGTGAAAAAAAGTTGTCTTTTACTATCAGATGAAGATGTGCACTTTAGATGGAACCCAGAAGGGCTGTAAAATAGCGACAGAAGACTTAATAAAGTCATTTTTCGTTCCTGTGTCTTGCCATCCCAATCTAATATCTCTCAACCACAGAAATTCATTTATCACTTTGTTTCACTTCAGCCCAGACCCTCCCATCATGTAGCTCACATTCAGCTACAATTAGATAATGCTACATGTATATTTTTCCCTTGTGAGCTTCAGGAGGCCCAAGGAGATATATTTCTACAAGATTAAAAATTATCCTTGCACATCAGGATCTTTCCACTATTAATTCTTAAGGTTTCCAGTCAGCTGAGATTTTGTCCTCTTGGCCACTTGCCAGGATTGGAGGCTTCAGACACAGAAAAGATTCCAAGTGAGCCATTTTGAGGAATGAGAAGCACCCATCTTCAAAGTATAGAAGTTGCAATTTTCTGGATGTGAAAAAACAACACATTTTGCCACCTTTAATTCTTTTATTTCTTTAAAATGTTGTTAAAATAGTTTATGCTGCTTTTCTGGGCATCTGACCATCCAAAGCAGTTTACAACTAAAAACAATATTAAGTTAAAAGAACAACAATACAAATTTTTAAAACTTAAAACTACAACTCAGCAATATCCCATAGAGCTGGTGGGAAAACATAGTTCAACCATACTATTACCCAGCTAATTTACACCATGCCTTGAAGGCCAATTGAAAAATATAAGAAAATTCTAAAGCCATGGGACCACCATAAAGTTAGAACTGTCACTTGTGGCCATCCACCTGAATAGACCTGGGACACAAGGAGGACCAGAAGGTCAGCAGTTGGAATCCACACGACGGGGTGAGCTCCTGTTGCTCTGTCCCAGCTTCTGCCAACCTAGCAGTTTGAAAGCACATCAGTGCAAGTAGATAAATAGGTACCACTGCGGTGGGAAGGTAAATGGCATTTCCGTGCATTCTGTTTTCCATCACAGTTGCACCAGAAGTGGTTTAGTCATGCTGGCCACATGACCCAGAAAGCTGATGGCCTGAAAGCGAGATGAGCGCCACACCCCATAGTTGCCTTTGACTGGACTTAGCAATCCAGGGGTCCTTTACCTTTGTTTCACAAGGAGGACATATAATAAATACAATTTTGCAGCACATTTTTAGTGAGAATGTGTTTTGGACTTGGTCTTCCAGTTCCACCAGGCAGGTGAAATGTTCTGCTCAAAGCAGAACCCAAAGTCCTTCAGTCAAGTAAAGTCTTTCATTTATAACCACAGGCTGCTGCCACCCTAGGCAGACAAAGAGAAGCATTCCTTGGAAATACATTATGCTTAGGCACTTTGATGTTAGATCAAAGGGGATGAGAGACTTGGCTGCTGTAGAAGAACAGGAACTCTGTGCACTCTCAGATGCCGTCAGTCTGAGGTGCCAGAAGGATTGCTTTTCCACATATGTGCCTTCAACAGAGGCCTTTCTTAGTGTGTTCCTGCCATTGGAGGTGCAGCCTTCTCGATGCATTGACTTGCATCAATGTCATTTTGGCACAAGGTGAAGATCTATATTATCTTACCAGGCTTCTTAATGACACCTCTTTTACCTCTGCCAGTTACTTCCATTCTGCTTTGTATCCCCTCCCCCCCCAACTGCTCCCCCCAAGCTGTTGTTTTAGTGATATTGTTCTAAATTTGTTTTTGCTGTAATTTCAATTCCTTGTAAACTGCCCTGGGAACCGATGGAAAAGCAATATATGATCCTCTAATAAAGTACAGTGGTACCTCAGGTTACATATGCTTTAGGTTACATACACTTCAGGTTACAGACTCCGCTAACCTAGAAATATTACCTCAGGTTAAGAACTTTGCTTCAGGATGAGAACAGAAATCGTGCTCCAGCGGCGCGGCAGCAGCAGGAGGCCCCATTAGCTAAAGTGGTGCTTCAGGTTAAGAACAGTTTCAGGTTAAGAACAGACCTCCAGAACGAATTAAGTACTTAACCCGAGGTACCACTGTAGAAAGAACATTAGAAAATTAAACTGGTCAAGTGTATGCTCCCCCTCCCATTCTTATTCTACGTAAACTTCCCCAAGATCAGCCAAACAATTTGCTCTGTCTTCAGAGTTGTTAGATCCCAGACCTCGGTCTTGATGAGACATTCTCTGAAGAGGAGAGGGAGCCAGAAGCTGTGGTTGACCCTTCTGAGGCACATCTGGACACCACTTCCTCAAGGAGGTTCCAATACCTGGAACCCACTCCCCTTTTCAGCACACCCATCCCAAGCCTCAGAATATCAAAGGAGCAGTGGTGATCAATGTCCCAGTTCAAAGCTCAGGACCAGCAAGGCCTCCTGTTCATTGGCTTGGTTCAGGAGGAGGGGGAATAAAGTTGTCTATAAAAACCCTCAATGCCTGGCTGCAACAAGTGCATGTTAGCTCTTCGGCCTTGCATCTCTAGCATCTTTCCTGACTTGGAGCAGGACAAAAGGAAATCATAGCTCTTTTGCTAGCTTTTCAAAGTTTAATAAGTCAAGCAGTTCCAAATAATAGTTATACCCTGCACATCTGGCTGGGTTTCCCCAGCCATTCTTCCTACCATAGTGTTGGCTAGTAATATTGATGCTAGCTGTAAATATTCAAGCTAGCTAGAAAGCAGTACTGAAGTTAGGTAATAGTGTGGGTACCATAGGCATCTTGTGGGCCCCTGTGAGAGCAAGATGGGCCATTTTCCGGTTCCAGCAAACTCTTGCGTTCTTTAGTTGTTCTTAGGGTTACACTGGGCTTAATGAGCTTATGGCAATGTTTACATTACAGTGGTACCTCGGGTTAAGAACTTAATTCGTTCTGGAGGTCCGTTCTTAACCTGAAACTGTTCTTAACCCGAGGTACCACTTTAGCTAATGCGGCCTTCCGCTGCCGCCACACAATTTCTGTTCTCATCCTGAAGCAAAGTTCTTAACCCGAGGTACTAATTCTGGATTAGCGGAGTCTATAACCTGAAGCATCTGTAACTCGAGGTACCACGGTACATCACTTCCTTCAAAGTTCCTCTCCATTGGGAGGCCCTCCTGCTCATTCTGCTGAGCAGGACCCTGGATGTCTGCCTCAAAGTCCTGCCCTGACACTACCTCTGGGGGAGGGAGAACATCCAATGACAGAGAGGCCTCAGATCACATGACTATAGAGAGTGACAGCAGATCTGACCAACCTGCACACACACAGGCCAGACACAATTGCATATTGGATAATGACCCGTTCGTGTCTCCATGGGTTATACTTTCCTACCCATACTTCACTCTTGCATTTAAAGTTGTCTCCAACTAAGTTTTACCCATTGAAATTAATGGCCCAAAGTTTGTATAGTTCATTTATTTCAGTGGATCTACTCTTGAGTATTCCAAGCAATGGCTACAACCCTCAATTTATACCCCACTCTTCCCCCGAAGGAGCCCAGGGTGGCAAACCCATCAGTAGTAAAGGTGAGCTTGGAAGGACTTGCTAGATATGCGGTGCAATGGGTCGGTGCATCTGGCTATTAACCAGAAGGTTGGTGCTTCAAACCTATCTAAGGATGGCTGTGGGCAGGCTGTGGGGTTGGACTAGATGTCTCTCAGCATCCCTTCAAACTCTATAATTCTATGCTTCTATGAATTGATTGATAAAAGGTTTCTAAAACTAGTATATATGATGAATCTTGCAATTTTTTAAAACACATGTTAAAACAAAGAACTCAATCCCCAGAATTGTATCCCTTCATGGCGATTGTTTAGTCCATATTATCATAAACATGGGATTCAGCGCTCTGCATCCCATTTCTTTACTTCCAATCAACAGCTTCTGTCTTCTACCAATGCCGCTTCTGAAATTGTGTTTTAAGATAGGAATTAAATCATTAGACCAATCTACAAGTACAGATATAACAATCAAGATAAATGTGCCAGTAAGTGAAACAACATATGTTGTGCTGGGAATTATTACTGCTGCTTCTATTTTTTTACCTAGAGATGCCACCTCAGCAAGTCGGTGCTGTGTTTGTTTTGAAAGTCCAAGTGTAGGAAATGTCCGTGTGACCTTAGTTTTTTTCCTACTATGGGAGATACATCAACCTGCAGTTCAGCAGTAGTCAAATAATGACTTAGGCTGTGATCCTCTGCCGCTCGCTTTGATAGCAAATGTTGCACCCATGCTAATTACGGTAATTTAGACAATCAGGATATCTAAGGACTTTTCATGCTTAGGGGGGCACTTCTAGACTCACTGTTTTTGGGTGAGATTCTGTCACATCCCAGTAAAGTCAGGCTGCTCAGTTAAAACTGATTTTGAGCTCTTGTAAAACAATACGGCTTTCCAAAAGAGATGGAAAACTGTGCTGGAAAGTGTAGAATAACACCTGCTGGGTGCAACATTGTCTAATCATCCCACAAATCGGACTAAATGCTTATTAAACAGGTTGGTTGGAATTGACCAGAGTTTCCAAAGTTTCAAGGATTAAAGATTTTCCAAATTTTGGGGCCGTTCATTGTTCCGACATGTTCTGATTAGCTAATGATAAGCAGCGGTGCAGCTCTGATGACCTCAGAGCTAAAGTTCAGAGCCCCACAGTCCAGGCCCATCCCAAAAACAAGCACCCGGAGGTCAGCAGTTGATCATGGAAGCTGCAAACCTTCCCAGACATCAGCACCTACATTGGAAAGGGTGTACTGGGGCCCACCAAGGCTGACATTGGTTGTTTCATTGTTTATTCTTATTTTTTTAAAAAAAATTAAAACCACAATATTATAGTCAGGACAACTGGCCAGGTATGTGCCTGGTTACAGGTGCTCATTTTATTATTTTTACATTTAAAACCTGCTCTTGTTTTCTGCAACAAAATAGTGCTTTTCCTCAAGTAAATATGTTTAGCATTAGGGTAGCAGATGCAAACACCATTTTATTCCTATAGTCATGACACACTGTGTTTTAAGTAAGTCTTTAAAATGCTAAACCTCATATGCTCAGAATATTATTATTTTTTAAGTGTTGGCATGTTTGTTTTTGCTCTAACATGCTGGAATGCAGTGGTGTAGCGTGGAGGGTGCGGGGGGGGCCGGCAGCACCGGGCGCAACATCTGGGGGTTAGGGGGCGCAAATCCATGGGTTAGGGGGCACAAATTACTTGCCTTGCCCCGGGTGCTGACAACCCCCGCTACGCCACTGCTGGAATGTAGAAGTAGTTTTAACGCATGGAATGTAGGGGTATGTGAATTGTGTGCTTCACAAATGAAATCATGCACATGACCATCTTAAGAGTGGAGTGTATAAGACTATTAAATGTGGATGGTAAATTACCTAACTGCACCACTGATGATAAGCCGTTATTCTCAAGTGTTGATCTTGAGTAGACTGATCAATAGTTTAATGGCTGGTCCCCTGAAAAAAATTGCTGAGATGCAAAGGCTCTTTAATTCAGAAAATCTTACCTTGGTCTTCCTACCAGTTCCTTTTCTACATCAGACTCTCTTCAAAGAGCCCGGTTTTGGCCAGGGGAAGGTGGGGTATAAATAAATAAAAATTTATTATTATTATTAAACTTTCTCAATTAACAACTTGCTGAACATTTTTGCTTCACTTTTTCTTTTTTTAAAAAAAGTAAAACCCACAATGTAACAACCTATTTATTTATTTATTAGTATTTCTACTTGAGAATAATAGAACTCATACTAAAAGATGGTCACACACAATTCAATCTATAAAGTTCAATATGGAAAAATGAGGAAAACTGTATAGTCAAAAGATTTAAATGTAAAACTCTAGAGGCGGGCAAAGCTGTGGTGCAATGTGTGAGGGCAGGGGGCCATTGCCCCCAGCACAGATTTCTACGGGGCACACGGGAAATTTCAAAAGAAAAATACTAGTAATAAATTTAAAAATAGTGCACCCTCCCCTTCACACAGAGAACTGTAGTCCCAAACAACAAATGAAAATAGTAACAGAGGTGGTGCTGCTCTCCTGGGAGTTGAAAGCCACTGTCTGGAGAATACCCACTGGGCTGTCATTAGAAAAAGGGGTCAGGTGCTGATCACTGAATAAGCTGCCATGGTAGCAAGTGGGTGCCAAGCAGATGATGAAGCCGTGTCAGCACCAGACTCACCAGCATCTCTGGGGCTCCACTGGGCCCTGACACATTTCCAGGTAACAGTTCTCCAGATGCAGGAGCTGCGCTCCAAGTTCAGCCCATCGCAACTGGTCTGAGAACATGGGAGTGGGGGGGGGGGAAAGATCCTTGTAATTTCTCAGCCTACATTTAATAATGCACAATTTATCTACAGTTGTTCCTTTTGGAGCCCAAATCATCCTCCAGATAGACTTCTTTTACCTCCCTGAACCCAGTTGTCACCACTCTCATTATCCATCTACTTCTTTTAACTAAACCAACCCTGATTTTCTTCACAAAATTGATTACAGAATAGGAAAACCACTCACTCGTTGGTAGCTTGATGTGTTTGTAGATACACACATTTTACTTACCCCTTTTATACCATGAAACATCAGTATTTCATGTGCACCCTGCCCAACCATTACAGTGGTACCTTGGGTTACATACGTTTCAGGTTACATATGCTTCAGGTTACACACTCCGCTAACCCAGAAATAGTGCTTCGGGTTAAGAACTTTGCTTCAGGATAAGAACAGAAATCAGGCTCTGGCGGCACAGCGGCAGCAGGAGGCCCCATTAGCTAAAGTGGTGCTTCAGGTTAAGAACAGTTTCAGGTTAAGAATGGACCTATGGAATGAATTAAGGACTTAACCCGAGGTACCACTGTAATTCCATTGTACAATATTTTAAATTTCCTATCACAAGTACTAGGAATGTTTCATTTTCAGAACCCAAGAATTATGCTGTCTGCCTGTTCTGCAACTGCATTATATTGGCAGCTCACAGACATTTGTGATGGATCAAGACCTTAAGGTCATTTTCTTCCCCTGTAATTTCAAGCTGACAAGTCTTCTGCAGGAGATATCCAAAGACAACCTTATTAGTCCCAAGCGAATGACTTCACATGCGGCACTGCATTTTCAGCCCATTTTTGTTCCTTTTCTTACTCGCTCTGCACACTCTTCCATTCCCAATGTGCAGTAGCCATGCAAGGCAACTTGATGTAAATAATAATACACAAACTAGCATCTCTTATTGGGGCTGATAATGAATTTAAAGGGGCCTTGGTAAGTATAATTAATGAACCTGCTCTGTTCCTATTTTGCAAATGATATAAGCTGAAATGTTCACCCATGTAATCCACCACATGTATTATAGTATGCATGAGTATACTGCCTAACAAGTGCCTAAGCTTCAGGTAACAGGCTCAGCAATGAACGAGTCATTATTGTAGTTAATGCAGAAGTTCTATCGCCATGACTGGATCTCATGGCATTTATTTTAATTCTGAAGCGTGCATGCATGCACACACACACACATTCGCACACATACAAAGTGGTGCTGTGGAAGACAGTGCTTTAACCCTTCCCTTCCATGGCTTTTCTTCCACATATATTACAGTGGTACCTCGGGTTAAGTACTTAATTCGTTCCATAGGTCCATTCTTAACCTGAAACTGTTCTTAACCTGAAGCACCACTTTAGCTAATGGGGCCTCCTGCTGCTGTTGCGCCGCCGGAGCCCGATTTCTGTTCTCATCCTGAAGCAAAGTTCTTAACCCGAGGTACTATTTCTGGGTTAGCGGAGTTGGTAACCTGAAGCGTATGTAACCTGAGGCGTATGTAACCCGAGGTACCACTGTACTGCACTCTCTATCTGCTGTTTATCCAATTATGGGGGAAACTGCAGGCATGATATATGTACCTTTATTTTTTCCTTCCTTTGGAAAACAACAGGGCAGGGGGTTAGGGGAGGGAGGACAATGGTTTGGGAAAAAATAGCTTGGGAAAAGCTTTAAAGACACCTCTCCCAAAGCTATTATCCAATCCAAATTTTGTTAAAATAATTGTCAGGAGTTCCAGCCTCAATTAATGAATTAAAACAAAACAACACAACAACAAGGCTTACATAGCCTCCCTTGCTATGCAAAAACTGTTTTAAGTTTGTACGGTAATTACTATTTTCCGGTAACCTTAAAAATCCAAAACACTTCCAGAGGATATAAGCATCTAGAACCTATGAAATGCTGAGGATGTAACTGTGGGAAATTGCAGTCAAATGTAACTAGTAAGCTTAGGGCTAGTTAATGCATGAAGGGGTTAAGACCGCAGAATTGTATTTCTAGACTCACCTAGGTCATGCACCCTCACCTCTGGTGAAGAAGGAAGTGAAGCTTCCTTTGTTTACTCTCTTCCACTATGTGAAGTTGACCAGGCAACACATCTGGGCTTGACCGTTTCAAGCTCAGATCACAAGCTCATTCCACACACACACAAACCCCTGTGTTTTTGCTGCTACATGAAATAACAAATGAATCTGACCTTTGGAAGTTTTGTAAGTAAAGCATTTAAACTTATTAAAGTGTGGTGTGTTCAACCTATATTCCAAATACTTCAGTCGCTACGCTTTGTGACTTTTAAACTCTTCTAAGGCTTTCTTAGGGATGCGGGTGGCCCTGTGGGTTAAACCACAGAGCCTAGGACTTGCCGATCAGAATGTCAGTGGTTCGAATCCCCGTGATGGGGTGAGCTCCCGTTGCTCGGTCCCTGCTCCTGCCAACCTAGCAGTTTGAAAGCATGTCAAAGTGCAAGTAGATAAATAGGTACCGCTCCAGGCGGGAAGGTAAACAGCGTTTCCATGCGCTGCTCTGGTTCTCCAGAAGCGGCTTAGTCATGCTGGCCACATGACCCGGAAGCTGTATGCCGGCTTCCTCGGCCAGTAAAGCGAGATGAGTGCCGCAACCCCAGAGTCGGTCACTACTGGACCTAATAGTCAGGGGTCCCTTTACCTTTACCTTTAAGACTTTCTTACTGGAGCATGTGTTTAGTTCCATGCTTTGGATGTAGGGATTTAGCAAAGTTTTTTATTAATTACACCACATGGGTGATCTCTCTAGATTTCCCCCTCAATAACAATCTCACTGTTTGAAGAGGGAACTTCCAGCTTCAAACTGAATGCCAAAGGCAGGAACTAATTTAGTTATTCTTGTTTCAAGGAGTTTTAAATATGCTGCTGCCCAGTTACACCTAAGTTAAAATCCTATTTCCCCTCCCTGTTTTCTATTAAAAGCTCTCATTTCCACATTGGAAGAGAAAAGGGGTCTAAAAATACCAGAAGGCAGGTTCAATACAGTCCCATTCAGGCCCTGTCTGTATGCACATGAGCTCAAAATGGTGGCAGGACAGGGCTGTTCTAGGTCCTGTTCCTAACATCCCTCATCATGTAGGCTTCTTTATAGACTTTGAGTGTTTAGCATGAAGGTCTGCATAAGATTTCTAAGCGCATTCAGTTGAATGCACTTTTAAACCTCCCAGCAAAGATTTCTAAGCATGTTCTGTAGAATGAGGCCTGTGTGAATCCAGCCTGTAGGTTGAGAGCAATGGGGTAATATATATTATAGCTTTATGAGCCATGGCAATACATTGGAGCATCTTTAAATGGCAGACAGCCACCACTGATGGGAGCCGAATTTGGCTCCCATTCACCAAAAAGTTGCTCACCTCCAAAAAGCATCCAGGAGCACTACAGGAAGTGAATAGTAATGCAGCTAGGTTGGGCCTGTGAGGGGCATCTGGGACCCTTTGCAAGTTTTAATATACAACATAAAGGTCCAGTATGCAGCCTTCACTTCCTTCCTGTCAGGAGACCAATTGCTCCTCTCTTCCTTCCTACCTCCATATGTTTAGAAGCATGTAAGTTTGTGATATGGCCCCTGCCATTCTATGTCACTAACTCAGAAGGTGGCTTAGACAGCAGGAAGGCAAACTGATCGCAGTAGATTGTTGCACTCATCTACTGCTTCCAGGATTCCCTAAGAAATCTGTAAGAACCAGAGGACTTTGGTCTGATCTTATGTAACCAATCTGAACTGTACTGCTACATTTGATAGTAGGCTTGCAGGGGAGGGCATAAATACTGCACCATATAAAATAATTTCCACGCCATGGAAAGCTAGCAAGTGAAATACCGGTAAGTTGCAGATCATTGAAATCAGATCCTCACTCAAACATTTCCCTGTTTCTCAATTTGTTTAAACAGTTGGGACTAAAAATTTTTTGCTGGAAGTCAAAAGCTCACATGCTGCATGTGGTTTCTCCTAATAAAGGCATATTATACTGTCCTTGTATATTGGCTATTCTTGGGCTTCTAACAGTAACATGAATTTGAGAAACACAAGGTCTTCCTTTGTATCCCAAGTGTCAGTCCATCTATATTGCACCAGGAATCCAGTTTTAAAATATGCAGAACACAGCTGCACAAAATAATTGTTACTGTATCATTTATCTATTACTTTCTGTAGATGGGACCTACCCTGGTAGCTATTATGTGGAGCTTAATTAAAGAAATATACCAGCATTTGGGAGTATTGCATTCAGCCCTGCCTGATTTGACTTTATTTTTGCTAGAATCCTTGTATAGAAATATGAAAAATAACTTTATTAAATTATTGTTGTGATCTACCAAATGTCATTTACATTTACAAAGAAAAGCATGCGTACCAAGGACCTCGTCACTTAAGGAATAACTGGTGTGTGCTAAATGATTTCTGAGTGTAAATTCTTGCTTAAGAACTTAGAGTGATTTCCTGGGTCACATTTCCAGTTCCTTGGCTTTCTTTGCAAGAATTCCAGAAACTAGTAGGTGGAATATCAGAGGTTCTCAAACTGTAGCCCGTGAGCTTTCAAGAGGCCCAAGGAAAGATGGTAGCCATGTCAAGAACATGTGTACTTGGCTCTGCACTCCATTTATTTTTCCTGCCAGAGATCAAGGCCAGTTTAATCATGGCCAGATTGTCAGGCGGGCTGATAAGGTCCTGGCCTAGGCCCCAAAACACACCACTAGTTTTTATCATTACACCAGTGCTGGAGAAACAACATTACTTTAATTTCCTTCATATTTAACCCAGAAGGGAAGTGTGTTTTTCCCTCTTTTAAATTGCCACCACCCTGCTGTATTACATATCATTTTAATTTATTGCATTTTGTCAGCCGTGCATGCATAGCTTTCACCCGACACGTTTTGTCAGCTAGCCTGCATCATGGATTTTCATTAGATGCAATTCGGCCAAGTTTCATATATTGCTTTTGTTGGGTACCATTTGTCAGCTGTGTGCTTTTAAGTGTTTCATGGGTGGAAGTGACTGTAGAAAGAAAGGGATGTTTGCTTCCATACAGCACATTACTAAATATAAATCTGTGTCCATTAGTGAAAGCAAAACGCTAATTCACAGCATTACGGTATGTCCTAAATGTGCTTTCCTTTCCTGGGGAAAAGAAAGATTTAAATAACCATATGAGACCCCCAAGGAATTCAAAGTGACCCCCTCCATACATTTGAGAACCACTATGCTAGATGGCTCACCAGAAATAGGCCAGTAGTCTGCAGGTGGACCACACAGTCCACTTTCCATCCTGACAAAGATGGAACTCTTTTCTGCCCAAGGGACACATATTTCATAGGCAACTTTGCCAATGGTGACTGGGGCAAAAGTGGGGTGGGGTAAGGCCAAGGGAACAGTGGGTGGAACAACTGTTCTGACCCTTGTCCTTGTATAGTAAGCTACATTCCAGCCACACCAAACTCAAAAGGTTTGTTTCTACACATACTCCAACCTCAAACGGTATTATCTCAATTCCAGGGCACATTTGAGCATGGCAAAAAGACTGGGATAGGCTGTGCTAGGGGCATGACTTACGCCTAGAGTGCCATGTGCAGCCTTGAGGGTGAAGATCACATTTGGAAATTGCTCTGAGGTTCCCAACCCTTTCTAGAAAGATCCCTTTAAAAGGATTTACTGTGTTTTCAACTCAACTCAATCCTAGTTTACTTGGAAGCAAGCTTCATTAAATTAAGTGGGGCTTACTCTCTAGCAAGAGTATTCATGATTGCAATCTAAGGCTACAAAAATGTTGCAGTTATTTTTCAACCTGGGCTCCTTGCATGTATGTTTGTTCCTTTCTCTGTGAGAGAGTATACCTTCCTCTGGACTTCCAGTGTTTCCCAAATGAACTGCCACCATCTAAAATATTAAAGCTTATGAAGTGATAACTAAAATCCAGTTATCTCCCTTACGAAGATCAAACTTTTTAAAATAACCCCCCCCCCACTTGTTTGGAAATGCTCTTAAACAGCCCCAATCCCAACAATGGCTTGTCAAGTGCAATGGCTTTCAGTGCATTCTGTTTCCAAGCCAGTGTGCTAAGAAATGCAGCTTGAGCAGGTGTTTTTTAAAAAAAGATTTGTAAAACTACAATTCATTCACTGCACAATTAACCTCTAAGCTTTAGATCATTGCTACGTGTGTGTGTGTGTGTGTGTGTGTGTGTGTGTGTCTGTCTCCCCTAACCCTGATCTGCAATGCAAATTCTAAGCTGCTTCTTCAAAGCTGCTACAGAACTCACAGTTCACCCACTGACCTAATATTTCATATCTGCTTTAAAAGGATTATCTAAAAGGCCATTAGAGAAAGTGAAGCCAATGAAGTATGCTTGAAGATCAGCCTAAGTTAGAGGGGGGAAACATTTCGGTTGGCACTTCCCTGTCCTTTCGTAAGTTACTTTCCCCCCTCTCTTATAGACAGTGTTCTAATTGCTTTCCCCTGCATTTTCCACAAATAGATTACAGGGGGAGGGGAGGGTAAGGAAGATCCACCAAATGTAATTCATGTGTGTGGTTGTGTTTTGTTTTGTTTTGGCAGTGCACCAAGCTAAAAACATCTAAATCCACTTTCTCGAATGCCAGAGATGGAATCTAAGTGCTTTGGCTCTAATAAGTGGAATTCTAAAAGTTCCTCGCTGGTAAAAAATTTAAAAAAGAAACCCTTCTGTGAATTCGCAGTGACCCCAAACAGGCTTGCTTTCTCCCATCTTCACTGCAGATGAACCAGCAGGCAATGCACTGAGCAGAATTGTAGCCAGAAGCCTACTGAAAGGGTGAGGCAGGATTTTCACACTGCAAGGTCAGACTGTTGAGGACAAATGGTGGATGGGGCCTTTAAAGCTTATCCCCTGCCTTTCATCTCCAGTGGCTTTCTCTGTTACCGTGAGCAGCAGCTCCTTCATCTCCCTGCACCTCTTCCCCTCCCCCTTCCTCTTCCAGGGAAAAAACCCCAATGCTATCAGCACTTGCTTAGTGCATACAAATTCCTAGAAAGCATGCTGTGGCAGCACTCATTCAAAGCAGCACAAAGGGCTTGAAGATCTGGCTTGCCAAATCCTTCCAGGGGGGCGGGGCAGGTGTGTGTGGGGGTGCTGGGAGACAAGGCCAAGCTTCTGCATTAACAGTTTTGCATTTCAGAAGCATTAAGACATTTTTTTTCACTGGCAATATAAAAAAAAAGAGTATAAGAAAACCACAAAAGAAGAGCTCTGGCAATGACAACAAGGACGGCAGGGTTTTAGGGTTCAGTTCCAGCTGATTTTATTTCCTTTGGAAAAAAAAAAGATAAAAGGTTATTTACAGAAAGTATATTGACAATCTGACAGGCAGTGAACTTGGCATCGTTAGCCAGCTTCCTCCCCACCCCTCCCCCACCTTTGTGTTATGGGCAGATTGTTAGACAAAGATATTCCACACAGCATATTGCACAGGATGGATGACCAAAAAACAAAAGGGAAAGAAAAGGAAAAACCCTTAACGGAACAACCTCCTCGTTAGGCAGATGGTCCTAGAGCCTGTCATGTTATATTAACATACATAAACACACACTCTTTTTTTTGCTTATTATAATACAGACTTAAATGTACAAAGATGTTTTCACTTTTTTTCTCATCTTAAACACAACAGCTATAAACCTGAATACATATGCTATCATCATGCCATAAGAGACTAAAACAATTATATTTAGCGACAAGTAGAAAGGATTAAATAGTCAAAATACGAGAATGAAAAAATGCAGTACATAGTGTCGCGAACTCAAATCGGCATTTAGATAGATCCAGTGATTTTAAACGGCACGGTTTTTTATTTTATTTTGTTGCTTATAAAAAAGTGCAAAAGATGTGGTTTAAAAGTTAAAGCTACAGGATCCCTTTTCTCTCTCTTGAAAATGCTCCAGTTGTTTCTGTACAACATACTATTTACCATGAGAGGGTTTGTTTATTTATTTGTTAGAAGTTAGCCCTACAGTGAATTAATACAATCCCTCTCTCTCAACTCACAAGTAGAGTGGAATAGCAAGGGATGCTGTCTCTTTAAGAAGCCTGCAGATTGGAGTGTAAACATGAGGAAAGTAGGGGCTGATTTTTTGTGTGTGAGAGATTAACCAGCAGCCCTGTTATAATCAGGAAATCCAAAACAGCAATTTACACCCCTTATATATTTTTTACAAAAATACACTGAGAAAATAATCAAACGTTTTCATCTCTCTTCTCTTGTTTTTAAAAGTGTCAAAAGTCTACATTTAAATATAAAAAATTAAAAGTTAAAACTCTAGCCCTTCAGTGAAGGTGACATAAAAATGGTGTGGGTAACAACGAAACTACCAAAATAAAAAATAGGACAAAGTAATACGGGTAAAAAAAAATGTTTGGCCAGTATAAATACTTCACTTATAAAATGGCATCAAATTACATTTACAAGGAAAAATAATAATGTTTCAAGGATGGATCATGGGTGTGAAAAGAAAAGAGACTTCATTTACAGCTATAAAGGAGAACACGCACGCACGCACACACATACAGACACTGAGGAAAAATTTGGTCCTGAATTTCATTTTTTTTAAGTCCAGCACAGATTTGAGTTGCGTTTGAATCCTTTAAAGAGTTAAGAATGAAAAAAGCTGGTGATAATTTTGTAGGAATCAAACATAGCGCCATCTATCTGCTTCTTATATTATTCTAACACTATTCTTTTAAACTGTTCAACAGTCTTACAGAAACCTCAGAAAGATAGGATAACATGCTATATTAAACCCCACCAGTGAAATAATCCAACACCATCACGATTCTGAGCAAGAAAACACATTTTCGCAAAAAAAAAAAGAGCAACTGCCCTCTATTTTCCCCTGTACCACATCATTACAGAAACTTGGTATGTTCTATATCTGTCTCCATTTCTTTTTTCTAAACAAAAGTTCAGCGTTGTTGAAATTCCACACATACTGACTTCTCTGTATATAATATAAGGTGACTTAAGAAAATCGGTGCCACCTCCTTTATACGTGCAAATCCTTTTCAGCTTTATTATTATCTTCTGAGCAGAGCTTCCAGTTCCTTTTTAACGTCTCCCCTCTTTTCCATCCCACTCGGGGTGCCAAGTCCAGTTCCTAGGGCCTCTCTCTCTAACCCCATCTGCTCTCCAGGCGAAAGAGGACACCCCCATCCCCCCCAAAAAACGCAAACTAGGATTCTTCCCCACCCCCACCCCCGGCAATTGCAAGTCCTGCTGATTTGTTTGAAACATTATTTCCCACCCCCACCCCCGGGAAACCTTCGCCCGCCCCCCCGCCCCCCAAATGAGATCTCCAAAGCACACTCTGCTCCCCACCCCTTTCAAAACTCATGGACAAGAAACAAACCTTAGGAGATGTGCGTGACTTCCAGCCCTCCCTCCCCCCCCCCCGCAAGTCGTTGCCATTCTTGTTTTAGCCACTTGATTCTCGCTATAGTCTCTGAAACGTGGAACTCCTTCTCCGGCTGTTGGAAGGATGAAGCGTGGGGGCGGGAGGAGAGGGGTGTGTGTTTCTGTGTGAGGATCTGTTTAGCCAGAAATCGGACTCCTGCGGTCGCTTTTTCTCCAAGGAGGAGGGAAAAAAAGGTTGATCCCTTTTGCCAAGTTCCGTATCTATATATTTTTTAAAAATACACACAACTTCCCCCCCCAAGTCAGATTCATCAGGGGTGGGGGAAGAAGAACACTCAGAGGGCAAAATTCTCGTTCCTCCAGTCTGCAGGGCGCAATGGGCTCTGTGTGCCATCCATGCGCCCCACTTATTTTTCTCTTTCTCTCTCTCTTTCTGTCTCCACCTTCGACCCCCCCTCAGTACGTGAAGACCAGGTTGGAAATGCTGGATTCGAGCCAGTCCCCCGAGATCATCTCACTTACCTCCGGGGTGCAATAGTCCGGGAAGTCAAAGTGGGAGCCCGAGCCGGGCTCCAAGTTAAAATCCAGGTCCCGGTCGAGCACCGAGGAGCTGAGGCTGCCCAGGGCCATGCCGTCGAAGCCCGGGCTGGGGTGCAGGTCCAACAGGTCGTCTTCGAACTCGTCGTCCGAGGAGGAGGAAGCGCACGAGGCGGAGGAGGAGCCCGACGACGACGAGCGCGAGGTGGACGGGGCCGGCGAGCAGGGCGCCCGCAGGCTGGTGTAGCTGCGGTGGTCGGACGGCGAGCAGGGCGAAGCCAAGGGCTCGGCGCCGTCGTGCGGGGCCCCCGCGGCGGCGCCCGCTTCGTCGTAGAGGCTCAGCGGGTCGCTGGCTTCCGTCGACGAGCTCAGCGTGGGGCTCGCCGGCACGGCGCCGCCGGGCGAAGCGTGCGAGAAGAGGTAGAGGCGCTTGGCCTTCTTCTCCGGGAGGTGCCTGGCGCTGCCGCCGCCCGAGGGCGAGGAGGAGCCCGGCGAGGCGGCGCGCGATTTGTACAGAGAGTGGTGCTCCGGGGGCAGCAGGGCGGCCGGCTGCTCCGAGGCGGCGAACGGAGGCGCGCCTTTGCTGCTGCTGCCGCCGCCGCCACCCAGGCTGAGCTTGGGATGCGGCTTGCCCGCGCCGGCGCCACCCGACGAGAGCTTGGCGGCGGCGGCGCTGCTGCCCTTTTTCAGGGCGACTTTGGAGGAGTTGGCAGCGGAGGCGGCTCCTCCTGAGCTGCTGCTGCTGCTGTTCCCGCCGCCGCCGCTCCCTCCGCCCCCGCTCTTCTCGCCCGGCTTGGAGGCGCTGGCGCCCGACTTCACCTTCTTCCTGGGCCGGTACTTGTAGTCGGGGTAGTCGGCCATGTGCTTGAGGCGCAGCCGCTCCGCCTCCCGGATGAAGGGGATCTTGTCGCTGTCCTTGAGCAGCTTCCAGCGCTTGCCCAGGCGCTTCGAGATCTCGGCGTTGTGCATGTCGGGCGACTGCTCCATGATCTTCCGCCGCTCGATCTGGGACCACACCATGAAGGCGTTCATGGGCCGCTTGATGTGCCCGCTGGGCGTCTTGCACCAGCTCGGGTCGTCCGCCTTGCCGCCCGTCGATGCCGTCGAGCCCGGCGTCGGCGAAGAGGCGATGCCCAGCTCCACGCTGGCCCCGGAGTCGGAGCTCTCGCCGGCCAGGAGCGCCTCCGTGTTCTCCGCGTTGTTCGTCTGCTGCACCATCTCGGCGGCTCGCGCGCGCAGCAGCGGCGGCTGTCGGGGGAAGCGGCGGCGCTCAGTTTGGCACCAGCTTGGAACCGGGCGCTCAACTTTCCCCGTCGCTTGGCAGCCCCCTCGGCGAGCGCGCCGTCCTTCGGCTACTTAAGGCACGGTTCCCTCTGGGAAGTAGTTGTAGCTCCACACCGCTCTCCTCCTCCTCCTCTGCCCGGCAGACTTTCTGCCCGCCTTTCCGCCGCAACTTTGCGCTTGGGGTCTAGTTACAGAAGCCGGGCTCCAAGCAGAAACAGTTTCTTTTTTTAACGCCGCCAACCGTCAATCCAAGGTCTCTCGCCTCTCTCTCTCTTCCACCTCTTCCCCCACCCCGGAGTTTACAAGTGCTTTGCTCGCTCCGTCTTTCTTTCTCCCTCTCCTCTCCCTGCTCGAGGTGCTTGAGCAAAGCAGCACGCCCACTGCTGAAAGTCTCTCGTTTTCTTGGAAGGGCACAGCAAAAAACCAAAAATACCTCTTTTTTTAAAAAAAAGGCCGCCTCCCACAAAGCAAAGGAAAAAAAGAAAATGAAAATCTTCCTCAGTCCGTCCAGGACTCGTGGTAGAAGGGAGCAGGAGTTTGTTCGACGGGCATTCAGTGGCTGCGAGGGATTAGGCGGCCCCGCGCATGCAACCAAGTAGCGTTAACAAATGTGTGTCTTCCCGGGAGGAAGCGCGGTGACTGGTGCAATCAATGTATTTAGTCCCGTCTCGCCTTCCTTTGGATGCACAGCCCCAAAGAGAGGAAAGAGACATGTAGAAACCGGGGCGATGCAAGTGGCCTGCTTTTTCGCACCGCCCCCTCTCTTAGACGGTTACTCTGGCTGCAGCTTAGAGCGGACCCCAATTCCGCCTCGCGCCCCTTTATCCTTTCACAGTCATTTCCCCAGCCAATCGCAGCCTGTATCCAACGCTCCGCCGTGCCAAACCCCACCCCCTCGGCTCCCATTGGCTTGGAACCCAATGTAACAATAATCACCGCGTGCAATGAGAAGCTCCAAATCTGACCTCATTCCAATTTACACAAACTTTTTAAAAGGGCCAGAAGTGCAGCTGAGATTTCTGGTTTTTCTTTTTCTCTCTCTTTCCCCCCACCTCTCCTCCCTTTTTTTGCGTTTGCATTTCTCCTCCTACTTCATCGCGTGTGCGCGTGTGAGGGCGAAAAGGGCGGCGGGCCTGGGGCGGCGGGGGAGGGGGGCGTGGAGAGGAAAGTGCGTGTGCACGTGTGAATGCGTGTGCGCGCCGGCGCGCTCGCGAGCGGAAAGGAGGGAGCGGGGCTGGCGTCCGTGTGTTACTACACTGGGGGTGGAAGGAGGGAGGGAGGGAGAGGAGCTCTGCCCGTTATGTTAGCAGAGAAGGGGGATGGGGAGGGGGGAGCGGGCGGGCGGGCGATGCATTGGAAGCGTGGACTTCCGCGTAAAGGGAAAGGCGACTCCTTGGGAGCGTTTCCTCGTTGAGAGGAGGAAGCGGGGTGGGGGATGGGAGAAGAACCCAGCACGTGTTTTTGCTTAATCTCTTCCTTTTATCTAAACAGATTAAACACACAAACTTCGCTCCCGCCCCGCAGCGCGCTCTTCCCTGCTTTCTATTCGATCCTGTCTTCTCCAGTGGAAAACATATGGCCTACTGGTTTGTATGATTGGGGCTACCCACTAGTAGTTTTCGCACAGTAGCGCAGCTTCTACATACTTATTTGGGAAGACGGTGCAAAGGAGAGTTTTTTTTTGTGGCTGTAAATTACACCTTCGTGTTGCTTTGCCTTTAGGAGCTGCTACCGTGGATATCCTGACTGCCAACCGGCCCTCATTATTCGCCATGCAGGCAGGTGGATAAGGTTCACTCTCCTGCATATGATTTCTTATAATCCTGGATGATTTACATTAAGTAGCATGCCAAGTCTTCCTCCCTCCCTCCTCACCCCCTTCAGTTTCTCTTGGAGGGAGGAGGCGAAAAAAGCCTCCGTGAAGAGCTCCTCCTCTGGAAAGCGCTGGTGAGCCGGTGGCAAATAGGCTGGTCAACGAATGGTTTGCAGAACAAATAAGGCTATAAACTGGATGCTTGTCTCCCCCCCCCCCCTTAATACACTCAGGTACATTGTTTACAATGGCATACTTTGTCTATGATTCGTTGAGTTGCCCAACTCTCAAATCCTAATGCCTGTGAAAATGGAAAACAGTAATTTTAAAACAAACAATAAATAGCTCAACTTTCCCTTCTTATCCAACAGTACTGTCAGAAGTGAAACAGGTTCTACAGCACCCATCAAGTCATTGCTTCATCCCTAGTAGGTGCTGAGACAAAAAAAGGAGAACCTTCACAATAAATTACATGCCACCTGATGACAATGTAGGGGGGGGGGAATGAATTGAGGACAAAAAAGTACCATCAGACAAAAGCAGTCCAAACTTATCTCCCAAATACTCTGCACTCCTCAAAATTAGTGTGTCACAGATATGCTGGAGTGAACGAACAGGACTCCTATGTTGTGAACTGCCCTGAGATCTAGGGATGAAGGATGGTTAATAATAATAATAATAACAGAGCAGGCAGGTCCCAAAACTGGTGTTAGATTCCTAACAGGATGGTTCTAGTGATGGTCTTGTTCTTTTCCAGTTTAAGCATGCACCATTAATGATGAACACAGAGCACCGAAGAGTGCATAGGGACTGATGACAAATTACTGCACCCTTAACAGAGATAATACCTTAGGGGACATCTCAAATAAGGTTGGAAAGTGTAATTCAGAAATCCACACAGTTGCAGAATTTGATTTAGTGAACATCCCATCTTAAAGAAATCACATCAAATAGCAGCAAGTATTTGAAGCGAAATTCACACATCAGTGGTGGAATGCATGTTTTGTGTCTCCAACCTCACCAGATCCTGCCTGAAACCCCAGGAAGTTGAGTATCACTGGACACGGCTGGGATGTTGTTTTGTGACTCAGCGGTGGCATGGATGTCCAATCCTAGGTATGTAACTGTGACGTAAATCTTAGGACCGAGTTTTACAGTCTGTTCCTAATAATATAGCACTTTAGGTCTAGAGTGCCTTGAACTGGGATTAAGGGCCCATACATAAAAATATAGAAAATGACACCAGGTGCCAATCTCACCATGAGAAGAAGGCGGCGACAGCAACATGCTTTAGCATGACACTGTGTAAAGACAGTCATACAATTATTTTATTCATTTATAAACATGTTTATGGGTCACATTTTGGGGCATAACCCACAGAAGGCAACTTACAGCAGAATAACAAAATGCTGTAACGCACACACACAAAACAAGTGAGTTATGCAGCAGCATAAAAAAATGCAACATGAGCCAGATAAACTACAAACAGGAATAAAAGCATAGGCTTTGATATTAATTTCAGGGCTGGGGGGGGACCCCATAGCATTAAAACATTTTTAAGACAGCTGAATAACTTGAAATATTGTTGGTTGCCATCTGTCTCGAAAGTCATTGGAGTGCACCTCCAGGGGCAAAGTCAAACCACTGGAGAAGTTAAAGGGCCTGTTGTGGCCGCAGAGACCGGTAACTTTAAACTTGGTTAGCAGCACCGAAGGGTTCCCCCCCCCCCCAGGGCACAAGCCTGGGCAATGTGCATGGAGGTCCTGGGCTGCCCAGGAGACAAGACCTCCCTCTCGGTGTTGCTGATGTGGTCCAAAGAAAAGCAGAGCAATATATTTGGCATCAGTGTGGCTGCAGGAGTTGCTGGAAGGAGGCGTACAAGGTGCCATCCAACCATCTTAGGGATTCCACTCTGTATTTATGTAGGGTTTACTCCTTAGCCTTTTCTTCTCCCAAGCATCAGAGTTTTCCTTCTCCTACATGAGCTACCTTCCCAGGTTGATGAGCATCATTTGCCCCTCACTTCCCTCTACAGCACATGCAGGAACCACATTATTGACTGTTGCAGCCACTATTGGTCTTGTCTGCTCAATCCACTAGAGCCTGTCTTCACATGCAGGGAAGTCCCTAACTCACTGAGGGTTTGAGACCCCATTACTTGGTTCAGCCAGCCAGTCGAAGCTGTTCCCAGGGTGTGGCTGCTGTCACATGCTGATTTTTTCTAGGAGCCACAGGTGAGAGCTCCCAGGATGAGGACAAAAGGTGGACAAACTACCCCAGAAGGAGCATGATGTGTTCCCAACCAGAGGTACTACACCTCCCCTAATACCCAAACACCCCACTTAAAATAATAATTAGGCCTTCCTAAATAAGCATGTTTTTAAAGCTGTTAATGTAGAGTTTGTTCCAACTCAGCAGGGGAGTAGTTACATAACCCAGGGCAGGCTACCTCAGCCTCGGCCCTCCAGATGTTTTTGGTCTACAACTCCCATGATCCCTAGCTAGCAGGACCAGTGGTCAGGGATGATGGGAATTGTAGTCTCAAAACATCTGGAGGGCCGAGGTTGAGGAAACACCCTCATTCATGCCCACCAACCGAACCAATCTCAGTGGCAGGCCTTTTAAAAAAAGGCAGCTCTCAGTGTTCAAACAGGCTCCGAAGGGTGCAGATAACTTGCTCCTAAACCTTTTAGGGCTTCACAAGTCAAAACCAACATTTACAGTAGTCTTGATCCCAGAAACATACATTCAGTCAACGTGGACTGGCACAAAATCTGTGTCACATGCACTAACACCCCTAAGTCCCAGATGGATAAGATAACTATAGTATAGGTGACAACACAAGCTACTACCTCTGCTGCAACAATTACCACAGATTAGGATAAGCAGCCTGCCTAACTGCAATGCAATTACTGAAAATATCACTTCAGTAAGAGAGCTGTGAAAGGAACAGTTCGAAGCTAAATTCAAATGCTCTTAATACATCACTTCTTCAGTGGCAGGAACATTTATAAACTATTAATGTTTGATTTACTGCCTAAATGTGGACCCTTTTCTAAACCAGATCTTGCCTTTTCGGTTTCAGATCAGTCAATAACATTTGTATCTTAGACAGGGAAAACTTTGTATGCAGAGAATATCTGGATAAATTGTTGCCTATCCAAGCCAGCCAATATCTAGTTATGTCATCCATTTCTCAAAAAGTGCTGGCAGCATCAGTTTACTCAGCCTGATAGCAATGATAATAAATACACTGTTAAGATCCTAATAGATCCCCTATTTTGATTTGTTTTATTTCTGCACCTTGTTTCTCTTTTTACTACTGGTCTCTGTTGCTGTTGATTGATTTGCTGAAATTCTGTTGTTTAAACTGTTACAAGCCCCCCAACCCCATCACTGCAAATGCAGTGGTAGGCGAGGAGACTATATGATATTAATGGATTAAGAAAGCAGCTAACATTGTTCACTGTTAATACACATTACCTTGCTGTGCAGAGTTATAGCCCTGTGCATCTAATTGAAAGTAAGCCCCATTCACTTGGGACTTGTGTGTATGGGATCAGGCTCAGTAATTAACAACAGCACTTTATTTTCTGGCTTTACATTCACTGAACAAAATATAGTAGAAATCTATTTGCACAAGTGGCATTACATTGAGATTATATTAACTGGTGGCATACACAATTTGAGTACGTATAGCTTAATCCATTTTAATATTCAGAATGAAATGCTTGTTATTGTTTGTTGTTTTTGTTTTCTAAATATATATATACAGTGGTACCTCGGGTTAAGAACTTAATTAGTTCTGGAGGTCTGTTCTTAACGTGAAACTGTTCTTAACCTGAAGACCACTTTAGCTAATGGGGCCTCCCGCCACACGATTTCTGTCCTCGTCCTGAAGCAAAGTTCTTAACCCAAGGTACTATTTCTGGGTTAGCGGAGTCTGTAAGCTGAAGTGTCTGTAACCTGAAGTGTCTGTAACCTGAGGTACCACTGTATGGCCCACTGAGTTCATTGGGACTACCAAGTAAGTGTTTGTAGATTTTCAGCCTTAATGGGAGACAAATAAAATGTTCTGGCGTAGAAAAAGGCCAGTGCCTTCATTGGTAAAGAACCATTGCTATTCGAAGTGCCTCAACCAGAAACTTACATTCGTGTAAATGGCATTCACTTCATAGGGAGCAATCCTATTGCATGATCCGCCGGGATAAGCAAGGTCAGGATCCAGCAGATCTCTAGCTGGGCTGGAAGGGTCTACTCTGGCTTAACTCCCTCATCCTTGGCTCAGTCAAGAGATACAGCAATGGATTTCCTGTCTCAGTTGGGGCCTAGCTGGCTAAGCCTAGCCCAGCAGGTCTTACGCTAGTATAAACCCTGAAGAAGGTGCGTTCAGGAGGGCAGGATTAAATCAGGGCTGGATGCAAAGCCCACTCAGCTCAGTCAGTGTTATAGGGGTCAGCCCATGACAGCCAAATGACCTGGCAACCTGAGGTAAGTTAAGCTGGCGAAAGTGTGGTGTGACAAACACTATTTCCAAGGCTCATTTTCCCTATGTGAGGCTTGGGCCAGCTTGGATTTGGGTATAATTTTATGCTGCCTTAATTTACACCAACTTCCTGGGTATAATAATACTGCTTCCCTAAGCACTTCCCAGCCCCACTGCAAAAATATAACTTGTATTAGGTACATCCAGGGATTTCACTGTGTATGAAGTTTTCGACATGTAACTTTATGCCCAATGCACAAAACATTAGTCAGTAACATACACGTAACTGAACATGGCCAGTATTATTTGGTAATGTATACATCCCAGCAACTTTAGCAAAAGCCTCAGGTTTAATTTCAGTCTGATTGAGCAGAAGCCTACTACTCAGGCGTAATTTCAGTCTGACCTTTTCCAAAGCATAGGATGCCATTTCTGGGTAGGGATCAGCTCCAGATTTTCACAGTCTCTGTTGCACATGAACACTCCACAAGTGGGCACTGGGAATGAATAAAAAAACTCAGCTCCCTTGATGTGCAGTACTGCACCTGGTGACTTTTTAATCTTGCAAAAAGACCTGGAAGCTTGTAACATAGCAAACTGGCTGGAGAGAAGGGTTTAAGTAGGAAGTGGGAAAGCCTTAAACAATCACCCCTTCCCTCTACTGTGTTCCACTGCAAGTTTCCTCCACCACCACCCCCAATACCGTTTTGCAATGTAGAAGCAGGCCAGAAGGGTTTTATTATATGCACGTGCATGTAATATTTAGTTAGACCCTTATATGGAGAAAAGCACAGCCACATCCCATGTGAGTCAACCAAAACACATCTGTCTTCTTCTGTTATGCTATGCTATAACTTCTTACTACAAATACTATATATCAGAAATGAGGTTAGAGGAACACTGCTGTTTCCAGTGCTGCCCCCAATTTCTACATACCAGCCACAGCTTTCAGTGTAATATAGTATAGTATATAGTATAGTATAATATAATATAATATAGTGTAGTATAACAGCACTTAAGCCGCTATGGTGTACCGATTTTGGTAGTTGTTTCCACTGCAGTAGCATGAGCATGCACATTCTTCACACCACCACAATGCTCTGTATCTGTTCATGTCTCCAGCAGAATACTCTAATTTTATACCATGGTGTGGCTGCAGTAACCCTGAATTTGATGATGCTTATTTGCCACTGATGTGAACGAGTGTCAGCCTGCAATAATAACTAACTTACACCTAATACTAATTTAAGGTTAATCTCTGTTTAGATTTGTTGTGCCGCGTTTGGTATTTTGGAGAGAGAAACTGTAGAGTTGAGAGGAGCAGTAGAAGTGTCTGCTTCAGGAAAAGTAAAGTGGAGGGCACAGAAAGCAACCCACCTGAATGTTAGGGTCCTCCAGGTGCGTTTCTGAGCATGCCCAGATTTCTTCCCTTCACCCAAATTACAGAAAGCAAGGCAATCAGCATTAGCGTCTGGGTAGAGCTAATCAGAACTGTAAGCAGGGTACTGTAACAGCTAAAATCAGCAAATTCAAACACATATTTGTAACAATACAGAGCAAAACAAGCACTTATGTATAACACTAACTTTGTTTTGTTCTTTGTTCATGTGATAAAATTATTAACTATTTTTATTTTGAAGTGAGGCTCAAAATACCTAAGGTGTGTCAATCAGCTAATGGTGAAAGACAACGAACAAACAAACATATTTTTAAAAGAACTGGGAATTCTGGTCACCATCCTCCGATAACTTACTCCACAAGGGTTTTGTAAAGATCCATACACTGAGGTATAAAATGCCACATTTTCACTTTTGATTGTATTTCTTCCTAATAAATGAAGTACCATATGTCATGGAAAACAGAACACTAGGGGGCAGTGCTGAGCCTCTTCTGCAGAAAAGTAAGTAAACGTGGGAAAATTCAGATGTAACTAACACAATGTATTATTTCCCCCCATGATTTATTGAACAGCATAAAGCTGTATGCTTCTGACTGAACTCCAAAGGCTTTTTTATATACAAATATATTCTTGAGGGAAAACACCATACACCTACACACAACTTCGAACAGTTGGAAGTTAGCTCTAAATATTACCATAGTGTGGGAAATTTAGGTTTTTGGGTTGTTGTTTTTACTGCGTTTTGTGCAAAGCATTGGAACTTATAAATTACAATATAAAAGAGAAGATGCTAGAAATTGCTGGCTCCAGAATGCCTCTCTCCGCCTGCTTGATCCTACAGCAAGTACACAGTGGGAATAATTAAGAATATGATTGGGCTGTTCAGTTTAAATTTCTGTAAGACTGATTGTGACATTATCAGTATTCTTCAAAAATTCCAGCGTTCCCGCACCCCACTTCCGTATTATATAGATCTGGGATAAAAAGTCACATTCCTTATCCAACAGATGCCTGGGGTCGCACCCAAAATTCCCCACACAAATGTTACTGTGGCTAGACTCCAAACTGTTGGTTCCATTTCAATCAATGTCACACACAGACACACACACGTTTTGAAATCTTTAGCACACACCTTTCCCCTTGCTATGCTCTGGTAATGTCTCTAGTGACCATATGAGTCAGACCACTGCCCTTCGCTCTTCCTCCTTCCTGCTCTTTGCTGAAATGCTGGCTGGTCCCAAAGTTCCAAGCACTTAATCCAGCACATCCTTTGACACCCGTGTTGCTCATTTGGAAAACTTGGCAGGGGTGGGTGGGTCGAGGGGCCAAGTGGGTCTGCTTTCTTGTCCACTGAAAGCAGGATATAGGGAACCTCTGCCCCTCTAGAATTAAAAAACAAACAAACATAGGATCGTAGAACTTCCAATACGAAAGAAAACAACAGCTAATAGGCCACCATTGTTGCACCACAACTTCCACCACTGACCATTGCCATTGGAAGAGCCATAGGTCCCACATCCCAGCACTAAGAGTGCAAGTTTTTTATCTGGTCTTTCAGTAATTCTGGGTGGATATAAGCAGGGCTCCCCCAGGGGCTACGCAAAGGTACGCAGTACTGGCACCACTTTTTGTGTGGCACTTACTGTAACAATGGTGAATTCCGGCACCTATTTTTCTAGGGAAAAAGCACCACAGGCCCTGCTGATGACCCCAGAGGTATCTCATAATAAGGCCCCAAGCCTTATATTTGATAGTCTTCCTGATTTACAGTGCAGCTCTATACATGGGACTAAGTGAGGCTCAGTCTCAGGTAAGTGAATAGGATTGCACCCATAGAGATGAAGAAATGGCCCGGAACTCCCGTCAGACTTTGTTTATGGTATACTATATGGTTTAAGGAACTATGCACGCCAGCCCGAGGATGTGTTCCCACTGAATACAGTTACACTTACAGCTGAGTAAAGGATCGCAGTGCAAGATTGTCAGCTGTGACCCAGGAAGTCGGCAGTTCAGAACTTTCCCAGTGGTTTCATGGGTGATGTGGCCTCAGGCAAGATACTGTGGGGACAGCTATGAGGCATGGAGCTGCAACTCGTCTCAGTTGCCTGATAATGCATTCCTATATGATATACGTAGCTGGGAGCGAGCATCTCCATTTGCTTTTGCAGAGAATGTTAAGAGATACCCCATGTTTTGCAGGCTAGGCACCCATGATAAATGCAGTGTGTGATGTGCAAATCACTCCTGCTGACTGTCCTCTAATACTTGTTTTTCATAACTCTTTTGCAAGCTTACCAAGGATCCAGGGGATTGCTCAGTCGGTAGAGCATGAGACTCTTAATCTCAGGGTTATGGGTTCGAGTCCCACATTGGACGAAAGATTCCTGCCTTCCAGGGGGTGAGACTAGATGAGCCTTGGAGTCCCTTCCGACTTGACAATTCTATAGTTCTATGATCTCCTATTCAAACTTTTTTGAAACATACCCAAGGCTCACATGGTTAAGGAGCTGCCTTCTACAGTCGCACCATTAACCCATCCAGCTCATTACTGTCCATGTTGACCTTGAGGTGGTTTATCCAGGATTTCAATCCCAGTCCTACCGGGAGATGCCAGGGATGGGGCTTTTTGCATGCGCCAAAAGCTACAATCTCTGTGCCTTTTAACTGTTTCATGCCTAGCACAGCTGCAACGAAGACGGCCTTTTCCATTACAGCAAGTTGTTGGCACAGACTCACAGTGCCTTTCCAGGCCCGTGACCTGCAATCTCAGAGCTGTTTCATTTGGGCCTGCCAACTGTGCAAACAAGAAGCTGCAGCCAAGCCTGTCTCCCTGACGAGTGCATCTGTATTTGTGATATACATCTGTCACACTTAGACTTTACACTTTCAGATGTACAGTACATTTAGAACAGGGCAGGCACGTGACACGGCCTAAAAACCTAACTATTGACAAGGTCATTGCCATCTGCAGGAAGCAATTAATGGGTTCCAAGCAGATGTCTGTAACAGGCAAGTTCCGTACTGGGTGAGCACAAGGGACTGCAAGTACATACAGCCCATTTATTGCTAAAAATTATATCTCATTGCTGGGAGGGAGGCTGCATGGCATTCCTTAACTGGTTCATTTGTCAGTCCCACTGGTTTTAAATGAAAGTTGACTGCACTGCCTTTGTAGGACCACATCCCTTGAAGAAAGCAGGTTCACTGTGCTGTTGGTTGTGTGTGTGTTTTGAGCCACACTCATGCAAGCGTTTACCGAATTCTTAGGAATCCTGTTTGTGCATGCCAGTGGTTTCCCATGGTGAGAACCACAGTTAGATCTCTACATTTCTGAAGGGGAATGGCTTGGTGGAAATATCTCTTCAGCAATCTTCTCAGGGGGGAAAAGAAAAGGGAAAGGATAATATCAATATTTTATTGAAAATGATAGAGGGAAAAGGGGGGAGTAAAAGGGGGGGAGAACAAAGTTGTGTATAAATATATATACGTATGTGTGTGTGTGTACATATATATATCTCGATGTGCCTGACTCGCTCCCCGTAGCAAGCGCCGGCGCCGTTCACCCCGTCCTTCCCCCTTCACCTCCCTTCTCTTCTTCCTGGTTCCTCCCCAGAAAGGCTGCGGCGGGGTCACCGAGAGAGAGAGAGAAACTGGGAAGAGAACCAACTGCTGCGCAACGCTAAAATAATAATAATTACGAAAAAGCCGCAGGGGGAGGGGGTTGCTCCGCTTTCGCGGTCAGGCAGGCCCAGACACCTGCCGGAGCGGGAGGCCGAGAGGGAAGGGCGCGCGCCGCTGCCTCCCGCCGACCCCGCGGAGGAGGGGCAGCAGCAGCAGCTTCGCTGGAGCAACTCGAGGCGGAGCCCGCCGTCGGGCGCGCGCGGCGTCGGCGGAGCTCCCGCGGCCGCTGTCTTTAACCCCTCGCGCGCTGCGGAGTACCCGGCGTCTCGCTCCAAGCCTGAGGGCTCTTTTTTTTTTCCTAACCAGGAGCCGCGTCGGCGTGACCTTTTCGCGGTCCTCCTCCTCTTGCAAACGGTTGTGCTTAAGCTCCAGCCTCAGGGTGAGAGGGAAGGAGGTGGCCCGATTTCTCCCGCCAAAGTCCACTTTCAGCCCGCGCCTCCTCGGTCACACCCACCCGCGCTAGGAGCTCGTCGCCACCCCTTCCCCGAAAAAGCAAAACAAATAGGCGGCGTCTCCTGACGAAGGCTTTCCCGCCCTTTCTCCAGCCACCATTGACGCCCAGGGCTCGCTCGAAGGAAAGCGCCTGTGGCGACCATCCCCGTCCCGTCCAAGTAAGTGCGCAGATAGCGCTACCTTGCGCCACTGAGCGGGAGGGGACTTGATCCCTGGTAAGCGTGCGTAAAATGGCCAGCTTTTGCAGTGCGCCCAGGTGCAAGTCTCTCCAGCACATTTACTGGGTGAAAATGCGAGTCATCATGGAGGTGCAGCTTGCCTGAGGGTTTAAACCCTGCTTTGGTGTCCTAGGTCACAAAGAGACTGAAATCCTGTGCTTTATTGTTAATACAGTGGTACCTCGGGTTAAGTACTTAATTTGTTCCGGAGGTCCGTTCTTAACCTGAAACTGTTCTTAACCTGAAGCACCACTTTAGCTAATGGGGCCTCCTGCTGCTGCCGCGCCGCCAGAGCATGATTTCTGTTCTCATCCTGAAGCAAAGTTCTTAACCTGAAGAACTGTTTCTGGGTTAGCGGAGTCTGTAACCTAAAGCGTATGTAACCCGAGGTACCACTGTACTGTACTTGAAGTAAGCCCCCTAAACAAAACCGCTTCCGACCGTCTAAACGCGCAGACGGGTTGCGTTTCATCAGATCCACCCGGGACTGCGCAGCAACTTCTTTCTGTTTGCCAAAGTCACCTTTCTCCCCCCCCCCGCCCCTCCGTCCGTCCCTCCCACCTGCACCCTTCCCCTCCCCCCCTTTTTTTTTTGAACTTGGATTTGCTCTTGGGTGGGGGAAAGGAAAGCACCGCTTTCGGGAGGAGCTTTCCAAAAGGAAACGCCACGCGCCTCTTGGCTGGCAGAGAGAGAAAGGAAGGAGCGGGCGTGGCGCGTGGCTGCGCGCGAGACAGGCAGGTGGCGCCGGGAGTCCTGCTGGGGGAGGGGAAAAGAAGAAGGAAAAAGGTGAGGGATTGCACAAGCGCAATTGCGAGCCTTGCCCATGCCTGGCGGTGGGGGCTTGTTCTGCAACACGCACGCAGACACAGACACTGCCGATGCTTAGTTCATGTGCTGACAGCGCAGTCCCATGGATGCCTGTGCATCCATAGTAAGTCCCATTGAGGTCTGAGGGACATGCTCTCAAGGAAGTGTTCGTGTAGGATTGCAGCCTGCGAGTGCATGTAGAGAGAGACACAGACTTTAGAAGGATTACTTCGGAGGCAAAGGTTCTTGTGGCATCTTATAACAACAATAATATTTTTTATTATTCATACCCCCCCCTGCATTCTGGCTGGGTTGCCCCCAGCCACTCTGCCTGGCTTCCAACAGATATAAAAAGGCAATAAAACATCAAACATTTAAAAAAACCTTCCTGGTACAGGGCAGCCTTCAGATGTCTCCTAAAAATTGGTTAGTTCTTTATCTCTTTGACATCTGGTGGGAGGGCATTCCACAGGGCGGGCACCACTCCCAAGAAGGCCCTCTGCCTGGTTCCGTGTAACTTCACTTCTTGCAGTGAGGAACCACCAGAAGGCCCTCGGAGCTGGATTTCAGTGTCCGGGCTGGACGATGAGGGTGGAGGAGGTCCTTCAGGTATACAGGCGCGAGGCTATTTAGGGCTTTAAAGGTCACCACCAACACTTTGAATTGTGCTCGGAAACATGCCAGGAGCCAATGTAGATCCTTTAGGACTGGTGTTATATGGTCCCAGTGGCCGCTCCCAGTCACTAGTCTAGCTACCGCATTCTGGATTAAAAAGATGTTAAAAGATCAACACATTTATAATGGCACAAACTTCCTTGGACTGCAATCCACTTCACCAGATGCATGAAGTGTTATCCTGAGTTGCAGGTAGAGGTGGAGATTGTAGGCAGTGAGGTCGGGGGGAAATGAATTACAGAAAAATACAGTGATAATGCCTTTATTAACAGTGGCAGTTCCTACCCCTCTTCCTCCCAGAATGTTGAGAACACATACACTCTGGTATTAGTAATGTAGTGTTCATTGAAATCAATTGAACTACTCCAAAGTGAGTGGGCTGTAGTTTGAAGCTTTGCCCCTGCTTCAGTGTCCAAGCTCAAAGAGACCAGGTCACACCTAGCTAAACGGCAATTGCAGTTGAACTACTTCCGTGCGTGTCTCCTTAGTAAGCCCTAACACTTGTCATTTTCAGAAATCAAATGCCACGTTATAACTTGAAGCTCAAGTGTTGTTAGCAGCCTAAGAGTGAAAACCTAAGAGTGAAAACAGAGCTTAAGGCTGCAGTTCTATGCACAGCTGTAAGGAAACACACATAAATCAGTGAGCTTTACCTCTGAGCAAATATGAAAAGTTTACTGCACTGTAAATGCGGTGGACGTGGTTTCAGGACACATTTGCTGCTTTGAAAGCAGATGCATTGGAATGGAACCCTGCTGTTGAGTGCACTTAAAATGTTATGTATGTAGTTGCCCGTGTGCTCTTTTCACATGTTCCCTTTGTGCCACCTGCATGTGTGAAAGATAGAAATGCAGTTTTAAATGCACATGTATAAGGTTGTTTTTTTTAAAAAAAATCAATTTCTGTGTAGGATTTATAAACGCCTTTAAACCTTTGTTCATGTAACCTGTGAATAGACATTTTCTAAACTAAGTGAAGTGTATTTTTAGTCTTCCATCCTCCACCGCCCCCGCCCCCAATAACATTGTACATATTTGTGAATAGCGTTTTTCACATGTTAATCTTGTTGGTCACAATTAATGGGTAAGGTGCTTCTTTCTGCAGCATTCAAATATCACATATGACTATGGTTGCCAGCTTACCTCCCCTCCCTGCTTTTAAGGCTCCTGTGCTGCTAACAGCAGCTTCACAATCAGAAATTTAACTGGTGAAGGTGTGTTTTCCCCCTTGTACTAGAGATGAAGCGATGGGGGAAACTTCATATATTACATTTATTCATGTCAGCTGCCTGTACGCGCATTGATTAGCCTGTACGTAATGAGGGTGCTCTTGATTCTAAATATGAACCGTCTTAAGGAAATGTGTTATATAATTACAACCCCCCCCCCCAGTTATCTCTTTAAAGTAGTTTTTCAAGAAATACTAGATTGGGCACCATCCGTTTTCCTCTGGGTAGCATTTTTACAACTGACACTGCGATCATTTTTTATGATTGATCTTTATGTGCAGGTGTGCTTAACTGAGGCAGGATTTGAATTTGCTTTTCTCTTTAAAGCTTGTATTTAAGGTTGATGAATTGTTACCTAATACATTTTCTGGGCAGGAAATGGGGAAGTTACAGCTGCTTACAGCTGTACTGTACAGAGACTGTGTAAACGTAGTCACTTTAAATTAATCAAAGTATTCTATAGTTTCAGATTTTGTGCTTTATGACAATAAATATTCCAATGGTCGCACTATCTTTCTTTTTTTAAAAAAGTAATTTTTGGTTTTTTTTACAGTAAAATAAAAATCTCAGGCACCTGCTTGTCAGGCAACATAATCCTAAACCAGGAGGGGGGAGCGAGATGTTGCTGCTATGCTGGTAGAAGGCCAATATCTAGTGTGTGCTTAACTCAGGAGGGGAAATACTGTACGCTTGAGTAGGCAATAGAAAAGTGGGGTGAAAATGACAGGTGCATCTCCAGCCTCCCTGGAACATGGCCATTGGCCATCAGTTGGGGGCTGTGTCAGCAATGACCCTACATGCCAGTGAAACTCACAACAATGGGGATGTGCCCTCAGCACACATCCCTGCAGCACAGCATGATGCAAGAGTGCCCTAACTCCATCGGTCCAAGGGACACAGCCAACAGTAATGCCAGCACCCTTCACATCATTCTCCCTCCCCCCACCCCCTGCTGACTGCCCCATACACCCTGGCAGCAGCGCCCGTCCTCCTGCAGCCTGAGAGGCTGCTTCCTTACACTACAGTGATCAGAGATAGGAGGAGGCACACATCGTGAACTCCCCAAACTTCCTGCTTTCCTCTCCTGAGTCCCATCCTGTGACTAGCTGAAGGCAGATAAAGCTAGGGTGGGGACAGTTGAATCCTATCTTACAATCCCTAGCACGGAAAACAAAACAAAAGGTGTCTGGGAATGAATAGCATCTAGGACGATGTTTCCCGAACTTAAGTCTCCAGCTGATTTTGGACTACAACGCCCATCATCCCTAGCTAGCAGGACCAGTGGTCAGGGTTGATGGGAATTGTAGTTCAAAAACAGCTGGAGAGAGACCCAAGTTGGGGAAACACTGAACTGAGGATGCCTGAAAAGGAAACACACATGTGTGATGTTGCCAAGCCGTCACACCAGCAGTGTAACTCAACAAACGAGCATAGGAGCATGTGCAGGTTCCCTTCTGGCACCAGCACCATACTAGAAACATCTACACCTGTTGCATAGTTGCCTGCCATGGAACTTGCATGGGGACAGGAGCCTGCCTCTGATGGGGCAAGCAGGTTAAGCTTCCTACCGTCTTCAACTGGGACCCAGTACAGCCTGGGTCGTGGCCTGATCTAAGGTGCGGCATAACAGCCACACCTTAGCTGTTACATTAGCAAAGGTTAAGGGACCCCTGACCATTAGGTCCAGTCGTGACCGACTCTGGGGTCGCTTTATTGGCCGAGGGAGCCGGCGTACAGCTTCCGGGTCATGTGGCTAGCATGACTAAGCCGCTTCTGGCGAATCAGAGCAGCGCACAGAAACACCGTTTACCTTCCCGCTGGAGGTATCTACCTATTTATCTACTTGCACTTTGACGTGCTTTCGAACTGCTAGGTTGGCAGGAGCAGGGACCGAGCAACGGGAGCTCACCCTGTGGCGGGGATTTGAACCGCCAACCTTCTGATCGGCAAGTCCTAGGCTCTGTGGTTTAACCCACAGCGCCACCCAAGTCCCATGACATGTGCATAGCTATTCATAATTCCTTCGTCGTAAGATGCACGTCTTACAAAAGAAACCCGTGCTTATCAGGGTGCTTATAAAACACATAAAACATTTTTGGTATTTTTTTTTCTTGCACTCATGGCAATGGAAATTATATGCAGAATGCATATGGCTTGGTAAGAGAAAACACAAGTTATCTGTTTATTTTTACAAGTTAGCTAGCTATATAGACACTGATTCAGGAGTAATAACAACACACTATGAGTGTCTTCTGTCTGGCATCAGGCCTCGTGGAAAACCTTCAAGAATTTAATTGAGAATTGGATGAATTATGTCTGCTATAGTAAAATCTGACAGGCTTACAGTCCCGTCTTAGAGAGTAAAAAATGGTGAGCTAGCGAAGCTCTTAATCGGTCAGATCTCCTATAGTTAGGTAATGTTCTAATTGAGTGAGTGGGGCTTCAGTCTGCTTGATTTCCTACAGTATCTTAAGAGATGTTTGTTGCATTGTTCGGTTTCATTTTACAATGTATCCCGAAACATGCCTGAATCTGTAGACGATCTAGGATATTGGCTCTAAGCAACATGGAACAGACAGTTCATTTCAGTTTATAATGTCAAAGCCCAGAGTTTTGAGCAACTCTGCCCAAACGTAGCTGAGAATATTTTCCATTGATCTTCACAGTATCACCTATAAAGCGAAATTCTTAAGATTTGGTTTATTTTGGAAACTGAATTGTAAACCAAGCTTGTAGTGTAATTCCATTTTGGTTTGTAATTTGGGTTAAAATGCAAAGTTTTGGTATAAAAGATGGTGTCTGTAGATTTTTTTATATAATATTTATACCTCTTAGTTTCTCATTTAGTTCAAGGCAGCTTACATGAATAATAAAAGTCAACGCCATAAGAACGGCAATATTAAAAAGGCAACTTATTTAATTTTCTGCATTTCCCCTACCTTTGTCTATTTATTTGTGTTGTTCTGTTGCTGCACTTTCTTTCATAACCTTCAATTCACTTGCTGTTGCCCCCAAGTCCTTAGTCCTAAGCACTTTGTCACTTATGCATTGCCATAGCTAGGGGGTGGGGTTTCCTAGCTGATTTTTTTTTGCCTTGGGTGAAGCCTCCAGAGGAGCGCCATTGAGGCTCCTGTGTGTGTGTGTGCAGGGTGTGTGTGTGTGTGCGTGCGTGCCAAACTGGGTCTTTGACCCCGGGTGAAATAAAGCCTAGTTTTGCCCCTGACCAGACGTAAACCGCAGCACAGTGATATAACCTTGTCACAGAGGAATTGCAGCAGTGCTTTCTTCTGTTGCGCTATATGCTTTCATCTCAAAACTGGTTGCAATAACTTTGTTCATGCATGTTGATTTTTTTAAATTTGCCACTATGTCTTAGTGATAAACTCAGCAATAAAAATACTTCTAAAATTTTGAAAAGAGACGTTAAAAATGGCAAACCCCCCCCAATAATTACTAGGTGATTTCAAGAAGTGGTAGAAACCAAATCACTTAAGAGTAATTTAAGTTAACCTTAGTAACATCTGGCAAGTTTTTGAGAAATGAGAACGGTTATATAAGAAAGACTAGTTAGTTACTTCACTTAACATGGATTATTGTCTTTATCTGAAAGGGACTGATCTGGGTAAGTCAACCTGTGTATTCCAGCCCATGTACCAAACTGTTTGTTCTTCACACAGACCTTCTCATCTTGTAAATCATAAATCTGCACAGAGACAAAAGTTTGTTCTAAGTAAAATACTATCAGCTGTTCCTACAAAACAACAAAGTCTTCTCTCTCTCTCTCTCTCTCTCTCTCTCTCTCTCTCTCTCTCTCTCTGGTATTAATTACCAAGCTAGAAAATGCTCACTTATCACCGTCCCTAGTTAAATCACAGAGAACATTTTATGGAAGGCCAGGTGCAATGTTATCGCTCATTTGTTTTACCTGCAGCTGCAATAGTTGGTGTCGGTTAATAGTTTACTCGCTATCAAGAATACTATTTCCTTTTAGCTGCTTTCTGACTCAGTTCTAGTACATTGCCCTATTGTGTTTGCGCACTAGCAGTTTGGATTTAATGCCACCATTTGGAAATCAATCCTGTTTGTTGTTTAGAGACTAAAAACACTTGTGTGTGCAGAGCATTAATTCCCTAAATGGACCCTGTTAAGCATGACCCTCAAACTCAAGCATTTTCATCATCTGGGGCCAAAAGTTTTATATTCAGCTGAAGAAAAAGAGGCTGCAATGCAAGACAAAGACTGGGCTGGTACTGTATTTATAATGGTGGTTGCTTGTTTCTTGTCAGGTCCCTGGAAACAGACGTACAGGGTCCCCATGTTCTTCCTGAGACCAATGATTGCTACCAGTCCAAACACTGTTGTAGGGGGTGGAATTGCTCCCCCACAGAAATATGTACTGGGGCCCCAACAGACAAAGAGATTTACTCTCCAGTCAAAGGTGTGGTATGATGGTTGTATATACCGTATTTTTTGCCCTATAGGACGCACTTTCCCCCCTCCAAAAATGAAGGGGAAATGTGTGTGCGTCCTATGGGGCGAATGCAGGCTTTCGCTGAAGCCTGGAGAGTGAAAGGCGTCGGTGCGCACCGACCCCTCTCACTCTCCAGGCTTCAGGAAGCTATCTGCAAGCCTGGGGAGCCCGCGGGAGGTCCCGCCGGGCTCGCAAGGCTTGGGTCGGCAGCCGGCAGCCCGAAGCACGGGACGCACTGCGGAGCACTCCCCGTGCTTCGGGCAGATGTCCGCAAGCCTTGCGCGCCCGGTGGGATGTCCCGCCTGGCGCACAAGGCTTGGGGTGGCAGCCTGTTTTGGGGGTTCGGGTCGGGGGAACCTCTGGATTCCCCCGCCCCAGCCCCGCGCCTGGGGGGGGTAATTTTTTCCCTTTTACCCCCCCCCAATCTAGGTGCGTCCTATGGGCCAGTGCGTCCTATAGGGTGAAAAATACGGTACCTGTTGTTTAAATTTTGAATGTGGCCTTGGGCATCTTTGAATGGAAAGACAAATGTCATCAATAAATATTCATGGAGGTTCCATAATAAGGAACAAGGACTGTAGAAGTAAAGGGAAATGCACAAACCATGTATTGATAATATAATTCAGTTTCCCGTGAATCACTGGTGTCTGTCACTTTTAAATGCTCAATTAAATTTTATTTTTGTAATCAATTTTCATTGAAAGTTTTTCACATAAGAAACAATAAATAGGTAGAATAGGGATTGGCCTATTGGGTCCTACATCTTTTATGTGCCCTGCAACAACGGATCACAATAACATTGATTTGATCTTGAAAGAAAATTACAATTGAACTTTCTTAGTTCGATGTTATCCCACTAGAGCGCATGCATGAGGGCCCCCCTCAAGATTTTGACTACCTAGAGGCCTCCACAGGATTTAATCCAGCACTGCCTGGGAGCTTCCCCCTCTGGGAGGCCCTCTCTGCCCTGACCCTCAAACAGGACCCTCCATCTTCAGTCCATCACCTTCTTGTGTGTATCTTCCTTGATATGAGATAGGGAACTTCAGATTACAGGATGACTTAAATTTTATTTTTGGAACTGACAATAGAACAGTGTGGAGAAGCCAAATGTTAGGACACAAAGCTAAGAGCATATACTGTAGGAGCAATGGTAAGGGTCTTTGTACTAGTGACTAGCACAAAGTTGTAAAGTGTGGTTTTGAAGCAATAGCACAAACGGACCAGAACTTTATATTGATCAGATGCTTTCCATTTGTTTGTTTATAGCATTTATATAGGATTCACAATGACATACTCTTGGTGGCTTAAAAAACATGAAATACTACAATACAATATTACAGTCCCACTCATGAAAGCACAGCGTCAGTCAGAGGTAGGTGGAGAGAGATCGTTGTACAGCATAAAGTACAATCCTGTCTAAATTGACTGGATTGAAGGCAGCAGCAACAAAATGCTAGCCATTATTTGACTATCAATACTCAAAAGTCTTAGTAATGAACTCATCTTTCAAGAAAATGTATTCAGGTCTAAAATTCAAGAGAGCAATCATTAAAATCACTGACATGGCTATTGAAGACAGCATCACGTAAAAATACATTTGCTATACAGTGGTACCTCAGGTTACAGATGCTTCAGGTTACGGACTCCACTAACCCAGAAATAGTACCTTGGGTTAAGAACTTTGCTTCAGGATGAGGACAGAAGTCGCACGGCATCAGTGGGAGACCCCATTAGCTAAAGTGGTACCTCAGGTTAAGAACAGTTTTAGGTTAAGAACGGACCTCCAGAACGAATTAAGTTCTTAGCCTGAGGTACCACTGTAATGTTAAATGGCTAGAAAAACTCAGTGCATAGATGAGAAGAAAGTTACCTGCACAGCATATTTTGCCACACTAGATCACCTGTGGGTCAAAATTATCTCTAATTACTTCTTAATAAGTACAGTATACAACACCTAAGGAGATATGCACAATGGGTAAATTCCTAGTCACATATTACATTGCCACAGATGTGGAAAAACTAGGCCAGTTTGTTTTCATGCTTTGCTTAATTGTGCAGAAATTGCATGCCATATAAAGTATAATAAAGGCACCATATTGCAGAAATGGCATGCCTTATAAAGCATATAAACAAAAACTGGCAGTGAAGAAGAAAAGCCGCTTTAAGAGGGGAATTATCAGTATCTGGAAGGAGCGGTTGCCAACTCTTGTTTCCAGCTGTACTCTTTTTCTACTCCAAACATACCCCCAATCTACTTTTTGACTTGTATTCAAAGCACAACTCTGTTTTGAATGATACAGGGGGAAATGAGAGCTCCAGGAAGCAACTGGAGCAGAGAAACCATATAAGTATTCTTCCAGTTCACACCTGATTAAATTTTCTCCTTTAATATAACGACTTCTACCACAATAACCAAATCAGTTAACATTTACCATGGATGGGTGCTCTAGCCGCATATGGAAAAGGGGACCATGATCCACCATACACCTGTGAATTTTCACGAGATCAGTTCACTGCTACAAAAAACAAAATACAGACCCGCAAACCTTTTCTCACAATGTCTGTGATATTACTGGCACCATATAATACCTAAAAATTTGCAATGAACATTGCAGCTATTACTTTCCACAGTGCTCATTTATACAGTCGGTGCAAGCAAGAGAGTTTATCAAAACTGATAAACATTTATGTCTCCTATTGAACGGGACGGTGCCTGATCTCCCTTGTTTTGCAACACTTGACATGCTCATTATGCCTGGGGTTTTATCTGTGTGTTCGTGTGCTTATATAAGCAAATGGAGCTGGCACCTGGCCAGTTTTAAATTGGTCCAACAATTTGAAGGTGAGGCTTTCTCCCCTCCCCCTCTATTTGATTTGGCTTTATTTTGTTTTTCTACCATTTGATGTACGGTTCCCCCTTTCCCAGCCACATGCATTGCTGTCTAGCAGAAAATATTGAAACAATTCAGCATATGTGTATGTGTGCATACAATCGCAGGTTATATTTCTGTCTTGGAGAAGTGGCAGTTCTGCATCTGTACCTGATCTGAAAACCTCTTGGTAGCACTACCTTAAAGAGCAATATTATCAGAAACCAAAGCCAATTTCAAATTGTTAATTGATTGAGATTACTCACTGTTTTATCTGTGTCGTAGCTCGGGTCGACTTTGGTGTAGGGCAGGGGTAGTCATCCTGTCCCCACCACCCACTAGCTTCAGGATTCCAGGTGGGAGGTAGGGGGTTCTACGCCACATGTTACTGCAGCACTAGTGGGCGGTAAGGAAATTTTACCATCAAGAAAGATGCATTAGTGGGCGGTAGACATGAAAAGGTTGACTACCCCTGGTGTAGGGGGATGTGTCAGTCACATGACATCAATAGGATATCAGATGATTGGTAGCTGGGTGGCCCCACCTACCTGTCAAAGTTGGTTTGGCAGTGCAAGGGAAATAAAGATCTGGCCCATCAGGCCAGCTCTATGCCACCCTTGGCATAGAGGTAAGCACTGCTGAGAATGAGTCCCTGCTGATCTTTTAGGCTCAGTTGCATGAATTTACTCCAAACTCATCTATCAAATATGTCTTCAAACAACTAAAAATATGCTCAGTTTACTGCTGGTTCAGCCTAGAGATGGACTCCTAGAATGAATTTCAGAGTGTCTCTGTGATCTAATAGTGAAATTATATATTTACGGCACACTCTCGTTATCTTGCTTTTTATATGTGCTTGTTACTGGTTAATAGCTATTTGCAGTAATGCTAATTCATTTTTCGTGTGTTTTGTTTCACCCATCAATTAATGGAAAAATGAATTGCATTTTGAAAATTTCCGCAGGTGAACAAAAATGTCTGAAAGTTCTCATCGGGTAGGGTGCAGGGTTTTCGTCACTGATATCTTACTTTTCTCAGTGCTAGGGTGCAAAACTGGCTCAAGGGGTGGTTGGAAAGGAAAAGCAGAGATAAAAGCAAGAGAGAGAATAAATGGTAGGAAGCAAGGAGTTAAGCTGCTAGGGGAAGCCAGCTGCTGTGACTTGATCACATAAAGATAAGATATTTAGGCTTGTGTCATCTCCTAATCTGTTATATTATGTGCCTAAATACTATCAGATTTGACCCTTGTGAGCCTAGGCTTCACCAAGTTAAACAAAACTCATTCCTTGCAGAACTAACAAAAAAACCAAGACTTTAATTTAAGCAGGCACAAGGCCTTAACTTGGGACGCGGGTGGCGCTGTGGGTAAAACCTCAGTGCCTAGGGCTTGCCGATTGTATGGTCGGCGGTTCAAATCCCCGCGGCAGGGTGAGCTCCCGTCTTTCGGTCCCTGCTCCTGCCAACCTAGCAGTTCGAAAGCACCCCCGGGTGCAAGTAGATAAATAGGTACTGCTTTATAGCGGGAAGGTAAACGGCGTTTCTGTGTGCTGCGCTGGTGCTGGCTCGCCAGAGCAGCTTCGTCACGCTGGCCACGTGACTCGGAAGTGTCTCCGGACAGCGCTGTCCCCCGGCCTCTTAAGTGAGATGGGCACACAACCCTAGAGTCGGACACAACTGGCCCGTACAGGCAGGGGTACCTTTACCTTTACCTTTAAGGCCTTAACTTAAGCTAGGCTCAGTGGCCTAGGATTGACCCTACAAAAGACTTTTACTTTGTCTCTCTATATTAACAGTGGGAAAGTGCATTCGGATCTTTTTAAACACCATTGTTGAACATGCTGGGGGGGGGGGGCTAGCAGCATTTTTTGATTTCCTGTCTTTTGGTTTACCCTACACTTTTCTAATGCTCTATATCGATCCCTTCCATTGATATTACGTGGGCTGCAATATAACAAAATCCCTTCTGTCTCCCTACCTTTTGAACTCATTTGAACAGGCAACCTTAAGAGAACCCCCCTGCCACCCTCTTTCAAATTTCCCATCTCATTCTAGCCTCTCAACACTTCAGATGAACATCTGGCCCAGAATATTACTCTTCGAATCCGTCTGAGCTGAACTTTATTTAAGGAGAGTGCAAATAAATAAGTAATGCAATAGTTGTCTTTAATAGGGAAAGCAGGGTGGCATGTTTCTTTTATTCATTATTGCTTAATAAATCAGAAACCTGCAGTGACTGTGAGCAAATCACCATTTAAATCCATGGCCACCCAGAGGAAAGAGGCAAATAGTAAGATGTATTGCTGAGTCGGTACCTGGCAATAATATTGAATTACATGGAATTTTATATATATAATGCACTAAAATGTAGTGCATTTTAGGCAGTTTGATACATGATGACTTTCCTACACAAGATATCAAGGTGGGGGGAACAGACATGTCTGCATTTGTCACACATACACGTGCATTTGCGGTGCATGTGTGTTCTAGTAGGACTGATGCTTACAATTCGTGAAGTGCCCCATGGGTGTTCAGATGCCCTGCTGATTTCAACAGAAGTGTGTCTCAGCTAGCTTTCTCTGGCCTATTTCCAATCTCTCTGTATAAAACCCAGTTCCCCACATCCCTATTAATATCAAGAAGCAGAATGTTGGAGACTGGTGGGAGGTGGGTGGATGCTAAATTTGGTCGCAGGAGATGAAAGAGATTTATTTCCCACATTCCTGAATGCAGTCTGGAAGTTGGCTTTGGGAGCAGTGAATGGAAGGGTATTTCGGACACATGGTGTTCCTCCTGTTTTCCAAAGGCAGCTTCAGAGAGCTGCAGGGCAACAGAGGTTTTGCTTCCAGCTCCCTGCCAACCTTTTCCACCTGAAATATTGACTAGCAGAGCATAGACACACATCCTTGATGTCCTAGACCAGTGGTTCCCAATTAGGGGTCCAGGGAACTCACCTGACCTGGTGCTGGGTAAGCCTGGCAGTGGACTGGGCGAGCCTTGTGCCAGCCAGGCTGAGATTGGCGCACCTGGGGCAGGAGCCCCTGTGGCATCCGTCACAGCATCCGCGGCCAGCAGGGTTCCTCAGCTGCAGGAAGACTGGCTGCTTGTAGACCCGCCTAGGCTGTGACCGCCACAGCCACTGCTGCTGAGAGCCCCGCAGCGGTGGGGGAAGGTGGAGGTGGTAAGGTGCAAGTTCTGAAATCCTGAGGTCAGGGGTGGTACGTCTCATTTTGCCACTTGAGGCAAAACAGGAAGTGCCACCCTGCTCTGCAACACCACCACCATACCACTACCCACCACGGGACACTCACCACCACTGAGCCACCTGCCAGTTGCACTACAGCTGTACCATACCCTCCAACATTTCTCCAATGAAAATAGGGACACCCCATTCCATAATTATAATTTTACTATTTATGCCCCACACATCTTACTGGGTTGCCCTAGCCACTCTGGGCAGCTTCTAATGTATATAAAAATATAATAAAACATTGAACTTTTTTTTAAAGAAACTTCTTGCCTCTATATAGCAACATCCTTAAGACTGTGGCTGTCAGCAGCAGATAAACATTTCCCACCTTTCTTACAGTCACAGAGCACATCTGTGCTGGGCTTTTTTTACAGGAAGCTAGTGGCAGCAGATCTAATTGCCAGCAATTCACCTGGCAGGAGTCCTCAGCCCTTACAGGATCCTCTGCACATCTAATTTAAGCAAAGAAAGGCACAGGCTTGTACAGTAGGCTATCAAGCCTATCAGAGCATGACTGAAGTGTAGCAAGGTTAGGTTTGGAATTGTAGTTGGTCCTGTGAAAGAGGACATGGAACAATAGCCTTAACACTCTTCTGGATACAGCAGTATTTTCTGTCAGTGTGGCACAGGAGTGGCTGGTGGAGAGATGAAATCGTAGGCTACTTAGTTGATCAGGGAAAGGTTTGATTCAAACCCTGCAGCTTCATACCGTAGACTGGGGCAACCCAGTCCATAGCTGTCAACTTTTCCCTTTTCTTGCAAGGAATCCTATTCGGAATAAAAAAAGAGAAACGTTGACAGTTATGACCCAGTCGGATGGGCGGGGTACAAATAATAAATCATTATATTATCATAAAGGAGACTAGATGGCTGAGAACCCTTTACAAAGAGGCTGGCCTTTTGGATCAGGCCTATGCTAGCTTAATATTCTGAACAAACTCAATTTTTTTTCCTCAGAAGCAAGCCCTCTGAATGCAGTAGTGCATGGGATTGCAGCCCTAGTCAAAGATGGGTAGACTGGAAGATGGTTTCTCAGCTACCATTGGCTTCTGTTGGGCCACTTCGGATGAAATATTTTGGTGTTCATGCCCAGGCACAGTAAGCATTTCAACAAGACTGAAACCAGTTTAGTCATCCAGAATCCCCCCCCCCAAATGATCTATCTCCTAAAGTAGGCTTTTGCTGACAAAAACCTAGTGTCACAATAGTCTTCAAGGTGCCACAGGGTTGTCTTGTTTTTCATCTTAATTCTCTCTTGGGACCATGGCTCTTTCATAGAATTAAAGTTCCCAGGGATCCTTGATTTGGTACTGTGACACTTAAACGTGTTTAAAACTGGCTTTAATGTGTAATGTCGGCACGCTGTCCTAATTTTCAGACATCAGCTCGTGTTAGCTTTAGCTGAGAACTGCTGCACGTTTGTCACCTGTAGGAGGAGGATTGCTGTCTGAGCACCAGGATAATGAAGACTAAAGAGCTTTCTCCTGGACTCTTAGCATTTGCTGTTTCTTTCTTGGTCTGCATTTTCCCACGGCACCCATTACTTCAGTATCTGGGCAGCAGAGACATGTTCAGAGTCATGTTAGGAAACCTGTAACCCATTCCTGCCTATCTGTTGCTCATCGCTTGATGATGATGCTAAAAGCTATGTAGCAACTTTAGAAATGCTGCAAACAGTTCTGTATGCCAAAGGGTAACTCTACTAAAAGCAGCAGGACTCCCACCCCAAAAACAAGTCACCCCATGCAAAACAACACATCCGATATAGAGTAATAATAGAAGAATCCCTGGCACCACTCCCTTTCTTGCAGGTTTTTTGGGGGCTGGATTTGGTATGCTGGGTCATCCTCTGGTGCTAGCTTAGAAACTGGCCTTATTTTTAGAGAGGACATTGAATTATAACAGTGCAAGTCAGCTGACTGCTTTGTCACAGAGCTGCTGCTTTCTACATTATCGCAAGTGCCAGAGCTCTCCCTGCTGCAGTTTTCTAGTCGCAGTGCGGCAAAGCAGACGCCTAGAACCGGGCACGGAGCAGCATAGGCTTTATTATTTTGTATTAAAAAACCTTCCATCTGTTTTACTGCGGTGTACATTTTTTACCTTTGTCCAGGAGAAGCATACCACCTGGATGTGCACGTTAGCTTCAGACATTTGCAGCGTCTCTTGATCGGAGGCACGCACTGCTCGGAGCCTTTTACCTAAATTGCCTCTGACGAAGAGCGATTGGTTTTTCTGCCTTGTATGTGAACAGTTGCTTACGCCACAACGACACACACCTGCAGGGACAGGACAAAGGAGACGATACCTGTTACTGTCTGGGGCCTTTTTAACCCCCCCTTCTGTTTTTTTGGTTGTTGTTTTTTTGCAAGTGCTCTGCTGTGGAAGCCTTCTCAATATCCCAGAGTAATATATTAGTTCCTGGTCCTATAGATATAGCCACAGTTTCTCCCACCGGTTAGAGCAAAAGCTCAAGCGAGAAAGCAGACTCCCTGACCTAAATCAATCCCAGTCCTTTTGGATGGATGCAGGGTAGCAGTCGGCTAGCAGTGTCACAGCCAGCCATCAAGTGGAGAATCTCTGGGATTGCAATCTCTTTCGCTTTCAGCCTGTGAGAATCGAGTGCTCCACTTTGCTACCCAACTGCTGCTGGTTTCTGTTTTTTACATTTCTTTTCCATAAGCAGCTATTTACTTATGGTTTTCTTTTCTCTTTTTTTTTAGCCTCCTAAGTGTATATTTGTGTGGATTAGTCTGTCGTGAGCGCAGTCCTTGTCCGCGTCACATTGGAAGCGAGGGCACTGAAGTCAGCCTGCCTTAACAGTTGTTTCTTTCTGCGTGATGCTATGCAGCTAGAATGGGTTACATTGACAACAAAGGAAGACGCACAAAACACCACTATCTTCTGGGTTGTTGTTTCAGGAGAATATATAACTCTTCTTCAGTCGCAACACGCTCTCTTTTTTTGTATTTTGCTGTTTCTTTTTCCTTCTCTAAAGCCATCTAATCAAAGAACAGGCAGCGTTGTGGATGTGGGTTTTCAAAATGCTATTGGAGGGGGGGCGGCGATGTGATGGGGGGAGAGAAAAAGACAGCTCGTGGAGAACTGTGATTTGTGGCAAGCAGCACATCCTTTGCATTCTTGCTGATTTGAAAGACTCAGGTTTTTGTTGGGGGTTTTTTTGCGAAGAGGAAGCCCTAAGGGACAAGTTCTGTAACTAAGAAAGCGATCGCAGATAAAGGAATAAAAATGACAAGCGTAAATGGAGGCTCAGAGCAGAAGAGACTGTCAGTGCCTGGATGGCAGCTTCACCCAGTCTGAATAATTATGAATAATTCATAGAACAAAATTACTCTGCTTTCACCTTTTCCACTTAAAATGGCATGATGTGAATCTCTAATAAATTTTCAAGATAAAATATAATGCCAATTTGAATCCGAAGAGCTTTTTTTCCTTCCTTTTTGCAGCCAGATGCTACACGCCGATTCTTCCAGTATACCTTTCACAATTATTCCGTGAGAATCCCACTTCATCACGAAGCACCATTACCAATGAAAATTACTGTGATTACAATGGCAACAATAGAATGCCATCAAACGATTTCTAATTTACCTAATTTGCTAAGGCTGACTGCATTAGTTTCATTGCCCTGGTCTCCATGCCTGGCATCTTGGATCCATATCAGAAAGAGACAAAAGTAGCATCGGTGTTCAGCACCTTTAACTTCGACGGCACAGGAGAAAATGCAGCCATGTGTTTCATGGTTTCAGCCATGTATGTGTTACACGCCTGCTTTTCCATCATCCTTGGCGATTTTGTTTAGCTTCTGGGCGTAGGATGGAATTCTGTTACAGGTTTGTGGATACCGTAATGCTCAAGTGCTTTAAACTTCAGGAGATTTTCAACCGTACGATCTGTACATATACAATCTGTATATATACGATCTGTACAAAGTATATATACTTTGAATTAGATAAATCTTCCCCCCCCTTCCCCTCATTTGAACGTTTATCTGATTCCAATATAGAAGAGCTTTATGCTGCCGATGACAGTTATGGTTCGACTACTTAAGTGTATAATCTGAAAATGGTTGCAGTCGACAAAGCAGATGAAAACTATGTACGTGGCTATGAGGATTGTTATTATTCATTCAACTCTTATCCAGTGATTTTATAGTTATATGTTTGGTTAAACTAAAATGTTCCGACCATTTTGGAGGGGGGTTTGAAATTAATCAACTAGGCACCAATTTAAGTAGTGCTTTTTCTGTTTCGGGGGTACACAATACCTGCACCTCTTTTTGTTGTTGTTAAAAACTGCTGCACTTAGTGTAGAAACTTCATGGTGACCTCTTTTTCTAGAAAGAAAGAACTGAATATAAGACATTATCAAAACATGCTAATATTCTGAATGTGCTCTTTTGGTACTAAATTTCAGTACTAGCCATTACTATGGAGAGACAGAGGAATTGAGTGACAGTATATTAATGTTGGTTCCTAACAGGGCAATGCCTAACTCAGAAGTAAGCCCTGTTGAGTTCAGTGGGGGTTACTCTCATGTAAAACTACAGGACTGCATCCAAAAGTGGAATTCAAGATTGTCACTATGTGTTCAGATACAGACAGATTCTGATTGCACTTGAAATAGTAAGGGGAGCTAGAATATATTAGGGTTGAAAATCTGCACTGAGGTGAAAATACTGTTAATTTGAGTAAATGCATTAAAAAAAAAATTCATTCGTATCAGCAGATTCAAAGAACATTTAAAAGGTGGTTTTTATAAAAGCAAAATTATGCAGTAGTTCTTTTCAACTACAAGACTTCTTAATTAAGCACTAACTTGCCTTAGTGGTAGAGATGTCGTCTATTGGCATACTTGACTATTATTGCAAAAGCATATTTCACAAAATACACCCAGTATACATTTTTATAATACGATTTTTAAATGTTATATTTTGCATTTAATTTACATAATCTGTTTGTTGATGGAGTGCTTCTCCTTGCATTTTTAGCTTCCACAGAGTTTTAGCTGAAAGTTTGACAAAATTTTTGCATGGTACCATTGTATATTTGAAAGGTACGGTCAGCACCACCCACAAGCCATTTAAGGCTGCTGTCTACCAAAAGTCCACATCACTGCGTGAAAATATGTGGTCAGTAATTTGTGCAATCCAATCTGATTCAGATATAAATTTCCATGTTTATATATCTGCTGTGTTTAATTGGTGTATCGTTTAATCCTTTATTGCATTCTGTGCTTGGCAACAGATTCGGAAGAGTTCCTTGCAGGCTGTTACTAGTAGAAAAAAAAAGCAAACTTACAGAATTACTTGAATTGCTGCAGTGCAAACAATCGCTTGCGTTGCAGTCCCTTACCCCTGACAAGTGAGCAAGAGCCATTTTCCCCATGAGGCAGGCACTAGAAAAAATCCCAGCACTCAGAGTTGGACTGCAGTGGCTGGGATGCTCAAATGGTCCTTAGAATATCACATATCAGAACTCTCAAAGGCTCCACCTCCTCCCCTGCTAGTTTCAGGGACGCACGCCTGCCCTTAACACTTTCAGTGCTTGACATTCTGGTACTAGGTCTTGAGCTTCTTTGTGATGGCTAGCACCCAAACTCTTATTGTGGCATTGTACCAGTAGAGGAGGGCATTGTGCCTGGTCCTACGCACTTCTGGAGCAGTGATTGGATGGACAGAATGTGGCTGCGGAGGCACTTGATTGGCTTGTTTCCATAATCGGTATCAGGAATAGTAGCTCTTCAGGCTTGTGGGATCTGCTTTATGTTTGTCTGGCATACTTTTTGTTTGTCTGGCATATAAGACAGATGCTTGGTCTCTGAGCTACACTACTTGCCGGTTGTTGAGAACCTACTGCATCAAGCAAAAGACCTCCCCTGCCCTAGCATCTTGTTCTCACGGTAGACAATCAGATGCCTATAGCAGTGTTTCCCAACCTTTTTTGGGCAAAGGCACACTTGTTTCATGAAAAAAATCTCGAGGCACACCACCATGCCAGATGGGGAAAGGTCACTTTTTACTTATGTAAAAAAAAATAAAAAAATAGTAACAGCATAGAAGGTAATGGTTATCTCTTTGATGTCTGATGGGAGGGCATTCCACAGGGCGGGCGCCACTACTGAGAAGGCCCTCTGCCTGGTTCCCTGTAACCTCACTTTTCACAGTGAGGGAATTGCCAGAAGGCCCTTGGCACTGGATCTCAGTGTCTGGGCTGAACGATGGTGGCGGAGACGCTACTTCAGGTATACTGGACCGAAACCGCTTAGGGCTTTAAAGGTCAGCACCAACACTTTGAATTGTGCTCAGAAAGGTACTGGGAGCCAATGTAGGTCTTTCAAGACTGTCGTTACGTGGTCTCGGCGGCAGGTAGCAGCGCTCACAGCTTACGGACTGCACCGTGTAACAGGTGTCTGGCCCAGCAGCCTAAGGCGGACAAGCCACTGAAACAGGCATTCAGAATCCATTCATTTCATAAAACCTGCAGGGCTCAATCTCTGTGTTTGTGTATGTGTGTGTTTCTGTTTTGCCCAAGGGTCTGGGGGTGGGAGAGAGCTCTTTAGCATGATGCTTTTAAAACAATTAAATTATCAACAAACAAACCTGATGATACGAATAGCAACGTCAGGTGCTACCGGGGGGGGGGGGGGAAGGGGGCCTACTCGGAAGTAAATACTGCGTCCAGGCGCAATTAGCGCTGATTTAAGGTGCACCAAGACTGCCTAAAAACCTCACCAAAGATATGCAACAAAGCGCTTCGTTGCAGAGGGGAGAGTTTGTGCACCGTGGAGGCTGGAGGGCTTCTATTCTACATGCGGGGGTTGGGGGGGCGAGGAAAATGTGCTCCGTGGGAGGGCGGGGAAGGCAAGAAAAGGAGCTGAGCTCTAACTATAGGCTCCCACGCTTGAGCACGCCCGAGTCGGTGGGGCGGACCACCCTCTCTCCTGGAGGAGGAGGAGGAAGAGGAGGAGGAGATTCCCATCCACGGCGTGGCCTCCCGCGCTCCTGAACGGGAAATCTCTGCAGCCCAAGACTCTCCGCGAGGCAGCTCCTCCCTTCCTGCCTTGAGCCGCCGCCAGCCGCGCCCCCCTCCCCAGTTATCTGCTGCCTGCCAAGCCCCGCCCCTCTTCATTGTCCTCCCCTTCTGTTTATTCCCCTTCCTCCATCCCTCGCTTTTTTCCCTCTCTTTCCTTTTTTTAAAAAAATATTTTCTCTTCCCCTTCTTTTTTCCCACCCTTACTTTTTTCTCTTTCTCCCCCCCCCCCCCTGCCCTCCTGGGTTAAAGGATTTGAGCAATGGGTCTGGAGGTGGAGCTCGTCGGAGGATTAGCCCGACTCGCCCGCCTCCCTCCCACGGCACACTAGGCAACGTCCGGCGGCACACTAGTGTTCCGCGGAACACCGGTTGGGAAACACTGGCCTATAGGAAGCCCATAAGCAGGGCTTGAAGGCAACAGAGCTATCTGCATTTATGTTCTCCCACGACTGCTATTCAGAGGCACACCACCTCACTCCACATAAGGAGGCTGAGCTTAGGGACAAAGTTACATATTTTTATTAGACGATCAGCAATCTGATATTAGGGACGCCGGTGGCACTGGGGGTAAAAGCCTCAGTGCCTAGGACTAGCTGATCGAAAGGTCGGTGGTTCAAATCCCCGCGACGGGGTGCGCTCCCGTTGCTCGGTCCCAGCGCCTGCCAACCTAGCAGTTCGAAAGCACCCCCGGGTGCAAGTAGATAAATAGGGACCGCTTACTGGCGGGAAGGTAAACGGTGTTTCCGTGTGCTGCGCTGGCTCGCCAGTTGCAGCTTTATCAGGCTGGCCACGTGACCCGGAAGTATCTCTGGACAGCGCTTAAACATCTTGGACACAGAGAAAGGGACAGTGGAAACTGGCTGATAATTATCCAGGACAGAAGGCTCTAGGACAGGCTTCCCTAACCTGGTGTGCTTCAGATATGTCATACTCCATGTGCCATCATACCTGACCATTGGCCATGCTGACTGGGCTGATGGGAGTTGTAGTTCAAAGTATCTGGAAGATGCAATGTTGAGGAAGGCTGGTCTAGGGACTGACGGATGTGCCAATGCAGATGCTTAAGATCAGGGTGTCAGCTGTTTTTTTTAAGCATTTCACTTCCCACTCAACTAGTTTATCATGTGTAAAACTGGAATTTCTGCAAGTAATTTAAGTTGAGCATATGTTCCAAATAACAAACATATATTTCCAAGGATTCACAAGTTAACTGAATTAATGAGTCTAATATAATACACAAGTATTTTTTTAAAAAAGGAGTGAGATTAAATTAATATCCTTTTGACATTTGTGGTTCATGTGGACATGCATCAGGATATTAAAAGCATACAGGGGAAGGAATTCAATGTTGTGCTATGTCAATCGTTCCATCAGGGCAAGCTTTTCTTTCCGCTTGCCAAGTGGAACAGTCCCCCTCTCCTTCCCCCATATGCTGTTCTAGGGGTTCTCCCAACTGCCCTGGAGCCAGTTTTGGGGGGCACAGGGAGGAGAGGGGGGAGCCCCACTCCACTAGCAGAAGCCCACAACACTCTAAAGTACTGAGGATCCTACATTATTATTATTATTTACTCTTAATGGATAAATGCTATCATTCTTTAGGGCAGTGCTTTTCAACCAATCGTGGCACCCTGGGGTGATGGTTAAGGATGCCATAAGCAGCACTGAGCCCCCAATCCTCCTTCCTTCCCTCCCTCCTCTGATGAAAAAAAAACCATTGCTTCTGACATAAGTCGGAAACTCCCTACTCAAGCAGACAAACGAGCCGCGTTTCTTTAATTTTCATGTATCTCTGTGCTATGTGATGCTGGTCATCTGTCCATCCATAGTCATCTGTCATGGATGCTTTACTTGAGATTCCTGTATTGCAGGAGGTTGGACTAGGTGATCCTTGGAATCCCTTCCAATCCTATCATTCTGTATGCATATTGATTTAAACCAGGCATAGGAAAACTCCAGCCCTCCAGATGTTTGGGACTACAATTCCCATCATCTCTAGCTAACAGGACCAGTGGTCAAGGATGATGGGAATTGTAGTCCCAAACATCTGGAGGGCCGGAGTTTGCCTATGCCTGACTTACACCCAGCCCTAACGCTATTTACAGTTTCACCCAGTGGCTTTGTATAGATGTTGAAACATTTCGGGTGAGAAGATGGGCTCCTTTGACAGCTGTTGCTAGGTAAACTCATTGTGGGGTAGGGGAGTGGGTGGGATTTCAACACAGAAAGGGATCCACCAGAGAACACTTTGCCAAGGTGGAGCCAACATGGAGACAGCCCTGTATGAACTACATAGTCACAGAAACTGTAGTGTAACTCAGAATAGCTCATTGATAGTAACTGTGCAAACCATTGATACACATTATTTTTTATTCAAGTCATATTCTAGTAAAGTATTATTAAAGTAATATTTAAGCAAAGTTGTAGCATGATCCTAACTATGTTTTCCCTAAATCAAATCTAATTGATTTCAGCAGCATTCCAATTTAATATATTTGGGACTGGAGTCTTAATCATATTTTTTTAAGGAAAAAAATGTTCCTAATTTCCAAAACAGAGCTTTGCTTAGTATGTTTTCATGAGTAGTAATGTCAAGGTAAATGTTTGCAAAAGCAAAAGGTTGGTGCAGACCCAAACACTAGTCCCCTTGTAACTTCTTATAGGAGATCAGGAGCCAACAACTGGTTTGCAAGGTCCCTCGGCTGGCTTTAAGAGAAAACTGGCACTACAACTGCATGTGCCATGCGACTTACCTTTACTTTTCCGGGTAACAATACTGAGCACTGTTCCAAATTGTCAGTCTTGTTTCATTTCAGTTTGAGAGAGGTGATTATTTTTTATTTTATCTATAATAGCATTTATAGAAAGCATAGCACCCACTGGGGATTCTTTTTTCTTAAGCCACTCATTCCTTTACAAGCCTCTACTTAATAGGACAGACATTTACATGTGGGTGGCGGAGGGGAGGGAGTTGTGCATGGAAGTTTCATATAATTTATTTCATAACAAACATGCTTCTTTTTGGAACGCTAGCTTATTAGGACATGTCTAGTCCAGGCCAGCTGTGATGTGCACACAGCCAAGGTCAGCTTCCTTGGGTGTGTAGGAGAAAAACAGTGCAAGAACTAGCCTTAGCACAATTGATCTTCTTCATACATATACTCCCATAGATAATTTTGATAATTTAATTGCAAACATTAGCATAACTGAACACAAATGGGGGAAACAGGATCATGCTGACAAGCCCTGACTTAGTCTATGCAAATACCTTTGTACATAAAAAACTGTTCTGGTATATGCGGGTGGGTTCCTGTCTGACATACTGCTTGAATGTACATAGGAACCATGCAAAACAGGTCAAGGGACACAACTTGTTGCAGGGATTCCATTCTCCCCCTGCCCAAGTACTGTACATTCATTGTACACACATCCAGTCAAGAGATCAAGTGCTGCTATTTCCTCAGCTTAGCATACGAGGAGGCCTACGGGAGAGGAGCAAAGGCATATCTAATCTACGTAGCAACCTGTTTACCACAGTCGGAAGCCCGAAGAAGGGCATGAAAGCTCTTTAGCAGCTGATAACCCATAGCATTTTGCCTCTGATGCTGGAGAAAATATATGACCAACATGGCTAGCAGCCCTGGATAGCCTTATCTTCCATGAATCTATTCCGTCTTTTAAAGCTGTCCAAGTTGGTGACCTTTGCTGCACCTTGAGGCATCAAGTTCCATTCTATGTGCTGTGTGAAGAACGGCTTCCTTTCAGAACTTCTCCCACCATTCAACCTCTTTGACCACCCTGGGTTCTAGTATTATTGGGTTTCAACATCCAATTGTCCAAGGTCCCTACATTAGCTGCTGTAGGATCGGCGCATAGACAATGTTGCTTGCTGCTGATGTTGTTGTAGATGGTTTGACATGTAGCAAACAATCATTTGCCATTTCCCCACAGTGAGTGCAGCTTGTGACAGGTCTGTAATTGACTCTCAGGTGTGTGGTCTCAGCTTGATGGGTCTGGCAGCAGGAGCCGTACTGTATTTTTCAAAATTTAATTTTGCCTTTCTTTTGTGTGGCATGCTGCCCTTTTTTTGTTTTTTTATGAATGGTGTTATTACAACGGCAATAACCAGATGCCTCAGCAGGCATATTTTCATTATGCTCCTATTGTTTATACATGAGCAGGATTTTAAAGCTCTGTTTTACACTGTTTCCCCTTCCTCCTTTAAGTTTGATATGATTTCTCACTGTGGGCCATTTATTATTGATAGGACAAAGTGAAATGACTGGAGGAGCCCTTATGAAGACGGCAGGCGAAACGCTGGAGAAGCTCGGAGCTAGACCAAGGTAAAGTCTGAATTGGATTTCATGTGTGAAGAACCTTTTGAACACCTAGGACTAGTGCTGTGCTATATAAATGACTCAGGGGCTTGATCTCTTGAGTTGAGCACTATTCCTATGAATACCAGTTCCTGCGAATCATAGAATTGTAGAGTTGGAAGGGACCCCAAGGGTCATCTAGTCCAACCCCCTGCAATGCAGGAATCTCAACTTGATAATACATGACAGATGACCACACTTAAAAACCTCCAAGGAAGGAGAGTCCACAACCTCCCGAAGGAGATTGTTCCACTCTTATAAGAGTGCCATTGCACCAAACTCCTGCTTTCAGGCTTCCCATAAGGCATCTGGTTGGCCTCAGTAACAACACAACACTGAGACAGATGGGCCTTTGGCTAGATCCAGCAGGGTTCTCCATACCCCCAGATGTTTTTGGAAATGGCTACTAGGCACTTTCAAAGGTCTGATATTGATACTGTGTTTGGTATTAGCTGTTTCCTCAAGTCTCAAAAATGAATCAAATCCTTACCACCCCAGCAGCAGTTCAAGAAGTGAAGGTCAGAAATGCAATGCCTCCTAAGCCCTGCTTGGGTGCTCTGCTTGCATGTGAAACCTACAAGCTAGCACAGAGAGTGGGGACGAGTGTGCTAAATTCTTCCCACCCCCCAATCGCCTGCCAACCAATGGAGGGAGGAAGTCTGAACCAGGGAACTCTTCAGAGTCTCCCCATGTGATTTAGAATGTCCGTTGTGCAGCAGAAAATTCTATGATTGTATTATGAGTTGCATGTCTGCCCGAGACTTGTTTTATCCAAGAGAGAAATACTGGCCATTAAAGTGCAGTTTATTCAAAAAGGGGAAATTCTCCCGGAATATGATCCACTTTACATGTTATCCTTGCAAATATGCTAGGAAGTCAAACGTCCTTCTGGCTGAGATCTTGCAGAGCCTCCTCAGGGTTGATGTTACTAGGCTAAAAAGATGAATAGTTTGATCTCTTAATAATGTAACTTCCTGTGTTCCCTGGGAGTACTGTGCTCCTTGTGGCCAGCCTGGGTCTGTCAGGAAACAATTTTGCACTAGTGGTAGCTCCTAAACTGCATCCTCAAGGCATTCCAGCATAGGGTTTATCCACACTTTGCTTGTCTCATGCCCGAAAAGAATGGCCCTGAGTGGTTTTCCATTAGCCCCACTGCATTCTATGGAAAAACCTGCTCTTTACTGCTGAATCGGAGCAAATGTCAGTTTGTGGAAAACCCGATGGATGTTTGTTCCAGTTCAGCAGTAAGGAGCAGGTTTCCCTTGGGCAAAGTGGCAGGACAAACAAAAGTGTGGACGAGAGCTCATGGAGTGCAGTGGTAAGCGTGGCATTACTCAGGCATGGGTCACTGAGACCAAATCCTTTTCAGAGAGAAGCAGGTAAGTTGGTGCAGCATAAAAGACTTAGCTCTGTGCAGGGATCTGATTCTTGGCTCAACATTCTGCTCTTTTGCTTAGGTTTCTCAATCGCACACCTTTCCCTATATACATTGCTCACTTGGTAGGGAATTTGCATAGTGTTGTTAACAGCTACCACGTGATGCTTTTAAGAGTGTCCATGTGAGGACCATAGTATATTTGCTCTTTTCAATCTCCTTACTTCTAGAACAACCACATCTTTTTTTCTTTTTCAAAAACAAGAAGCCTTGATTTATAGTACTAAAGAAAATGGAAAGTGACACAGACACAGTGAGAAAAAAAAACCCTGCAGGAGGAAGTATTAAAACATGCTAAAACACACACCATTCCCTGGCCCCAAATCTTTTTTTATTCATATTTTCAGGAACAACCATCTCTACAGGGTACCTAAAAGATAATAATGTACTTGAAGTTTTCTGAGTTCCTTCCCTGGATCAGCACAGACCAGTGCACTATAGATTTTGATTGCTTACTGAGCACTTCTTAACTGCGGTGTTATTTTAACCTAGGGCATTATACTGGCTAACCTTGTTGTGTTGGTTAATTATATTTCTTTGCTTTCTAGGAATGTAAGTTTACTCTGTCTTGATTATGCCAGACCGCAAATCCTTGAAAGGCATATATACTGTAGCTCTGGGGGTGGAAAGGGCCAGTTGGGCTTAAGCCATCTCTGGGAAAGCTCCACCATCGTTTGTTATTAAACTGGCCAAATTCCCTTTTGTTCCCACATTAACAGCTCGCCTGCGGTGCCTCTAGCCTTGACGTTGTTTTTCAGTTGCACGCTAAATTTCAGCGATTGAAAGAAATTTGGCCCTTCCCATGTTCATTTGGGAGGAAGGGAGTGGAAGAGAGAAATAACAGTGTATCTGATTAATTCTAAATTCTATACACCAGCAATAAAAATGTCAGTTAAAACTGCAAGCTATTGCCCCAAATTATGTCCACCTAATCCATCCTGATAATGTTTCCCATTGGCCAAAGTTTGGTAGCCTTAATTTTTGTCCTCCCCTCTCCTGCTTCCAGGGGATGGATTTTGCTTGGCTTGTGTAAACTGCGCAATTTAAGTCAGCTCTAGAAACCAATAAAGATGAAACATACAACACTCCAGTGAAGTCATTTGGGAATATTGAATCCAATAACGTTAACCTGTGCCTGGAAATCCATATGGAGAAAAGGTACTGCGGAAGGAGGAGATGTGAAATGTTTAGACGCCATTTTCCATTGTTAAAACTGTGTGTGTTTTTGTGCTTTTTGGCAGCCCACCACTGCACAAGGAATGGGCAATCTGTCTCCCTTTGGATGTTGCTGGACTGCGATTCTGATCATCCCTGTTGCTGGCTGGGGCTGATGGGATTTGTAGTTCCACACCTGGAGGGTTGTCACAAGTGCCACCACAGCACTCCACTCTAAAATAAAAGGCAGTGTCCTCCCCTTAATTTAAAAAGGGATCATATTTCTGGCATTCACTGCCAGAAGATCACTGCTCTTGCTGACAAGCCTTCACTGGAATGTGGCCAGTGAAAGGCAATGACACTAATGTCAGGGACACAAAACTGTTAGGCCACAAATTATAAGCCCTGTGGGCTGTCATGCTTTCTGAGCCTTGGGGCCATGTCACGCCACAGTCGGAGCTGTTGTGTTCAAGATGGGGTGTTCAGTAGGCTCACGAATCAGAAAGATCACTATGGTACTCTAATCCTGACTATCTTCGCCAACATCACAGCAACATTGCTGCTACAAGCAAATTTATTTCATTGACAAGTGGGGTCTCCAGCACAACGCTGTGAAGAGGGGAGGTCCTGTTCAGGGCTCTAATCGGACCAGAAGAGGCAAATTGTGGTCCAGGTCAGGCCTCTTAGCTCAGTTGGTAAAGCATGAGAATCAGGGTCATGAGTTTGAACCCCATGTTGGGTGAAAGATTCCTGCACTGCAGGGAGTTGGACTAGATGATCCATGTGGTCCCTTCCAATTGATTCTAAGAATTCTGATGGGCTCCTAGGCCCAAACATGAGCTTTTATAGTGCTTTAATGGGGTGGGGAGATCAGTTATGGAGAACGAAGTAGGCTCATACAAGTGTTTGTGTGTATTGTGTGGGGTTTTTTAATTTCACGTCTCCCAAACACTAATATCTCCCCTTGTCTAACCTGAATATTTGCTCTAAACTGTAATAGGTCTGAACAGGTTAATTCCCTCATATTACTAGATATGCAGGGAGGAAGCTATGTTACACGCAGTCAAGAGTAGTTTAAACATGGCTGAGCATGTGGTGCTAATGGGTGGTTGCTTTTTAGAAATACAAACCTGGAACCTCACTGCATTTTAAGACTGGACGATATAACAATATATCGTCCCAAACTGGATTGAAGTGATATTGAACCGTGATATTGTTTTTATAATTTTTGACCTGGCAATACAGTGGTGCCTCGCAAGACAAAAATAATTTGTTCCGCGAGTCTTTTCGTCTTGCAATGTTTTTCGTCTTGGGAAGCACGGTCCGTCGCAACTGCGCCTCTTCAAGCGGCTTTAGGAAAAAAGCGAACAAACTCGCAAGACGTTTTTCGTCTTGCGCGTTTTTCATTTTGCGAGGCATTCGTCTTGCGGGGCACCACTGTACATCAGGAATCATGGTGTGTGTGTAGGAAAAGCCAGTGCCTGTACATACCTCCATCCTTATATCGGATATTGTGATATATCAGTATATCACAATGTTTAGCTGGTGATATATCACAATGTTAAAAACCAGGTATCATCCAGACCTACTGCATATGTACACTCTCCCTGCCATGAGAATCATGAATTATCACCATGGTTTTTATTATACTTAATTGTGTTGAACCTTCAAAAAAGGTTATCTGTTTTAGTGAGTATCTGAGTTACATTCTCACTAATGATTTTTTACTGCCATGAAAAGAGTAATAGAAATAAATCAATTGCCTTTTTTCTGTTTTTTTGGTGGCGGGCACCATCAAGTGGAAGTTATGATATAACTGAAGCTGCCTAATATCAAGTCAGACTATTTGTTCTCCTAGCCCTGTGTTGCTTATTCTGACTGGCAATAGCTGTCTCCAGCAGAGATCTTAGTTCTTCTGCTTTAGAAGTGCTTAAAACTTTGGGCTGGAGGGCGGTTGCCTGTTGCATTGTGAAGATCATAGCAGTTTCGGAATTCTACAACAGCGTAACAAAGTACATCTTGTTTGATTGATGGAAGAAAAATAAGAACCTATACTTCAAAGGTCTGGTATTTAGGAGGCTTTCCCCATATAATCAGGTGAGAAGGGCATCCAGAGAGAAAAGCTCCAGTTTTTTATTGCAATTAGACAATTCGAATTAAGCTGAGTTTGTTTTTAAAGATTAAGACAATGCACTTTGATGAAGGTTTTATTAGTGAAGATGAACCGTACTCAAAAGGGGAGAGCATATCACTGCAGTCTGTCTAGCACTTCAGTGATATTTCCTAAATTAATCTGAAAATAGCTCTTGAGGCAGCGTGTAAAGATTATTAAGCATGAGGTTTTTATGTATGCAGAAAATTTGCTTTTGCATGATTACACTCTTAAAATGTTAATGCATGCGCGAGAAAATTGTGTTCCTTAATCTCTAAGAAATTTGTTTCTCAAAAGAAGCTCTTAGCTTTTTCTGTACTTGGTTTATTAGGTGCTGAAAGCATGGTACAACTTTGCGAACAACTGCATATTAATAATGAACTAATTTATGCCTTAAATGCAATCACTGTATCGAGTAGCATCTTAAATATATATTGGAATTCTTACCCACGATGGGGGGGAAAGGTGGATAGCATGAGAACCCAAGTTCAGTGCATCTTTCACCCCTTTAAGCCGCACTGAAATTTCTCCCTGCTTTATTAAATCATGAGTGCACAGATTTTAGCATTAGCCAAGCTAATTAACTTCTTAAAATTGTGTCATTTCAGGAATTTGAGAAGGCTCAAAAGGTCTAAATACGGAATGAACGCAGCAAAAGTTGGTTGGTAAGCAGCAGAACCTCCCAAAGGATGCAAGTCCCATACCGCTAGTAGGGATTATAAACATGTAGGGTGGAAGAGGCTCACCAGTTTTCTTTTTAAAAATGATGAATAGCTATTCCTTTTCAGAAGAGTCAAATCTTCCAGAAATTCCTTTCCCCAAACACAACCATCTACAAAGGGCAGAGATAACAAAACAGATAAGTGGTGGCACCCAATGATGCCACTTCCTGCGGAAGGAATCTGTCAGCAGAAGAGGGCTAGAATAGGGTTGCAGTACACGTCTTGGTGCTGTGGTCTAAACCACAGAGCCTAGGGCTTGCTGATCAAAAGGTTGGCGGTTCGAATCCCTGTGACGGAGTAAGCTCCTGTTGCTCTGTCCCTGCTCCTGCCAACCCAGCAGTTCAAAAGCACATCAAAGTGCAAGTAGATAAATAGGTACTGCTCCAGCAGGAAGGTAAATGGCATTTCTGTGTGCTGCTCTGGTTCACTAGAAGCGGCTTAGTCATGCTGGCCACAAGACCCAGAAGCCGTACGCTGGCTCCCTCGGCCAATAAAGCGAGATGAGCGCTGCAACGCCAGTCGTCCGCGACTAGACCTAATGGTCAGGGGTCCCTGTACCATTTACACGTCTTGAATTTGCAAAAAAAGAAAAGAAAACCTCAACAACTTTATTAGAAGCTGATTTCAGTGGTCTCCTCTCCTCCCTGCAGTGCCCTGTGGGCCTTCAAATCTCTTCCGGAGGGTACCTGACCCTCCAGAAAAAGATTTAGGAGTTGGGGCATGGGATGCTACAGGGCGTGATTGCCAAAAATTGCTCTCCGCTTGTTCTGCTGCTGGGTTCCTAATGTCAGCAGAGAGTCACCATTGGATGCCATCCACAATCCTTCATTTGGATTAACGCCATGTTTAACCAATAGTGATGGTGATGATGATGATGATGATGATGATAATAATAATAATAATAATAATAATAATAATAATAATAATAATAAATTGCTTTTTTGTTTTGTTTTGTTTCAGATGAGGTAGGCAGTGGCACATTGCTCAAGCAGTAAACCCCTTCTAAGTGCCATGCTTGGCTTCCCAGAGACATCTGGGAATGCTGGACTTTGGTCTGTCCCAGTGTGGCTCTTATCTATGGGTGTGATAAAGTATTATTTGCATTTTAAGGCCATGGAAGTATAAGTTGTTGCCATTATTATTATTATTATTATTTCTGCCATTATACATTTCCTTACCACTCAGTGACTCCTAAAGCAGCCGACGGTCAATGAAATACAAAAAACAAAAAAGCCAAATCAATTATTAACACCGCACAACAAAACAGCATCTCGAAGCTATAAACATCAAAGGAGGAATCATTAAACAACAGAGTTTCCCTGCTCTTCAAATCTCCAGCCAAAAGCATATTTAACTGGAAAATGCAGTAGCAAAATAGTTTAACAATTTGGCCCAATACCAATTTGTAAACTAAAAGCCCATGGCCTCAGTCCTGTCGTTCACTTATTCTTAGTTTCATTTGGTTTTTTTTTAAACTCCAAAGAAAGCAGGTATGCAAGCCCTTAGTCAGTACAAAAATGTTTAGGCTCTTCTTCATTCATGTAGTGTTGGATCCAGAGCAAATTTGTTATGCTTTGTTCCCATAGCAATCAATGCAACTTGGGCTACAGACCTACACATAGGGACTGTAACTACCTGGGAGTGTTGACTTGTTTCTGCATAGACGTGTAAGGTTGCACTGCTAAGTTAAGAATCAGTAACATTACACACTGATTTCAGTGGTGCCTAACTGCTACTAATTTGGTCTGGTTCATTGAAATCGATAGCTTGTGACTTATTCTTAGGGCTCATCCACACTTCCACTTCTCCCATGATTTCTATGCATGGGTCCAAGAGGTGTGTTTTTTTGTGTCTTACCATTTGTTCCAATTCAGCAATAAACAGTGGGGTTTGTACCTCTGGCTAGAAATCACAGAACAAATGGAAATGTAGATGAGCTCACTGGGAGGGGGCATAGAAGCACTCAATTTTAGCTGGCAAAATAGTATGCCAAAAGGCTGTGTACACATTCCCATTTACTCTGCAGGCAGTGTGCTGGTTTGGGAAGCAGTGTACACATGGCATTATCCACAGTCCATATCTACTTGGTAGCTATCCTGTTGTTGCTTATGAAATGCTGCATTTTGATGCTAAACCAGCTTTGATCCTAATGGAGAAAAAGAATGACAGAGCTGTGTTTTAAGCAAGCAACATGTACACATGTTATAGTGTGTTGGGGGCCATTTCAAACATTTCCATTCTTCTTCCCTGGAGATAAACAGGATGCATAACATCACTACTGCATACTGGACTTCCTAATCTGTAACTTTGCAGGTCAGCACCAGGCTGCAGAGGGACTAGGAAAGCATCTCTTAATAAGTAAGCATGTGGTTTCACCACCAGGAGTTAGCAAGTTCATGTAAACAAGTTCCTCTCTGAAACCTAGTTCTCACAAGCGGCAGATTGGGGGGGGGGACCTGTTCGTCAACAGCAGGTTGACAAACCACTGCAGACTGCAAGGGAATTATTCTCTATATAATTAAATTCTCTCCTTGTAGAAAGTTAGTATGCCCACGAAAAGACGTGCAACCTTTGTTGCTAACATCTAACTTTTATATAGAATGGATGCATAAGAAGATTATTGGTTGCATGCTTAAAGTATTACAGAGATGACAACTCTAATATAATAAAAAAACTAATTAAAATTCAATGTGTGCTTAATTTGTCATGCTCTCCTTCATCAGTGGTTCCTCCTTTGCCTAGGAAAGACCCATATGAATGGGGTGGATTGTGATCTAATTTAACAACATATTATGGTTCCTAACATAGGAAGGCATCTTAAACAGTCAGATTCCTGGTCTATCTGGCTCAGTATTGTCTGAACTGGGGGGTAGGTAACCTCCATCCTGGGGGCTGAAAGGGCCCCACTAGGCTTCTGTATCCAGCTCATGGTAGTCTCCCCAGGCCACATCCCTCCACACATTACTTGAGTGCTTTTCCTAGCATGTTAACTGGAACTGAGATACTGCTTCTTGCTTGGATAGATATCTGTAGAAACGTCTGACTTACATGGCAGGAATGTAACCTACTGAGTGACGGTAAGAGTTGTTTCAGTTCTTCTGCCCGTTGTTACCTCTGGTCCCACCCACCTGCTGGCAAGCCCCCCACCCCACCCCTAGGGCTGCCAACAAAAGAATGTGATGTCCTGGCTGGAAAATTCTTATCTGCTCCTGGTCTACATGGACTGACTGGCAATGGTTTTTTCATAGTTTCAAACAGGAGGCTTTCTCAATCTGGAGATGCCAGAAATTGAACCTTGGATCTTCTGCCTGCAAAGCACATTTTTCCAAAATGTCTGTGCAAATTAAGAAAATATTGAACCTCTTTAAAGCACCTTTGGCTTTTAAGAGGTTTGAAATCTTGTGCTTTTTGGATCATGACTTTCAGTTACTCTGTGTTGCTGGTAAAGTTTTTCGTCATCTTATTTGGGACACTCAGAAGCCCAACTCTAAAGGGTAGCCGCTATTCAGAAAAAGTTGATTGCGATTAAGTGGAGTCCCATTTCCTTTTCAAAGGACTTAGTCCAAACTAGCTTTAGCTGGGCAATGGCCAACGTGTTGGTGATCCAGAGAAAGTTGTCCTTATCTGCTCTTGACAGCTTTGGGATTAATTGCAACAAATATGTCCTACTGCTTTCGATGGGAGTTAGATGCAACTAATTTTCTCTGGACAGAGGCTAGCATAAACAAACAGCATTATATTACAGACTCTGTAGTGTCTCAAACTTTCTACCTTTAACTAAAATAAGTATTTATTTGCCTATTTTGGAATAAGTGGAATACAACAAATCTCTACAATGGTTTCCCACTTGGAACACTGTCCATGTAGTGAACACTCTACAAACTCAATAAGATGTTCCTGATTAAGTTTGCAGTGATGGGTTAATTTGAGGATTTTACTGTATGTTATTGAAGGATTTTTATTTTGTTGGTCTTTGGATTGGTGTGATCCACCTGAACTCCTTTATTCATCATCTGCATTTCATGATTATTTATTTGTTCACATGTTGTTGTAGTTTAAGGATTTACTGTGTTTGTATTAGGTAAACTGCCCAGGGAGTTTGCCTAAAGCAAATAAATATTTATTGTGTAATCCCAGAAGCTCCCAGGTTGGGTAGCAATGTAAAAATAAAATAAAAAAAATGGAGTATTTGTTGCTTAGTCGTGTCCAGCTCTTCGTGACCCCATGGACCAGAGCATGCCAGGCACTCCTGTCTTCCACTGCCTCCCGCAGTTTGGTCAAACCCATGTTAATAGCTTCAAAAACACTGTCCAACCATCTCGTTTCCCAGCATCAGGGTCTTTTCCAGGGAGTCTTCTCTTCTCATGAGGTAGTCAAAGTATTGGAGCCTCAGCTTCAGGATCTGTCCTTCCAGTGAGCACTCAGGGCTGATTTCCTTAAGAATGGATAGGTTTGATCTTCTTGCAGTCCATGGGACTCTTGAGTCTCCTCCAGCACCATAATTCAAAAGCATCAATTCTTTGGCAATCAGCCTTCTTTATGGCCCAGCTCCCATAATGCATAGAAAATACCAACTAAATCCTAAACTAACTGAACTCTGGGTATTTATTCAAAAGCTGTTTCTATTATTATTATTAATTATTATTATTATTATTATTATTATTATTATTATTATTATTATTATTATTATATCCTTAATAGAACTAGTGCTTCTGTGTGCAACTGAGCATGCAACCTCTGTGTAGATCATTGCGTGTTTATCCAATAAAATGCTTAATATGAGCAGCCTTGAAGGATAGCATTGCAAGATGCATTAAACGATCCCCTCTTATCAGCAAATTGTAAACATTGCTATTTTGCTGGAAAGGTTCTCAAAGCATTCCCAATAGATAAAGCTAGAATCATAGAAACATGTTTGAATATCATAGGTGATAGTATGAGAGAAGACAGCTAGCTGGATCTGCTTTCATAAACATGTATTCTGGATGACATTTTTGTTTGTCTCTCACTATTTCAGCCCAACACCCACCCACCCCATTTCTCCTAATGCCCTTTCAGGGTCATTTGACTTTTCTCCCCCATCATGCCTGCTATTCTTTAACATTTCCCTCGCCTTCCTCCATCCTCCAGGGGTTAGGGTGGGAAGCTTTAGGATACAATGTCACTAACACATCAGGGCTTTTGGTCTAGATTTCTTTGACAGTCTGGACAGGCAATGAACTGTATCACCTATCTGGTGCTTCCATAAATCACAGTGGTATGTGTGTCTCACCTTGGGTGTTTTTCAACATTCAGAACATTCATTGTGACCGAGATGGTCAAAAAGACATCAGGTTTCAAATAATTCAAGAATGCAGCTACCGGTGAGATAATTTGTACATTCCTCCCATTGAAAAATCTTAAGCTTACACACATTGAAGCAGAAATGGTTTGAATACCCCAGACAAGGAAAGGGGCAGGGGATGGTAAAATAATATCATTGTATGTCTGGTAAGAGTCTTATACTTTTTTCACAGCTCATAGTAAGAAGAAGACGAATAGCATTCATTATTTATCCAATAATTTAATATAGGCAATGTATAAGGAGAAATAGCAACACAGAACTCAGCCAATCAAAATAGGGAAAGTATTATGTCTTATCTCTTTATTTTTATTAATTTTTTTTAAAAATCCTAATCATGCCCTGTTCAGATTTGAATTTATTTGTTCCTTGTTTTGCTAGACTAACCATGATGTAATTCAAGTAGCTGAGCCTAGTTAAAAATGGTCCCTTTAAGGGATTTCCCACACACGATGGAATATTACGTAACAGAAGATGCAAAATGGCATTTAAGAAAAAATAAAAATAAATAGCAGTTGCACTGTACATAAGATCTCTCTTCTGAATTAAAATTCATGCACGGTATGAATTGTGAAAGGGACTTTTAAAAACACCCCTCATAAGTAAAAAGCTCTAAGGGTTTTTTCACATGGGCACACACCAAATCCAGAATGCTTTCATGAAGAATACTTTCGGCCAAACTGAAATAGATACGAAGCCCACCCGCCCGCCCCCTCCAAGTTTGCCACTTTAAAAAGCAATTGTGAATCACCCTGCACCCGTTCATGATTCAAGAATGGAATCAATGAACCAGACTGAGAAGATGTTCAGTTGTAGAAGATGTTCAGAAAGCAGAACTGCAGTGGACTAAGCCTAGAGAACACCCTCCCTCCGACCCCCTCCTTCCAAAGTATCTGCATGAGGTCGTTTTTGGCTGGAGGTTGTAAAAGGAACACACACACACATACATATTTTCTGAAATCAGCCTAGTGATCTGGAAGAGGAGAGCGGTGCTGTCAACTTGAGAAAACAACAGTGGAAGTGATTAGTTTTGCTTGGGAGTCAGAGGGAAGCCGTTCTGTCCTTGCCTTCTGGATTACTAAGGAACAGAATCAGTGCCAGTTTATGTCACAAGATGACCTGATTCTTCAGACAGAGTAACCGGAACCAACACACACACACACACACACAGAGAGAGAGAGAGAGAGAGAGAGAGAGAGAGAGAGGGAGGATCTACATAACCCAAGTCATATTTTACACACCTGTCAGGCCAGTTAATTCATAGCCATGATCACACACTGTTTCTGTACAGACATTGCCATTAATCTGCTAACATTGCATTTTAGGCTTCATAACAAATAGGACTGGCAAAGGTATATCTGAGGGGATAAAAGTTTTGCAACCACAACACCAGTCACATTTACCACAAACGCCACAAGACACATTTACCATGAACACAACAGCCTAGGTATTTATGTATGTAATGTGTTGTATTCACAAAGAACCCCAGTATGGGCTCCTTTAGTTTCCAGGTTCTTGACAGGAAATGCAACTGTTAATTCTGCTTAATTCTCCCCACCCCCAATCAAGATATATGAAAGCTCAGATTCTTGACTTTGGATGACAGCATCTAGATTCTGGCCCAGAAGTTTTATGCTCCCTGGTGGGGATTAGGCATTGCCGCTTTCTAGACTTCCTGAACAGGGTATACCAGGGCTGGGGGAGGCCAGCAGAACCAGCTGTACCAAACTCTAAAGAAGCAAAAAGACGCAGGTTGGCCATATGCCCTGAGAGCCTTTCACACAATCTAGCAAGAAACAGTAGAGCGTATTCGTGCTGGCAGCTTCGGCTTTCATAGGAAGATTCTGATGCAGTGACCCCTAAATGCATTCTGATTGGTCTAGCTCAGGGGTTGTCAACCTGGTCCCTACCGCCCACTAGTGGGCATTTCAGGATTTTAGGTGGGCGGTAGGGGGTTCTGTGACACAAGCTGAATCATCCTTCCATTGAGCACTGGTGGGCGGTAAGGAAATTTTTCCATCAATGAAGATGCATTAGTGGGCGGTAGTTATAAAAAGGTTGACTACCCCTAGTCTAGCTGGAATGTAATGAAATGAAACAAGCTCAGGAACAGAGAGACGGAGAGAGAGGCAGGCAGGCAATGGGCATTTCTTCTTCCCAAAGTAATAATTCACCAGAAGTAAGTCCTGCTGCTGGACATGTTGCAAGGTTTACTGGGAACCCAGTCAATTAAGAATTTTTGCTAAGACACTGACAAAGCTAACTTTTTACTGTGGGTTGAACAGACGTATGAAACTATCAATATACAGCAGTCCACCGTTCTTTGTATTTGTAAATACATCACTTTACCCTGGTATTTTGCTTTATGGGAGCTACCTCTTGCTGAATTCACACTGTTCAATTCCACTTGTTTTATAATAGTAATGGTCCCTCCCTCCCCGGGTTTCGTAACTGGGAAGTATCCTGGGACTTCACGGTAAAGAGCAGTTAATAAATCTTATAAATAACTAAAAATGCAACAGACAGGAACTAAGCAGTCTGACTAAGCAGTCTGACCATATAAAAGCAGTACTGGCACAGTCACACTGGTTTCCCACACATTTCTACACCCAGTTCAAAATGCTGAGTTTGACCCACAAAGCCCCATATGACCTAGGACCTCATTACCTAAGGGGATGCTTTTCTCAGCAATGACATGCTCAGATACTACGGTCATCTGAGGCCTTCCTCCAGGTGCCCACCAAAAGAGACATTTGGAGGGTAGCAACAAGGTAGAGGGACTTTTGGGTTGAGGCCCCCTGCCTATGGAATGCTGTTGCCAGTGGGGCCTGCCTGAGTTAAAGTTAATGTATTTCCAGATACGTGTTTTCAAAGGTACGAATATGAACTCCATGCAACAAGGAGGAAATATGGTTGCATTTATGTTGTCCAGGTCAACAAACACCAATGCATTACTGCAGATCAAAATGTGTGATAAATTTCAAGCTATTCTTGGAAGCAAGAAAAAATTGAAACTGGGAGCTTCCTTTGGATTTGGATTGTGTCATGGGGCTGCCAGAGAATGCCCTGGAGCTGACAGAGGGGGAGGAACAGGAGCCTTTAGGAAAGACAGGAGAAGGAGAGAAGGGCAAGCAAGCGAAGGAACTCAAGAGGCGAGGACGCTCCCGGATGCTGAAGAACATCAAGACCACTCTACCAGTTCAGGGACAGAGGGAGATTCAGTGCCCATTCCTTCAGCACAGGACAGGAGAGGGTTAAAACGTAGGGAACAAAGGAGGCGATTGGGGCTTCCCAAGCTCCTTTGCTGGAGGAGGAGCCGAAGGCTCCCACTTCCTGGATCTGCTACCAAGGATTTGGACGCATGAAGCTATGTTCTGTGCCTTGTAAATAAATACTGTAAATATATCTCTGAGTGAGCAGAGGTATTCCTTGCGAAAGGCTCCCAGACCCATCACAGATTGGTTGCCACATACCAACCATAGACAGACAGCTATTTTGAGCACAGGGGGTAAAACATGATACAATTAATATGTAGAGCAAATAGGAGGAGGAGGAGGATTAGAATGAATGGTGGGCAGTAACTGAAATGTCTACAATAGCATGGAAAGCATCCATATCATCTATGAGAATTTGTGAACATCTAAGTATCTCACCTTGAAACCAATCCTCCTCAATACAATGGTTTCCTTTTACAATGGCAAACACCTTTGCATGATGCAAGAACAAGGATAATTGCGAAAGGGAAATTCCTTGCTGCCTCCCACTGCCTCCCTGAAATGCACAGTGTATGTGCATCAAGTCAAAGGGGCACATGTAAAATTATTATAAGAAATAGCCCTTACCAACCCAAGTCTGCTCCTTTCAGAAAGGATCTATGCATGTCTAGATTCTTTTGACGATGGAAACTCTTGACACTGAGGGGCAAGACAAGATGAAGTGAAATGTGACAAGATGCTACTCTGAATGCAACCAAATATCTGACAGCTATGAATACACAAATCAATATTTCTTATTACAATCCAGATATGCTGGTATGGGGAGGGAAGGGAACTCCCAGACCTCTAAGAAGTTATCAGTAAAGCCAATGAATTTTTCAGGATCTTATTTTCAGGACAATTTTTTTCACCAGTCAAATGTTGTTTCCACAAAGAGTTTTAGGAACAATATTAGCTCACATGGAAATTATTTTTAATCAGCTGGGAGTGGTTCCCTGATGGTCCCTGTCACCGCTCCTCACTGTTGATGTCCCATCTAGCCTGGCACATGTTAGGAACTACAGCCAGCATGTAGAGTGACCTCCATAAAAACCCACATGATTTATTATTTATGGAGGGGGAAAAGAAAGGCGACAAACGACCACTTGTACACAAACGACCGAGTGTCACGATGGGACCTCAGCTGCTTGACTGGCCAAATAAAAGCTAGAGACTCAATTATACTACACATGAATGAAACATTCGTTCTTTTACTGCATTGTTCAGGCATTACATTAGAGTATTTTATCTGAAATAATGCGTTGAATGTTTGTTAAAAGCACGTCGTTGCTAACTTATAGGGTGTGTGTGTGTGTATATATATATATATATATATATATATATATGCTTTCGTCGCCTAGACACCCCAACTTTTACACGGGAAGACACCCGAGGACACCAAAACCTGCATATATATATATATATATATATATATATATATATATATATAAAGTTTACAATATACCATTAGCACAAGTTGCAAATAAAACATTCCAATTAATTGAAAACCACATAGGGTTATATATTATCATTGTACTTACTACTCCAAAACTTCAAGAGGAACACCCATCTCACCATAAACTTACTGGGTTAATTTACTTGTATTTTCTTATATATATTAAGTTAGTTTGATTATTGTCACATAGGATTTTGTTGACCAGATTCTGTTGATCCATTCAAAAAATTGCTAATATCGTACAACCAGAAAGAGCATATTCACCTAAAGGCTGGAATATATTCACAAGTGCCTCCTGTCTGTTTTAGCACAAAAAGGTGCATCCATATAAGTTTCTATGTCCTGAAAGAAACATTTCAAAATAAGAGTTATACAGGACATTTTGCTGGTAGCTTACAAGCATAATCGCAAAATGGTCTTTTCCAGGGATTTCTTTTCAGCTGGAACTTGTCAGAACTCAGTTCCGGCATCTCACAGGTGGACACCATTGCCCTTATAAGAAAACAAGGGAGGCATTAATGGTGAATTTTTATGCAGGCCTACGATTACCTCAAAAATGATTGTGTACATAACATGCTCTAAGACAGCTGCCCCCCCACCTGGTGTCTTCCAGATTTTTTGAGCTACAAAACATAGGCTGGCTAAGGCTGCTTTAAGATATATAAGCCAGATGTATTTAAGCTGTGGTGAAAGTTGTTAAGAATGCTGAATGTCCTCCTTGCTTATTGTAGGAGAAGTTCATCCCTTAGGGATTTCATAGAAACAACAGAAGCACATGCATCTGTTTGGTGACATGTCAAACATGGTGGTCTGGAAACTACAGTCGTATAGTATATTCGTATCTAAGTTAGCAGGCTCGACTCCTAAAATACGGTGGATATGCTAATGGTATCTTCCACGGAAGAACAAGGATGCTAAGAGGAATTCCCATGGACCTGGGGCAGAAATAAAGTTAAAAATTAGTGCCAACCTTTGCAATTGCTAAAAGCGAAGGACTCGGCAGCCACCAGACCTTTATTATATCTGGATCCATCACTTATCTCTCTATTTGCTTTCTAAAACATACTTTGTTCCAAAGCAAATACATAGCAGTTCATTCATCCTCCTGTCCTATAGGCATACCAGACAGTGACAGTGCGCTCTGTAGGGATATAAATACACTACAGTCAAAGGGGCCTAGCCTGTTGGCTCCTATCCTTCAAGCCGCTTCAATTGGTTCATTGATCTTATTCAAGTGCTGGGGAAGAACAGATATGACAGTGTTGAAGGGAACTATTCCTTCAGACTTCTGAGGGGAATATTGCTGCTCCAGCTCTTTTGCAGTTATCAGCATCCTCTTTTTAAGCTGTTACTTTGGCCTATAAGCCAGCTGGCTTCATAGTAAGACAAACTTGGCAACCTGAAGGCATCAAAGCCTGTGTGTGTTTAGCAAGGTATGATTTATGGCTCCTCTTTATTGTACAGTACACGCAGAAGCCAAAAGTATGTAATCCCCTCTTGGAAAGCAAGAATTCAATAGCCTTTCCAAGTAATAACCAGCATGAGGCAACTTTCCCCTATGCTTCTGGGGATGGAATTATGTTTTGGCAAGGCTAGTTTTCCTTTTGGGGCTGACAGTTCTGGAGGGGTTTCAGAATATTCTATGACTGGCTGCCATGAACAAGCACCATAAGGAAAATATTTTTTTAATATCCTGTCCTATCTTGAAGGCTCACGGAGGGTCGCAAAATGAAGCCAATTCTCCCCCACTATCTGCTTCTTGTGTGTGCCTCCTGGATGTATCTTCATCAATTAGTGAAAGAAGAAATTGCATCTGAAAAATGTGAAACAAAAGGACATTCTGGGGACATTCTCATGGGAGCTTGCAGGGGCTTTGTTCTGCTTCCTTTCCTTTTGAGGTAGCTGGGGAAGAAGGTTGGGAGAGTCTCCTTCCTTTCATCCTATGAATCATCTCATCACCTGTGACCTGCAGGCCAGGTGCCTAATGAGCTGACTCCTCCCCTGGAGTCTTTTCAGAACAGGAAGCACAGCCAGTCAGGGAGACTGCAGAGCAAATGAGAAATAGACACACATACTACCACCCTCAGCCATCTCACAACGATAAGGTAAGCTCAAAGTCTTGTGCCTACCAAAATTCAAAATAATTTATAAAGTGCCTTGAGAACAAATCAGGAAAATGGAAACTTCTCTCTCAGGGGAAGTAAAAGGTTTACGAAACAGCAGTTGAAATAAGTTGGGAGTTGCAAGTTTCAAGGGTCTCCACCAGGGACCTTAAAAGAAAGTCACATGCTGCTTTTAACGTGCACAAGGACCTGACACTTTTTATTGCCTATTATTTTCCACACTGGCTGAAATACACATTTTGCATCTCACCCCAGCTGAATGTTCTCTTTCAGACAAGAGGAGTAGTGCAGAGAAGAGGAAGGACTAGGCCTCTTCTTCTCTCTACTTCCCTGTGAGGCTCTCCTGAGTCATTGTTTGGAAAGTCCATATGCCAGACTTTCATTATAAACAAAAACAATGTTGACTGTATGGATTCACTGGCACTTGCCTTCTCTGCCTAGGGTATAAAACAATACTTTTAACATATTGGTGGTCCATCATTGTATGGTTCAAAAACAGTTGCTATTTTTCCACTGTGGGATGTTATAAAGCCTTCTTGTCTTCACTGTGTTCATGGTTAAACCTGTTTACTTGTTGGGCCTTCTTCCCTCTCTTCTGGGATTAATTTTATCCAAAACAATAGTTCCCTCATGTGTCTATATATGGTTGCAAATGTATTTTCTCTTGGGTTACCAAGGTTAAATTTGTATGCAATTCTTGACTTAGGTTATTTGCTTCGTTTGTAATACAATTCTTGATTTAATTACTTGCTGCATTTGTAATTCAGTTGTTTTAGATGAGTCCAAAATATATAACTTCCAATAGTCAGGCAATATTGTGCAGATTTGTTATGTTCTGATGTGCTTTTCCTTTCATTCAAAAACAATGGTTTGGGGTTTATGTTCAGAGGGTGCTTTGAAAATTATTCCCTCATATATAAAAGGAAATGGCTATTACAGTTGTGAATATGATACAGGAAATGCTGTGAAAGACTATACTCACCAGTTAAGAGGTTTTGTAAACCTAATATCAAAGGGACAGTGGCTTTTCAATTGTGATAGCATGTTATGTAATTATTGGTTATGCATTTTTGCTCATTTACGTGTTGAGTGGTTTCTCCTCTCTGTCACCTAATAGCATTTTTCTGTCTTCTCCATGCAGAGGACCTACTACTTGCTTGTTCTTCCTCTTCCTTCAAACATAGCAGAATAAACTTCTTCTACCTCTCCTACAAGCCTGAGCTCGTTCTGAGCTTTGGCTCACCTGACCTTTTCCTTGACTTTCATCTAGAAATCTAGCTTCAGTTGGTCAGGTGCTGACATGATGGCATAATGCATCATCTGCTCTGGCATTAAAATCCAAATGGAGATCTATATAGATATAGATATTGGTATCTTGCAGGTTTCTGCTCTAATGTCTACCTGCTATCTAGAAGAATTAATGGGATTCCTACTCCACCTGTAATGGGCTGTGAAGCCCTCAGTTCCTCCAAGCATTAACCTTGCCTGGGGATTTTCCATCCTATTAAAATAACTGCACAATTAACAGTCAGGACATAGCCAGTTGGTAGCAGATGCTCCAATGGCCCTGTCTGTATTTCTCCCGTATATACGCTGGGTTTGGATTAATCATGAGCTTGCTTGTGAAAAAATTAAAAGGCTGACCTCTTCATCGAGGATCATCAAAAAGTAATCACAGCAGTTTACTGCTTCCTTCTTCCTATGTATAATAATTGCCCGATGGAAGGAATTTAATTTTCATAAATTAAGGTCATCTGAAGTCATCTGTTTTATTTAATAGAATTTAGTAAAGAGAATAATTGAGTTTATGTCAGATAGCAGTGAATATCAGGGGAAGTCACTTACTGGCTTTAGCATATGCCATGTTCCTTGTGGCATTACTAAAGAGGTGGGAGATGTGGAGCCATCTCAGCTACTATTACGTAACCCAATAATTTAAACTGTTTCTGTGCGGTTGCACGTTCATCCTGAATGCATCTAGTACATGAGTTGAAAGGTTTGTATTAAGCTTATATTAAAAATGAAGGTTGGAAATTAGTCCAAAGTGCATTGTTTTTGATCTCACAGGCTTCATAGCCATCCACTCTCATTAGGGGAACATAAATTGACACTATCTAGCATCAGCCCTAAACAAACAGTGAATTGAAAGATTTGGCCACTTGGCAAAACCAGGTACCTAACTATTTTCTTTTGCTTTGAGGCTGTGAAATCCCTCGGTAACAGGAGTACCCCTCCCCTCTTGTTTCAAATGTATTCTTTTCCTTGGCCATTCCCATCAAAGGGAAGATATATGAAGGAGGTTCAAATTTCTTCTATGCTTCTCAGCCTTTCAGCCCAGTGTTCTTGACAAAGCTTATTTTTGTGCTCACCTCAGTCTTCGAGACCAGAGTTTCCAGCATCTATGCAGGATGCTGTTTTTTTGGAATGAAGGTCAATTGAAACTGCAGTGTCTTTCAGATATATAATTTTATTTACACATACAGTATATACAACCTGAGCTTGAGTTGGAAGGGCTCACAGCATTAACATTTCAATGGGTCTTGCTCCCTGTTAGGTTTCTAAGGAAGTTCGCTGCCCCAAAGCGATTCAACCCGCTGTGTCTACTTTCAGTATCATGCAGAATTCATCCACAGACAGTCCCATCCCTGGCCTTTGGTTCTCCTCCCTAGGAGAATGTGGTATCCAGGTGGGTGAGGTAGGAAAAGGCCCACCTCCCTCTTCCTGGAGAGCACCATCACTTAGTTGTTGCTATGGCAACCTTTAAGTCATGTAAATATAGTGTTTACTTTAGCTGAATGTCTAAGGTCTTCTACTGGCAGCTTCTTTTACTAAATCCTAAACCTCACAGGCCTGGAAGGGACTCACAGATGTCATCCATTCCTATGACAATACAATGGTTAAATGGGAAGATATTGAAGAGTTAAGTTGTGTTCTTGTATTAACCTTTTCTCATTCTCACTTCTTTCATCTTTGCATTCCTTTGCACTTCTTAGCTCTCCTTGCATTTTTCACATTCACACAGTACAGAAGAGACAAGGCTAAAGGCATTCTCCATACCTCTGGCACATTCAGCCTTTGGGCCAGCCTGCGAAGTCACTCAGCCAACATCTGAAAAGCCAGGCCATTACCTGACACACCCAGCTAAGGCAATATGGAAAGAAGCCCCTTTGTCCCTCCCCCCACAACTGATGAGGAAACTAGCAGCTATACCTTGCTTTTTATTATTTCATTCTCTTCAATTATTCTACATTGAATAAATTAATATAGATATCCCTTCAAATAGAGGACTGCTGCAAAGCAGGGCTCATGATCACTTTGTCACTAGGGTCCTGTCCAGTATTCATACAACCAACGTGGGTGATGGACGTGGGACCAGGCACACTGCCCACCAGAAGCCCTGCATTCTGTGTACACCTTTGGTCAAGGGAAAAGGGCTGTTGTCTCTCCATTCTGTGAGGTATTTTGATCATTTTTTTTTGTCTCATACAGTATAGGAAACGAGATAGAGAGAGCACCAGACACAAAATAGTCTAGAAACAGCTCTGCCAAAACCTTGGTTTCCAACGGAAATTAATGCACTAGATTTCAGAATTGTTCTTTAAAATAAAGGCAATAATTTGTTTCCAGCTGGTACAATTGTTAAATAAAATGCTTGTGGTGCCTCTAGGAACAATATTCCCCTACCCCTTGCAACAAAGATAATTTATTCTGTCACTAGTAAATCTATCCAAAAATGTTGTAATTTTAAAAGTATAAGATTTTCAGTGACAGTAATTTGCCATATGGAAGAATAATAGTAGGATTTTTTTCTTTAAAAAAACCACACTGGCATGTGTGCAAATTGCAAAAAGAAAATGGTAATAGAAGGCTAATGCATTTTGCTGTTGCTGAAATGATTCATCAGATGTTTTTGTATTTTAAAATGCCAGCAGCTTGTCTCTCTTCTTGTTTGCATTGAACTTCCACAATTGCTAGGTGTGAGTCTTTGCACCTCCCAGCTTTGAAGTACTGAAGGGGAAAAAGCAGCCTCAATACTTCAAGGGCTGAAAATAATATGTCCTGGAGATGCAGTTAATTATGTGTCTAATGATCTATATGTTAAATCATGTGTTTATCAAGAACATTAAAAGGAGAGGCAATAGGTGCTCCTGAAGAGTTATTAATGATGTGTTATTGGCTTTTTAAAAATGTGGTTATTTCCACGTTGTTCTGATTTATTCTTCATCTTTTTCTTAAAAAAAACAAAATGGAAAAACACGCTCCCAAAGGCTTAATAATTAAAATAAATGGATTTATTTCCTTTCACTCTGTAAATGACTAACATAAAAATCCTAATTGGGGTTTGCCAGTCTGGGTTCAGTCCTGGGTTTTGGGACTGAATCAGCCATGGTCACCTCAATGGGTGACAGGGAGGACAGGGAGAGTACAACAGATCAGTCTCTCAGTAGCTTCTGGACTGACTCTGTGGAATGGGTATTGGTGGGACTAGATTTTCTCATGCCAGAGATACTCCAAAATAGAGGAAAGGTATGAGACAATTCAGATTGAGGGAGGGGGAAGTGTCAGAAGGCAGTGATTCGGAGGAGGATAGCAGAGAATTTATGGAGGTATGGGAAGCTTACTATCTACATTAAACAACCATCTGGGTGATTCCAAAGAAAGCTTTGGGGGTAAACGGAAGTGAAGTTTCATGTGAAAGAACTGTAAGCTTGGGGCTAGTGCTGAGGAGAAGCTCCTGAACTGTGTGGTGCATGAAGAAATGTCCTGTCCCTTAATTCTAAGTTTATGTTCAGCCTTTGAATGTTGGACTTCTAGGACCCCCCCCCCCCGCCAAAGTACGGTAGATGTTATTCATTCCCAAGTGCCATTCCTGTTTCTATATGCTGTATACCAATATCCTCAGTAAGTATGCAAGTCCCGCCCCCCTTATTTGGTGGAAATTACCATTTTTCTCAGTCATTATCCCACCCCAGCTCAGAGATTTGTATACACTCTAACTTTTTAAAAAAATAAATAAATGCTGGAACAATATTATTTCATTTGACGGTTAAGCTAACATGTAGACATATGGCATAACTGAAACTCCTGTGCTCCACCAGCACTACTAGCAGATTTAATTATATGGACTGTTTCATTACAAACAGCCCAAAGCTGTCCACTCATACTGTTTCCAAGCCCTCACAGACCCTTAGCTCCGACACAGATGGCTTAAGAATCATTGGATGAGAATGAAGGAAAGCATAATGTACCTGAACGATTTCTTTTTAAAGTTTATTTCTATAAAAATGTATGAAAGGTTTATATCATAACTAACGCATCCTACATAGTCATGGCTTCAAAATACATCCTCTCAAACAAGCTAACCTATGCTTGGTTTTGTACAATAAGGGACGCGGGTGCTGCTGTGGTCTAAACCACTGAGCCCCTTGGGCTTGCCGATCGGAAGGTCAGCAGTTCGAATCCCTGCGACGGAGTGAGCTCCCATCGCTCTGTCCCAGCTCCTGCCAATCTAGCCATTCAAAAGCACAATAGTGCAAGTACATAAATAGGTACCACTGTGGCGGGAAGGTAAACGGTGTTTCTGTGCGCTCTGGTTTCCGTCACAGTGTTCTGTTGCGCCAGAAGTGGTTTAGTCATGTTGGCCACATGACCCGGAAAGTGGCCAGCTCCCTAGGCTTGAAAGTGGAGATGAGCGCTTCACCCCATAGTCACCTTTGACTGGACTTAACCGTCCAGGGGTCCTTTGTCTTTCTTCCCCCCTGACTTTGTATCATTTACCCTTGCCTCTGTCCTCCTGCCCCCTCATTCCCTATCAAAATTTAGATTGCAAGGTCCTAGTGGGCAGACTCCTGCCTTCAACTTAGGTTACTTTGTAAATCTCTGCATACGTTGTCCATGTTAAAAAAGTAATAAATGGTTGCATCATTGCCGTGCAAAATGTAGCATATAACTTGGGGGCCCTCCTATACTGAACCACACTGTGAAGAATATTTCCTATGGCCCTGTTTGATGTCTGTCTCCTACCAAAGGTCCATACCACCCATTGCTTGCAAAAACAGCAAATAAATCAACCATTGCAATGTAGCAAATTTCATATGACAAGCAACTCTGCCCGGTGACTTTTCTCCCGTCTCCCACAGTCAGCAGTGATTATTCTTGGCATGGATTTTGAGTAACAATGCTGAGACTCAGACACACAAGCACTGGAAAGTCCCTAAATTCCAGGAGCTAAGATTAACCACTTAAAAAAACCCACACACAACTCACACTTCTCTCGGTTCTCACCCACTCAACAGCTATAGCCTTAGGACTGCATGAAGCAGCCGCCCAGAGTCAGTTTTAAGGAAGTGGAGAGAGCAAACTCACGTGAGCAGGGGCAGAGAGACACCTCTCTGAACTTGCTCTAAGATGCAGATTTGCAAGTTTTCACTTCACCACGCAAGACTACTTGAAGCAAGTCTTACTCAGTGCACTGAGCTGCAACCTTAAGGAATTTCACTTCTTTTTAAAGCACGCCTATTATATGCATGTGCAGCACATTTCATTCGGGTGTGTACTCAGTGATTTTTTTCTTGTTTTAAAGCGAACATTTATTGAACACATACTCATAAGGGATATCATTATGCCGTTATGCCTTTGTCTGCAAACATATGTCAAACTTCAGGTACATGATAGGGCTGAATACATTTAATGATATGATGGATCGATTCGTTTCTTACTCATAGATTCAAAACGTAGATTTTTTGTTGCATTTAATTAGCTTTGATCCCTAGAGGTATTCCCCCACGCTTTTTGTGTCCTTCAGACTACTCAGAATGAAAAGCCATCTAAGGCTGCATGCTTTGGCACTGGTGCTATGCTTGAGAATTATTTCCTCATTGGCATGTTCTGGGATAACCCACTGGAGAGAAAACACTTTGTGAATACAGTACCCAGTTTCTCTCTCTCCCCCCCCCCCCATGCAATATTACTCTCTGTTTTTAAAAATTGTAGGTGGCAGTATCATAGAACTTCATCAGTTGCCTAACTGAAGGAGAATGTTTGAGTACTGCATTTCATTTAAAAATTACCTATACACCATTTGCCTGAAATCCACTTCTCTGATTTTGCTTAATATTCAGGGTAGCCCATACAATGTGGGGTGAAATTGTTCAACCCTTCAAAACGCTAGGAAACATTGTCCTCCCTCTGTTTTGTCTTGGTGACGTTGCCCTCACTCTGATTTATCTTGGTGACCCAATAGCTTACAGCAACAATTGGGCTCTTTCCCCCCAAACCTCCATTTTCATCTCATGCATTTTCATGAAAATTTGCTGCCCCCCTTGTTAATTGTGACCAGTTTCTAACCGGCAAAGAAACTGCCAGTAAATGCCACATGAGGGCAATCTTCCTACAAATGCATTTTTAAAAAATGAATTTTGTGCAGGTGCATCTGCTTCATCTGAAACTGCCTGTATCTCACGGAGCAAAATTCTTGCTACCAGAAAGCCATGAATTATTTAATTAGAAGTATATTTAATATTCCTCTATTATGGAATGTTTGCTCATTAATGCAAAAGAGAAAGAAGTTCTTTTTTTGTGTGTGTTAATAGTTGCGTTTTTTCATTTTTGAAAGAGCGACAAAAAATAAAAGAAATAAAATATAATAAATAAAAGTCCTTGATTCCCTCAATGTCTTTGCCATCTTTCTTATTCTGTCTTCCTATTTCTATTACTGTACAGCTTATTCATTATTACAGAGAACCTTGAATTTGCAGAATGCTTTATAGCCTTTGCTATATTTCTCTTTCTGTGCTGTAGATGGCAGGACCTGGTTTGCAGCTTTGTTTTCCATTAGGCATTCAGTGCTGTATTGAACAGCTGATTATTGAATGGCAGCTTCATATTATCTTGGGCTTGTAGAACTGCATTGCAAACCCATATATCACAGCAGCAGCTTCAGTTTCTAGTCCAAGAGCAGATGTCGGGGAGTGGGGGTCCTCAACAGTGACAAATATTTGATTCACTTTTGTGGCTTGTTTCTGAACAAAAAGAGGACGCCAGGCAGGATTTTGAACACACGGCCCACGTCATTTAAAATCTCACTTTTCTATGATCATGAGCTTCACCTTCCTCCCTTTTATGGGGCTATAGGAAGCTGCCTTATCCTGAATCAGATTGCTGGTCCATCAAGCCCAGTGTTGCATGCACCAACTGGCAGCAGCTCTCCAGGATTTCCACCACTGAGCTATGGCCCCTAATCCTTATCCTTCACCTAGTGAACCATGGGAAATATTCTCCGTATATTTATTTAACAAAATGTATATGTTGCTTAATAGAACAAAAGACCTTTAACCAGTTTGCAATAAACATTCTAAAATATTTACAGTGGTACCTCAGGTTACATACGCTTCAGGTTACATACGCTTCAGGTTACAGACTCCACAAACCCAGAAATAGTACCTCGGGTTAAGAACTTTGCTTCAGGATGAGAACAGAAATCTGGCTCTGGCGTCGTGGCAGCAGCAGGAGGCCCCATTAGCTAAAGTGGTGCTTCAGGTTAAGAACAGTTTCAGATTAAGAACAGACCTCTGAAACGAATTAAGTACTTAACCCGAGGTACCACTGTATTTTTTTTTTAAAAAATTAAAACTTAAGCACAAGTTAGATTAAAAAAAATAAGCTATAAAATAAAAACAGTAATTTTTAAGATCACATGTCAAAATTATTTGCTAAAATTGCATGCCTAGTTAGGCCTGCTGGAAGGAAAATGACTTTAGCGGGAAATGAAAACAATACAGTTCCAGAGTGCAGGGGCTGCCATGCCACGCTAAAGAACGGGTTTATTGCAAGTGTGGAACAAACATTATGTGGCAATTGTAAAGATGCCAGTTCTGAAGATCTAGGCAGTTGAGTAGGGCTGGTTGCACAATGGGTTAACCAGAAGGTTGGTGGTTCAAGCCCACCCAGGGACGGCTGTGGGCAGGATTCCTGAATTGCTGGGGTTTGGACTTTGGGGTCCCTCCCAACTCTACAATTTTATGATTCTGTGAGTGGGCACTTATGGGGTGAGGTGATCCTTCAACCAAAGCAGTTGAGGCCTTTATATCCCAACAGAAGCACCTTGGATTTGCCCAGTAACAAATCAACAGCCAGTGCAGATCTCGTGAGAGCAAGATGACAGCAACTCTGAACGGATAAACTTCTAAAGGTCAAACTGGGAGCGGACACCTGTATGCTAGAACCACGTAGTTGCCTTCTGTGTGTAGGGCAGATCCTGCTCTACCAGCAAGCTGCAACTCTTCCCCCAGAAAACAAATGACCCACAGCCATTGAGATAAAACCCAATGCCCTGCCCATCACTTCCCCAAGTCTGCCATTCTCTGTGCTGGAGGAATTAATATGGCTTAAATGCTGCACCTTCCTACTCCAGCTTCTGCATATGTAACTGGGCACTGGAGGCCTCCCAAGGTCCAAGGTGACTCTCCCATTTTTCCATTGAGTCCCTCCGGCCTTAAGGCCCGCCCTCCATTTTGCCACTTGTTGCTAAGCAAAAAGCCAAGTGACTTATTTAGTCGCACTGCTGAAAACCTTTGGTTGAATAGCTCAGTGCTCTGAAAACCAATTAAGGAACGCCAGGAATTCTGCATATTGTTAGGAAGGGCACAGATGACTGACTTACTGGGAGAAAAACAAAAGCAGAAAGCTACCAGAATAGCACAAATATATTCATTACAGTCTTTTAAAGGCACCTTTTCTACATGTGTCTCCCCTGCCCCCCCCCCCCCGCCTTGTCAGTGACCAAAAAGCTCTTGGGCTGAAAAGTTTGCTTATAAGCTGCTTCCTGAACAAGCCCTCCTTAATTACTTTAAAGCCTCTGCAGTTCAAATACTTGGAAAGTTCTTTCTAACAACCACAGCAGCATGAGCAGAACAGTCAGGGTGGTCTCCTTGCTTGAAAGGCCTTTGAAAATTCACAGCCTGCAGTCATCTTGACATGTCAACGTCCACAGATTCAGAAAGAGGGAGAATAGCAGCATTTCAAAAGGCCTGCTAAATGCATTCCACACACACACACACACACACACACACACACACTCATTACCCTCACAGCTCCATAGACAGTCAGATTATGATCCCTGTCAAAAAAAATAAATGATTTTTTTAAAGCCACATGTATTTTACTCTGCACAACTTGTTGGGGGGCGGGCGGGCGAGGAATGGCTTCCACATTTAAAAGACCTTTGCGAGGAAGTACAACATGGGGGGAAATAACGAAATAAACCAGGTTGCTCCTGAGTACTTATCCATGCGACTTACAGAAAAGTGAACCTTTTTGGCAGTCAAGAGTCAGGAATGTGATCCTGAGTGAAAGCAGCTGGGTATGCCATTGATCTATAACTAGCCTGAAAATAAAGATTAGTTTCTAGATGTTCCTTTCTGGAAAATTTAAATTTCATTCTCATGTAACAATTTATAATAATTAGTAAGAAGGCCACAGTGAAATCTTGCCTCCCCACTCCCCCATGTTTCCTGTAGAATTCTGCTGAACTGTAACACCCAAGGAATATAATGGATTACAGCAGCGAAAAGGGGGTCTGTAATTTTTAAAAATTTACTAGCCTTCTAAGCCAGCTAGCATGGAAACTTCACATGCTATCCTCTTAGTAGATTTGTTTGTTTTGTTTTGTTTTAAAAGGGCTTCCAACAGATAGGTTGGTATAGAAGAAGGACAGCCAGCATGGAAACCAAACAGCAGAGAAGCGATGGAGAAATGAACCTTTTCTCCACTAGCTCATTCACTCACCTGCACCAGGTGAGATGTCGAATGCAAGGACGAATAGCTTCCCTTCCCAATCAGTCATATGCACAGGCGCTGCTGTATGTCACTTCAAATCTTGCTGCCCCTTTTTTTGAGACCAGCTCAAGTTTCCAGGCTGCTTTCAAACACAGTTCCATATATAACACATTGCAGAAATCCAGACAAGAGGCTACCAGACATAGGTGCCAACTATGTGGGGCCCTGGGTGCCCAGGCACCCACAAATTGTAAATGAAGGGCCCCACTCGGCACTCCCCAGGGGGCACCATGTCAGCATGCCCCTGCAACATGTGCAAGTGCCGACAATATGCCACAGACGTGCTGACATCATTCCTGCATACTGCGGTGGCATCAGCACACCCTGGGCACCCAGTGTTTGGTACCAAGGTGGCTTGCCTGCTACCAGAGCATGATTAACTGTTGCTAAGTCCAGATAGACTGATGTGCCATCTAGGACTGATGTGCCATCCAAAGTACAGGCCTGTGCCCTCCACAACAGGCTGAACGACACTCAGCTGGGCAGAAGAACCGCACATTAAACAGTTATCTTAGTCTTGGCTAGACGGAGTTTCATCCTGTGGATTCCTGCAGCTGGACCCTCATCTTTATCTGGATTTGATGAAAAGCAGATAAAGGGATCATCCACATATCAGTGATACCTTCAATCCACAACTCCAGATAGCCTCCCTGAGTTATTTCATGCATTCTGGAATCAGCAATAGAAATAAGGATTGGGACACTTTCAAACACCCATCCGCAACAACTGTCCAGAAGGATACCACCGCCAATGGTGTCAAAAGCTGCTGAGAGATTAGAGGGAATCAAGGGAGTCACACACTCCTCCTGTCTCTGTCCCAGCAGAGGTCATTCTTACAGGATGATCAAAGCAGTTTCTGTTCCAAAAGTGAAATGAATGTAGAGAACTTGTTTCATCGAAGAGCAACTGGAGCTGAGCAATCCAGCACCTGATGCCAACTGTATTGACTTTTCAGCACCAGGGAAAGATATTTTTAATTGTACTGCCATTCCAGCATAGAATATGAATGGCCTGATTTAATAGAGTTTTTACCCACTCTGCTGAGTCCTCCCTCCCACCCCAAATTGTTATGCTGCTGTTTGGCTTTGCGTTCACCTTTGCTGCGATTTTGTCCACTGTGCTGATAGTTTTACTGAAGAGGGTGACCTAAACATCTGTTACGGAAATGGAGCTGCACTATGAGGGAAGTACATGAGCCTACTATGCCTGGGGCTGTTCCCCCAACCAAGTTGTGTTTGGGCTGCACCCACATGTAGGTAGGATCAGAAAAGAAAATTGCAACAGAAGTGGTTAGCTGCTCAGGAGAGGAAACAACTCCTATTTCCCCAAAACAGCTGCTCAGTGGTATTGCCAATGATCTGAGATGGGTGGTTACATGAGCCTGCCTCTGCTGCTGCTGCTGCTAGAATTATCTCTTGATGTTGGAGAAGCAGATCTGGGAGGACACCTGGGGGTGGAACCATCTGGGCTGAAGGGCAGAGTCTAGAGCAGGGGTCAGCAAACTTTTTCAGCAGGGGGCTGGTCCACTGTCCCTCAGACCTTGTGGGGGGCGGGCGGACTATATATTTTTGGGGGGGGAGGAATGAACGAATTCCTATGCCCCACAAATAACCCAGAGGTGCATTTTAAATAAAAGCACACGTTCTACTCTTGTAAAAACACACTGATTCCCGTACCGTCCATGGGCCGGATTTAGAAGGCGATTGGGCCGGATCCAGCCCCCGGGCTTTAGTTTGCCTACCCATGGTCTAGAGTATACCCAGGATCAGAGCCAGAAGACAAAGGCCAGAATTTTTGGGTATGTCTAAATGGGAGCCCAGCTCAAAAGCTACCTATGAATCTCATACAAAACCAAGAAAGGGTATAGACAACAGGAACCAATTAATATACAGTGGTACCTCAGGTTAAGTACTTAATTCGTTCTGGAGGTCTGTTCTTAACCTGAAACTGTTCTTAACCTGAGACAGCACTTTAGCTAATGAGGCCTCACGCTGCCGCCGCACTACCGCTGCACAATTTCTGTTCTCATCCTGAAGCAAAGTTCTTAACCCGAGGTACTATTTCTGGGTTAGCGGAGTCTGTAACCTGAAGCATCTGTAACCTGAAGCGTATGTAACCGGAAGCATATGTAACCTGAGGTACCATTATACTAAGTGAACAAGCAAACTGAAACAAAGCATTGAGCAATAAAACGGGATCACTGTGTATAAGACAAGACATTACAAATAGAGAACAAAGTACCATAGTTTTCTAATAAATATGTAATGAGATTTCTATTCTGTTCTATTCTATTCTGTTCTATTCTATTCTATTCTATTCTATTGACTGGAGTGCTGGCCAAACAATTTTGTTCCTTGTTGTAACTGGTCCAAAACAAAAACTCTAGCAATGCTATTTTTTAATGGCCAATTCACAGACTTTTGTAGCTGCATATCATCTACAGTAGTGAAAAACTGATGGAAAGGATTTTGTTGTTGTTGTTAGCATCCACATGTACCATTTTAAAAATGATGTTTCATAGTGGCCCTCTCTCCATCTCAAGCTGCCCAGAGGACCTTTAACGACAGACATTAACAATGTGACAAAGGCTTGAAAGGATATCCTTAATATTCAGTGACACAACAAAATTATAACCCTGACCTTTCAACTGAAATTAAAGGAGAGAGCATCTTGGGCAAACATATACTCTGTCAAGTAGGCCATTCCCCATGAGTGAAGAGAGCACATTATTTTCTTAGCTTAGGGAGAAGAAGTAGAATTAAAAAATTGCTTGTTCTTGTCACGATAAACCTTTTAATGCCTTTAATGAAAGTTCTTCACTCCCCCTTCATGAAGTATTTGCAAATTATGGGCAAATTAATGCATCATTTCTGATACCCTTACAATCAGGTTTAATTGGGGCAATTCCTCCAGCGAATTGAAATATGACATTCTTCTTCATTCCTTGTGTTGAATGTTCGATGGAAAGCAGGGCTGAAATGTCAAAGTAAAATAATGCCAATAATTATTCAGAATGTTACATTATCCTTGACCTTGGAATTTAAAAGGCAGGGATGAAGGCTTTTTGTCAAAATTCAGGAAGTCATCTAGAGACTCTACTGACATTTATGATTAATGGGATTGGGCAACGTGAAGGAGAAGAGAGATATGGTACCATTATATTCCTGTATGTGATGGAAATCCATTGCTAGAGCTCATTAAAATATTTATACTTACCAATCATGGGACGCGGGTGGCGCTGTGGGTTAAAGCCTCAGTGCCTAGGGCTTGCCAATCGAAAGGTCGGCGGTTCGAATCCCCGCGGCGGGGTGCGCTCCCGTTGTTCGGTCCCAGCGCCTGCCAACCTAGCAGTTCGAAAGCACCCTCGGGTGCAAGTAGATAAATAGGGACCGCTTTCTAGCGGGAAGGTAAACGGCGTTTCCGTGTGCAGCTCTGGCTCGCCAGAGCAGCGATGTCACGCTGGCCACGTGACCCGGAAGTGTCTTCGGACAGCGCTGGCCCCTGGCCTCTTGAGTGAGATGGGCGCACAACCCCAGAGTCTGGCAAGACTGGCCCCTACGGGCAGGGGTACCTTTACCTTTACCTTTACTTACCAATCATGGCACATCACTTGTAATCTGGATGGCTTTGGAAAAAGAAAAAGCATCCTACAATATATGTTAGTCACAGCACAAGAATATAATTATGTCAAGGGAATGGTGGAATAAGAGGTCTCCTGACCATGTAATACATTTTAACAAATAAGACACATACATTGGCCTTAACATTTTTTACAATAATACAATATTTTAGAGGAAGAAAGGGATTCTAAAGTATGTGGTGGAAGGGGGGATCAGATAAGCTCTTGATCAGTAGTGAATAGACTTAAGATCTCTCAGACATTGCTTCTGAGGGCCAGATATGCAGGACTGGAGGGCCACCACCCCACCCCCCGCACTAAACTAAACATAGCCCACTGGGCCTGCATTATGGCAGAGGTGGGGAGCTGTTTGCAGCACACAAGCCACACTGCCTCATGAGCAACCTGTGTGTGTGTGTGTGTGTGTGTGTGTGTGTGTGTGTGTGTTTCGCTGCCTGCCAGGAGTGGGCAGGGCCAAAGGCAAAAGTGGGTGGAGCAAGGGGTGTTTGACTCTTACCTTTGAAAGACAGGCTACATTCCAGCCAAGCAAAAGACACGAGGCTCCTACATACCAGGCATCATCAGAGTTCAAGGACACATTCTAGCCATGCAGAAATACTTGAGGACGGGGTAGACAGGGCTGGTGAGGGGGCCTGGCCCAGACAGAGTCCTAAGGCCCAGATAGAAAGGCTGGAGGGCTGCATTTGGTTCCTGAGCTGTCCTGCTCCTGCATTAGGCTCTGCCAGGCACTTGACAACATGTCTGTTTTGCAGTCTATGAAGGGGGCGGGAAATAAAGGAGGGGAGAAAGAAGAGGAGTTACTGAGCCCCTGGTGAGCTGCTTTTAGCTTGATGGGTCATCCGTTGTGCTGGCTTGCAAAAGTCTCTAATGAATATTTTGGAACTTTCACAGTCTGTTTAACTACTTTATGGATTATTTTAATGACTTGGGGAATCAAGAAGTTATTTAAATTTATCAGGAGTTTTGTGCTCACAAGTGCAAAGGTTAATATGCTGGAGAAATTTCAGGATGACGTTCAAAAATCCCAACACTGTGGTATATGCTGCTGGCTGGCAAAGGTTGCTCCAATGCGCCTGTCATATGTAATAGAACCTTTGCTGTAGAACTGGAATAGTACAGTGGTCAAGGGGCCCAAGTTTTGCAACTTAATGTTAAATATTTATATTGAATATATTTAGCCCCAATGAAATCAATAGGATTTGCTTCCAAAGTGAGAGAACAGAATTGTCCAAATCCCATGTAGCCTTGCAGAAGCCGTTGGTTTCAGCCTAGCCTCCCTTAGAGGACTGTTTAGGAAATGGAATAATCTTGTGGTCCTGAGCTCCCTGGAGATAGGCAGCTGATCAGTACCATACATTTAAAACATATTCAACACACATTTAAAGGACATGGCTTCCGCCCCACTTGGCTTCTGAACAGAGACTTCCACCTAACCTCCTCGAACAGGGTGCCCAGAAATTGCATTTGCTTTGGGTTGGGGTGATGCAACCCCTAGTGGACTAGGATTCTACCTATGTGTGCTGCCAGCCTTTAAGACTTAGCAGGCTATCCCGCCGTCCAATGCAGCTAGCTAAGCGAGGACCCAATGGCTTTGTCCCCCAGGGATTTTTTGGGGGGAGCCCATGATGGGGTGCAACTGCCACCTTCCCCTGAGCAGGGTAAGCGGCCATTATCACCATGAAGCATGTGGGATGGCCCAAGTAGTTCTTCTGCACTGGAACAATCTATGACCTCTCAAAGTTGCTTATTTGAGTAGCAAAGCCTACTGGACGTCTAATATAAAAGTCCAGGTAGCAACTTGGTCCTCCTAAGGATATGTATTGAGCTGTCCAAAGCATTCTGTCTCTAATGAGGCTTCGGCATCCCAGCAGGTCTGTGCAGCAAGAAAAAAAAAAGTAACTTTCAGCAAATGGAGCACACACACACACACATGCACACACACACACAATCCTTTCTATATAAACTTGGAGAGGTTACATTAGTTTATTTGGGTGTATGGAAATCCAACTCCAATAGACTTCCCCATCTTTCATTTTTATTTTACCGTGCTTTTTCATTTTATCCTGCATCTCCCACCTTCCCTACAATATCATGTAGTATTGTTGTGAAGAAGGAGAGGGTTTCATTTTTGTAAGACCAGTCAAAATGTCGTGGGGGCTTGAGCTTCTCTTTTGCAATGCAAATACGAGAAGAACACCAGTTCCATCAACACTGCAGCTTGCGATGATTATTTTCTCTGTAAATGAGACAAAATAATAATTACTGTTTGGGATTGGTTTTCTCTAGAGGTCTTGCTCATGAGGATATCTGTCTGCTTGTGGGCAGTGTGTTCCTGAAACCTGTTATCCGTAGCAATTCTTGGAAGAATTCCAGCTTCATTCTGTTAGGTCAGGCATGTCCAAAATAAACCCTAAAAAATCTCAACAACTACAACCCTAAAAAAAAAAGCTCAGCAACTTCAATCCTACAAAAAGGTCAACAACTTTGGTTGGCCATTTGCTCGGCCCTCACGGCCCTTCACTTCATCAAATCTGGCCCTCTTTGGAAAAAGTTTGGACACCACTGTGCTAGGTCATCAGTGGCCTTGGAGCAGCAGGGCTCGTGGTGGAGGGAGAGGGAATTATATTTTGCTACAGATCTCCATCACTAATTGTCTAGCCCTATAATAATGGATTAAAGTAGTTTGAAGGGCTATAGCTTAGTAGTAGAACATCTGCTTTGCATGCAGAACATCCCTAGTTCAGTCCTCGACATCGCCAGGTAGCGCTGGGAGAGAAGGTATCTAGATAGGGCTGGGTCTGAAAACCTGGAGAACCACTGCCAGTCAGAGTAGACAATTCTGAACTAGATGGACCAATGGACTGAGTCAGTATAAGTCTCCTTGCTATCTCCTTCCTCACACAGCTGCTCTGGACTCTGAAAAAGCAATGTCAAGCAAAACCAGGGTTGCATTCACACTCTACATTCAGAGCACATGGCTTTCTTCCCCACAAAGAATTGTGGGAACAGTAGTTTCTCCTCACAGAGCTGCAATTCTCAGCACTCTTAACAAACTACAACCCCAAGTACTCTTGGGGTGGCGTGGACCATGTGCTTTCGATGTATGGTGCAGCTTTGACTCTAGACTAACCAAGCCATATTTTTGGTAGATGGTCAGCTTTGGTAGATGGTCAGAATTCTGTTTGTTTCCTATGCAACTGGGTTCTGCAAATCTGCCTTGCTGTCTTCTACTTGGAAAGCTGAAGCAGAGATCTGCCCGCCTAAGGTTTGTCTTCCTGCTGTTCAGAGCCATTTCTCAGTTGCAGGAGTTCAGCAGAACTTACTGCTCAGAAACTTCCAGTTAATGGCGACCTGATATGGCAACAGAATTCCAGGAACCTTTTCTGGCTCCTCAGCAACAGAGTTAAGAGCTGCCCAAAGTATGCTCTTATCTTTCTCTCTTACCCTATATAATTAAGCGGTTACTCCTCCTCCTCCTCCTTGGGATTATTGCCGCAAACTGATGGGTTATTTGGAAGAGCTGGCAACCACAGGAAGGGACAGAATACTGGCAACAGATAAAACAAAAGGATACACACAGAAAGCTATTTAATTAAAAACTCCTCAAGGGGGTATGAAGTGCCAGCAGAGATTTTAGATACCCTGCTGAGCCTCTGTCTGATTAGCTCCAACACATCTGCTTGGTTTCCTAGTGTCCATCCGTACCCTTAGGGAGAAATTTATTCTGACCCTATTCAGTTCCCCACATGATGACTCCACAACGGCAGTTTCAGATTAAACCAGAGGCTGTACACACTGACAAGAGTGTTTGCATGTAGCCTTAGCTGGGTTGATAAAGCACTCGATGCCAGTGTGGACACGCACACAAAAATTTTGCAGAATGTATGTGCAACCTCACCAACATCAGAAAGGGAAGTGAATTCTCGCAAAGAAGGTCAGGTACATAATTATTTTTCTGACAGCTTCTGCCATATCTGTCCATAAAGAGTAAGGTGGTCTGCAAAATGTTGTTGTTGTTGTTGTCTAGTCTTTAGTTGTGTCCGACTCTTCATGACCCCATGGACCAGAGCACGCCAGGCACTCCTGTCTTCCACTGCCTCCTGCAGTTTGGTCAAACTCATGCTGGTAGCTTCAAGAACACTATCCAACCATCTTGTCCTCTGTCGTCCCCTTCTCCTTGTGCCCTCCATCTTTCCCAACATCAGGGTCTTTTCCAGGGAGTCTTCTCTTCTCATGAGGTGGCCAAAGTATTGGAGCCACCAATACTTTTTGGTCTGCAAAATAGAGGGACCAATTTACAATCTGGCAAGACTTTTCTATCGATCTTGTTAGCCTTTTTACTATCCAAAACAAGAATAAAAGCCAAGTTTTGGAGTTTTGTGTGTGCACACGGAGGCATGGGTGAAAAGGGCTGTTATTGTGTGCAAGTACCTGTCAGGTGTCATAGAATATATTACTAACTGACTTTCATGAAGCTCGCAGGGTGGACAAGCACACTCCTTTTCCATTTGCTCAAATGGATTAAAACCAATTCCAAAACTCAGATAAAGCACTGCTCCAATCATACTTATCCTTGGATTAAGAACTGGACACTTGTGCGATTAAGTTATGGACATTAAGAAATCTGTAGAAATGTAAGGCTTTTAAAAAACCCCTATTCAAGTGAGAAAATGTCACACAACTGGCCTGGAATGTCTCTCTGCACTCAGCTCCTCTGTTTATACTGCTAAAAGCCAGGAATCTGTTTGCAAAAATAGAGAATGAGATTGGAATTGTGGTGATAGGGTAAAGGACCAGGAGTGAGAAAGTACACTGCCCATCTTGTAGCCTGCAGAATGCACCCAGAAGTATGAAACTGATAAGAGGGGAAGGAAAGCACTTGAAACGTTGTGAAACTAGGTCATCCCAAGAACCACAGCTTTCACAGACCAGTACAGAATGACATGAGCAAATTAGGAGGACTTCCCTAATTCTTTGAGATGCCATTAAGAAGCCAACACACACTCTAAAACTGTAGCACTGCACTGTTTTTGGCCCATGAGGATTTCTTAAAAGCAGCCTAGTGGTTTGGCTTTCCAAGAATATGAAGTAAAAGCCACCTTTGTTGTGCTGTAAAGGTATGTGTAATTGCAGGGAAGTAAACTGAATGTGTAGAGGTCTGTGGTGAATGAGAACAGTCTCCAACTGAGACATTCAAGTGGCAAGATCCATGAAAAAGCACTTAGGAGAAACATGAGCAACAAATTGTTTTTTTATGTCTCTTGCCCCCCCACTCCTGGCCGCCCCAAGTAGTATTTCTTAGAAGTTTGCAGGGGGAGTCTCAGGTGTCTTGATTCTTTGGGAGATAGCACTTCTGTTGCCTACAGGCAGATAAATTTATCAGAGCCAGGGACCAGGTTTGCCTTAGAGAAATGGAATGTGTGAAGTTCTCACCAATTCCTACTTTGACAGCTATGAACATGTCTACATTTTTACCTATAAGGAAGCAGAACGGTTGATGTGAGACTTTGAACCATAGCAGTGTTGGTGGTGATGATGAACAACAACTTGTATAAGCAGAACTGCTTCCTTTTTAAAATTAGCTTCACAGCTAATTATTTATGTGCTAATGCTCATTCTTTCCAAGTAAACAATGCAAGATGTTTTTATAGGATAAATGGATGCCCCAATACAGTCACTTCCTCACAGATGGTTTGATTCTTTTCCAGGACCTTTAAAAGATATGCCTAGGAATCAAAATACCTAGCCTTTTTACATTCATAGAACAATGGATTCAGCACTGACTTCTGTAATGTTTACAAAACCTCTAATGCTCATGCTAGATAACATATTGTTTGATGTGCTAAATTTCTTGCAGCAAGGCCACTTTAAATTGCTAAAAATATTTGTGTTTGTAATAGGTTCTGAGAATCGGGAACTGTTCTAGGCTGCTTGATGACATATGTAGTGTAAACTTGAAAGCTTGTGTATTCCCTTTGCTATAAAAATAAATTGCTCAGTTAAGTGTAGGTAGATATATATCTGAAACATTCACACTCTCTCAGAAAAAAAAAGAGCCACAAGTTTCCATACAAAAGTAGGTGATTCAAAAGCTATAGTCCATAAATGTAATGTGAAGCAAACAATATGAAGTTCACCTATCTTTTATTTGGACAATGGTCTCATAGATTTGCAGTAGCACTGTAAATGCTGTCCTCTTTCCCAGCCTTCCCCAACCCTGACTTCCCAGAGGTTTTTAAGACTACAATCCCCACCATCCTCAACTATCATGGCCAACGGTCAGAGATTATGGGGTTTGTGGTCCAACAATATATGGGACCCAAGACTGGAGAATGCAGCTCTATACATTAGCTTAGTTCAAGTAGAAAATGCAATGGAGTCTCAGCATTAAAAAGCCATGAATTGTTGAACTGTAATTAAAATCTGTTGGTTGCATGTATGTTTACTAAGAAGCAAGTCCCACTGCGTTCAGTGGAGCTAATTCTGAGGTGTGCATAGGATTGCAGTCTTAATATCCCAGAGTCCCTGTTTCTTCTGACTGAAACAGATCTAATGCTTTGGGGTTTGATACTGTTTTAAGGATGCAGTGGGTGGGACTGTGGTCTAAACCACTGAGCCTAGGGCTTGCTTATCAGAAGGTCGGTGGTTTGAATCCCCATGACGGGGTGAGCTCCTGTTGCTCGGTCCCAACTCCTGCTCACCTAGCAGTTCAAAAGCACAAAGTGCAAGTAGATAAATAGGTACCGCTCCGGTGGGAAGGTAAACGGCGTTTCCGTGCACTGCTCTGGTTCACCAGAAGCTGCTTAGTCCTGCTGGCCACATGACTCGGAAGCTGTACGCCGGCTCCCTCGGCCAATAAAGCGAGATGAGTGCCGTAACCCAGAGTCGTCCGCGACTGGACCTAACAGTCAGGGGTCCCTTTTCCCTTTACTAACCTTATTTATCTATAAAGCATATCTTGTGCATAGAAGATACACGAGGCTGCTTCTTATATTTTGAATGCAACACAATTTTCAATGTCGTGTCTGGGTGCACTGTCATGGTTTAAAGTGTATATCCCTGCACTGACGTGCCAGACTAGCAAGTGTGTATGCAGCAGAAGAGTGCATGCTAAAGTGTGCAGGCTGTTTTGCCAGTGATTTGAGTGAACGAGGCAGCTCTTTGGCAGTCTAAGCAATAGATGCCTCCAAACACAGCTTAACATTATCAGATAGTAAGCAGTGGCTGCTGCAGACCTTCTCAAGGCTCTGTCCTATTTCTTCCTCTTCCTGTGTGTATTGCCCATCACATTTATATGATGCTTAACATACATACATACATATAGATGTTGCTCTGACACTATTCATTCCACTCTGCTTACTACCACCTGCCTTTTGTAGTTTCTAAGTGGAAGAGGTTGTGCAGTTCTCGGAACTCACATTCTATCACATTTTGAGATCTCACAGATAGCAGAGGGGAAGGAGAGCTTTGAACAGCCTTTCTGGGAAGCACAAGCCTAGAAGACATTGAAGGCTGTACACACAGTGGTCAGAATCCTGCTGTCTAAAGACATTGCTTCAGGTTCTGATCCACATCAGGCCAGCAGGGAATCCTTACACAGCCAAAGTCAGGAAATCTCTGGCAGTTGTGGCAAAAGCTCCAAGCCTGAGCGGCTTACTAAAAATAATCTCTGAGAAGCACGGCAGAAGCTTGGAAACTGCCTAAGGATACCTCAGTGCTTGGGGCAAGTAATTAGGATTGCATCAGAAGCCCATATTGACTTCCATCAACAAGAAACTAGTATGCATGTGTCCATCAAATCTCATTCAACCCCAAACTCTTCTGAACAAAACCAGCCAGCTATCGAGCTCTAAATTTGGTGCTCACTAAGCACCAGTTCACACCCGCAGTGCCACTGTCATCTTTTCTATTGTTGTTGTTTAGTCGTTTAGTCGTGTCCGACTCTTCATGACCCCATGGACCAGAGCACGCCAGGCACTTCTGTCCTCCACTGCCTCCCGCAGTTTGATCAAACTCATGCTGGTAGCTTCAAGAACACCATCCAACCATCTCACCCTCTGTCGTCCCCTTCTCCTTCTGCCCTCCATCTTTCCAGGGAGTCTTCTCATGTGGTGGCCAAAGTACTGGAGCCTCAGCTTCACGATCTGTCCTTCCAGTGAGCACTCAGGGCTGATTTCCTTAAGAATGGATACGTTTGATCTTCTTGCAGTCCATGGGACCATAATTCAAAAGCATCAATTCTTCGGCGATCAGCCTTCTTTATGGTCCAGCTCTCACTTCCATACATCACTACTGGGAAAACCATAGCTTTTACTATACGGACCTTTTTAAGATGCTGTCTAGGTTTGTCATTGCTTTTCTCCCAAGAAGCAGGCGTCTTTTAATTTCGTGGCTGCTGTCACCATCTGCAGTGATCATGGAGCCCAAGAAAGTAAAATCTCTCACTGCCTCAATTTCTTCCCCTTCTATTTGCCAGGAGGTGATGGGACCAGTGGCCATGATCTTCGTTTTTTTAATGTTGAGCTTCAGACCATATTTTGTGCTCTCCTCTTTCACCCTCAATAAAAGGTTCTTTAATTCCTCCTCACTTTCTGCCATCAAGGTTGTGTCATCTGCATATCTGAGGTTGTTGATATTTCTTCCGGCAATCTTAATTCTGGCTTCGGATTCATCCAGCCCAGCCTTTCGCATGATGAATTCTGCATATAAGTTAAATAAGCAGGGAGACAATATACAGCCTTGTCGTACTCCTTTCCCAATTTTGAACCAATCAGTTGTTCCATATCCAGTTCTAACTGTAGCTTCTTGTCCCACATAGAGATTTCTCAGGAGACAGATGAGGTGATTAGGCACTCCCATTTCTTCAAGAACTTGCCATAGTTTGCTGTGCTTGACACAGCCAAAGGCTTTTGCATAGTCAATGAAGCAGAAGTAGATGTCTTTCTGGAATTCTCTAGCTTTCTCCATAATCCAGTGCATGTTTGCAATTTGGTCCCCTGGTTCCTCTGCCTCTTCGAAATCCAGCTTGCACTTTTGGGAGTCCTCGGTCCACATACTGCTTGAGCCTTCCTTGTAGAATTTTAAGCATAACCTTGCTAGTGTGTGAAATGAGTGCAATTGTGCGGTAGTTGGAGCATTCTTTGGCACTGCCCTTCTTTGGGATTGGGATGTAGACCGATCTTCTCCAATCTTCTGGCCACTGCTTAGTTTTCCAAACTTGCTGGCATATTGAGTGTAGCACCTTAACAGCATCATCTTTTAAAATTTTAAATAGTTCAGCTGGAATACCATCACTTCCACTGGCCTTGTTATTAGCAGTGCTTTCTAAGGCCCATTTGACTTCACTCTCCAGGATATCTGACTCAAGGTCAGCAACCACACTACCTGGGGTATACGAGACATCCATTTCTTTCTGGTATAGTTCCTCTGTGTATTCTTGCCACCTCTTCTTGATGACTTCTGCTTCTGTTAGGTCCTTACCACTTTTGTCCTTTATTATGGTAATCTTTGTATGAAATGTTCCTTTCATATTTCCGATTTTCTTGAACAGATCTCTGGTTCTTCCTATTCTGTTGTTTTCCTCTATTTCTTTGCATTGCTCGTTTAAGAAGGCCTTCTTGTCTCTCCTTGCTATTTTTGGAATTCTGCATTCAATTTCCTGTATCTTTCACTATCTCCCTCACATTTTGCTTGCCTTCTCTCCCCCGCTATTTGTAAGGCCTCGTTGGACAGCCACTTTGCTTTCTTGCATTTCTTTTTCATTGGGATGGTTTTAGTTGCTGCCTCCTGTATAATGTTACGAGCCTCCATCCATAGTTCTTCAGGCACTCTGTTCAGCAAATCTAAATCCTTAAACCTGTTCCTCACTTCCACTGTGTATTCATAAGGGATTTGGTTTAGATTGTATCTTACCGGCCCAGTGGTTTTTCCTACTTTCTTCAGTTTAAGCTTGAATTTTGCTATAAGAAACTCATGATCTGAGCCACAGTCAGCTCCAGGTCTTATTTTTGCTGACTGTATAGAGCTTCTCCATCTTTGGCTGCAGAGAATATAATCAATCTGATTTTGATGTTGCCCATCAGGTGATGTCCATGTGTAGAGTCGTCTCTTGTGTTGTTGGAAAAGCGTGTTTGTGATGACCAGCTTGTTTTCTTGACAGAACTCTATTAGCCTTTGCCCTGCTTCGTTTTGATCTCCAAGGCCAAACTTGCCAGTTGTTCCTTTTATCTCTTGATTCCCTACTTTAGCATTCCAATCCCCTATAATGAGAACATCCTTCTTTGGTGTCACTTCTATAAGGTCTTGTAAGTCTTCATAGAAATGGTCAATTTCAGTTTCTTCAGCACCAGTAGTTGGTGCATAAACTTGGATTACTGTGATGTTAAAAGGTCTGCCTTGGATTCGTATCGAGATCATTCTATCATTTTTGAGATTGCATCCCAGTACAGCTTTCGCCACTCTTTTGTTGACTATGAGGGCCACTCCATTTCTTTTACGGGTTTCTTGCCCACAGTAGTAGATATGATAGTCTTCCGAACTGAATTCGCCCATTCCCGTCCATTTTAGTTCACTGATGCCCAGGATGTCAATATTTATTCTTGCCATCTCATTTTTGATCACATCCAACTTACCCAGGTTCATGGTTCTTACATTCCAGGTTCCTATGCAATATTTTTCTTTACAGCATTGGACTTTCCTTTCGCTTCCATGCATATCCGCAACTGAGCGTCCTTTCGGCTTCGGCCCAGCCGCTTCATCAGCTCTGGATCTACTTGTTCTTGTCCTCCACTCTTTCCCAGTAGCATGTTGGACACCTTCCAACCTGAGGGGCTCATCTTCCAGCGTCATAACTTTTATATGCCTGTTGTCTTTGTCCATGGAGTTTTCTTGGCAGGGATACTGGAGTGGTTTGCCGGTTCCTCCTCCAGGTGGATCACGTTTGGTCAAAACTGTCCACTATGACCTGTTCATCTTGGGTGCCCTGCTCTGCATAGTTCTTAGCTTCTCTGAGTTATTCAGGCCCCTTCGCCACGGCAAGGCAGGGATCCATGAAGGGGCATCTTTTCTATGCCACCCTCTTAATAGTTGTAACAGCCTGGACTATGCAGTTAAGGAGCGGTGTGTGGGGAAGGTAACCTGCACAAACGCCTGAAGCCTTTGCTTACATATTCCTCCCAAATAGCTCAAGAAAGCAAGCCTTGCAGGAATTCCCTTTTGCTCTTGCTACAGCTCATTTCAGAGACCAGAGAGGTTCACCTAAGGCCTGTGGAGTTTGTGCTAGCTGAAAAGCTAATGGATACATTTTAACTGCTGGTGCCAGGCCTTGTGAATACTAATGAAGTAGCAGCAATTATGAGGCAGTTCCCCCAGTCAAGGCAAACATAACAAAAAAGACTTTACAAATCTAACTGGCAATTAAGGCCATTTTCCTCCCCCTTCAGAAAGCATGGCCCATAGAAGAATGTGCTGTTGGATGCCTGGGACCTGGTGCCAGTTACTTTTGCTGCGAAGCTTTTATGCTACCCCTCTAGTACCCGTATCCTACTGTAACTAAGCTTAAATACACAGAAAACCACCCGTTGTTTTCTTTTAAGCTGTTTCCATTTATGCTCCTTGCATCTGCCATTTTCCTTAGCCAGCCGTTGAGGACCCATCTTCTTGTTCTTTGTAAAGCTCCATTTACATGGATAGTGATGTAACAATGATAACACTTAGGGTTGTTGTCCCTGGTCCATTTACTGGAGGAGCGGGGAATCTGTCCATATATTATTGGAACTTCAGCTCCCGTCTGCCCTGGCTAGTGTGGCTGATGCAAGGGATGATGGGAGTTGCAGTGTGGCCACACCTGGAATGCCACAGGTTCCCGTCTATCCTTCGGCACCTCACATTTCTGCACACCAGCTTCTCAACACCACAAATTCATTTTCTACAGAGATGTTTGCTGTTAGTATAGCCATGCTAAAATTGTGAGACCTGGATACAGCAACAATAGGGGCAACAAAAACCCTGGCAGAAAACCTCACATCTTGTTTTGTTAAGCTCTGTTCGTGATGCTTCGGGGCCTGTAGTTCCTCTTTTTCAGTTTGGGCTAAATTCAGCTGTGGGTATTTGCCACTTGAAAGAATGTTAATCCACAGTAACTGAATGCAAAACTATTACTGAGTAGCACCAGGGTAAGAAAGATGGGCAGAAAAAAATCACCCTGTGATTGTACCATAGAATACTGCAATTGCCAGCATAAGCAGCGAGTTGGTCTTTGTGACACCTTGAATTTACATACATTATGACAAGTGTTGTTTTTTAAAAAAAACCAAACATACAGGCTATTAGCTGGTTTTTATAGACATCACATATTAGGAAACATCCTGTGTGTGGGCAGACCATGCTGTTCTCCCACATGTATTCAGAGGCACTGGAAATCTTTTTAAGTTGTCAACCCTGTACACAGGGTACGAGGAATTCTATTTTCACTCATTCCACGGTGAGAGATTAGCAGCTTGAAATCACTTTGACAGTTTGTTACTCTATTGCATACTGCAGGGAATTTTAATTCCAACCTGTGAAATTGTAATTGCTTCTCAAAAAGAACAGAGGGATTCTGGGTAATGGCTGCAACCAAGCTCAGTATCAGAGTTGCCAGTTGCTGCCACTTTAGATATTACTTGCTGTTACTCAAAAATCACTCCAGCTTTCCATATGGGGAGCTGAACTGGGGAGTGAGACTAAATTAACAGGAACTGTCAGATGTTCAGAAATCTGCAGGCAGGAATGTGACAGAGGTGGCGGAGTTCTCAGAAGGTACCATTTTCTCTCTCACACACATACATACACCCTAAGCATTGTGTTATTTTTTTTCTACCAAGGGGTGATTGTAGTCAGCTTGTGAAAGATATTTGCATGCTTCCTAGACATGGCAGGTATTTTGGGCTGCAATTTATAGATAGGCACAAATCCCTGGGTAAAGTGAGCATTGAGTCCCCAAGTACTAAACCAGCCTCCCTTTTCTAATCTTTTGGCTACGGCATCGTGGAGCTTGCCCCAATGCCTGTCTTGGCTACTTTCTCCTGGGCCAGGTTGCTATTGTGGGACCTTGCCTACCTGTGTTGAAGAATCATAGAACTGTAGAGTTGGCAGGGACCCAAGGGTCATCTAGTCCAGCCCCCTTCAATGGAAGAAAGACCCATGTACTGGAGGAACTTGCACTAGATCTTTAGCTCAAGGTCACCACAGGGCAAACTGAACATATGCTATAGTTATATCAGGCGGAATCAACAGACAAAAGACCAAGGCTTAGCGTAAAAGAATATACAATTTATTACAGGATTCGTTGGTTTTCACAGAACCAGAAGGCTGATTACTCAGGTAAAGTTCCAAGAGGACTTCTAACATAGTTCTTCCAAGGGAGATGCTCGTATATTGTCTTGGATGCCAAGCCCATGGGGTTGCCTGGGCGTTCTGTGGTAGAGAAGTGAAGGCCAGTGGAGTCCTACAGGTGAAGTAGGAGCAAAAGGCTGTGCATTGCCTGATGATCTAGACTAAAACAGATGATAAAAATAACAGAGAAGGGAAGGGAGGAAGGGGCAGGAGGGTATGAAGGGCAGCTAAGCTGACCAAAGGTTGGAGCCATCTGAGCTAGGATAGTTGCCACCAGCATGGAACACTGAGGCTTAAGAAAGAGATCTCTTAAATGGTCAGTCACCTAGGGAAGGAACCAAAAGAAAGAGCAAGGTTTCTCAAACTTGGGTCTCCAGCAGTTTTTGGACTACAACTCCCATCATCCCTAGCTAGCAGGACCAATAGACAGGGATGATGGGAACTGTAGTCCCAAAACTGCTGGAGACCCAAGTTTGGGAAACCCTGGTCTAGAGTGTGGGGTAGGGGGAATCAAAGTGCCCATATCCATAGGATTTAAGTTTTCAACCTCAGGTGATGAGTGCAAAGGTATGCCGTGTGCAAATCAGGATTCTCATTGCAAATATCTGCTGGAGTGTTCTCACCTCAAGGCATGTTAAGAAGTGCAACTATGAGAATTACTGGGGGCTGGGTGGCTTACTCTGTCAGGAGGTCAAATCAGGATGACGGAACTTGATTAGAGGTCAGGTAGAAGGGGAAGCGGGGTTATTGTTTTATTATATTACGCATTTTTGTGTTGTAATATGCTGTAAACTGCCCTGGGATCCTAAGATGAAGGGCAGTATATAAATTTAATGTGTGTGTGTGTGTGTGTGTGTGTGTGTGTGTGTGTAGGTGTTTACATGTTGTTCAGGTATCTCATGGTAATATGCATGGCAATAGGTTTTACTTTAGGTCAAGTGTTACTGTTGACAGTGGTTTCTGTAATCCCCAAAGCGAGAGCCTGGAGATGGAAAGTGCTTGGTATGAATGCTTGTGTTTTTTGCTGCTTGCTGTGTATGTTGGCATTTTGCTAGCTTTGTCATGAGTCTCATAGCGACGTTATGTGGGGGATTGTTGCTTAAGGATACGACACTGAACTCTGGGATTGGCTGCAGAGTGTGGATAATTTGACTAAAGGGTGTGCAAGAGGAGTGAAGTTTGGGAATTTCAGTTTATAGTGTTTATGTGTTTGTTGTGAGTCTGTTGATTATGTAAGGGTGTGTTTGAGTGGAACTGAGTGGGATGCATTTTAGCTGTGGTTAGATTAGGCTGTGTTTCTTTTTGTTTAAGGGGCTGGGAATTTAATTGGCTCATTTAATTGCATGATTGATTGGGCATATGGTAGGTTAGAGTGATTATTTTTATTTTTATTTTGCTTAGTTGCTAATTACACTATTTAAAAATGTGTCTGTTTGGGGTAATGTTTTATGCCAATGTTTAAGCTGTTAATTGTGGTGTTTTATGTAATGTAGAATTTCTCTAGAATTTTTTGTATTTGATCTTTTAAGATAGGCTGTAAACTACTTAGAGATCCCCCTTCTCAAAAATAATATAAGCAGTAATAAATAAAAACAGATAAATTTCTACACCCATCCACTCATGGAAGAACAATGAAGAGACAGATTTATCCAGTGTTCAAGTTAATGGGCATAATATCCATCAGAGAAATTCAAGAGCAGGTTTCTTAGGGTCTTGCATCTTTTGAGGCCTTGGTTTTAGGCATGGTTTCAAATATGTATTGTATGCTGCACTAGCATACCATGGGAGGCTGATTGCCCTTGGTGTGGTTTGGAAGATATATGGCGGAAATTCCACCTAGTCAGTGGGATAGCATCTGGAAAGTAGGGTGGCTATTATCTGCTTCTATCTATATCAGAGATGATATATCAAAAACAATCCAGATAGTATTCTACCCAATTGAAAATAACACACAAACTGGGTACCATACCCCAGACTGCAGGTCTGGTTGCTATCAACCTGATACTTTTATTCATCTGTGGTGGGAGTGTCCTTAGGTAGTGAGAATTTGGGA